>NC_072382.2:31432500-32046000 GCF_028885625.2 Pongo pygmaeus | reverse complement strand
ACACAGTTAACTGATTTAGAGTGAGAAGAATCAATTTGCTTTACCTAGCAAAGGCTGAGGATCAAATAGCCTTCACTAAGCTGAACCCAACCATTTCATTAAAAATGTAAACAGCTGAAATAGTTGATAAACCAATAGAGCTATTTTCATCATCTTCAAGACCTGCTCAGCTTGACCACTGGTTACCTAAAGGCTAATTAACCAATGAGTTTGCAGGTGGTTGGCTGGCTGACCATTTACATAGAGACTGAGCCACTATTTCTATGGAACTGTCCAGCAAAAAGGTTACCTAAAATATAGCAAGGACTAAAGATGCTAAAAGGATGCATTCAACAAATATTTATTGAGTCCCCTACAACATACCAGACACTATTTTAGGGCTGAGTCACAGTAGTATAACTGGGGACAAAGCCTTACTCCTAATGAGCTTACTTTCTACTGATATGGATAATTCACATTTCCTTATAGGGCTTGAAATAGTTTGCTTTAAAAAATGAAGCAAACTGGCCGGGCGCGGTGGCTCACGCCTGTAATCCCAGCACCTTGGGAGGCCGAGGCAGGTGGATCACCTGAGGTAAGGAGTTACTGACCAGCCTGACCAACATGGAGAAACCCCGTCTCTACTAAAAATACAAAAAAATTAACTGGGCATGGTGGCACAGCTATTCGAGAGGCTGAGGCAGGAGAATTGCTTGAACCTGGGAGGCGGAGGTTGCGGAGGTTGCGGTGAGCCGAGAGCGCACCATTGCACTCCAGCCTGGACAACAAGAGTGAAACTCCATCTCAAAAAAAAAACAACAAAAAAAAAGAAGCAAATTTATCCTCGTGTGCTTGATGTCCTTCAAAAACAAATCCAGGAAGTCTGAAATCTAAAGACATCTCCACGCCCACACACCTTCTTTTTGAAAAAGTGTCCTACAAAATATTAAGAAGCCTCTTGAGAAATTCCAAAAGGGCCATACACAGTTAACCACTAGGATTCTTCTCAAATATAATTATGAAATTTTTTAAAAATTGTGATTTTTTTGTTTTACATAATTTTTCCTCATATGGCAATAATTTGAGTTCAAGTCTTATCACCATTACAACATTGTACATTCTTTTTGCTGTCCTCCAGTGCCTAATTTATGGCTTGATAGATAATAGGCATTCAATAAATACTTGATGAATAATCAAAATATAGGATCTCACAGGAATGAGACAGGCACACTCAACTGAATCTTACAAGGCACACAATAAGTACTTAAATATAATAGAACATAAAGCCATTCACAAGATTATTGCCCCTTGTTGATTCAAACTAACATTTTGATGGGGAATAATCCAGCACATTCACTCAGATGTGGGAAACACCAGCTTTCCATGAGAATGCATCATGTCCTCTAGGTACATCTGAATTTCTAATAATTTGAATCATTTTCACTGAGTCAATTAATAAACTTGTGCAATTGCCTCTTGATGGGTGGTTTCCCTCCCTAATTTGTTTCAGAGTCCTTGTTCACCTATGTATGTATCTTACATAGAGAGGACAAGAAAAAGCCTGTGCTAGTCCACTAGAATTCTGGACCTATGTTGCAATCCAGTAAAGAGAATTGTTTCTGTGACACCCTTAGTTGCCCAGCAAGAGCCACAGTATGTATTTGTAATGACCCAGAAGTAATATAGGAAGAAAGTAGTGATTAAATGTGACCTTGTCAACAGAAGTCAAAAAGCTACCAGAGATCTCTGGCTGGGTTCAGCTTGTCCTTAGCTGCTGTGTGGAATCATTTTAGAAACCAACCCCCGGAGTTGATTCTGCTCACCTGCCAGGGTTTCCCAAGTTTGCTTTACTCTGGTCATGACACTCTGACTTTGACAATGTCAAATTAGTTACAATGAAGGCTAGACAGAGCCCATCAAGCTTGAAGAATTAGCACCCAACAGCTTGGAGGAGAGCCCAGAACATCCATGTTGCAGAAAGATGGCGCGGTCAGGCAGTGTCTGAGATATAGTGTTTTTAAAAAGACATTTCTGGATAATTGTCCTGAAGGATAGCTGTTCTTTACTTGAAATTGTTTACCCACTTTTGGAGCAAGGTAATCTCAGGTCAAAATTCACCTTTCCCACAAAAATAATTAAGAAAAAGATAGTTGTGTAAAGTTATGTGGGCACATTTTTGACCAATATGTGATATATAGCAAGGAGGAATACTTGTGCTAGGTACATCAGATGATGCTAGGGATTTCTCCTGATGTTTAATTTGAGGAATAAAATATTTGAAAGTCAGAAAAGCTCTAGTAACCACAAATTCTTTTTTTTTTTTTTTTTTTTTTTTTGAGACGGAGTCTTGTTCTGTCGCCCAGGCTGGAGTGCAGTGGCACAATCTCGGCTCAATGCAAGCTCTGCCACCTGGGTTCACGCCATTCTCCTACCTCAGCCTCCTGAGTAGCAGGAGGGCGCCCGCCACCACACCTGGCTAATTTTTTGTATTTTTAGTAGAGACGGGGTTTCACTTTGTTAGCCAGGATGGTCTTGATCTCCTGACCTCGTGATCTGTTTGCCTCGGCCTAGTAACCACAAATTCTTGGGCAAAATATTCAAGACAACTGGTCAAATTAGTTAAATGGGGTAGATAGGGGAATCCGAATGGTTGTTTCACATCGCATGGACGAAATAAGCAACTGATTGACTCTCCATCAGACTTGTTGATTTCCTGCCATGTTAGACACAGAATTAGATGATCTGGGACTCACAGAAGCTTGGGTTACATGATTCTTTAGGAAAAGAAATGTGACAATAATACATGCAGGGCTTTATGGTTTTTTTTTTTTTAAAGAAATCAAGCATGCACTACTATATACAAGTCTCGATATCCATGAATGGGAAATGTACCTTGCATTCATCTACTATGACAGAGTTGTGTGCAGCATAGACACATTGATTAGAGTTGCTTTCCCTATGGTTCTTCATGTCATCATAAATGGACTGAGTCTTGGTCATTTCAATATCTTCATGCACTCGATGCTGGGAGTCAATGGTATCCAGCTCAGACTTGGAGAGGTGATAGACTATCCCAGCCCCAAAAGAGTCACCCACAACATTGACTGAAGTTCTCATCCTGTCCCTGGGGACAAAGAACAGAAAAGGTTCAGTGAGGAAGCAGTATTATGTGGTAGTTGAGAGGTCAAGGTCTGGAGTCAGAGAGACATAGGGTTGAGTACTGGCTCTAATTTTCCCTCTGCCTGATTTGGGGCAAGTTACTTAACCTCCATGAGCCTTGACTTCCTTGTCAGTTGGAGATGATGCTTATACTTCTCTCATAGGCTGTGTGAAAATTCAGTGAGATAATGTATGTAAGGTGCTTAGTAAACTGTCTGGCAAATGGTAAACACCAATAACCAGTAGCAAAGGAAAAGGAGGAGGAGGAAAGAAAAGATTAAAGAAAAATAGTGTGTCCAAATCAGAACTAGTACACAGCCTCCAGACACACCTAGCTGAGTCCAGCAACCCCTCCTGATTTAAACTGTTCTGTTTTTGAAGACTCTACACTATCTCTGCTTATCTTACTTATTTGTTTTACTGAAAAACTTACCATCTGTGAACTTTCTCATAGTAGAAAAGTCATTCTTTTTGTAAGAATGGGAACTAACCCTTCCTTTCTCCCTGCACCCGCTTCCCTCACACACAGACACAGCTGTTAGATAAGAAATCCAGCCATAATTTTCGCATTGACCAATATGTGTTATGACTACTTGTCCTGGAAAAAACAAAATACTTTATCTTGCTCTATTAACCTAAAAAAATAAATCTTCCAGAATGTTTCTGGAATCAGGAAATGTTAAGAAAATCCTTCTCCCCGTCTTGAGTTGCAAGTTTTGACTTGAAAAAAGAATGGTTGATAACTGTCTTAGAAATTCAGTGCCAGGAAAGCTAATTAAATTCTTAAGAGTAAGTTTTCTCCTCTCATCCATAAGTTCAAGCCAAATCAGTGTGAAGAATACTTTTGGCCATGTTTACCAGATATTCAAAGTCTTAAAAGGAAGGATGCTGGAAAACCACAAAAAAAAAGTTAAAAAAATTAAAATGAAGGAGTTTACATAAAGATGCCGCTGAGACAGTCTTAGTCCAGGACATTCTAGCTTTCAATTCAATAATATTAGTTCCAGGCAAAGTGGAAACTTTAATTTGTTCTTGGAACAAAGACTCTAAATGAATTCTAGTTGCTATTATCAAATCTATTTCTTATTAGAGAATAATAAGGAAGCTGCACTAGGAAAAGTCGGGCCTGGCTCCTTTGCAAGGCCAGTTGTTTGCAAGGTATAAGCTGGTGGTCTTTCTCATTTCAACTAAGAAGAAAATGTGGAAAAAAATATGATCAGAGCTGGAGTTTAACTCTTGTGGGTATCTCTCCATCTGAGAATGCTCTTGCGTCTCTTCTGCTTTGGAGAATCTGCCTCAGTGTGATCGGGTCTACATCTGAATGAAGACTGGGTCTTGAGATCATCCACAAAATTGGGCACTTGGAATAATTGCTAAGAAGCCCCAGTACATGGGTTTAGGAAGGAATACATGATAGTAGTTAAGAAAAAGCATGAACTTTAGAGGCAGCCTGATTTGGATTCAAATGCCAATTTGTCCCTTGGCTGTTTGACAACCCTGATCATACTTGACATTTGAGAGCCTTAGTCGCCTCATTTATAAAATGAAAATAATAAAAATCTCCAATACATAAGGTTGTTGTGAAGATTAAATAAGATAACAAAGTGCTTACGTGCTTCTGGACATTTAATAAGAACTCAAAAAAAATTTATTCTATGATGTATAATTTTAATATTATTATAAATTGTATCAAGTCAATTCAAATATATTTGTGGCAACTTCTAGGTAGCTCATCCAAATATGGCTAGTTAAGCTACTATCTCCCCCTGAAAACATTAACCCTATTTAATAGCACAACATTCCTATGGCAACACTCCCAACTAACTAGCTGACCTATTTGTCCGTTATACAGTTGTGGTCTACTTTGGAGCTACTCCACCATACTTTCAATCCCTCCTGGAATGTATCCTGGGTCACATATCTGTGAAAGGAAAGTAAAAACTCCAGCCCCCAATTTACTATGTCAAATGGAAAAAAAAAAAAAAAAAAAGCTGAAAGTTGAATCATGCAAGAAACTGCCTTTCCTTCTGTCCCTAAGCAGATAGCTAATAGTTAAATATCTCCATAGGTAGCTGCTCTATGTTTACCTTATCTTATGTAAAGTGCCAATTTAATGAGCACAAGATAAATACATAATTGTCTATTGCCCTACCAGCTTCTTTTCCTTGGCAACATGTGGATTCAGTAAAGTGACCAGACTCTCCCTCTTTTCCCTCCAGTCTGCGTTTCCCCTTTAAATATGGAAGCCCTCAAAATCATCTTTGGAGAAAAGTACAGGTTACAAACTGTTTCTGTGATTCCGTGTTTTTTTCTTCTGGGCATGTCTTTAACCTTGGAAAAATAAACTTCTAAATTGATTGAGACCTGACTTAGATACTTTTTAGTTTACATATACAATACCTTTGACCAATTGCAAAATTCCAAAGAATGCTGAGGTCTTTCAGAGCAATACTCTGAGTACCCATTGATCTCATAGCCCAGAATAATTTGCATTATTGGCAAAGGAAGAAACCAAAGGTAATGGTGGTGGTGGTAGTGATAATGATGATGACAGTTAAATTTATATCACACTTACTGTGTATAAGAATATAGTTTATAGGCTGGGCATGGCGGCTCATGCCTGTAATCACAGTACTTTGGGAGGCTGAGGCGGGCGGATCACTTGAGGTCAGGCATTTGAGACCAGCCTGGTTAACAATACAGTACTAAAAATACAAAATCAGCCTGGCATGGTGGTGTGCACCTATAATCCCAGATACTCAGGAGGCTGGGACGGGAGAATCGCTTGAACTGGGGAGGCAGAGGTTGCAGTGAGCTGAGATGGTGCCACTACACTCCAGTCTGGGCAAGAGCGAGACTCTGCCCCCCAAAAAAAACGAAAAGAAAAGAAAAAAAAGAATATATTTTATAGATACTACCTTATTAACCCTCACTGTAACCTTGAAGAGGTAATATTATTCATATTTACTAGACGACAGAACTAAGGCCTGGAGAGATTAGTGGCTTCCCAAAGTCTCACATCCTAGTAAAGTCATACAGCAAATGTGAACACAGGTGGTACCATTCCAGAATCCACCATCTGCCACATGTTGAGAAGCACCCTGGAACCACACAACCCTGATTTTGAATCCAGCTCAGCCACCTACTAACTGTGTGATCTGGATGACTTACTGCTGTGATCTGAACGTTTGCATCCCCCCAAAATTCATATGATGAAACCTAATCATCTCCAAGGTGATGGTATTTGGAGATGGGACCATTGGGAGGTGATTAGGTCACATGGGTGGAGCCTTCATGAATGGGATCAGTGACCTCAGAAAAGAGGCCCAACAGAGACTCCTTGGCCCTTCTACCATGTGAGGCAGAGTGAAAAGATAGCTGTCTATGAGGAAGCAGGCCCTCACCAGACACAGAATCTGCCAGTGCCTTGATCTTGGACTTCCAAGCCTCCACAGAACTGTAAGAAATAAATTTTTGTTGTTTATACGCCACCTACCTGGTCTATAGTATTTTGTTATAGCAGTCTGAATGGACTAAGACACTTGCTCAACCATAATTTTTCCCATGTAGCCAAAATAACTATTAATACTTTGTAGAATTTGGGGAAGACAAATTCAGTTCCTAGCCCATAGTTGACAGTCATTATGTGCTGGGTCCTACCGTTTTTGGGGATAACTCCACTCACCATGTTATGAACAAAAGCACAAAATATTATGCTAAAGGGTTAATGACTTTTCCAGTTTAACAAATCCATTTCCACTCAAGTGGTTGATATAAGTTTACAAACGACTGCTTCTTCAACACTTGACACCAAATCCTTGCTCTCCAGAAGCAGCCACTGAAGCAGCCAAGTTTTTGGAATAGGATTTCTCAGTAAGTTTTCCCCACATTTTTTCTTTTTACCACCACATCTCTTCCATGCCATCAAATCTCCTTGAATTTGAAAAAGAACTCTGGCCAATGAAATAGCCATTAGGACAGGAATGGATGGAAGACAGAGTTGTATAGAATAAAAGCAGACTGGCCGGACACAGTGGCTCATGCCTGCAATCCCAGCACTTTGGGAGGCTGAGGTGGGTGGATTACTTGAGGTCAGGAATGCGAGACCACCCTGGTCTCTACTAAACCCAGTCTCTACTAAAAATACAAAAATTAGCCAGGCGTGGTGGTACATGCCTGTAATCCCAGCTACTCGGGAGGCTGAGATAGGAGAATCGTTTGAGCCCGGTAGGCGGAGGCTGCAGTGAGTCAAGATTGTGCCACTGCACTCCAGACTGGGCCATAGAGCAAGACTCTGTCTCAAAAATGAATGAAAGAATATTTTAAAATGAATTTTTAAAAAACAATAAAAGCAGATTGATGCTTTTATTCTTTTGATGCAAAATCAAGATGCAAAGGGCCCTGGACCTTGGGTGAGAACACTAACCCAGGGCTTCTGATTCCCACTTGAGCAAATCACTTTTCACCTGAGCAAGGGAATGAGGCTAATCCCAATCTCACAGGAGGTTGTACTAAGTGGAATAAGAGAAATACTAGACATGCTTTAAGTACTCATTGTAGGTTACAGGCATACATGAGCAAGAAAATGTTCCTTTTCTTACACCTGTTAATAGCTGGAAAGAAGTAGAAAGAAGAAAACATCAACTCTAATACTTTGAATTCTTTGTTAGTGAATTTATTTATTCAACAGATGTTTAATAAGCATCTTAGAGTGTGTAAGGGCACTATGCCAATTGCTCAGGCAGCAAAAATCCTTCTTAAACTCCCTTTTCCCCAAGAACCCATGTACTGTTTATTTGTCTACCTCCTCCACTAGAGTGAGATAAATGTTCAAAAAGAAATGAGTACAGAGTGCTACAGGGTCATGTAGGTAGAACACTATCACACTTGGGTCATAAGAAAAGCTTTAAGTAGAAGTGTCTTGAGTTGGGCCCTAAGGATAAGTCCAAGAAAATGAGATAGAGAGAGGAAAGAAATAATATGCATGAAATCTAAGAGGTAGGAACACTTAGATGAATTCAGGATGGCTAACAAGTATAGTGAGAGACACAGAAAGTAAGAATTAACCAAATCATGTATGGCCTTATCAGCCAAGTTCAGGAGTTAGTCTTTATCTATCACAAGTGTAATGAAGAACCATTGAAATAAAAGATCATGTTTGTTCCATTGTGAAGAACGAACTAAAAAATCATAAGCCTGAAACAGTGAAATCCAGTTAGTGACGATATGATGGGTTTGGAGAAAGATGGATTTGAGCAAGACTCAGGAGACAGAATTATAGGACTTGAAGACTGATTGGTTATAGGGAATAAAAAAGAGTCAAAGATTCCTCTCAGGTTTCTGGTTTGGGCAACCAGTAGACAATGTAACCATATGTAGGGAGCATGGTCAGTTGGAGTGGGAAAGATTCTGGCTTTGGTTTGGACACATTGAGGGTGAAGTATGTGACTCAGTTATGAGCAGATGCCCCACAGATGGCTGGTAATATGGACTGATGGTCAGGAGACACATCTGTGATGCAGATGATAATAGGACTCATCCCATAGAGAAGGCTGAGGATGCCACAGAGGTGCTTAATTAACCCTTGGAGAGAATGCAGAGTGTAAAAAGCAGACAGTCTAGGCTGGAACACTAAGGTCAACCAACATTTAATGAATGGGCAAGATAAGAGCCTGCAAAAGTGAAAGGAAACTAGAAGAGTTTGGCATTTTGTAAGTAAATGGAAGTATGCTTCAAAATAAGGGTGTGGCAAACAACCCTAATTATTATCTAGGGATCAGGTGAGATGAGGGTAAGAAGTTTCTTTGGGAGGCTGAGGTGGGTGGATCATGAGGTCAGGTGTTTGAGATCAGCCTGGCCAGCATGGTGAAACCCCGTTTCCAGTAAAAATGCAAAAACATTAGCCGGGTGTGGTGTCATGCACCTGTAATCTCAGCTGCTCTGGAGGCTGAGGTGGGAAAATCGCTTGGGCCTGAGAGACGAAGGTTGCAGTGAGCCACGATAGCGCCACTGCACTCCAGCCTGGGCAACACAGCGAGACTCCATCTTAAAAAAAAAAAAAAAAAAAAAAAAAGAAGATTCTTTTGGTTTTAACAACAAAGAGGTCACTATTGGCCTGGCAAGGGCAGTTTCAATACAGAGGTAGTGATAGAAGCCAGCTCACTATAGGTAAAAAATGGAATGTGAGGTGAAGAAATGGAGACATTATGTATAATCAGTTTATTCAAGATGATTGATTGAGAAAGGAAGGAGAGGAAATGGCAGATGGAAATGGAAAGGAGATCAAATTTTTGTTTTGTTTTAAGAGGTAGAATATTTGAACATGTTTAAATCAAAATGAGAAGAGGTTGGTGGGGAAGAAGTAACTGAAGATACAGAGAAGAGGGAATAATTGATGAAGTTAGGTTCCTAGAGAGATCAGAGAGGATGGAAGTCCACAGTGGAGATAAAGGCCATTTCCTTTGGTGGAGGGACTGTATTCCATCGATACAGAAGGGAAGGAGTAAAAGGTAAGGTTATGAAGATAGGTTTCTAAGTGAGAAGGCAGGACGTTAAAGGGGATCTGTTAAACAGAAAGCTGTCAATTTGGATTAAACTAGAATACAGAGCCCTCTCATGCCAGGTTTCTCTGCCACAAGGCATTCTGGGAAGATACCCAGGATGCCCAGCCAGGAGGTAGGTCATGGCTGCTCTGCATGGGTCTTCCTTTCTGAAAATGCTGCAAGGCAGAACACCCTTGAGGCTGCCAGGGGAATGTCTGACCAATTCTGGGGAAGTTTAACTCGGGCCCAAAGCAGGACATGGGAGTTTGTGGTTCATGTGTGGAAAGTTTCTCCACAGGCAGAGTTTCATTTTCTCTCACAATCATCCCTCACCACTCAGGAAACCCTGTCTTTCGTGTTGCCCTCAGGAGCTTTAAGGCTTGGTAAAAAACAACTTTTAGAGTGTGTGATGCCATCTTTGGGTCTGGACGCTGTGTGTCAGGACTGCAAGAAGGGGATGAAGATGAAAGCAGATCTTGCATTTCATGGGTTTTCTACAGATGACACAGCTACACTTTAGAGGTCACCAGGAACCAAAAATGAGAGAGGGGCTTGACTGAGTTATTTCACACTGAGTCACTAGGTCTGGTTCACTGAAAGAAAAACAAGTACCAAGGTACTCTCTCTCATCTTCATCTCTCAGTCTAAATCCTCCAACAGGGAAATGTGAAATCGTCTGGAACTCCTGGTTCACAGAGAAGAACAGGGCTGAGGGAGCTGAGTCACCCACAATTCATCTGGTGTCTTGCATTGGATTGAACCATATGAAATTGCCATTTATTTCCATATAAAAAGGTCAAATATTGGCAATTTCATATGGTTCAACTTAATATTGATAGAAACAAAACATAGCACCACCTGCCTCTCAGGATGCAAGGTGCCAAGGGACTGTCTTTAGGGGTAGGGTGTGGAAGAGGGGTCACTTGAGGCCCCAAACCCGAGGAAGGCTGGCACAGCTCTGGGCATTCAAGGGCTAAAGTCACATGGGGTTAGGGAAGAAAAGGAGATCCACGTAAGCATTGGCTAAGAGTGTGAAGTCCGGATACCAGCCTGGATGACACTCCCAGCTCAAGCAGAAAAGATTTCTTAGCCTGTCCTGCTCAGCTTTCTCATTTGTAACATATGGAGAGGGATACTCACCTGAAAGCATGTTGAGAAGATAATAACTGCTAACATGTATTGAGTGCTTGTCAACCACGAGGTCCTCCACCAAGGCTCTTTTATATAAAAGGCTTATATGACCCAGAAGAAGCTTCTCATTATATTACCATTTTTAGCCCAAGTGAAAAGGGGATCAGAGCATTCTCTCTTTTATTCCTCCCTACATCTTATCCATTTATTTTTGCACCTAGCAGGCTCCACTGGGATTTCTTGACCCCGTTACTAGACTATAAGCTCCTTGAGGACTGAGACTATGTTTCATTTACTTATGGCACAGGCTGGGCAGGGGAGAACGGGGAGGCTGGTATGTGGAAGGGGCAGGACCAGGATGGATTGTGAGTTTAAGACTTGAAAGCAGATTAGCTCTAGAGACACAATTGGTTTTTGTATAGTACAACATCTGGTTGGATATTTTGGTGGTAAAAAGTCAGGATGCAGGCCATGATCTAGCAGGATGAGGAGAGAGGCACAGAGAGCTCAGATTACTTTACAGATGAAAAGGAGAGGGGTGTCCAGAGAGCTGGGGAAATATTCAAAGATGGAGAACAAGGAGGCCCAAGGGGAAATTCCCAGGGGTGGGGAATACTAAAAGATTTTTTAGAAAAGGAGATGCCTAACATTACATTTTTATTTTATTTCTGTGCTACCTGAAATTATTAACAGTGAAATAACACTTGAGATTCAACAGTCAATGAAGGGGAGACGACTCCTTTTTCATTTTATTACTCTTTTGAACTCTGTCCTTCCCTTTTCTATGAACGTGCATTTATTTTGTGATATATCAAAAAATGATTTTGCTGCACAGAACTATAGCCCTGCCCCATCCTGCCTTGATCTGCAATTATGCTGCCTCAAGTCAGAGAAACTTTGGTGAGAGAGGAAAGGACTTAGTGGATAAGGGGCCACATTCCACAGTGAGGTTGATGTAGACTGGAGACAAGATGTAAAAAAGAGAATTCAGTGGAAGTGGGAAATCAAAGCAAAAGACTAAGATAGACATAAGCCCCTAAAATCTTCAAAGAAAAGGTTAATGTAGGAATTAGTTTTGTTTTCCACCAGCCACGAGTGGAGGGTAAGTCAGTTAGTTAAGTTTGTGTGTGTGTGTGTGCGTGTGCATGTGTGTGTCTTAAATTTTTAAAACAGCAGAACTCAGATGAGCATGCTTGGAACACCCAAGGATATCTAGATCATCTGGGTTTGAACCCCAATTCAGCCAGTTAATATCCAGTAAATTGGGATAAGTTACTTCCCTCTGAACCTGTTTTCTCAACTGTAAAACACTGATAATACTATTAGCTGCTTCATAATCTGCTGGGACTTTCAAATGAGCCCATGTAAAGTGCTTAGAACAATGTCTAACACTTAAGGAGCACTCACTAAGCATTAGCTGTTTGCATCCTGTATCTTTTCAGTCTATTTTTTTTGAAAGGATGCATCAACTGTCAAGAGTTAACTCAAAAAAAAGTAGAGGTGCTCATATACCCACAATCAGAAACTCCTGCTTTCCTTCCCGGTCTCTGGTTCATTGCTTCTGGAAGGGAGAGTCCCTGGAGATTGCACCATCAGAATCACCTGGGAACTTGTTAGAAATGTCAATTCTCCAGCCCCACCTCAGATACATCTCTGGGAGATTTTGGTGCATGCTCGAGTTTGAGAATGAATGCTCTATTCTCACCAGAGAGGAATGCTAATGGGAGGAGCTTCAGAGCCCTCCTGGAGGGTGGAGGCTCTTTGAGGTCTTCCTTCTAAGTGCCATCTCAACTATATTCCCCAATTAGCACATGTGAGCCCAGAAAAGAGCTCACCAACAGAGTCTTATGTGAGAATTGGTCCATAGGTCCACCTGGATTTCACTTTATTTTGATTTTCCTTTTCCCACCTGTAGCCAGACACAGTTATTTGTTACCTCTTCCTGGTATTGGCTCCCATTTACCACTCCATCCTGCCTCCTTCAGAGACACTGGGGTGCCAGCAAGGTCTCTTATAAATATCTGCCAAGGGCTCCTGACACAAAGGGCTTCCTGGACCCAGGGGAAGGTTCTGGTTTTAAACAGTCCCATCCATCTGGTGCTCTGGGACTCGGCATTTTTCAGGGCTCCAGAATCTTGGTTTTCACCATGACATTTACAGAGCAGCTAAGCCTGCCTGTTGAAAACCATCCAGGGCTTAGAGGGCAGTAACGAGGCTGGCTGGTCTCCAGCAGTTGGCAAACACTGTGACACATTAAATGTCACTGTAGGCTTTGTTTGGTTTTAAACTGAAAAATTGCTAGAGTTATGAAAGCTTACAAACCTTGGCTAAAGAGGAAAAAAGTTTCCCCCTTTTCTTTTTCTCTGCTTTTCCTCCACAGACTACTTATCTAGGGAATGGCCAGTTGCACCCCATCTCATCATAGCCCCCACCACCACTTACACACTAATGAGCACCCAACAGTCACAGAGCTCACAACCAAGAGCTAGTTTCCAGAACTCCTCTTGCTGGTGAGAAAGAATGTGACACCATTACTAATTCAAAGCAGATCTGACCTAGCTACAAACAGCTACACACATTTTCCCAGGATCCTCTACCCTTCCTTTTTTTTTTTCCTCTTAAAAGGAATGCTCGTGCTTATTTGTATACAAACATTCATCCCCAGCAGAATTCTACTCTAGGTCTTAAAACTAGAAGGGCACTTAAAGGCATTGAACCTAGACTCTTGCTTCCAACCTGATATGTTATTGCCCCATTTTACACATGATGTAGCTGAGGCTCAGAAAGTCACTTGCCCAAAGTCCTATAGATAGTAAGTGCAGAGCTCAGACCGAGGGCTCCTGCCTCTTAGACTCTCTTTCCCTTGATCACACTCCTCCCTCCATTTAGATCAGAGCCCCAGAATTGGATAACAGCTCTTCGTTTGCTCCTTTCTTCCCAGCTCCAGCCTAGGATAGGGTTTTCTCTTATATGATTTCATCAATATAGTTTATCCAAATGTATCATCCTTTTTTTAAAAAAAAAAAAAATTCAGCCAACTCCCTCCTGCTGACACACTTCAGCCCTGGAGTTAGGACGCTCTGCTTTCCTTTGCAAGTGTAAGCATGTGAGCACCTGCATGGGGTGATCTGGGAGGGCCCGGCCCTCCTATTTCATTTGCTAACATTTAGGTCAGAAGTAGGCAGGGTTTTGAATGTTTCATGAAGTGACTCGCATCCAACAGGCTTGAAAACAAATGACTGCCAAGAAGGACCAGGACCCACAATGGCAGACCCACTGGGGCTGGAGGACTTGAATTCTAAGGGTGGCCAAGACCTTGATTGTACCCCATTTATCCTCATTGAGTCTATTTGTTTTATTTTCATGCTGAGAGAAGAAAAAAATAGGTCAAAAATATTTCTCTGGTTAGCATGCAGAATCAGATGTGTCTTAGTCTGTGCTGCTATAGCAAAATACTTGAGATTGGGTAATTTATAAAGAACAGAAATTTATTTCCTCAGAATTCTGGAGGTTAGGAAATCCAAGATCAAGAAACTGGTATCTGGTAAGGGCCTTCTTTCTGCATCATGACACAGCAGAAGGCAGAAAGACAAAGAGAGGGCAAGAAGGGGCTGAATTCGCCCTTTTATAATGCACCAACCCCACTCATGAGGGTGGAGCCTTCATGACATAATCACCTTTTAAAGGTCCCACCTCTTAATATTGTTACAATGGCAATTCAACATCAACATGAGTTTTGGACTGGACAAATAATCAAACCATAGCCCAATGGGTGGCCCTAATAAGTGTGTCTTCTCCAGCCTTTCCGACTCTGGGCCTCTCCGCTCCTCCTCCCCCACTGTTAGAACGCTTAGTACAAATTAGGAGGCTGTGTGGAGTTGGATGAAGTGTCCTGACCTGGCCATACAAGCTCTGCTGTGCATCAGGCAAAAGACTCAACCCTTCTGATTCCCAGTTTTCTCATCTGGAAATACAACATAGGGCACCTTAAGGATTAAATGGAGACAGATGTAAAGACATTGCAGTACCCACCAAATATCAGCCCCTTTTCCTCACTCCTGATCATATTAGTGCATTTTTTTCCACTCAAAGGCATTTGTATTATAATGGTGGGCAGCCTCTATAATAATATTTTTTTAAAAGATGAATTTCTAATGGTGGTTTAAAGCCTTGGAAATAAGCCCAAGAAAAAAATGAGGCAATATTGTTGCAGCAGGCGAGGGACCCTCAATGACAACAAGCATTGAAAAGACTTGAGAGGCAAAGAGTCAAGGGTTTAAGTAAGCAACAAGTCATGGGGAAAGCCAGCAGAACTTAAATGGCTTCCTTCGTCTTTCTTTTCATGTGGATGGACCCTAATTATCACACAGCAACTATGTGGTTAAGAGTAGCTCACATCTATTGAGCTGCTACTATTTGCTCTCTCTCTAGACCACTGCCAACATCTTTATTTCCCCTTCGTCCCCCTTCGTCCCCCTTCGTCCCCCTTCGTCCCCCTTCGTCCCCCTTCGTCCCCCTTCGTCCCCCTTCGTCCCCCTTCGTCCCCCTTCCATCCATGGCCTACCCCATTCCTTTGTATCCTTCATCCCCTTCTCTCACAATCCCTCCCACCCATACACCACTATTGACTCTCAGCTGCCTTGTCTGAACAGATGTCATGAGAAAGGCTGTCTCTTGGGGCCAATATAGGACACAGAGAACAACCCAGCTAGCACGTAGGGACCCCCCTACCACCACCTGAGAGACTGGCAGAGACAGAGATGAGGCTATTTTGTTTGCTTGTCACCTTCCGCTAAAGGTATTTCCTGAACATTTGTCTGATGACGAAGGAGCCAATCAGGAAAATCCATGGCCTTCCTTGCAGCCCTCCCAAGTTGAACTGATTCTGTTCAGGGAGTCACTTCTTACTTATGGTTTTTTTTTTTTTTTTTTTTTTTTTTTTAGATGGAGTTTCACTCTTGTTGCCCAGGCTGGAGTGCAATGGCATGATCTCAGCTCACTGCAACCTCCGCCTCCCAGGTTCAAGTGATTCTCCTGCCTTAGCCTCCCAAGTAGCTGGGATTACGGGCATACGCCACAACACCTGGCTAATTGTTTTTGCATTTTTTGGTAGAGACGGGGTTTCTCCATGTTGTTCAGTCTGGTCTTGAACTCCCGACCTCAGGTGATCTGCCCGCTTTGGCCTCCCAAAGTGCTGGGCACTTCCTATTTCTAACCTAAGCCCTGTTGTCTGCACCAACAGCAGGCACATCTTATGGAGAAGTCAGGCTTCTTTCTGGCCTTTCCAGCTGTCCTTCCTCCCTTTGGCCACTTGCATTTTCCTCTCTTTGGAAGTGTGGGGGTGGGAAGGAGGAACAAACTCAAGTCCACAAAATGTGGTTTCTGAGGCTGGGCACAGTGGCTCACCCGTGTAATCTCAGCACTGTGGAAGGCCGAGGTGGGCCGATCACTTGAGGTCAGGAGTTTGAGACCAGCCTCGCCAACATAGTGAAACCCTGTCTCTACTAAAAATACAAAAATTAGCCGGGTGTGGTGGCACATGCCTGTAGTCCCAGCTACTTAGGAGGCTGAGGCAGGAGAAATGCTTGAACCCAGGAGGCAGAGGTCGCAGTGAGCCAAGATCACACCACTGCACTCCATCCTGGGCAACAGAGCAAGACTCCATCTGAAAAAAAAGAAAAATGTGATTTCTGGCTCTTAAAATCAATGCCAATAAATGTCAGAAAATTTGCTACTGGCAAGTCAGGCAGTTTGAAAAATAAGTGTGGGCATTTTGGCCTTGGGACTCTGGGCCAGCACTTGTTACTCTGTGCCTCTGACATTGAAGACTGGCATTGCCGGAGGCCCTATCATTTAACTCCAGTGCTGGACAGGAGGCATCAGATTACATCTCACAGAACATCCAAGCCCAAGTGGGCACTTAGAGGGGATCCATTCCAACCCCCTTATTGAAGACCATCTGGTTAGACTTTCCCACCTTTGTGAACGGGCAGTGAGTTTTCTACATGAGGAAAATGTCCTTCACTGGGAAAGGTAGCTGAACTACCATACATGGTCAAGTTCAAGTTTCTCTGCATGGCCTTTGAGGATGTCCATCTTGCTCACCTTTCACCACCCCCTGCCTCCAAGAGTACCAGACCACTTGTACATCCTCACACTGCTGGTAGCCTCAGCGCCTTTGTGCAGGCTGGCCTTGACTGGAATGTCCTGTCTCCCCGTCTCCCTACATACACCTGAGAAACTTTTACCTATTGGTTATGATTCAGCTCAGCTACCACTGCCTTTAGAAGCTGAATGTGACCATAAACAAGAATTTGTCAGGCTCCAGAGGCAGGCTGACCTAGGGTCGAATATCTGTCCATTTCTAAGTCTCTTTACCTCTATAAACCTCAGTGTCCTCATCTATAAAGTGGGAATAATAACATGTAACTTTCAAGGTTGTTAAAGAGGAAGATGTAAAGTTCTCAGTCTAATAGCTGGAACCTAGTGAACACTCAAATTCAGTAACCACTTTCATGTTTCTTGATATTCTCCGCTCCGTCTTTCCATTCTTGACTGGGATGAAGGCCTCTCTCTATCACTGTGCTTTTATTTGTGTGCTATGTTTTAATCACTTTATTGAAATGTAATTTACATACAACAAAACGTACCCATTTTAAGTGCGTGGTTTGAAGAGTTTTGACAAATGTAGACAACTGTGCATACCTGTGCATATGGAACATTTCTGTCACTCCCAAAGGTTTCCTTGTGTTCCTTCCCAGTTAATCTCTATCCCCCTATACCTGGCCCTAAGAAACCACTGATCTCTTTCTTTTTTCTTTTTCTTTTTTTTTAGGCAGAGTCTCACTCTGTCCCCTAGGCTAGAGGGCAGTGGCACAGTCTTGGTTCACTGCAACCTCTGCCTCCTGAGTTCAAGCAATTCTCCTGCCTCCGCCTCTTGAGTAGTTGGGATTATAGGCGTATGCCACCACGCCCAGCTATTTTTTTTGTATTTTTAGTAGAGATGGGGTCTCACCATGTTGGCCAGGCTGGTCTTGAACTCCTGACCTCAGATGATTCACCTGCCTCAGCCTCCAAAAGTGCTGGGATTACAGGCATGAGTCACCGCACCCAGCCCCAACTGATCTCTTTCTATTGATATGTGGTATACATCATCTTTTCTTAGAGCTTCATATAAATGGAATCATACAGTACATACTCCTTTGTGTCTGGCTTTATTCATTCAATATAATGTTCTGAGATTCTCTGAATGCATCAGTAGCTGGTTTCTTATTACTGTACTTTTAACCTTGTGTCATAATCTATCTGATTCCTCCACTAGACTGTGACGCCTTCAAATATTTCATCTTTTTCTTCTTTGGTTCTCGAATAGGTACTCAGTAAATGTGAGCGGGAAGGAGGAAGGAAGAGTGAGGGAGTTGCCATGGGGATTAGCTAAGATCTTGGTTGCAACCTTGCCACCTGTCCATCCCTGGGAGGCAGTACTCACAGTCCCAGCAGAACCCCATCCACAGACACTTACAGCAGCCAGTCCACAGCCACTAGCAGGCTGATGTCCTCTGTTGGCAGGCCCACGGCCGTCAGAATGAGGAGCATGGTGACCAGCCCGGCACTGGGGATACTGGCCGCGCCGATGCTTGCCAGGGTGGCTGTGAGGCTATGAGAACAGAGAAGTCCAGGTCATGGAAACGGAAAGAATCTTAGCAAAACCAACCCTGGCAATTTTAAGCTCTAATTTTCCTGCAGCCATAAAATTCACCCCCCAATCCCCACCCCATACTCTCCACCAAGGAATAGAGAAATCTAAAGTACTAAGACCCAGGAATTAAGGATTAAGGCCTATTTGGGTTCTGCTCAACTATGATGTAAGCTTATAAATTCATGGATTGGAGCCTTATTCCCATCATGCTATCCAGTTAGTCTAATATATCACAGGGCTCAAATAAGGTAAGCGTGGCTCTAAAAGCAGGCAAGGAAATATTAAAGATAAAAACAAATCACCCTTAATCCTCCCATGGGAACACAACTGCATTCATTTCTGCTTACGCTTTTATGTCTCTGTGAGCACCAGAGGCTTTTGGACTACGTGGCAAGGGTCTAAGAAGGCCATTGCCAAGGTTAACATGAGAACTCAGAATAGCAAATATCCAGACCCAACTGAGTTAGACATCAGGGAAACAAATCAACAGATTCCAAATGACACTAAGCGTCAGGCGCCTGGATGCCTCACCATGGGCTGGAAAATACATTATTCAGAAAGGGGATGCCAAGAAATGATAATGAAAGAAAGGGAGGCTTTCTTTCTGAAGCATCTCATCAGCTCTTTCCAAGCAACGCCGGGGCCACACCCAGCACCATTTTAAAGTTTGTCTCTGGGAGAGGGTTAATCTGGAGTTCAAGTGCCCTGTCCTGACACCAGGGAGTCTCTGTCGTCCGGTAAAGGGCAGTGACTCTTTTTTCTCTTTTCTGGATGCCATTTGTACAGAGCTGTCATGTCATAATGTCATATCAAAATATCTAAGAGTACTCTGGAAATACAGATTCCCAAGTTGTTTTTGTGGGTGCCAAAAGGTAAGGGGGGCTGCTTTCTTTGTAGTTATAAAATCCTGGAAATTTTATGAGCTGAGAGGCAGCCTCTCAAATTGTTTCAACTAAATCCAGGCCATCAGTTGACCAAGCACAGAATCCTGGGGTCTTATCGCTGAATATACCTAATCTTACGTTTGGAAGGTTAAGGCCCCTGGAGAGCCTGTGGTTTGAGCTGTTTTTCCCATATTGCCATCCTTCCCAGGTTTAGGCCCATCCTTGCATAGACACTTGCCCTGGGTGTGATCTACAGACCCCCAAACCACACCCTTCCCCTCCCCCTCCATGGTGTCAAGGCTCAGCACTCCAATTTCCTTGAACCCGTCTGGGTCACAGGAGGTACAATGTGGAGTGCTCAGCCATGAAAGTTCTGCAGTTGAACAACCTGAGTTCAAATTCCAGCTCTGCCACTTAACCACATGACTACAGGCAATTTAACCTCCCTGTGCCTTGACTTCCTTGTCTGTAAAAAGGAGATACTCTCTCATGGGGTGGTCAGAAGCTTTCAGGAGCTAATAAATTAAAATGCACTTACAAGAGGCTGGGCACATTGCAAGTCCCCCACCCCCACCCCGCCCAGTGAATGTGAATTGTTTTTCTTATCAAGAAATCTGGACAGGACCAGGCTGCTTTGCAATGAAAACTTCCCTAAAGCCCTGAAAGCTGGAAGATGGGAATTCTCAACTGTTTCCCAAACAGACAGTACACCAGGGAACGGGAACTCCCCAAGTTCCAACAGTCTTGACCTTGACTGTTTTATTCACAGCATCAGTTGCTCTGAGTCACTTTTGCACATCCCTTTGCACTGTGGTTAACATCAACATTATCTGGTTATCTTTTGGTTGTGTGAGACAAAGTCTTAGAAAGATAATTCTTCCTGGAAGTTGCTTTCTCCTCTTGTCCCTAATAATACCCTCACCCTCCAGTGGGCATAGTCTCTGTGTGTGGAATTCTAAGCCCTGCAAGAGCTCCTTGGGCAGTGATTTTCCCTGCATCCCTCATTGCTTTCTGCTTTGCCTGGCCTTTCACTCCCCTGGCTCACTTCTCTAGGGTTCCTGGAAGCTGTTAAGATACTAGACACACAATATCAGAGCAGAACCTCACAGTAACTCTGCAAGGGACATATATGGTAACACCTGCTTTCACTGTGAGGAAAACACAGATAGGATGGGTGGAGAAACTTAGGTCACACAGCTTGAACATGGTCTGCTGGGATTTGAACACTGGTCTGCTTGATTTCAATGCCACGCTTGTCCTTGATGGCCTTGATCCCTCCCTATACTGAAAATTCTATGAATTAATAAAAATGCTAAGAATTTATAATCACTATTTTCCTACATGCAGTGAAAGGAGAGAAATGAAAATTTTACTTGGAAGCGCAGCCTGAAGATAGATTTGGCTATTTTCCTCCAAACAAACTGCAGGCATGAAGTATATATACCCGTTGTGGGTGTCCCAGAGGTAGCCCTTCTGGTGTCTACAATTCAGGAGGATTTGACTGAACCCACCCAGGGGCCAGAGATTTAAATGTATATGGTCAAATTCATCTTTTGTCAAGCGAAAATGCTCAGTAGTATCAGCTAATATAAAACAAATCTTGTGTAGATAAATTTATAGAATTTCAGCACAAATTCAATCACTCACTGGTCCATTCTCCCATCTGTAAGTTCCCATCTAATAGTGGGAACTTAATGGAAAATATGGTTACCATCAAGACCAAGAGTTGAGAGACCAGAAATTACCTTTGCTTGGCAAAAGACATTCTTAAGAAGCCCTTTTCGTCTTTGAGTTTTAAAGCAAGGGAGGTTAGTAGTTTCGTGATATCTGTTAGGACATAATTTTGAAAGGCTTGATCTTCTGACCTGAAGTATATTTTCCATTGTCAGTAGCATCATGGTACTCATGATGTCACAGCCACATTTTTCTTTAATATTCTAGGAGTATTATGTATTTTATTAGACATCAATAATAATAATAGAAGCTAACATTTATTGACTGGTGCCTGGCTCATACTCATAAGAGACTATAAGCCAGGCACCATGTTCTCAGCCACCCTATAATTCGTTATTGTTCCCATTATGCAGATGAGGAAACTGAGGCTCCCTTATAGTATATAATTCATAGGGTGGTTGTGAAGATTTTATTATATATATATAAATTATTATTTTGCAACCCAACAGTATAGTATAGTGGAGGCAGTGTGTGTAATGGTTAAAAACACAAACCCCAGAGTAAGGTGGCCTGGGTTCAAATCCCATTTCTGCCTGTTACAAACAGTGTGATCCTGGTCCAGTTACCTCAACTTACTGTGCCTCATTTTCTCCATCTCTAAAATATAGAACCCAATATCTACTTTTTAGGGCTGTTTCTAGGATCACAAGTTAAATAAATGGAAGCATATGCCAGCATTTGGAAATTTAAATTATAGTTGTTCCTCTAGATGGCTGTGTGTGATCTATTCTCTGAGCCTCTGTTTCCTTATCTATGTATAAGGTGAGATAATTTAGCAAGAGAATCACTGGGAGACATTTCTGATGATACATTCTAGCTGATTAAATAAATGTGATTGTTATTTCATGTTTTCATAGTGTGAGTGTGTGTGTGTGTGTGTGTGTGTGTGTGTGTATTAAACATGGTGAACTTTTTCTTTTCTCTATTTGCTGACTGAGTTGCTAAAGTGAACTCAGATGCACATGGGATAGTCACTAAATCTTCTGGAATGGTTAGAAGGAGAGAGGAGAAAGCTGTGTTTTAACAAAAATGTCCTTGAGCTGGTTGAATACCTCAGAGCTAGATAGATCAAGCACAGGCTCTGAAGTGGCCATTCCATGGCAATATCAGCCCCTAGAACACATAGACGACATGATTAGAGGAAATTTCCAGCACTGCTACAGACACTGGGTGGTCCCTGAGCTTGGACTTTTAAAAAGCCTGAGCAAGTAGAGACATCAGACCCAAATGAACACAGCCTCTTAGGAGAGATCTCCTAAAATGGCCCTAGCCCACTAAAGGCCTACCAGAGAATGGGCTGTTGAATAACATGAACCAAGCAGACACCAAGATTATTACCAAAGTTTCTTATATAGAGATTGACAGTGCTGCCTGGGGTTTGAAGTGGGAGAAAGAGGCTAGTGCCTTAGCCTGAACCCAAAAACTATTGCCCCTTCTAATGCCCAATGGAAAAAGTCAATAAAAACACTATTCTAATGTCTTTTTTTGAGTCATAGTCAGAAAGAAGAAATGACCTGTGGTTGGAAGAGGTAAACTGTGGAATAGAAATTTGACTTGTGCCTCTGGCACCCATAGCCATGAGACCTAGGTTGGTCAGATAATTTCTTTGAGCCTCACATGCTTCCTCTGTAAAATGTGAATAATGACTATTCCTTCTCTTCAGGACTGCTGGGCATGTTCAAAGCAATGTATGGAAAGAGTCTGCCACCTCAGAGGAACCAAAGAGTGGAGTGATTATCATTGCAGAGGATGAAAGTGTATTCCAGTGTCTACCTCATTCATTTCCTAAAGTGAATCACCCAGGCCTTGGCTGTTCTAATATCTGGAATTCTCTTTCTACTACAAGTATATCTGTCAACACAGAATGTTACCCACTTACTCCCTATGTTTTCTGATCACATAGAATCTGAGAGGGGAAATAAAACTTATAAATTGTTGAATCCAAGATTACAAACTCCATTGTCTTAAAGGGCTAAGCTGTGGTGACAGGTGCAGCAGGCCAGGCATAAGTAATAGGGAGCAGGGGAGACTGTGGGAAACTGAAGGGCAGCTGTCTTATAACAGGATGAAATTCTAATCTTTTACAATATATTTCAAGGCAAACAAAGCAACACTCTGGGCTGGGAGTCCATCCATGAACTACCAACTTTTAGCCCCAAATTATGAATACCTTCCTTATTTATAGATGAGGAAATTGAGACTGAGAGTAGGGATATGACATAAGTTAAGGCAGAAATTGGCTTCTGGCTTAATTGAAGCATTTAGATGGGTTGCGAGTGATAACATTAAAATGATGATTGCAAAAAGCTTTATTTCTTACTGTAATGTCAATATAATATTGAACGGGTTGAAGACTGATATTTTCAATGACTTAACCTATAAGCAAGAAACAGAAGTGTTGGCTTGGCTAGTAGGTGTGATCTTTAAGTTTATGGTGAGGCAATGCATTTTTAACGATCTCAGGAAAATGTTCTTTCTGAATTTTTAAAATGATGAATACATTTAAATAAAAATAGCTTTAGTAAAAACAAAACTATGTGCTATTTATTTGTAATAAAATCTTATATGTCATATTGAGGAATCTCTTCCAGTATTTTGTAATTTCTACCATTACCCTCTGGTGATGGAATATTGAAGGGAGCATATTTTAGTGAAACAAAAATTGGATCCAGAGTCAGCTGATGTTGGCCTCAGTTACAGTCCTGCCAAATCATTACTGATGTTGGCCTCACTTACAGCCATGCTGTAGCCATGGACAAACTACCATGCCTCTTGGTGCCTGAGTTTCTTTGTCTATTAAATGGGCAAAGAAATTACCCTGCCTACATCACAGGATTGCTAAAAATCAAATAATATCCAATTTCTAAAGCAAGTTGACATGTGCAATACAAACAGGAGGTATTAATAAGAGTCTTCTTTCTTGTCACAATCTTTTCCTTTTGAAGGCTGCCAATAATTCCTCTTTTTTTATTACCTTCATTGTCTTCCACCAGCAGAAATGAAATTCAAGTGGCCTCTGTCACATGGAGTTAGTGTGGAGGGGAAACAGGGTAGAGGTTGTTTTGTGTTTTACCCCACCCTCCTCACCTTACAGTCACAATCTGTCCTCCATCCAGGACAACACCATTCATTTGGGCTATAAAGATGGCGGCCACCGCTTCATAAAGGGCTGTACCATCCATGTTGATGGTTGCTCCAACAGGAAGGACGAATCTAGTCACACGCTTATCAATCCCCAGATTTTCTTCCAGGCAACGGAAGGTGACAGGCAAAGTTCCAGCACTGAGAACAAAGAGAAAGAGAGAGACAGGGTTATGTCCACTTTAGAGAAGCAGGACGATGCATAAACTGGAATGCCACTGCATCCTTAGTTTTTCTTGTTTTGTGTCAATCAAGCAATGTGACATGCAAAAAAGCAGTATCTGGAGCCAGATTAAAAACTGGTGAGTTGGAGGCTCAAATTCAATCTTATTAAGACGCTAATAGGCAGCAAAATATTTTCGTTGGTTCTGGTTTTGGAGATATACTCAGAGCTTGAAGATTTTTTCTTTTGGCCACTGTTTCCATCTTGGATTCGATATTGAAGTGCATCTGATTGCCCATGTTAATTGGGTTGAAAAAAAAGAAAACCAGCTATGTCAGAAAAGAATCAGCTATTAACAGCAAAATGGGATGAGGAATTTTTGAATAACCCATAATTTCATGCTAGAAATGCTGTTTCCGATAAAATGACTGAATGGATTGCATTTAGCCCCGGGAAACTGCCCTGAGCTGGGCTTGCTAATTTCCATAACAACAAACATGTCCAGCACCCTTCAGCATGAACCTGAGCTTCAAGCAATTCACTGGGGAACCTCACAGATAGTCCAACACCCTGATACATGTTCATCAGCCAATTCTACAGTCACTTCAATGACATGGAGCAGGAAAGCATGTGCTCAATAGCAAATCAAAGACTAAATATGAAGTGACTTCACCTCCACTCCTCCCAGGCCTGGGATGTGGATTCATGACCACATGACCCAGCCTCAAAGGCCAGAATTCCTGACATGTTCATATGTCTTCAAAATTGGAGACCAATAAACAATAAGGGTTGCTAAAGGCCAGAATATTATTTCCATGTGGATAGAAGTGCATGGGAGGGTGAGTGGATTTGCTACAAAGTTTAAGTAATGTAGAAAGCAATGCAGAACACTCAAACTGCCATGGAAGTGCTTCATGGTCCATCCTCTTGATTTTTTTCTATTCAAACTTTAGCAAAGTGAATTAGAAAACTTGCAATGCAGACAACATTTGGAGGTGTTTTCTCTCTTGCACTTACAGCTTTTGTCAAAGTTTCCTCCTTCTACTGGTCAGAATTAGTGACCAAGCTGGACACAGATCCCTGTAGAGGTCTTGGTTTCTCAGAGAGTGGGAGAAGACCATCTTCTCCACAGAAGCTAAATGAAATGAATATTCCAGGGCCTATCCAGAACCAACGAATCAGAAGCCCTAAAACTAGGGATGCCCAGATGTGCATCTTATCAAACCACTGGCCCACAAACTTCTAAAACAACCTTAGGAGAGCCAGATTTCTCTTACCAGAACTTTCTTTGTGATTTCAAGTCAGGGGTCTGTCTCATGCCTCCTTCTTGGTCTGGGGTAGGAAGAAGAATTGTTTGTTGGGGGACATCTCATAACTAAAATCTTGCAAACCCAGGGCAAAGTTGGAGCCTGGCCTCATTTGCATGCAGGGGATGGCATCAGACCTGGCTTGCTATCTTAATGAGAAGTCAGTGTCCCTTTCTTCTTCTTACCCCACCCTTTCCTGGGCCCTTTTGAAGGGTTGCCAGGGCACCAGGACTGGCCTGAGATGACTGCTAAGTTGTGGTTGGTGGCCAGGATTCTCGATTGCAAGCATTCTCAAATCTAAGGACACTTCTGGGATTGCTGGCATACATTTATGTTTATTATTGCATTCATTTTTCCAAAATGTCATCAAATGGTCTTTGGACAATTAAGTAGACTGGGAAAAATGATTGGTAAGTATAAAAATATCCTCTATTTCTCTACTGGACAGGCTTTATCTCTTAAAAAACCCACCCACCCAATCAAACTAGGACTTGAGAATTTTAATTTCAAGGTTTCCTGTGTGGACGGGCTGACATTCTGACATGGCTTTTTTAGCTCCTGCCTCAATGGCCATGTGACAGCCTTCAAATGTTGCTAATAATAACTGTCAGATATCTGAAATGCTTCTTTTGTTTTTTACATGTTAGTTTTAACAGACTGCACTGAAGTTGGAGGGCTGAAGACAGGTCAGTCTCAGGCCATCCCACTCCCTCTGTCCTCCCTGACACCAGCCTCTGGAACCATTGAGAAAAGCCGTTCAACTACCCTCAACATCTTTATTCTGTACAAGGGCTGAGGAGGCAGGAAGGATATTTTGTGGGCTGTCCCTGGGTTTTACATTTTTTTTTTCTTCTCTGAGACCATGATGGCAAAGAAACCTTCAGTTAATTCTCGGTACATGACTCATGCCACACGGCCTTTTAAAAAAAGAAATTCCACATCCAGGCAAAAACCACATTTTAACTAAAGATTAAAACCACTTTTTTTTTTTTCAAATGAAATACAGGGTTAGGGGAAGAAATTGGTCTAATATTAGCAGCCTTGGTTGGATAATCTGAGCATTTGTCTCTGATTTAAATACAAATTTGGGCCATGCAAATCCCCTTAAGATTCACCTTGTCTTACAAAGTTACTGAAATAATGGTCTAGTCATTCAAAAGAAAATAGTACTAATATTTTTGAAATAGTTGAAAGATCTAAACCATAAAGGTATTGGAAGAAAATAAAAAGTCATATTGTATTAACTTGGAGAAGATATTCCTAAGCAAAATCTAAATTCTAAATTCCAAAGAAAAGTATTGATAGCTTTGACTAAGTACAAATTTAAAACTTCTAGAGGCAAAAAGCACAGTAAATTTTTAAGACAAATGTCAAGTGAAGAGGAGGATTATTTGCAACTTGTGACACATGAGCTAATATTCTTATACAAAAAGAGAGCTTGAAAATCAATCAGGAAGGGACGAATACCTCAACAGGAAAATGACCAAGTTCATGAACAATTCACAAGGCAGGGGAAAGGGGAGGGGAAGGAGAAGTAAAGATATGCATATCCCATGAGATTACTTTTCACCCAATAGGACTGGAAAGCATTAAAGTGACTGGTAATATCCAGAGCTGGTAAGCAAGCAGGGATGGGCACACCCTCAAATCCCAGTTAATGGGAACATAAAATAATAAATTTTTCTGAATAGCAATCTGGTAACGTGCTTCAAAACCGTCAATGTGCATACCATTTGATTCTGAAATTCCACTTATCCTGAGGGGATCATCATACAACCTTGCAGAGATGTATTTGTAAGGATGTTTGTCACAGCCGTTTGATAGACATGCCTTAAATGTACATCACTGTGGCTAGGATGGGGTGGGGTTTGCATTGTAGTACATACAGTGCGTTATTATGCAGTTTAAAAAATGGTAGTAAAGTCTATTGCAATAGATATAACTTTTATGATATGTTGACCAGTAAAAAAATAGCTATTTATAAAACAATATATACATACGTAGTAAGAACTTGAAAGATATATAACTAAAGACTAATTAAAAGGTTATGACCAGTTAACACTGGGTGATAGAATAATTGGCAAAGCTCAGTTTCTTCTTCAAAATTGTATTCACTGCCTGAACTTTTTCACAATGAGCCTGCAGAAATTTTATTTTATTTTTGTTTTCTGGTTATGAGCCTGGTATGAGATAAAGTATGCGATACCAGGCTTATAACCAGAAAACAAAAATAAAATTAAACCAGGTTGGGTTTTTTTTTTTTTCTCTTTTTCTTCAAGTGGAGATCTGTATGGATAGAGGTACTTAGTCATGGGAAATTTATAAATCAAGAAGGAAATTTTGAAGTGTTTTCCTTCATCTTTGGAAACTGGATGAAGAATCTAGATCCTTAAGATTGTATATATTCCAGCTTTGTCTGAAACCCCATTTTCTACTAGCACTGAATCCTCATTGATTTGCAAGATGGAAATTTAATTTGGCTTCCCAGGTGGTTGGCATTATTGGTCTGTTAGGTTGCTTAAGGTAAACCTGACTGCCTGCTCAGTAGCTGTGGAGCAACAGGCCCTGCTGTGTCATGGAGTGGCACCTCCCTAGCAGTGCATGGGCACAGGTTCTGCAACAAGGACCTGAATGATGAGCTATGGGTTTCAGAATTTGCTTGCCTCCTTGCCACCTGTTTTATGATTCAGTCTTAGTTTTGTGACCCAAGGACATATGTGCAGAAATAAAACAATGATTGCAAGCTGAAAGTAAAACACTAGTCTTAAAAATTCTCAATTGTAAGGCATTTCTTTCTTTCTTTCTTTCTTTTTTTTTTTCCAGATGGAGCCTCACTTTGTCACCCAGGCTAGAGTGCAGTGATGCAATCTCAGCTCACTGCAACCTCTGCCTCCTAGGTTCAAGCAACTCTCCTGCCACAGACTACCGAATAGCTGGGACTACAGGCGCCACCCCACCGCACCTAGCTAATTTTTGTATTTTTAGTAGAGACGGGGTTTCACCATATTAGCCAGGCTAGCCTCGAACTCCTGACTTCAAGTGATCCGCCTGCCAAGGCCTCCCAAAGTTCTGGGATTACAAGCATGAGCTACTGCGCCCAGCCCAATTGTAAGATGTTTCTTATGTATTTCTTCTTGTTCATTTTTTGGGTTGTTTTTGTTAGATTCAGTCCAAGATGATAGTCCAAAAAATGATTTTTCTCTACATATCTCTGGGGTCCTCTTTGGCTTTCTAGACACTGGAACTAAGTAACAAAGGGGGAACTGATTCTTCATCAATGCCAAGTTAACTCTGGGTAAAAATAATCCATTAGAGGTTCGTGTCGAGGTCAAAGACTTGGCTGAATTTTGTTTGTTAGAAAAAGTCTCACCTAACATACCATTTACTTTGTAAAAGCTGCTTCTCCTACTTTTGAAAATTTATTTACCAAAATCTTCAAAGAGTAATATTTTGTGATAGCATTTTCCAAATCACAGGTGAAATGTTTATTGAGAAATATCCTGTTACACTCCCTTTAGAAAGCATCTAAAACTAAACTAATGATATAAGTGGCAAATTAGGCATGCAAACAAATAGCATACATTTATCTGAAAAATTTAATGTGAGATCATATTTCCAATATAGTTGCAAACCAGCAAAAATGTTCACCAGAAGGCTCAGAAGTTCCTAGAAGGAAACAAAAATTCAAAGCATTCGCCTTTTCCAAAAGATCTTAGTAATGTGTGCCAAGTGTTCTTACTGAACTTTGTGATGGGAGGGTTTTGAGAAACGAGAAATGGCAAAGAGGGCAAAAGAGTGAGCAAAGAGAAAGGTGATTTCTTTTGTTCTCTACCTGGAAGCGGTGCCCAGGGCAGTGATCCAAGCTTGGAAAATGCCAGCAAAAAAGGAGAAGGGGTTTTTCCTGGTCACTACAAAGTAAATCAAGGGGAGAAAGATGCCCCCGTGGATGATGAGGCCTATGATCACTGTTACCATGTACATCCCCAGTTGCCTAGCAACCACTTCTAAGTCCTTGATTGCAATGATCTTCCCACAGATCAGGCAGGCGATACCCAGGGGAGAGTACCTGAAAAACACAAAAGGGAAAAACAGCATTGAAGAGATCATTAGGGATTCAGAACCTGGGCCTCCTCTGTACCGCAGCCTGAGGAAAACACTTGGCTCTTCTATACAAAAAAAGACTTTTGCTGAGAAAAGTTCATGTTATTTTTTACTTTGGACCAACTCCCTTAACCAAAATCTGTTTTGTGGATCTGGTGGCGCCTGCTCTGACGAAAAGTCCAAAGGCAAATTTTGTCACTAAGGTGAGTTCTAGGAATAAAGGAGAGCATGCATTGCCATCTTTTAGCTTTACCACATGCATTGCCATCTTTTAGCTTTACCATCAAGTTCAAAGTTGAGAGACCCAGGTATGTCTCTGGGAATCTTGTTTGATTTGTATTCCTCAGTTCCTTCCTAGAAATTTGGGGATTCGAGCTTTTTAGAAAACTATAAACTGGAATTTGTAAATTTGCATTGTTTTTACCTTGGAAGATAGGGAATATATTAAAATGAGAGAGAGACAGAGAGAGAGAGAGAGAGAACAAGGAAATCATCTGAGCCAAAATGTACATTTAGAGAAAAGTGGTTTTATGACTTCTAAGTCTGAAAGTATTTTTTTCTTACTTACTCTAACAATAATGCTGGCTACTTTCATTTTGTTTTAAGCACTATAGTGAGAGCTGCACACTCATTCCCTCACTTAATTCTTACCACAACCCAAAAATCTAGGTGTCATTATTGCTACGTGGCAAATAAAGAAACTGAGGTTAAGGAAAGCTAAATAATCTGCCCAAGACCAGGAAACCAGGAAATAAGAGAACAATCTCAGGTCTGTGAAACTCCCAACTGGGGGATTTTCCCAACCAAGACAAGCCACTTCTTTTTAGTGAATGATCACAGCTCTTTGTAGATAAGCAATTTGTCATATACCAATTTATCCTATATAAACTGATGTTATAGTTCTATCTTATTATTACTTTGTACAGAGTTTGGAAACTACTTTGGTCCTCACTCTTGGGAAAGCTATTTTCTCTCTCAACCTGAATATATTCTTCCCATATTTGGTAAAATCCTTTATTATCCAGAATGGTGTTGCTGGGGCATGAATTTGTTCAGCCTGTGACAGTTTCTGGCTGATATGAAAATATTTGTGGGAAGGTTGCTACCTTATTAAAAATTACGAACATACTTGAGAGAAAGACTATGGGGAGAATGAAGTTCCCAGATAAGACTTCCAGCAGGGGTCAGGGAGTCAGGAAAGGCTGCTGTAATTGTAAGATCTATACAGACTTGCAATTGTGCCTGGAGCAAACACTTTCCTGGATTAAAGAAAAAATGTGAAGAGTAGATGAGACACATATATATGAATACTACATAAGACATGGAGCTCGTCTCATCACTTATTAGCTATTAATATGTGACCATGGTTAGTGGCTTATTCCCATTTTACAGATATGGATGTCAAGGCTCAGAGCGGCTAACTCCAACCTCATGGAGATGCTGTGGGGATTAAATTTTTGAGCATGCATATATGCGTGCTGCTAAAAACCCCTCTCGCATCTCTGTCAGTACCATTAATTCTCTGAGTCCCGACAAAGGCATTCCTTGTAGGTTCTGTTTTCACACATGTACCCCCATGTCCTCTCAACACTCATGCTTAATAAGCCTGAGTTAGTGATGCTTTCTAGAACATCTCATGGGATATCCAATTGCAAGATGATTTTATAGCAACATATTCTCTCAAGAGGAACCTAATCCTGAAGGAACTGATTTGTAACTGACACAAATTAGTTAAACTAACATTAGCATAGCTGCTCTCTTCCCATATGAGAATCTAGCCTGAAGCTCCTACTTTTCCTTTCCGTGGGGTGCAGGCTGGTCAAGTCTGAGGACTGCTTCCCTAGACATTAGGGAGTCTGAGACAAACCTGTGCTCATGTCATTAAACGCTTAGCTCTCCCACCATTTCATATTCTGCTGGTGTGTCCATAGTCACAACATCTTATAAATTATCAAGGTAGTCTCAGGGACCAGCACTTCATTCACTGAGACTGTAAATAAGCAGAATGCACCTTCCTATAAAGCCAAAAAGCATTTCTCTTCATAAAACAAGAGATCAATTCTTTCCCAAGCACAAGCACCCTTTAAAGATGTCCAGAAAAATACAAATATAAGCTGTTTTGGGTGCCATTCAATTTTCCTTCTCTCCTGGGACGAGCAATTTGTAGAATGGAGAGAAAATGCTTTCAAGGCTCTTTGCCAAAAAAAGACTAGCTATAGAGTCTCCTGGAGAATGCATTTGGGCCACAGACAGATGGACTAGAGAGAGTTAGCAGTTTACCTCTGGGGCACTTGGCCAGCTGAGAAAAGCATGAGCTTCCATTGTAAATGGAGAGTGTTAATCAAAGGCCAGAAAGTGAAGTGTTAGGGTTTATAAACATGGCAAGAAGAAGTCCTTGCTAATCCAAACACCTTGATCTCTGGGAATAGGATGAGCATTAAGTAGAAGAAGGTAAGAACCTTTGTTCTATGAAGTCTTTTAGGGCCATTACTTTCTTGTGTCTATTTTTATTTTATTTGTTTTTTATTTTATTTTTATATTTTGAGACAGAGTCTTGCTCTGTTAGCCAGGCTGGAGCTCAGTGGCACCATCATTGCTTGCTGTAACCTTGACCTCCTGGGCTCAAGCAATCCTCTCACCTCAGCCTCCTGAGTAGCTAAGACTACAGGTGTTTGCCACCATTCTCAGCTAATTTTTGTTTATTTTTATTTTTGTAGGAGGTCTCACTATTTTGGTCAGCTGGTCTCAAATTCCTAGCCTCAAACAAACCTCCCACCTCAGCCTCCCAGAGCACTAGGATTACAGGTGTGGCCGACAAACTGCACCCATTTTTAAAACAAACAACTTAGGCCTTCACTCCAAAACTGGGGCTTCTGGGTTCCTGGGTTTCCATATCAATGAATTACCTAATTGAAAATAACATTCCATGGAAAAGGATGGACAAATGCCCAGGACCCAAGGCCAACACTCAAAGCTTCTGAGATGAAGCCAGCAATCAAAACCACAAATCAAAGTGCATAAAGAGGCTGAGGGCTCCACGGAGAGTTCTGAAGCCAAACAACGCCCAGTGATTGTTGGTCCAGTTTTCACATGAGAAGGACATGGCTGGAGAGCTGGGGAGAGGGAATGGCTCCCATGCTGCTCTTAGGCTGTTCCTGTTCTCTGTTTTCAGGGCCACAGATTCATCCAGGACTGGTCTGTGGAGTCTTTTTCTTACTACTATATCCATTCTAGCTTCCACCTACTTTGTCTCTAAGCCCTTGCCAGCCTAAGATACTCCTCACAGGACTCCACAAACACACTCATCTACAGCAGGCAAGCCACCTAGAATTCAGTCGGTGTCCGGGTGTCAAAAACCACCAGCTTCCTGTTAACAATTCCCTGGCTTACCCTGGGCTTACCTGGGCTTACCTGGGCTTACCTGGGCTTACCTGGATTCCCTGGGCTTACCACATACCTATGGAGTCAGAATGTCCTGGAGCTGGCCTTGGGGCATTTATATTTTAAACAAGCTCTCCAGGTAATTCTGATCTGTTTGAAAACCAGTATTTCAAGAAACAAAAATCTTAACTGCAACTGATGAAATGCAGATATTACTTGGTGACCTTTTGGAGACCATTTACCTTAGCTCCAACTACTTCAGGATCTTTGAGGTCTTAACCTACTGGAATAATTCATTTGGGACTTTCAGGCCTGGGACAGATGATGGGACAGACACTTGGAGTGGAGGTAAGCTGAGGGACTTTCTCAGCCCTGCTGTGAAGCACCTCTGGTTCTGTCCCACACGTTTCCAATAGCTTGTCAATAGAGCTAAACACACATTCCAAGAGTTGCTGAAAGGTGCTGTCTGTGCTCAGAAAGTATTACAAATCTTCATCTTTCCCAATCCATTTAGGGATAGGTGTTCCAGCTACCCAAAGAGTGATTTTTGTTAAAAGTTACCATTTGTGAATTAGAACTTTTCATCAAGACAGAGTGAAAAGCAGTTTGTATAGCCTCCAGCTTTATTATTCCTCCAGAAACTTCCTTTTGCAAGGAAATAAAATTCCAACCCATCAAGGTGGCCTGCAGGACCCTGGAGGGTCTGCCTCCTGCCCACCTCTCCAACTTGACCTCCTTTTGTCCCCTTTCACCAACCACACTGCAGCCTCTCTAGACCCTTGTTCTAACTCTCAAAAGGCTTTCCCTGCCACTTCTTCCCCTTGGAATATTCTCCCCTCAGTTCTTCACCAGGTTGCTTGGCTCACTCTGCAGGTGTTCATTAAAGGTCTCCTTCCCAGACAGCACCACGTGGCCCATCACTTCTACCCCCATCACTATCTCTCGCAATTGCACGGCACTTATTACTATTTGAATTAGTAATAAGTGCTACAAAGACAATTTGCTACCATTTGCTCCCTTTTGGCTTTCCCTCTCTCCCTTTCCTAGAATGTAAGCTCCACAAGGGCCGGAACCTTTCTCTGTTTTATTCACCATTATCTCACCAGTACCTAAAATCATTGCCTGCACAGAATAGAATATTTATTGAATGAAAAAAAATGGATGGATTGACAAAGATTCTTTGTTTGACCAAACTTCAGTTAGGCGTCTGAACCTTCTTCTGGCCTCCTCTGGGCTCTTTGCTAAACCTTCCCTATAAAATCCGGTTTAGCAAAAAACTCGTCTAAGTCAGGTTAGCAAGAACCTCCATCCTCAAAATCTGATCACCCTCAAATCTGATCAGGTTCTTCATCCTCCCCTGGGAGATGTTTGGTCACCCTGTGGCCTTCAGCTAGAATCCTGTGGGGTTGGTTTAGCCAAAATACTCCTTACCCCAGACCATCCACTGCTCCCACCTTGCTCCATGGCTATAAATTCCCACTTACCCATGTTGTACTAGCAAGTGAGCCCAATCTCTCTCCCTCACTCCAAAATCCCATTGCTGTGGTCCCTGTGCTCATTGCAATGATCCTGAATAAAATCTGCCTTACTGTGCTTTAACAAGTGTCATTGAATAGTTTTTTATTTAACAGTGTGGATGGATGGTGGTTTATTGGAAGAAGGAATTGGAAGAGTAGGCAGAGATTTTACTTCTCACTTTATGTTTTTATAGGGGTAAGATTATGAAACATTTTACTTTCTGTTTAAGTTTTTCAAATTTTGAAAAAAATGTTTTAAATAACTTCCTAAGAAAACGAGGATATGAAAATCATACAAAAATTAAGGGGTTTTCAGATTTCTTAAAGAATTCATGAACACAGAGATACAAAGGATATGGACTGAATTGATGATAATATTGGTAACAGCAAACAACTAATACTATAATACTAATCCATGTAAAGTGCTTAGACAGTTCCCAACACAAAGAAGGTGCTTCATGACTGTTGGTCACAGCCTTAATTCTCACAGCAACCTATGGCCTGGATTCTAGAATCATCCCATTTTACAGATCAGAATATCAGGGCTTAGTGTGTGTCTAATTTGCCTAAAGTCACACAACTTGCAATAGGAGGATCCTGGATTCAATCCAGTCTGAAGTCAAAAAGAAATTGATGTAGGTATCACTTCTGTACAGCTCCATAACACTGGGCAAGTCAACCTCTGTGCTTAGTTTTCTCATTTGGTAAATGGGTTAACAAAAGCACCTATTTTTGTTCAGTACTATTGTGAAGAATAAATGAGCTAATGCATGTAAAACAATTGGAATAATATTAAGTATTTAGCAGGAATTTGGTAAATTTAAGTTATTTAATAATAATTGTTTCCTCAGTAATAAATGGGTTAGTACATGTACTGTAACTGAAATAGTACTGAGCATACAGCAAGAAGTTAGTAATTCTAATTTATAATTTAATAATAAAAAGAATTATTATAATCTTTTCAATGTTATATTCTGCTATTATTACTATTATAACTGCTACATAGAAAAGAACACAAAAGAATTCTGATTTTTTAAACTTTGAGAGGTCAGTTAAAGAGTAGTTGACTGTTTTATCCAGAACCTTTTTACACACATCATTAGCAAATACTGATGCTGATGAGGCAGTGAAAGAATTAAAGAAATGTGTAGAATTGGCATCTCATGTCATGTGACATTGTCCTGACTATGAGCCTAGATGAGGTAACCAAACAGCTGTCAGAAATCATTCTAAGGTCTTATATCTGCCTCACAACCACTTTTTACGTCCCAAGATGATAATAAGTATTTAGGAGTTCTGGTTTCAATGAATGGGAAACTTCTTAATTCATACCACCACCCTCCATCTCTGGGGAGAAGGGAGGCTACGCTTCATCCCACTGACTCATCTGATGTCCTAGAAGATTCCCTTTCCTGCAAGCATTTAGTGGAAATCACACTGGTATGGACATAGGAAGGACACACACATTGCCCACGTTATTGGCATCATATTACAGAAATACGGGCTGCATATTTGGCATAAGGATGCGTAATCTGCTAGAAATTCTAGGAAACAATGGAAAATCCTAATGTTTAAGCAAGAGACTTATTCTGCATTGTGTATTATGTACTAAAGTCTCAACAGACTCAGATGAATCTGAAGGACTTAAAAAATATGTTTTACATTTGCATGCGGTGGTTCATGCCTGTAATCCCAGCACTTTGGGAGGCCAAGGCGGGCGGATCATAAGGTCAGGAATTCAAGACCAGCCTGGCCAACATGGTGAAACCCCATCTCTACTAAAGATACAAAAAATTAGCCGGGCAAGGTGGCGCACACCTGTAATCCCAGCTACTTGGAAGGCTGAGGCAGGAAAATCACTTGAACCCGGGAGGGGGAGGTTGCAGTGAGCTGAGATCGCGCCATTGCACTCCAGCCTGGCAATAGGGCGAGACTTTGTCTCTCTCTCTGTCTGTGTATATATATATGTTTTACAACACCACCTTATTCCCAAATCTTCATAAAAAAGAAATATCCAGAAATCTAGAATTGCCTGAGAAGCTGAAGGTTCAGTACAATCATAAGAGAACATGATGTTATTTCACTAGCATCCTTTCTGTGTTTTAAAAGCACTGTAAAACAATGATCTGAACAAGCCAGGTCTGTTAAATATGGTTCATGAAATAGTGAGGAGCATCTTCTTGATCTGAAATCTTGGAGTTTTCAGCTATCCCACTCATTCCTAAAGTTTTAGTAACAATTGACTACAGGCACATCACCATGTTTGGTTCTGTGGAGATAAAAAAGAAGAACAGATTTTTGCCCTTGTGAGGTGGGGTGGGAGACAAGAAAAGGAGGAAGAGAAAAAGCAGCTGGAATTTCCATGAAAGACACCTACAGAAAAGTGGAAAAGGATCAGAAGAGGTTTGGCAAAGAAGGTGGGTAGGCCCGGAACATGCAGAGATGGGGAATAGGTAACCCGGAATTCCTGTGGAGAAGAGAACACAGGTATGACTTGGTCTAAGAGTGGTTTTATTTTTTTCTAGCCAGACATACAGGACCATCCTAGAGATCTGAAACAAATGCAAGTAAAAAGCTTTCTGTCTGATGGATATGGGACACCAAAAGGTTCCAATGATTGAAGATGACAGAGCTTCCACAATGAGAGAGTAGATACTCATGCTCTCCTAGGCTCTCCTAGATTTCAGAGTCACTGACTATAAACACATGTGAAATAAAGGGGAAACAATATTGCTTAGACGATCCAAACCAAAAAACCTACCTGCTTATGCATCAAGGGTTTTGATACTAATATGAACTACACCTCTTCCTCTCCCTAGCTATAATCATCTTAGGCAAGTTAATTATTAGGTTGGTGCAAAAGTAATTGTGATTTTTCCCATTGAAAGTAATGGCAAAAACTGCAATTCATAAGTTGAATTCATATGTCCCCCAAATTCATATGTTGAAACTTAATTCCCAGGGCAGTGGTGTTAAGAGGTGAACCATTTGGGAGGTGATTAGGTAATGCGGGTTCTGCTCTCTTCAATGGAATTAGTGCTCTTAATAAAAGATGCTCGAGGGAGCCTGTTTTCCCCTTCTACCATGTGAGAGCACACACAAAGGTGCCAACTACAAGGAACAGGCCCTCCACAGATACCAAATCTGCTAGTACCTTGATCTTGGACTTACCAGCCTCCAGAAGGGTGAGCAATAAATTCCTGTTGTTTATAAATTACCCAGTCTAAGGTATTTTGTTATAATAGATGGAAAGACAATGACTGTGTAAAAGAGACCCCAAAGAGCTTTCTGAATCTCTTTTCATGCTGAGCGAGGTGGCTCATGCCTATAATCCCAGCACTTTGGGAGGCCTAGGTGGGAAGATCACTTGAGCCCAGAAGTTTGAGATCAGCCTGGGTAATATAGTGAAATCCTCATCTCTATAAAAAATTTTCAAAAATTAGCTGGGCATGGTAGTGTGCACCTGTAGTTCCAGCTACTTGAGGGGCTGAGGTGGGAGGATCACTTGAGCTACAGTGAGGAAGGCTGAGGCTGCGGTAAGCCATGATCACACCACTGCACTCCAGTCTGGGTGACAGAGTGAGACCCTGTCTCAAAAAAATTATAATAGAATAAAATTCAAATAAAAATAAATAAATATCTTTCTAACTGTGGATACAATGAGAAGTTGGTCTGCAACCTGGAAAAGGCCCCTTATCAGACCCAACCATACTGGCACCCTGATCTTGAACTTCCAGCCTCCAGAACATAAGAAAGAAATTTCTGTTGTTTCTAAGCCACTCAGTCTTTGGTACTTTGTTATAGCAACCCAACTAAGACAGTTACATAAAAATATACAACCTATTCTCAACTCGCTGGCCATACAAAAGAGAGAGTAGGTTAGATTTGGCCCAAGGGGCGTAAATTGTCTACACTTGTTCTAGGGGAAGCTCCAAAAAAGATATTTTAATCCCTTTCTCAAGGTATTTCTGGAAAGACATTTGATCAGCCCATGCCAACTTTTTCCTGCAGGGAGAGCTCTAGTATCCTCTGGGGACCCCAAGGCTTTCTTAACCCACAGCTAAGAAGAAGTAAGAACAAGGCTACTTACCACATGATCATGATCACTAACTTCATTACAATCTCATTCAAAATGTTGAAGAAATCCACCATCAGCTTGGCCTGATCTCCCATCTTCCCCATAGCGATGCCAAAAGCAATGAAAAACCCTATCAGACCTGTTGGGTGAATCACATTACACAGAAGGACAAATTACAAAGAACGTATTTTTTCTCTCTCATTCTTTACCATTCCCAATGTATGGAGCCATGTTCTCACTGCTGGTTACCCTATCAATTAGACATTGAAAAGAACAAAGCGTTATATTTGATACTGAATGTAACTTTCCCCTGGATAATTATGGATTTCTTGAACATTTTCCACATGAGCAAGTTAAACTGTAAGCAGTGTTAGGTCCTTGAAGAAAATGTGTTTATTTTCATTCCAAACTAAAAGGTGCTCTCTTCTCTCTCCTCTCACTTATGAAATCATGTGTAAGCAGATTCCTTTATTACACAGATTAACGAGGAAAAGCCTGTTGGGACTTGGGGATTATCATGCAAACTTTGGAGCCAATATTGGAATAGCAGAGACCAATTAGCCAATAAATTCTTTGCTAGAATTACATCTAGCTTGTTTTGGTATTATCCCAAATCAACACATAGCTGGTATGTTTCACTCTTACAAAATCCTAAATGTAAAATTATTTTTTATTACTACACACATAAAATGACAGGGAGAAAAAAATACTGAAAAATCAAAGGCAAAACAATAAGAAATCCGAAATTCCATTTCATCCAGTTTTTTTAAATGTAATCTGTTATTTATGAATTTGTCATAATTCTTTTCATGATTGAAATGGTTAGAATTTTTTTTAATTTCATTTATTTTTTTAGGATCATAAAGACAGAATATAGATTCACTGTCAGATTTTGCTAGTTCCTAGTCCCTCCACTCTCTTCTTCCCTTACTTGACATTCTTGACTTGTATTTAAGTCCAGCCTCACATCAGCCTTTGGGGTCAATCCTAACCCCAGGAAAGATTTAAGGAGCTTCATCTCTGCCCTCTTCATGTCAGCATCACATTGCACTAGGTCTTGGACCAACTCCAATACCCAACCATGAGTCTTCTGTGTTGGCTTTACCTCATCTCCTGTGCCTGAGGTCCTGGGAATCTGCCCTACACTTTAGTTCCTCCAAGGCTAGGCCTGGCTTTGCTCTTCCCACCACTCCTGTTGGTCCCTTCCATTCTCTCCCTCGGTATCTCATGCTCAGTACTGCAGTCTCACTCCAGTGCATCCAGGGACTGGGGCACATTGTGCGGCTTACAGGTGTTTCCAGTACTGCCTGGGGGCTATCTGGATTTCTAATTGCCAATCCCCATGTGCTCCCTGACCTCTGACCCCTGATCTAGTATTGCCAGTCTTGAGGTCTCAATTCTTACTACTTACATGTTCTATAAATCAGTGTTGCTATGTCCTTGGCTACAGGACTTTGCTTGCCCACCTGACTTGTTCTCTGACTCTGAAGTATGAGCCATCTTCTCTTTCCTCCTCTTCTCCACACCTAACCTGCTCCATTTGGCAGTCCTAATTTCCAGTCCCTCCCTGTTATATCCAGTTTCCTATGGTGTCCAGTTATGCCTAAAGTCTTAACCCATAGTCAGTAAATTTTAGCATTATAATTTGATTCTCTTAGAACAAAATTCCTTCTCTCTGAACCTTTGACTTTACTCTTTCCCTAGTCATCTAACCCACTAACCTCTTTACACCAAGCATATATCAACCCAGATTGTCTAACTACCCTTTGCTGGATCCTTTCTATCTTCAGCAGAAAGAATCCATCACTTGCACTTGGGGTTGCTAATACTTCACATTTAATATCTCCTCTTTTTGCTCTCAGCTAGAAAGCTTGACAAATGACTTCACGAGTGAGTTATTGGTCTGGAAAGATAAAGGCTTAGGGAAGATTAGATCCAGGACAGAGGGAACTAGTTCTGCAGTAATGTACAAAATCAATTTCAGGCCATTCCCAAGTCCTGCTCTCAAGCCCATGGGGAGGAGTCTGCTACGTGGGAGGTGAGAGAGAATCAATCTGAATATTCTGGCTGAGAATAGCTCATATTACTTGGTTAATTTCATTTGAAATTAAGAGAAAATGCCTGAGGTATCAAGGTCCCAAAGAACTGGAATAAAAAAAGCTCCATTCAGTGTCAGCAGAAACTGGCCATATCTATGAGTGATAGGTATTTAAAGGAACAGTTGGAGTTGATTTAAGCAGTTGGGAGAGGGTGGAGCCCAGAATTGTTTCTAGAGGTTTTTTAGGAGAGAAATGGTTCCTTAAAGAAGTGGGAGGCAAGAGCTGGGGTTGTATCTTCACTTATTGCAAGTGCTTAATCCTTGGGACTTTCCAAAGCCAAAAAACAGAAAGACAGCAAAACAAACAAATAAAAAAGCCACTATCTTCACCCTCAGAAGACCGTGGAAAGAACCTTATTTCAGCCATGATTTGTAAATGGGAAGTTTCTCAACAGTCTAACTTCCCTTGGCTTTCCAGAGCCTTGATCTGCACTTGGATGGAAACCGTATTCAGCTTGTAATTTTTCTCTGTAAACATTGCCTAATTGAAATTGCTCACCGGAACGGGGGTGTTCCATCTGAACAAAACCCTCTTGGACTTGGCCGCTGGGGTTACAGAGTAGTGAGTGTGTTGAAACTCCCCAGTAGAGCCAAAGGTCCTGTGACTTCCCAGAATCCACCAAGACTCTGGAAACAACCAGGAAAGTCTTTGAATGATTCACTCCAAAGCCCTGGCCCCATTGTTCATGGCCTCAAGCTCCTCCAGAGTATGGAGAAGACTGAGGAACACTTTGACAAAAGGGGGTTGGGTGTTTTAAGTTATGACCCACCAGCAAAGACCACGGGGGAGTTAGGAAGGTCCTGAAAGGGACATAGATAGCTGGACAGTGAGGGAGACGAGCTGCTCGGTGGTGAGTGCTGGGGATATTTGCAAAATCTCCCCAGAGGAACTCTCCTTTCTACTCCTCGCTCCTTCCATCTCTCACCTCCCACTGGTTGTTAAACAATGTTTATTGATCTTCCATTGCCCAGGAACCTAGTCAGCTCATCTCTTCCCTCACCCTCACTCACCCAACCTGGTTCCTGCCAGGCCAAACAAAAAAGATCCGCTTCTGCTTCTCAGTGACTGTGCAATTCTGCTCCCTCTCTCTCCTCTTTCTCTCTACCATTCTGGATGGCTAAGGAGTAGGCTTACCAAATTTGGAACAAACAAACATGACACTCAATTACTTTTTGAATTTCAGGTAAGCAATGAATACTTTTTTTTTAGTATTATTATGTCCCATGCAATATTTGTGACATACACTAAAAAACTATTTGCTTTTTATCTAAAATTCAAATTTATCCGGGCATTCTGTATTTTATCTGACAACCCAACTAAGGAGACAAGGCCATGTGATCTTTTAGATGACAACGTGAAAGGATTACTGCGCTCATTCATCTCTAAGCAGCTGTCATCCAAACCTTTAGAAATTGTGTTTGGATAAATAAACATACTTCATCCATCAAGATTCACCATTTCTCCCAGGTTTTGCCAAACGCCCCTATTTCCTGTCTAGGGGACACCATTCTAATGGTGGCTGGAGGTTATGGAAGGGAGTGGACCCACTGAGTGGGAGGGGAGCAAACTGGGCAGACTAGAGCTGCTCACATGGTAATAAACCTCTGTCCCTTATGGAGGTATTTTCTTACTGAACTCCTCAGCTTTTCACCCGTTTTGAATAATGATCAGACCTCATACGGAGAAAGCACATGGCATGTGCTACTGTGCCCTATATGCACAATCACATTTCATCCTCACAGTAATCTACAAAATAGATGCCAATCCCATTTCCATTTTACAAATGAGGCTCAGAGAAATGGAGTAACTTGCCCAGGGTCAGATAACCAGTAAGTGGCCCATACTGGATCCAAACCCAGGTCTGCCCAACTGCAAAGCCCAAAAACCTCTAGGATGGCATGCTAAGAAGGCACCGGGCTAGGAGAAAGGGCTCACTGGGATCCCAGGAAGTAAAACAAGATAATCTGTAAAGCTCCTTTGGTACCTACTCCAACACTTTACCGTCCTGGTAGCATTGCATTTGTTTGCAGACTATGAGGGCTGCAGTGGTCCAGCCTCCGCACCTAGCATAGCACCAGTACATGGGGGGAGCTTTTAAAAAATGCTTAAGAAATAAAAGCAATGGATGTGTCACTTAATAACACAGAGAGTCACGAAAGTGACTTTCTAACACCACACAGAGAGTCAGGGAATGTGCCCAATGACGGTGAGCTCCCTCCTTTTTTCCCAAACCCAGCTTCTTGCTGCCCTGTCCCCTCATGGTCTCCTCTGCCCTTCTCTCTCTTACTTAAATCGCTCAGCTCTCAGTCCCAGTGACCCTCAAATTGCTCCCCAGAGAGAGCCTCCTGCTCCACCTAGAGGACAGCCGAGTCATCAGTTTTCTGAAAAGGGAGTGCAGGATAGCCCAGCCATTGCCAGGGAAGCAGAATCCCGGACCACCAGCTGGCCTACCTAAGACATTCATTCCGTCCTTGAACTCCAGGCCCTTCTTGATAACCATCTTAGTCTCCTCTGGCACCTCAGTCACAGTCTCATTCAACAGAGAGACAACAGCGCTGGTTGCGTTGGCCTCCTCGTCTGGCGGTGGTGCAAGCAGGACTTTCTTCGTCACTGTTTGAATCTAACAGAGTGAAGGAAAAAAGGCATAGAGTTGAGGTTTGGCCTACAAGGTGAAAAAAAAAAGACTGGCTACTCATATATTTTAAGGTTCCCAACAGGTTAACAATAATTAAGAAATGCCAAAGCAAGGTTATGAAAACTGGAGAATATTTTATATGTCTATATTTACAAAGTGGTGTTTTATTATACACAGTGAGATACAATTGTCCTAACCACAGAAAATTACAGAATTTTTTATTTGTGCAAATTTATGGGGTACATGATACATTTTTTACATGTATACAATGTGTGATGATCAAATCAGGGCATTTAAGGTGTCTATCATCTGAGTACAATGCATTTTTTAAGTACAGTCATCCAACTCTGCTATCATTGAATGAATTCCTTCTATCTTTCTGTATGTTTGTATCCTTTAAGCTACTTCTCTTAATCCTTTTCCTTTGCCCCCACTCACCCTTCCTAGCCTCTGTTATCTATTTTTCCACTATTTTCCCATGTGTTCAAATATTTTAGCTCCCACATATAAATGAGAAATGCAATATTTGTATTTTTGTGCCTGGCTTATTTCACCTAAGATAACGACCTCCAGTCTTATCCATGTTGCTGCAAATGACACGATTTCATAAATAGAGAATGTATGAAAATAATTTGCAAATGTACAATAAGTACTGTAGTCAATAATAGGACACAGGCTTAAACTTGGGGGATAAATGTCTTCTTTCACTCCTATGATTGTAGCTCAGAAACAGTACGAAATGTCTAACTTGGATGCTCTTCCCAATTGTGAGACCCAGTTAGATGGTCCTTCCAGTTGTGATGGTCCTTCCAGTTGTGATGGGCCCTGGGTCTGGTTAAGAATAAGAAGCCTTGGCAGGGGTCAGATCGGCAACTCATGATCCACCTGTTTTACCCCCTACCTGGTCCCCACTGGACAGGGGCATCACAGGCTGCCTCAGTTTGGGCTCCTTCTAGAGCCAGGCTCCGCTGGAAATCTCCATCTGGGCACCAAGAGTGCCAGCTGCCAGCAGCCACCATGGCAGGAGCATTTGCTCATATTTCAGATCCAAATTCAAGGTGGGAAGACAGCCGCTCCTTCTGAGCAGTGATGCCAAGCCTTGCTCAATGTTCCCCAAGCGTCTCTGTCAGATGACTCACAAGGAACCTCTCCCGCTATTCCTCGACATCCATGGCAGTGGTCCTATTTTTAAAGGTGCCAGGCACCCTACATGCTGAGTGCTATAAAAATCCACATCTGAGCTTAAAAAACACCACCTCCAGGGGCGTTAAAATAGAACTCAATGCAGAATCCTAGATTGTCAGTGCTGGCATGTAGTAGGTAACAGATGGCTGAACCCCGAATAGATAGGGAAGAAGATGTATGGGAAAGTCAAGTGACTTGTTGGATGTCATGGAGTTATGGGCAGAACTGGGACTTCAACTCAGATGACCTCACCTCCATTGAGTTATTTCCACAGTCTGTGCTGTATGTTAAGCTATAGGGACCCAATCCTACTGTGCTGGGCCCCATAGGAAGCAATGCTGAACTGCCAGTTATTCAAAATGGATGGGAAGGGAGGTCAGTGTTCTCTGAGGTGAGGCAAGGTGCTCTCTGTTCTAGCCTGGCCACATGTACTTGTGCAGGGAGAGAGGAAGCCTAGGGCCCGCTGTGTGAGGGAAGAACAGGCAGCCCACTTCTCCCCTCAATGTGGCGCCTTCGTCTGGGCAACATTGGTGTGAAGAGAATGCAGGGAGGATCACAAGAGAAGCTTCTGTGAACAGCAGAGTCATGCTCCCAGGAAAGAAAAGGGAACCAAAGCCAACTGTCGACCTATCCTAAGGATGCTAAAGAAGCCTAAGTTTGGTCTAAAAGAGAAATACTCATGGATCTAAATGAATGGTGGCTGTCAGGATCAGGCAGGAGGCCAGCTGCTACCTATTTTACATCCATTACGTCTTAGGGCAACAGTAACCCTTCGACTCAAGGGCAGCTTGCTAGTTAGTTGCTGAAGCAGGATTCGAGATGAGTTATGTTTGACTCCAGAAATCCAGATTTCAAATAGCACAGGCCAGTGATGTAAGTTGAAGCTGAGGAGATAGGAACACTGAACGCAGGCCTAGTTCTCTGCCTGAGTTCCTGATTCACAGAAGCTGTTCGGTTGCATAACTCCATGTAAGCGCTGTTTTAGTCTGTTTTGTGCTGCTACGACAGAATACCTAAGACTGGATAATTTATGATAAACAGAAATTTATTTTTTCACCATTCTGGAGACTGGGAAGTGCACAATGAAAGTATCAGCATTGGGCAAGAGCCTTCTTGCTGCGTCATTATATGGAGGAAGGTAGAAAGGCAAAGAGAGGCACAAAGGAGACAAACTCATTCTTTTATAGCAGCATTAATCCCATCCATGAGAGCAGAGACCTCACGGCCTAATCACCTCCCAAAGGGTCCACTTATCAATATTGTTATAATGGCAACTAAATTTCAGCATGAATTTTGGAAGGGACAGACATCCAAAGCATAGGTGGTGCCAATTCCAATCTCCCTTTCCCTAAGCCACCATCATGTCTCATCGTAAAACCTACAAAACCATAAACTGACCTACTCACCTTTCTTCTTGTCTACATACAGTCTATAGGTTAAGTGTGGCTACCTATAACCCTATCTATATCCTTAGCTTCCCCTGGCCCACCAACTCATGCCTGAGTTTACCTTCCTCCACTCACTATATCCCCCACACTGGCCTCACACAGCCTCCTTTTTCTTCTCTGAACATTATAAGTACTTTTCAGCCTCTGCATATCTGTGCGTCTACTGAGAAGCCTCTTTCCCCAGCTCTTTGTAGGCCTAACTCATTCTGATCCCCTATCCTCTCAGCTGAAACATCTCCCCTAATTACCACCAGCCTATCATCTTCCCTGTAGCCCTCAGAGAACACCTGTCTTAATGTTTAAGTCTCTTCTGTGTTTCCCTGATGTTTGTTTTGGTCTACCTCCCTCCCCTCTAACGTAAGTGAGCTCCTTGGGGCAGGGTCCTCATCTGTCTCCTCCCCTGTGACATCCTTGTGCAAAGCAGAGAGCCTGGCAGCCCATCCTGCTCACAAGTATTGGCCAAGTGAACATACACAGATCATGGAACTTTCTGGAGGAAAAGAACCCATGTGGTCTCTATTACTGGGCTAGATTTAATGTTGTAAGGCCATATCTCACAGCCAGTTACTGTCTTGGAAATCTCACTTTGGTTCAGAGTAAGCCCCAAAAAGCAAGCAGGAGACCTCTCTGCTCACAAAGACACAGGGACCTGACTTGGGCAAACCAGGCCCTGTCACCTGGGAGGAGGCAGTCTCCACTCTGGGGAGAGCTCATCTTCCTCTTTACATCTCTGTTTCTAACTCTGGTCAAGGAGCCTCCTCCACTCATGACAGGTTATTTTAAATCACTTCTAGCTGTACTCATGGACACAGAAGATGTCTCTCACGCACCCTTTCTCTCTGGAAATGCCATGTCCCTTTAAAAGAGTTTCCTGTCCTCAAGTCCTCTTCAGTGCCTTCCTCCCAGGCTTAAGGAATCTGTAACCATCCTCTCCCTGAGGTGGATTCTACACCATTCTTCCTCAGGTTGTCCTAATTCAAAGGGACCTTGACCCTGAGCCTACTGGGGCACCAAGGCTCAGTCCTCATATGAATTTTGGCAATAGAAAGTTGGGGTCAGGGCCGGGGTGGGGCAGGGAATGTCTCAGGTCTCTATTCCAGAATAGCAGACAGCACCCCTTGCCATGGGCAGCTACATGCAAAGACTGCCCATCCACCACAGCGCTCACCGAGTGTGAGTGTGGCCAGCTCCACAAAAGTTCACTCCAAGACCAGAGCAATAGCTCCAGGAGCCTGCCTGCTTCTTGGTCCTGCCTTCCTTCTTTCACAGAGCATGGCATGACCAGGCACAGAACTGAGTACAAATCTGTCCTTCCCAGGCCCTCCCATGCTCCACTCTCCCCCAATCTACTACCAGCTCAGCCTCCTGCAGCTGCAATCCCAGAACGCTCTTTCCAAAATGTTAAGAATGGACAGCACCCAATCACGTTCTCTCACTCTAAAGCAAGTCAGTTCATCTTTCTGAGCAGGCTGGATGAGGGGCAAACATGCTATACAGATGGAGCCCACTAAGCACCTTCTTCTCCAGCTTATTTCTATTTATTTCTGCATCCAACTTCCCTGGCCTGGAATGGTTTCCTTTAATATAGGTCCATGCTACATGTGCCACTAAAATGGTATCTGAAACCAGGGAACATATCCCAACCCAGAGTAATCTGGGCTCAGCAATGGTTAAGGACTACATTTTGGAGACAGCTAGGAATACATACTTTTCTTCTAAGCAAACTGTTTCCTAAGCTCATTCTTCTGTGCTTGGAAATGGCTGAAGTTTTAGCTTAGACTGCTTGGCTTTAGCTTAGTTTCTACCTGGGTTAATGGGAACCGGGGTGTGTGGGATGTGTTCTAGCCTACGCTGGCCTTAGGGCTAGAAAACAGGGTAGTGAATGGGGCCTACTTAGCTAACTCAGTGGTTCCACTCAACAGAATCACCTGTTTTAAAAAAATCTCGAGTTTAAAAAAATGTATAGGCATGTATGCAGCAAGCAAGAGTATACATTGCTAAGGAATCTGTACCCACTGCCACATGCTTTTGTAGTGCCATTTTGTAACAGCCAGCAAACTCAAAATACAAAACTCCTTGTCCTGACAAAGACATTTTTACTTCTAGGAATTTATCCTTTAAAAATATTATGCAATCATGAAAAAAAGAAGAGATGACTTTAAAACATTGTTCAATGTTTTTCATTGTTCAAACATTGTTCAATGAAAAAGTCAGATGTAACGTTTTATGAACAATGGAGTACCGTTGGGTTAAATTCTTTTTTTTTGTTTTTTTGTTTTTTGTTTTTGAGACGGTATGTCACTGTGTCTCCCAGGCTGGAGTGCAGTGGCTCTGCTCACTGCAACCTCTGCCTCCTAGGCTCAAGCAATTCTCTTGCCTCAGCCTCCCGAGTAGCTGGGATTACAGGCATGCGCCATCACACCCGGCTAATTTTTGCATTTTTAGTAGAGATGGGGTTTCACCACGTTGGCCAGGCTGGTTTTGAACTCCTAACCTCAAATGATCCCCCTGCCTCGGCCTCCCGAAGTGCTGGGATTATAGGCATGAGCCACCACGCCCGGCCGGGGTTGAATTCTTTTAAAGATTATGCACACTTGCATATGTGGCAAAAGAAAAATACAGGGGAGGAAACAACATTCTCAACATAAGTAACTCTAGAGAAGGGGAAGCAGAAGCTTCTCACTTTTACTTTGTGTACTTCTATACTTTCTAAAATTTTCATAATCTGCATGTACTACTTCCACAATTTAAAAAACTACCCAAGCTCCAGATTCATCTCTTGGAGATTCTGATTGTGTAGGGTATTTGTACTTTTTTAAAAGTGCCATTGGTGGTTTAGCTTTACTGCCAAGTTTGAGAACCACTGTGTATACTAGAAGGTTGTGGGCAAGGCTAATAAAAATATGCCCATGGACAACTCAAAGACACATTTCCCAGCCTCATGCACAAAAAGGAAAGGAAGAGATAGATATAAGGAGAGAGAGACAGAGAGAGAGAGAGAGAGAGAGAGAGACAGAGAGAGAGAGAGAGAGAAAGGAGGACAATCCCAGAGCAAAAATATATTAAGTGAGCTGGAAAAAAAGGGAGGTTTAAAAAAATTAAAACCAGGAGACTCCAATCCCAAGATCCTGCCCTAAACCACCTCATAGAATCCCTGGGCCTAGACAGAGATAATTACATATTAAGAAAATTTCTACCCAGAGTTGGTCTGTTAAAATACTCTTAAGTTATCGCCTTGATAACTTAGAGGACTGGAGAAGAGAGAACATCTGAACTCTAGGTTACCTGTTGAAAGCAGGCTTGGACAAGGTTTTCAGGGAAGAGATTTCGAATAAGGTCCAGGAAGGCATCCAGGCTGGACACTTCATCATTCTTCTTCCCAGGCCCCAGCTGCTTCTTGAGCTTGGGATTCCCTGGATGGATAGCCAAGACCAGAATGACTCCCAGTACTGCAGCAATGATGGTCGTGGACATGTAATACACCATGGCTCTCGTGCCCAAGCGGCCACTAGCCTTAGCATCCAGGCCTGACAACCCTGGATTGAAAAGAAATGCAGAAGGATTAATTCTATTACGTTTGTGCTAGTGACCTGTGTCTACATTTCTATGACGTTGGCTTCATATTACTCAAATGTGTTAATGGTTGATTAAATCTCCTACTGTAGTCTTCCCTCAATATCCATGAGAGGGTTGGTTCTGGGACTCCCAACAGATACCAAAATCTGAGAGTGCTCAAGTTGCTTCTGTAAAATGGTGTAGTATTTGCATATAACCTATGCACATCCTCCTGTCTACTTTAAACCACCTCTAAATTATTTACAATACCTAATACAATGTAAATGCTATGTATGTAACAGTTATACTATATTTTTAACTTGTATTATTTTGTATTTTTTATTAGTTTTTTTCTCAAATATTTTCAATCTGCACATGAGGGACTCACAGATATGCAGGGCCGACTGTATTGAATATTTGGTCAATCCCATAGTTTATCATTCTATTATCCAGGGAGATTTTCAAGATTTTACAGAACTGGGAGAGTTGGAGATCCTCCTGTTTAGAGTTTACAAATGGTCTGTGACAAATTTTTTGTCAGTCTGCAATAATGAGTTAAAATAAAGTTGAAGACATCCCATTTTTAATTCTGAGATTATGTTCTTTCCACTTTTTTTTTTTTTTTTTTTTTTTTTTTTTGGTCTTAACATCTTCTTTCTTTTATGAAGCGATGGTGCTGGTACATGCTAGTTTTTAACTTGTTTATTTATTTATGTTTTAATGTCCTTACTTGGAAGACTAAAAAGCTAGTAGCTGTGTGCCACGCTCAAAATGTCTTTTGAATATATTACTGGTAACTGACATGGAGAGTCTGAGAATAAAGATTTTTCCCAGTCCTCTCATTTCTCCGAGGTGAAGCGTGAAGATCCACATTCCCAGCCTCATGCAGTGATTAGGGAACACACCGTGAAGCACCCTGCCAATGGTGGGCACTTCATCTATACCTAGGGAGGTTAGAGGAAATTCCAAGCAAATTCACAAAAACTCCAGCCCCACTGTGTTTTTTTTCCAGTTGTTTCTTGAATGTGTTCACTTCCTGGTTTCAGTTCCTGCTTTTACCAGAAAGAGAGATTGAACCCCTTTTTGGGGGTCAGTCCTTTTTGCTATGGGGGAGGAAGTTAGTGATGTGAGCTGCTCTAAATTAAGCTGACCTACATATGACCTACTTCTCTTTACAACCTAGTCTAATTCTAGCCGATGGGAGATAGGTTTCCCCACCAAGTTGGCCAACGTATGATCTGCTAACAGGTTTAGAGAACACTTTCTCTGGTTTATAGAGGAGCATTGATGGTAAATGCACCCTTTCACTCAATCTAGCACTGAATGATAAGATCCCACTTAGCCCCTAAGTGCCTGATCCTGAGTTCCAGCATTTCGGGTACTGGGGTCACTGGTCAACCAGCTGAAGCCTCAACCCAGCTCAGCCCTTGAATCTCCTGGAGTGACCAGAGCCTCACTCACTTCTTTCATGAGGTGGCCAGTCCAGGGGAACAACTTCTCCAGATCACTTAGTTGGCTGGTACCCAAATATGGACCAAAGCTCAGCTTCCTGCCCTTAACTCAGAGCTTAGTCTCCAAAGGGCACCAATTTATACCCTGTTTGAGCAATATTATTTGGTAAGGAGGAAAATACCAGTATAAGCCCACAGAGGAAGAACAAATTTTTTCAAATAAAGTAATTAATTATTTTAGTCAAAAATAATTGATGGTGGGACTCAGGATCTACACCTGTTAACAAATCATACATTGGCCAACTTGGTGGTAGTCAAAAATAAGTGAACATGATGCCACATATTAGGAGTACCTTTGTTCTCAAAAACTCAGAGGGCTTTTGTACCTAGCATTTCATTTATTTTTAATGCCAACCTCCCTCAATTCCCAATTAAAATAGTAGATAGTTTCCTTTTCCATCTATTACCTTTATAAGTATCTGAACAAAATATAATTTAGAAAAGGGAGAAAAGTAGACATTAAAAATTAAGGCCAGGTGCAGTGGCTCACGCCTGTAATCCCAGCACTTTGGGAGGTCGAGGCAGGTGGATCATGAGGTCAGGAGTTCGAGACCAGCTTGGCCAATATGGTGAAACCCTGTCCCTACTAAAAATACAAAAGTCAGCCAGGCATGATGGCACGTGCCTGTAGTCCCAGCTACTCAGGAGGCTGAGGCAGGAGAATCACTTGAACCCAGGAGGCACAGGTTGTAGTGAGCCGAGATTGCACCACTGCACTCCAGCCTGGGCAATAGACGGAGACTCCATCTCAAAAAAAAAAAAAAAAATTAAAACCACTAGAGGTATCATCACTTGTAACATGTGGCTGTGTTTCCTTTTCTTTTCTTTTCTTTTTTTTTTTTGCTGGAGAGAAAGACAAATAGACTGACTAATCGATGGTAAGCTTTTATTTCTTTAGGGTTGATTATCCTCATTTCAGAGACAGGAAAACCAAAGCTCTGAAATGAGATGACATAGACAATCACATTCACTCAACCAAATTGAGATTCTACAGTCAATCCAAAAGCCGGGGCAGGAGTATGACCCATCTTAGCCAGGCACTAGTGAGGTGGTCTTACCTGTGATTAAGCTGGAGATGATTAGAGGGAGAATGAGCATTTTTAGCATCCTCATGAGTATATCCCCTGGGAAGGCTATTAACATAACCACATCAGGGTGGATGGGAGATGCCAAGCGAAGAAGCCCTCCACACACTGCTCCCAGGATGACACCTAAAAGGAAGGGGAAAACAATCTGAATTTATTTTTTGCCCTCATCAAATGACTTACTCTAGACACTTGTTTCAGCAACATTGACCTTTCTTTTGCTTCTGCAGTATTAGATGATGAACAACGTGTAACAAAAACAACATTAGATAAGTGAAGCTGATTTTGATGACTAGCGAGAGAACTTTCTATACCTCCAACTATTCTAAAAAAAGTCAGCACCCAAAGAGTCAAGGAGAACTTAAGGCTTTATGAAAGTGCACATTGGCAACTTGACTCCAACTTCTTTGAGGCTATTTGTCTATAGAAATAAACTATAAGGGGCTGGGCACAGCGGCTTATGCTTATAATCCCAGCACTTTGGGAGACCCAGGCGAGTGGATCACCTGAGGTCAGGAGTTCGAGACCAGCCTGGCCAAAATAGTGAAACCCCATCTCTACTGAAAATACAAAAATTTAGCTGGGTGTGGTGGCAGAAACCTGTAATCCCAGCTACTTGGGAGACTGAGTCAGGAGAATCGCTTGAACCCAGGAGGCGGAGGTTGCAGTGAGCTGAGATGGTGCCATTGTACTCCAGTCTGGGCAACAAGAGTGAGACTCCATCTCAAAAAAATAAAAATAAAAAGAAAGAAAGAAAGAACCCACAAGGACAGATATTGCCTCCTTGCCCAGCCCAAGCTTGGCCACATGGCATGACATTTAATGTGTGTCTTTTCATTGTAACTGGAGGCAAGATAAAAAGAACATTTAATTGACCAAGCTAGTGTGAATTCTATTTTTTCTTTCAATCTATTTTATTTGGCTTCCCATAATTTCCTCATGGCTCACTCTCAAGGCTTGTCCTTGACTTCTATGTCCTTTTACATAGTTTTTAGATTGCTGATCTTATGGGAGCTCAAGAATGGACTCTAAAATATATAATTTTGGAGGAAACAATTTAGGCAGAAATGCTGGCAGGGATCTTCCACTTTACAGACTCAAAGATCCCAGAAGAAAAATTTTATATCTCTGCAAATGGGTGGCCAACATGAATGACCCTTGCAGAAACCACAAGTTGGGTCACAGTACCACTGGCCATAAGGGAGGGATGGAGTTCCAGGAATGCAGGCTACGGTGTTAATTCCACAGATGAGGAAGGAGTAATGTGGCTGCAAGCCTGATTTTTTTTCTTCTGCAGGTAAAAATCATACTCTCCAACTTCTTCAAGTCCTGTGATGAATTAGATGTGGTTACATGGCAGGTAACCTTTGGAAAACCTAACCATGCCTGTGGTTTCTTATTAAGCGAACTTAGCTGTGGCGAGCTCCCAGTCCTGATCCTGGGCCACTGGCAACCACGGCATCTGTCTCAAAGGAAACGCCATGGAACGGAGGGGTTCAGGTAGGTGTGTGCGGGTGGGTGGGTGGGAAGGACGAGTTGTTCATTGCTTCTCTGTGAAACCTAAGTGAGAGCTGCAGAACAAGGGAGGGATTGAGAAAGGAAATGGTGTGGTTGTCATTACAAGAAACTGTATATTGCCCTGTTTTCAATAAACCCTCATAGGAATCTTAAGACCAAGATTGTATCAATAGCCTGAGAACAACCATCGCCTGGGTGAGGCCAGAAGCAGAAGAGGAGGAGGACTTGCAAGATGGAGCTGGAGCAGATCAAGGCATTGGAGCAAACATCTTCCACACTGACCTCGTTAGCTAATGTGCCCAAATTACCTAAATTAATGATGTGTCTGGAGAAGCTCAGACCTTGGGAGCCATTTTAGTGGGGTTTTGTGCAATACTTGTGCTTATCTTGATGCAGGTGGTTCTCTAAATGTGGTCCATGGACCACTGCTTTGGAACCACCTAGGTTTGCTAATATGTAGATTGCAGGACCTCATTTCAGGTGGCCCAAAGCAAAGTCTCCATAAGCATAGGAATCCACATGCCAACACTCTCACAAGATATTTACTTGCAAAAAATTTAAGAACTACTAGAATCCAAAGGAGAACGAATGGCTAGAGGAGGTAAGGAGGAAAATTATATCACTGAAGCCTGGGCAGACAGGGCCCTAGGCAAACCATGTGGCTTCCTTTCTGGTGGAAGGGCTGGCTGCTGAGACCAGCTGCCCCACAGAGCCAGGAGAGTCCCAGAGAAGAGGGGGCTGGGGGTGGGGTGGTGCATGTACCTACCAAACACTGTCAGGGTGAGCAGCAGATTCTTCCCCAGCTTGTCACACAGGCGCAGGCCGAGGTGCCGGTGCTTGGGTTCCTCCGAGCCGAGGTGACTGTCGTGCATTCGCACTTCCACCTGCTTGGGCATATTGTTGGCACTGGAACGGAAGTGAAGGCAGAGATTAGAGAGACTGGCATCTCCCCTATACAGTTTCAGGGGCTTGACTGGTAGGAACCTCTCCAGGCACAGTTGGAATCTGGAACCATCTGCAGGAAAATAAAAGTAAGTGTGACTCAGGGTCACCTATAAGCAGGACAGTAGGACACACTGAGAACTGATGTGGACCCTCCCAGTAAAGGAAAGGAACACTGCATGCAATGGTAGGGTCTTCCAAGGAGTTACCCCCCCCCCATGGTAACTTGGAGAAGGAAGTTACCATGTTACAGAGCCTTTACTTGAGTCTTGACCAAGGTTGCAAAGGCTAAAATAGAGATCCAAATCCAGATAGGTCTGGCTCCAAAACCTGAGCTATTTTGTTCTTGTAACAACAGCAAAAAGGTGACTTTTTCAGGAGAGTCATACTTGAGTTACATCAACTTTGAAATGTCTCCAAGCTCAAGCCTTTCCCATCCTGACATGTAAACGTCACAAACACTGATCATCCAAGCTTTATTTCTTTTTTGGAAAAGATAGTTTATCTAGTAAAAAAAAATAATAATAATTCAATCTATTGTGGCTTTTAAAAGGTCACCTACATTATCAGGACTGCTAAACTGGCAAGAGCTAATACCACTGAGAGTCCAAGAAGTATGGCTTTAAGAAGTATTTTGATCACCTCCAGCTATGGTTGCAGCCAAGCCCCTTTCTGGGTAAACCTCAGGTAAGCCTAAGCCATCCTGGGAGTCTGCCCAAAGGAGCCCTTGCTGGGGTAATGGGCGTACTTCTCTTTCCTCAGCTTTGTCACTTCCCAGGCCAATAAGATTCCAGATGTAAGCTTGGGGATTGCCATAGGGAGGCCAATTTTTCACTTTGATATCTTAGAACATTTTTTTAGCTGCTATTTACAATCACCATCATTTGATAAAAGAAAAAAAATAAGCCTTTCACACCTAGAAAGAGAGGTGTCTCTGAACAGATGACAGTGCTTTCAAGACAGGGAGGTGTTGCATTATCCAGATAGTCTTGTCATAGACTGGAGAAAACCTCCTTTGGAACCAACACCAAGCTGCAGACCAGTATTTTGGAATAACTGGTTATAATGGGAATAGTGTGGGTTTTGGAGTCAGAGGGCCTTGACTTCAAATCCTGACTCCAACTCTTGCTAGCTGTGTGGGGTGTAGAAAGAAAAGCCTGATGCCTACTTCATAAAAATTAAACAAAAATATGCTAGCATAGTACCTTTCTCCAGTGTACACAAAGAAGAGACATATAACACCCATCAACTTCATGACAAGGATGATATTTTGTTCAGGGGGCTTACCCACTTGCCCTGCCATTCTAGCAAGACACCAAGAACTTAGCTTCCAGTCTCAGAGTTAAGACCTGGAACCCAAATACAACTACTTGGTTTTTCATAACAGGCTGCTTAATATACTTGCTACCCAAATGTTTTAAAATTAGGAATAATGTTGCATGATCAGATGAGAATGTTAGTCAAAATATAGGCTTCTTAGTCTCCCCTTAATGGTCTAATTTTCTACTCATCTAGTTAATTTCTGAGGCAACTTCTGGTTTCCTGACATATGTGTGCACTAACAATCCCTCAGACCATCTGAAAAAGAAAATAGGGTATGACTGCTCACAGCAGGTGGGTGAGGGCCTTTCTGATCAGTGAGCAACAAATACCACTTCCTCCCATCGCCAAGTGAAACAGACAGAAAATCCATTTTACAACACAGCAGGGGGAAATGATCAAAATGATCTTTTTAACATGGATAGACCATATTTCTGTGTTTGCAGTGGGATCTTTTTCCATTTTTAAACATGTCTCCAGCAAGTAATCTGAAGCTCTAAACCAGGAAATGTCAAACAAAGAATGGAGGTAGTACGTGTTCTGAAATGGTGAATGTATTTCCTTAGCCAGCTCTTGGCAAAACTCTCCAGTCCCCTTGAGATCACTAATCTCCTTGCCTTCTGCTTCATTTGAATCCCTCCTGCCATTGAAATGAGAATCAGGCACATGGTTGGTATTCAAGTAAAACTAGGAAGTATTTAAAGCAACCATTCTGGCAAGATCCATATGATGTAATGGAAGCGTCAGGCATCAAAACAGCCATATCAAAGTGAAAACACACAAACATTAGGTTAGCATACACACCCAACCCGGCAACGTGGTTGGATGCCTGTGCCACACATTTCTTTGTCGTACAAAATTGCTGCCTCTTTAATGGTTTGTTTTGTAGGCCATAACAAAATGTCCCTGAAGCCCTGAATCAAAATAGCCACATCAAAGTGGCTACATCAAAATACTATAAACCCACAAATATTTATTGAGAGAATTCTCGTGAGTTGCCCTCTTGGAATTAAACAGATGTGGAAGACTTATAAGAGTTCTTGATGTTTGCACATAGAAAATAATTTTTAAGGTAATTCAGGGACTCAGCTTGCAGCTGGAAACACAGTCCCCCAAGAGCTCTTTGTAAAAGTTCTGACTAATCTAAAAATTCCAACTATTCTAATTAGTCTAACTAATCACTACATCTCCCAGAAGACAAACAGAGACTGACATGGGAACTATCATGTAATATAGCATGATAGAATATTATATAATATACAGCTGCTTCTAAGCCTATATACCTTTAGAATAAGATATAAGTTTTAAAAAATGTGTTCACACAAACAGCTATATAAATGCTGATTGCAAACACACCTGGTAACAGTGACAATAACAGGGATAACTTATATTTATTGAGTGTTCTCTATGTATCAGACACTATACTCAGTAATGGGTATGGTACAATCTTTACTCTTAAAGAGCCTTTACTCAGAGAGGAAACATAAAGCACATTGTACTGTAATTGTCTGCTTTATGTACAGGCCATGAGCAAGCTTGCAAAGGAGTCTATGGGAAATCATAAGAACAATGCCTAACCCAGGTTCAGGGAAGAAGAAGGGATGTTCAAGAAGGGGTCCCAGAAAGGGCCGAGACCTGAGTCAGCTCTTGAAGGATGGATTTAATTTAAATGCTTACATTCTCCACCAGTCTATGAGCCCCAGGAGGGCAAGATTGTGATCTTTAACACCTAGTCCTGAGTGCTTAATCAATGTTTGCCAAGAGAAATTGAGAATTGAAAAGCAGCTCTAAAAGGGCCCCTTGCTTGCCCCTGGCAATAAGGCTCTTCTGCACAGACTGGCAGCATGCCACTTCAGTCAGATTCCAACCATTCTTGCATTTATTCCACAAATTTCTAGTGGGCCCATATTACAGGCACCATACTGTTGTTGATGTTAAAGATGTTGCAATAAACAAAAAGACAGAGCCCTTGATATCATGGAGTGTGCACTTTAGTGAGAGAACAAATACATGGATAAATACATTTTAAGTAGTGAGAAGTGCTCAGAGGGGGATTGTATTAGTCCATTCTCTCTCTGCTAATAAAGACATACCCGAGACTGTGAAATTTACAAAGGAAAGAGGTTTGACTCACAGTTCAGCATGGCTTGGGAAGCCTCAGGAAACTTACAATCATGGTGGAAGGGGAAGAAAACGTGTCCTTCTTCACATGGTGGCAGCAAGGAGACGTGCCAAGCAAAAGGGGGAAAAGCCCCTTATAAAACCACCAGATATTGTGATAACGCACTTACTATCACAAAAACAGCATGAGGGTAACTGCCCCCACGATTCAGTTATCTCCCACAGGGTCCCTTCCACGACACATGGGGATTATGGGAGCTACAGTTCAAGATGAGATTTGGGTGGGAACACAGCGAAACCGTATCGAGGGTGAAGGAGAAGGATAGTAGTGTGTGGGGAGGCAGCGTGATTTTGTATCAAGTGTCCAGGGAAGGCGTCTGTGATGAAGGGACATTTGAATAGAAACCTAGAAGAAATGAGGGGTCTCCTCAAGTATTTTATGCAATTTGTCTAGAGCTTAGCAAATAAATGGAACATACACAATTTGGAAATCTGTCTTACTACCTAGATCCTAAAGCTCCCACCCAGATGCACACTCTGGGGTCCACATGTTGATTTTTACATGGATTCAAATGAATATGTAATAAGTAATGCTGGGCCCTATCACCATCATGAATATTATGAGGGTTTAAATGACTATTCCAGCGCCCCCTAAGAGGTATGGTTACCAGGAAGAGGTGAGTTGGATACAGGTGGAAAGCCTAAGGTCGCAACAGCCAGCAGGTTTGCTCCCATGGCAACGAGCAGAAAGTGCCAAACCTGGTCTGGGAAGTCCACCGGATACACAGTAAGTCATGTCCAGTGTGCACACTTACCCCTTTACTGATATTCCCTTCCTATGTCCTGTGGCTGTGAACACAGAACAAAGCAATAAAACCCAGGTTGGATTTGGGTCCACCAAATCCCTCGAGGCTAATGCTCTCTGACACTGCTCACCATCTGTGTTTCTGCTTGAGGGCCTCCTGAATCGAGGAATATTAGCAATGCAATGCCTTAATGTTGGAAGTTCCAGTGCGCCAACTCAGGCCGATCTCTCAAATGGCCTCCACTGCCTAACAAAGTAAGGCCATGTGATGGGACAGCTGTTGGGATAATTAAAAACTTTTAACAATGAGCCCATAATTTCCTTCAGCCTTAGCCTCTCCATAAAATTATTTAAACAGCTGTTAATTTTGAAATCTCTGCCCAGTTCTTTCTCATGCAAATCCACGTGAGTCCTGTTTCAAGGCAAGCTCAGCTTATCGTGCAACTCATCCTCTGTGACTCAGAAGGGAATGTGTAATGGGGCTAACGCTAAGTTTTAAACTATTCTCAGAACCTGCTTTTCATTAGCATTTGATTTCCCTTGCTTTGCCCATAGCCTCTAATAATAGGCTCATTAGATGTGGTGTTGGATTCAGATTTCCTGCTGCACACTTCAGTGTCGCCTTAGCTGGCACCAAACTCTTTTTTTCCACCTTCACTGATTTGATGAGGTGGCAACAGAACACTCCTCAGGGAGCCTAAAAGAAACTGGTGTGTTTCTCCTGGAGGATGTGAGGTTTGCAATGGGCTTCACCCACCTGTCCTTCCACTGCTGACATCTAACCTCCCCTCCCTGGCCCCAGGCTTCAGGATCTGGAGAGGTACTGGGGAGACAAAGATGTCCAGAGATTGCCCTACTGGAAGACACTAGGTCACCCTAGAATCAAGAACAAAAACAGTGGTCACCGCAGGGCCTCTCCCCTAAGACAGTTGTTGTATTTGGATAAGAATGCTGGAAATACCTGTTGCATCAGCTCAAGCACCAAGAACCAGGAGGCAGAGATTTCAGCTTTGATTGTCCCACATCCAGGGTTTCCCCCAGCTCCTTGAAGAATGCCACCCCTGCTGTAAAAGGGCCTGAAACTCTAAGACTTTCTGGCATTTCCAACAGCCTGCAAATCCCTCCATCCTTCCTAGATCCTGTAAGACCTGCCTTAACTGTGTCAAAGATGTTTACCAACCAAGATGTCAGTCTCTCTCTGACAGATACCGTGTTGTCACAGATCCTGCATATGAAACTTAAAGGGTGACAGCCTCCAAAGTCTCCTTCAGTCCCTTCTTCTATTCATTGTGTCTTCACAGTGTTCATTTGCTAAATCACAGAATTACTTTCTGGTCCTGCTGGTGAGGCACTCCAGACTTCACAAACCTCTTTTCTATAGCTTCTTCCAGTCCATTAGAGGGGCTGGTTAAAGAATACGGTTTATAGCTATCCTGAATCATGATGGCATTGGGCCAGGATAGGACTGGAAGTCAGGAAGTCTGTGTTCTAATTCCAGGACTGCTGCTAAATGGGTGTGTCAGGGGAAAAGTATGAGGATAAAATGGATATAACGTTACCTTCTGTAATCAACAGACAGTAGGGTAAACTGCTATGAAATGGTAAAAATACATTCTTAATGTAAGATATCAATAAGGTTTAAGTATCAATTTTGGCCCATTTTTATTTTTTAGGTCCCATTCTCTTAATCTATAAAATAAGAGGGTTGAATTGGAAATTCTTTAACATTTAAAATTCTGTGATTCTCTAATTCTCCAGGTAGGGAAAAGGATAGTAATAGCATTCAGTTCTAGAGATGTGGATTCCATTCTAGGTACCCATGATGGAATAAGCTTAGAGCTGACCATGAAGACAAGTCATTTCATTCACCATGAGACAGCTCAGTAGCTATACCACCACCCTCACAGGGGAAGGCAGAGATGAGAGACAAACCAACAGCAACCATAACAACAACTGTTTCTTGATGATTTTGTGTTCCTTTTAACCTTTCCTATCTGTTACGGAAGCATGTTTTTCTAGGGCCAATAAAGCTGGGTTGGGATGAAATTCAGTACACAATTCAGACGTTAGCATCTTCTAATTCCTCATCCATCCTTCACCCATTCTCAGCTCTAGATTTCTAACATGGGCAGGTCAATGCCTTGGGAACACAGTCAAACAGGTAAACTGGCATTGGGACCAGCAAAGTGCTAAACTTACCACTAAGTCATTGAGAGACCACCTACATCAGGCACAGTCAACTTCTGTGGAACTGGTGAGGTGGCACTCAGAAAAGACAAGATGAGAATTCGAAGGAGAAGAGCCTTTTTTTCCATATCACTTCCTAAGCACAGTGGCCGAAGCCAGCCAATGCCATGAACGGCAGGTATACAGCCAGTGGAGCCTTCAGGTGTCTACACACAAACTGCAAAGACGAAGTAGCAGGAGACAAAGTTTTCAAGGGATCAATAAAAGTTGTATTTGTTTGGCTTAGAAACAGATGTTAAAACACCAGCTCTGATGAGTAACTGTTAGAAGGCAAGTTGGTGGAATGCAATCACATAATTACATGGCCATTGATTCTTGGTTAAAATGTTTCTTTTCTGGCAGTGGCTGAGACAAGACATTTAGTCGTTTGGACAAACCATGCAATTCACTGGGTCATTACAGAGCTCCAGTGAGATAATATCTATGAAAGCACTGATATAGTATCTGATATATAGTAGATACTCAATTTTAATATCCTTTCTTTGTCTGAAATCCCTCATATGATGCAAAATGACCAGTAAGAGAGTTTACTCACTGTTGAGTTTTAGTAAATCTCATTGCCAATACATTGGTGCTGGTGATTTTTACAAACAGAAAGTCCCAGAGGGTCCAGAGTGGGTGGGGGCCTGGGAAGGTCCCACTGCCATCAGCCTCCCTATGATGGAATGACTGGATAACCTCTCAAAAGACATCAGGAGTACAACCTTAAGGATATGGCCTCTGTACTTCTGTGAAATCCTTCCCCAGGCAGAGACTTAGCTAGCTTTGACCCAACAAATTTGCTTATTTCCAGATAGACTCACCACCCCAAACAGAAATAAGACACCAAGTAGCAATGAGCCTCCAGGGCCCAATGAGAGACTGGGGTGGGGTGTTTGATCATCTCAAATTTTTAGAACTTCTTCTAAAAATAAAGATTATGCCATGGCCTGGGAACACATTGGCCAGCCCAGTCCCCAAAGGCCTGTCAATTCTGAAGTAATGGCTACCCACCTCTGGTTCATGGAACAACATGAAAATACATTTGATAACTTCACAAAACATCAACAAGCTGAGGAAGATTCACGTGGCATGCACTCTGGGTTTTGAGCCAGGGGCAACTTGGCCCCTTTCCAGATGAATAAGCCAGCTTGCCTTGAAGCAAACCATCTCTGCTAGCTAAAACATCCTCCACCCACCCTCCAACCCAGCCTTCTTAGACCGACTTTTATTCCTTCCAAATAACTCAGGAATGACTTCCTTCAGGAAGCCTTTGATGACTCCCAGGTTTGCTTTGTAGATGCAGTTTACCATGTCGCCCGTGCTCTCAAGGCATTTTTCACAGTTTACTTGTATGTTTTCCCCACTAGAACATAAACTCTTTGAGGACAAACTGTGTCTTATTTGTCTCTGTCTCCACCATGTCTAGTATCTTCCTGGCACATAGTAGATGCTCAATTAGTTTTTTGTTGCCTGAAGGAATGAATGAATGGATGATTAGGTTAAAATATGTTCTTGTCACAGGTTCTTCGTGACACTCCATTATAAGAGGTAGTGGCCCAGAAGGCTAACAAATCTGAGAAGAAGAGAGAAATTAGAGAAGGAAGATCAGAAATGGTTTCAATTGGGGAAGTCCCGTCCTTTAAAAAGCAGGCGGGCCAGGTGCAGTGGTTCATGCCTGTAATCCCAGCACTTTGGGAGGCTGAGGCGGGTAGATCGCCTGAGGTCAGGAGTTTCAGACCAGCCTGGCCAACATAGTGACTGGGATGTTGATTAAGAGGTGGTTTAATTAGCTGCAGCGCCTTCAGGCACTAGATAGAAACTGGGTGAGGTGCTGTATACCTTAGCCAGGACTGGGTCTTTTTATCACACTTTACAATTGCTTTTCTTCAGTGCAGTCTGTCTCTTTTTTCTTCCTTCTAGACTGAGCAGCCAACCAGGCAATGTAGCATCAATCCCAAGCAAGAAGGCAAGTCACTACCATGACCTTGCAAATTGCAAGATTTGCCACGGCAGGCATTCAAAACACCACACAATTCTTTTGTGAGATGATGTTTAAGAGCTTCCTCAAAGGATCCCTGGAGATCTTCAAAGTCATCCACTTCTGGCTCCCAGAAACCCAAATTTCCTCCTTGAGAGAACTATCCCTTTGGATTCCACCCAAGGACCCAGATTTAAGCCAGAAACTCATGGAAAAAGCAACCCATTCACTGACACCTTAGTGTAAAGGAGATTCTCAATCCATCCCCCAAAATAGAATTGTCTAGAGGAACCCCTTAATATAGGTCCTGGACAGAACCATATCTGGAAGCCAAACAAAAGGAGATGTCAAAACATAAATGACGTAAACTTTGCCAACTGCATACCATTACCAGGATCAGTCTTGAAGTCAACTGTGTTTGAAATTCTGAGGCCTCCACAGCGTTTCTTGAATGCTAGCAATTTTATTCTCCTTTTTTTCCCTTTTTAATCCAGATGTTCATTTCACATGAGTGTGCAGTTTGTGGAAATTAATCATACCATTCATGTAATAATTGTGTGCTTTTTTGTCTGAGTGCTAAACTTGAGTTAAAGTTGAAAAATAGGCAAATTAAATTATGGTGTTAGAAGTAAATACATATGGTACATCTATCTTTGGCCCTAAATGGCTGATTCCCATACTGGTGGATTTCCCAGCAAAAGAACAGGTACTAATTTTGCCCAAAGAACACCCTATACTTTGGGAACATGTAAACATCTCCTTCAGATGAGGCAAAACAGCGGGGCCTTAAGGTAGTCCAGGTTATAACAGACTGACTTCACTGGCCAAAGAAGAAGTTTGTGGCCTTCATCTTCCTTCTACTCTTCCATGCCCATAACAGCAAAGAACTCTCATACATTTCCTTTCTTGTCTTCCATAACAGGAACCCAAGCAGGCTCTTCTCCTTGTGTTCATCTTTCAATCGTAAACAATAACCAACATTTCATCAGTTTAACTTTCTAACAAATAAGCTAACAATAACATTTGTGTCGTTTAAAAAGCATTTTTGCATTCATCAAGAGTTAATGACATCCCTGAGAGGGAAGGATTATTCTATCTTAGAAATGAAAAGACAGAAGCTCCAGAAGATTCTGAAACTTGCCCAAGCTCATGAAGCTTGGAAGTAGCAGAGTTAAACCTGTGCTGTGGTTCTGCAGCAAAGTTAAACCTGTGCTGTCCTTTGCCTTTGAGTCCAGTGTTTTATGGATATACTCTTTCTAGGGGTATTTGCAGAGCAATGGACATGTTAGAACTACCATCTACACCAAGGCACTAGGTAGCTACTTATGAGACTTGCATTCTAGCACATGGAGAGGGAAGATAGAGAGAGGAAGTGCTGCTAAATGAGAGAAAAGGCGAAGTGAGCTCTGGTAAGCTATGTCCTTGTTGTCTGTCTTGGACAATCCATGCTGCTGGTGCCATGGCCCCAGGTGTACCATCATAAGAAAATGGCATCCACTCAACTGACTCCTCCCTTCAGGCAACCAGGGCACACAGGAACCATCCTATTCCCACTGACTCAGCCAGCACTTGCTGCTGTGAAATAACCTCAAGGGTTCACTCCAACTCTGGTTCTTCACCAGGAAGGACTCCCCCATCAGAGGGACCCTAATGTCTGGTAACTGGTAATAAGAAGAATAATGATGGTGACAATAATGATGACAGCAGCTAACATTTACTCAAACCTAACTTTATACCAGGTATTTTTCTAAGTCTTCTTATGTATGAACTTATTGAATTCTCACAATAACCTCAGGAGATAGGTACTACTATCAGCAACTTTTACTGAAGGAAAAACGAAGTCACTGAATGGTTAAGTTACTTGCTCAATGTCACAAAGGTAATGGATGGTAGAGCTAGGATTTGATCCCTGTCAGTCCTGGACTTGGAAAAACTGGTCAGCCCACTCTCCTTCCAGCCTAAGAAAACTTGCTCTTTATATTAGGCAATTTCATGCTAGCAATAGACACTGACACTGAACATTTGGCCAAAAGAGTGATTTTGCTGTCGGGGGATGGGGAGGATCCCAGAGAGAAGAAAGTTAACACCTAGTCCAAACCAGAGCCTGATCCGAGAGCTACATACAACAGTCATGGAACCCTAGAATTTCTGGACTAGAGAGGCTTCCCGTCCCCTCTCCGCCTCTGGACAAATGATTATCTGGTCTAGTGGCCCCAATTCTGTCTCTGGTCACTTATTAAAAACACAGATCTCCAAAACTTATGTCCACACAAAACACTGCACAGGGATATTTATAGCAGCTTTATTTATAATTCCCAAAACTTGGAAGCAACCGAGACATCCTTCAGTGGGCAAATGGATAAACCATGGTACATGCAGACAATGCAATATTATTCAGCACTGAAAAGAAATGAACTATCTATCCAAGAAAATACATGGAGGAAAAATAAATGCATATTACTAAGTGGGAGAAGCCAATTTGAAAAGGCTATATACTGTATGATTCCAACTATATGACATTCTGGAAAAGGCAAAACTATGGAGGGGCATGGTGATGAATAGGTGAAGCACGGAGGATTTTTTAAGGCAATGAAAATACTTTGTATGTTACTACAATGGTAAATACACATCATACATTTGTCCAAACCCATGAATGTACAACACCAAGAGCCAACCCTAATGTAAACTAAGCACTCTGCATGATAATGAGGTATCAATGTAAGTTCATCGGTTGTGATAAATGTACCACTCTGGTGGGGGATGTTGACAGTTGGGGAGGCTGCACCTGAATGTGAGCAGAGGTATATGGGAACTCTCTGTACTTTCCACTCAATTTTCCTGTAAAACTAAAACTGCTCTTTAAAAAACAGCATATTAAACAAAAACAAACAAAACAAAGCACAAAACAGATCTCCAAGCCCCATCCCTGAATATTCCAATTCATCACATCTGGATGGGGCCTAGACCTCTGGGCTTTTGCAAAAGCACCCAGATGACACTGTTGCAGCTAATCCACATACCAATGTCTGGTCAATGCCTGAACAGTTGCAGTGCAGGGCAGCTTATCACTTCTACTCCAACCATCCCACCGTTGGATAGCTTTGACTATTAAGAAGCCCTTCCTTTATGGTGAGCCTATATCTGTTTCCCTGCAGCTTTTACCCACAGGTTATTCTTCTATCCTGTGGAGCTACCTAATAATAACAGTTACTATCAGACAATGTACTGGATGCTTTACGTGCGTTATTTCATTGACTCCCCACAACACTCTCACAAGATAGCTACTATTATTAGTCCTTCTTTATAGATGAAAAACTGGAGGTCACAGAGAGGAGCACATTTGCTCCAAGTCAGGCAGTTGGTGAGTAGATGAGCTGGGATGGCAACCCAGCTTGGCCTGAACAAGGTGCACACACTTAATCACGACACTTACAGAAAATGAAGCTGAATCCCTTCTCCATCTACCAACCTTTGAGGCATATGAAGTTTCTGCTCAGGGGTTTCTCCTCTCCAAGTTTGTCTCTATCCTGGTTAAAGCACCTCAAGCTACTTACTTGCCTGTGCCTCCTAGACCTGCACACAACCTTCCAGGTAAGGGCTGGCCACTTCCCCACTCCCCTAAGCCCATCAAAGACTGCCTTTCTCACTTTCACCCTCCAGCACATCAGATTCTACCAGAGCCGAGGCTTCTGCACTGCCTTTGAAAAACTGAAGGGCATAGGTAACTTCACAGTAGAGAAAGAAGGTGGTAGGGAGTACTAGTAATGAATAGAACCATTTATTGACTTTTTATTCTGTACCAGTGATAGGTAGAGTAGTACCCCAACAAATGTCCATGTCCTAATCCCCAGAACCTGTGGATGTGTCAGATTACACGGCAAAGGGGGTTCTAAGGCTGCAGGTGCAAAGAAGGTTGCTAATCAGCTGACCCCAAGATAGGGAGATGCGCCTGGATTCTCCAGGTGAGACCAGTGGAATTACAGGGGTTCTTATGCATGAAAAAGGGAGGCAGAAAAGAAAGAACTGGAGGATGGCAGCATGACAAAGACACAGCCCAATGTTGCTGGCTTTAAAGATAAAGGAAAGGGCCATGAGCCAAGGCATGTGAGAAGCTTCTAGAAACTGGCAAAGGCAAGGAAACAGACTCCTCCTCCGAGCCTCCAGAAAGGAATGCAGCCCTGCTGACACCTTGATTTTAGCCCAGTGAGACCCAACCCAGACTTCTGGCCTCCAGAACTATATGATAATAAGTTGTCTTGTTTTAAGCCTCTTGATTTGTGATCATTTGTTACTGCAACAATGGGAAACTAATGTAGTACCAGACCTTATGCTAAGTATTTTCTACACCATCTCATTTGTTGTTTACAAAAAAGCCTCAGCAGAAGGTGATAGACACAGAGAGTTTCCTATCCACACCCACGCCTCTGCTGTTTCTAGAAATCTGCTCAGAGAAGCAGCATGCTCAGCCAGACACTGCTTCTCAGCCTCCCTTCCTGAGATGTAGGCTGAAGTGTTCTGCTCCTCCCTTCATCACTTCTTCCTGCCCTAGAGAAATGCAGACCAAAGTAACATCCTTCTCTCTTTAGCCAATCACGTGTTTAAAAGGCTCAGCAACACCATGCCTCTAAATGGCTTCCATCACCCATGGAAGCATTTCAAGGCCTCCCAGGGGACTTGTGCAGTTCTTTACTTTGGTTGCTTCTAATGAGCTGCTAAATTTGTGGCTATCGAAAGTGAACTAAACATCCAGTCCCTGTTGATCCCAGCAGTCCAGTCAGCTTACTGACTGCCCAATTGCTTCTCAACTAGTTTGATCTGCTAAATTTACAAGTGATAAACTGAGCCATCCAGTCACCCCTGAAGGGTAATGTTCTCACCAGGAGAATTTCTTCTTAAGAGAAGAATGTATATTTCTCTGGTAGCTTGTGGAGACAGACTGGTTCACAGGGCTTTGTGCTGATGTGGCACAGTCCACAAGTGCAATACATCCTCTTGCACGATCCATTCCCTTCCCACCTTTTCCATACACAGATGCAGTTCATGGTGTTTGGGGAATATACTACTTTGCACATTCGAACCTGAAATCTTAAGTGACTCTTTGATGTTGTCTCTTTGAATAATCTTTCCCTGAGCCCCCGATCTACTTTTCACGCCTCTAAGATCTTAACGTTGCACAATTCATCACATTCACATGGTTTGCCTCTCCCACTAGGCCTTAGACTCTGTGAAGGAAGGGCCATACATCTATCCCTGGACCCTGTCCATGTTAGGTGCTTAGTAAGAATTTTTGAGATACTAGTGATTTGGAGGTACTAAGGGGACCCAAGTCTACAGGGACTGGGAGGTGCCTCTGACAGTGAGTGGCAGGACCTTCTCAGCTCAAGCATCTCCCGTGGAGATGGCTTTGGACAGAAGCCTAAACAAAGCACAAGGAAAGGATCAGGAAACCTGAACTCCACCAGAAGCTCCAACTAATGTTTAGTGACCTTGCCAAAAGCAACTAGGGCTTCTAATTACCACAAGTGATCATGACTTGAATTTTTATGCACTTCCTGAAGTCATTCCAGCAGCACCACGTCTCCTCAACAGCCCTGGAAGTGATGATGATGTGGTATGTTGGCTACCGGGTCATCAACACCACTTAATTCCTTAGCAACTGAGATGAAAAGCCTTCATCCCAAGTGCCTTGGAAGAAAGGTTTGTTCCTGCTCAACTCATAAAGTCTCAAATTTGTACTGAGGATAGTTTCTCCCTGAGTGACTTATCAGGTTGACTCTTAAATTATGACATCAAAGCAAGGAATATGTCCTGTTTTTATCTGAATCCTCTATATAATGACATGCACAATGCCAGGCACCTAATAGGTGTTCAGCAAAAACTGGTAGATTGAATTACGTATATGACAAAATTAAGAGAGGGGTCAAATAAGACCTACAGGTAAGTCCAGATAAGATCTCTGGACTCAAATATATTCTAGGACTTTGAGTTAGAAATGGCAGGTTTTTTTTGCCATGGACAATCATGCTTTCTTCCTCCATCCTCCCTCTCCCCATTTGCCCTGAGCACACACTCAGCCCATTGTCCTTTATCTGAGAGCAGATTCGACTCCACAATTCATTAGGGGAGAAATTGTTACTGTATTTTATGGGGAGAAAGGGAAGAAGTCTGCAGCACACACTACCCAGAGAACATGCAATACAATTTCATTATAAGCAAATTTGTTCTTCCTCCCCATACTCTTCAGAGTGTCTCTCCTCTTTCTCTTTTACTTCAGTTTTCACTCTTAACTTCCTTAGCCCACTGAGCTAAAACTGATGGATCTTCAAACAACTGCCAAATGTTCCTCAGGTTGGCTCCCTGGAGTGGTCTCATTCCCCATCTGCACACAGCTGATCAAGTATTCACTCTCCGAACAGGTCTCTTTCAAAGCTACTCAAAAAAACATAACCTTTGGCAGGGTGCAGTGAAGGGGCACAGTGGCTCACACCTGTAATCCCAACACTTTGGGAGGCCAAGGTGGGTGGATCATCTGAGGTCAGGAGTTTGAGACTAGCCTTGCCAAAATGGTGAAACCCCATCTCTACTAAAAAAAATACAAAAATTAGCCAGGTGTGGTGGTGCATGCCTGTAATCCCAGCTACTGGGGAGGCTGAGGCAGGAGAATCACTTGAACCTGGGAGGCGGAGGCAGCAGTGAGCTGAGATGGCACCACTGCACTCCAGCCTGGGTGACAGAATGAGACTCTGCCTCAGGAAAAAAAAAAAAAAAGCAAAAACCATTAACAGAAACAAAAAGAAAACATAACTTTTACCTATATTGTTATACCAAAATTAACAGACGTCACAGAATTTATTCACCCTAAGGTAGGGATTCCTTTTCTTTATTGCTAAGCTAAATAAGCGGTAACTTTAACAATGTTAATGACGAAGAGTTAGAAATTTATTCTAAAACCCTTTAATTTATAGCAATATATTGTTAATTTTTTAAGTTTTTCTTTCTCTTTTTGTTTTCCCTTGAGACAGTGTCTCGCTCTGTTGCCCAAGCTGGAGTACAGAGGCACGATCTCAACTCACTACAACCTCTGCCTCCCAGGTTCAAGCAATTCTTGTGCCTCAGCCTCCCGAGTAGCTGGGATGACAGGCATGCACCGCCATGCCGGCTAATTTTTTTTTTTTCTTTTTTTGTATTTTTAGTAGAGACGGGGTTTTGCCATGTTGGCCAGGCTGATCTTGAACTCCTGGCCTCAAGTAATCTACCTGCCTTGGCCTCCCAAAGTGCTGGGATTACAGGTGCGAGCCACTGCTCATTTAAGTTTTTCTTAAGTAAACTTCAATGCACTTTGTTTCAGTATTATTATTGAAAGTTACTAAAGGGTTTTGTCCACTTATAATTATGAAACCTAGATCCCTGAGTGGCAACAATCAGATAGAACTAAGAAGTGATTATCCCTTAGATAGGCATGGATTTTCCAGTCTGCCACAGTCCCCACCATCCCTTATTGTCTCCTTGACACCAATTCGAAGTGTCAATTACTATTTATCATCGGGCTTCCATTGCTGTCTTTCTGAAAAGAGTGTTAAGAGGAAAGTAAACTGTTTCCTGATTTCACGTGCATACCTGCCTGGCTCTCGTTAAGTTAGCAGCCCCTGTCCCTTTTGGTTCCATCATTGTACAGATGGGAGCTTTCTTCATATGCTTAAGTAAAATCTTCAAAACAGGAATGAAAATTTATTCACCAGGCTACAAGTAGGTAGGGAGTGATTTAATAGAGCGAATCACGTTGTTGTTACTAAAGATGTCACATAATTTACAACTTTGAGCAAAGGTTCCCAGGGGACAGGTGTGAAAACAAAAGCAAGTGATGTGTCATCTCACCTTCCTGACAGCAGGCAGAGGCAGTGCTTTAAGAATCATTGATGACTGACTAGCAGGTCACAGCGGGTGGAGGAGGGCTTCACTATCTTCTCTGCATCGCCCCTTATTATCAGTAGCTCCAAGATTAGAACTCTCTAGAGCAATGACTCAGTATGTGCTCAAATGCTGAGACATGACTTCAGCCTATTCTTTACCAGTCTACTTTAAGGGGCAGGATGTGAAGATTTGGTGAGTTGGACTCACAGCTTGTAGAGTCTGGCTGGAGAGCTGTTTTGTTTTGTTTTGTTTTGTTTTGCAACATCCCTTAAGACAGATGTTTCGTACAATATGAGAAGTGACTGTTGGTCATTTTACAGATGAGAAAGCAAAGTTAAGTAACTTTCCCATTGTCAGGTAGCTAGGAGTAGACAGCTGGGAATCACACCTTGGTCTGTCTTCATCCAAACCCAACCCCTTTTCATTACAATATGGCAGCTGAAAGAACCTGATACTTTAAGATGAGACTAATATTCTTCAATATTTCTTTATTTGCAGCATCATAGATGTCTATCAATTGTCCAAAGTAGTTAAGAGTGTGTGCATTGATGGGGGAGAAGTGTCCGTATTGTTGTATATTGTTTTATTTTGCCACTGTCAAGCAAACTTCTCCTTCTCCGATCTCATCAACATACCCAACCTCAACCTCATAGCTGCCAATTCTTCACAAATACCCATAAAACCTATCTTTTGAAAGCTATATTTCCCCCAAGATATTGGCCATATAGGCAGCTTCAGGCCAAGTTCTTTCAAACTTCAGCCATAGAAAATGTAGTTGCACAACCAAGGGCAGCTGTGATGAAGTCACTGGGAACAAATTAGCAGAGGTCCCAGTACTCCTTTGGCCTGTAATCACTCATCACCTCAGACTGCGTTGATGATCCGGACCCTGGGCATGCCATTTAGCTGAACTCTATAGCTGAAGGAAATGCTCAGGAAAGGATTTTTAATTTGAGATTTTCCTTTGAATAATGTGAGGCTTCATTTTTTGGAGAAAGGAAGACAGTCTATCATGAGTTACTACCAGGGTCCTCACAACAATGCCAAGCAAAATCTGATCCAGCCTCACCCGGGTCAGTGGCTCATATCTATAATCCCAGCACTTTGGGAGGTCAAGGTGGGTGGATCACTTGAGGCCAGGAGTTCAAGACCAACCTGAGCAACATGGTGAAACTCTGTCTCTACCAAAAACAAAAATTAGGCAGTCTCATAACCCAGTCTCAAAAAAATTAAGTAAATAAAATTTTTTAAAAATTAAATTAAAAAATGTTTTTAATTTTTTAATTTAATCTGATCCAGTCTCTTCAGACATCCTCCCACAGAAGATGCTGAAAAAAGGTTTCTTATATGGTACAAATACACCATGGAATACTATGCAGCCATAAAAAGGAATAAGATCATGTCCTTCAGAGGGACATGAATTGAGCTGGAAGCCATTATCCTCATCAAACTAATGCAGGAACAGAAAACCAAACACCACATGTTTTCACTTATAAGCAGGAGCTGAACAATGAGAACACATGGACACAGGGAGGGGAACAATACACACTGGGCCTCTCAGGGGGTGCGGTGGGTGGGGGTAGAGCATTAGGAAAAATAGCTAATGCATGCTGGGCTTAATACTTAGGTGACGGGTTGGTAAGTGCAACAAACCGCTATGGCACAGGTTTACCTATGTAACAAACCTGCACATCCTGCACATGTACCCCTCAACTAAAATTAAAATTAAAATTAAAAAGAGAAGGAAAAAAAGTTTCTTGATGATCTCTATCTAGACCCTTTTGAAGGTGACCCAATCAACTCATTAATTGTTTGCTCTTGAATACTTGCTTTCACCCAATGGGCTTTGATATTAATAACAGTACTGATTATACTCTCAACATTTATGGAACATACTAGCTCCAAGATAAGTGGTTTCCTTTGTTTGATCCTCACAACAACAATTCTATAAGCAAGTAGGATGAAGGAACAAACTGAGTGCTATTATTATCCTCATTTTATAGACGAGGAACTAAGGCCACCGATGTGCCTAAAATGACCTAGTAAGCATCAGAATCACATAGCTAAACCTACATTGGCCCAACTCCAAGACTTTAGTTTGTAGGACTATGCTCAAGTAACTAGGCAGCCAATTCAAATACTCCATCCTCTAATTTTATATTTATAACTTACAAGCACTCACAGCAGGGGTCAGCAACTCATGGCTTTCCATATGGCCCATAAAGCCTAAAATATTTACTCTTTGGCCCTTTACAGAAAAAAGTTTTCTGACCCTTGGCCTAGAAGAACACTAAACCAAATCCCAAATTTTCCATTCAGTGTACTGAGGTCTCTGTAGTACTTGGGACCAGCAGATTCCATAACATTTTTTAACTCAAGAAAAATATTTATTTGCATTGATTTATGTAAATGAAACTGAGTGATGAAAGTTGGAAACAAATTTGGGGAAAAAAAGAGCTACAGAGTTGTGGTTGTAAAATATCCACCTCCTAAACTACTGCAGAGCTGTTGGTTAACCAAAATCCAGGGAGGGTTTTGCCAGAATCATGAAGAATTTTATGAATGGGTCTACACTGAGTATAGAGAAAAGTGCCCACAGGCCTCTCTGTATCCATGTTGATGGGGGATTAAAGAAGACTCCTCCTACCAACATCCAGCCAGACAGAAGACTAGCTGTTTAAATGGCTGCCAGCATGCTAAGTGAATAGAAATAGCGACAAAGAGGGTAGTCAGAAAGGCAGTGAGTAACTATTCATTGTTTTCAAAAGTGGCGAGAGGTGTTTGGTAATCTTTGTGTAAAACAGACATCTGAGTCATCTCAGCAGCAGGGAGTTCTCATGAGTCATATAACACATGCTAGTCCCAAATCAGGTCTTTCCACCAGCTCAGGAATATTACCAACACTATCACCACACTACTCAGTATGGATCCAAAACTCAAGGAATATCTATCTAACTACACCTGCATGTTCAAATGTACTAGATGTACCATGGTATAACAGGTGTACCATGGGTGTACCAGTAGGTGTACCATAGACTCTACCTATAGGGTAGAGTCCTTTAAGGTTGCAGAAGAAACAGCTGCAAACTCCAAAACTGCTCCAGCTTGCTGTGTGAACTTGTACATGTGCTGCCTCTTATCTGAGCCTAAGACTCATCTATAAAATGAGATGTTAGAGTTGGATGCCTCTGCCCTGCCTTCCAGCTCTATGAGTATGTGGAGGGGAAGCTCCACCAACAGTGTAGAAATAGTCCTGGAATACACTGCTGACTTATGACTCATAATTCATCATATCTCATTATCTAATTAGTATTATAATTACCATCAATATTATCATTGTTATTATCCTTAGTATAGCATAAATAATAACAATATAATAATAACTAGCATTTGTTAAGTGCTTTGCATGTGCCAGATCTTATTTGTTGAGGTCTCTAGAATATGTGGGACAAGAAGATTGTAGTATCTGCATAGACCAGGAGTTGGCAAACTACAGCCATGGGCCAAATCCAGTCAACAGCCTATTTTTATAAACAAGGTTTTATTAGAACACAGCGAAGCCTATTGTTTACCTGTTGTCTGTGGTTACTTTTGCACTCCGAGAGCAGAGTTGAGTAATTGCAACAGAAACCCTAAAATATTTATCTGACCCTTTACAGAAAACACTTGTTGACCCCCTTCTTTTAGCAAATCTGTTGTTTTTTGCCTCCCTACAAAACCAAAAAGAAAATCTGTTGTTTTTTGTCTCCCTAGTGTCTGCTTGCTACTCTTTTGGTTCTATCCTCTCGACTTCTCAGGGCAATTCCCCTTCTTACTCCCGTCCCTATGGTTTGGATGGAACTGACCCATGCCCATCTCAGGACTGGTGAATCAGGATGCTCTATCCTCATAACCACATAGATTTGTGGGTGATCATGTGGACCAAGTTGGTCCAGTGAGATATAGTCCTAAGACTTTGGCTAGAAAAAGTAGGAACGAGGAGCTCTTCTTTGCTGAAGTTTCTTAGCTGCTAGGATGAGTCCAGAGCTGCCGGGAGCTTATAAGGGAATGACCTGCCTTTGTTTGAGGACAAGGAGATATGGAAAGAGAATGAGTCCTAATAATAAGATTTTAGCTCCTAGATCCAGATACACCTAAAGTTATCTCTAGACTCTTTGGTTAACAAGCTGATATATTCTCTAGTTCACTTAAGTCAGACTAAGGTAGGCTTTCATCACTTGCAACTAAAACAAAACAGTCCTTTGAAACAGACACAATTACTTTACCCACTAAGATACACCTGATCAAGATCACATAACCAGTAAGTGGCAGAGGCTAGGACCCAGGTCTCCACTGAGCTTTTCAAGATGAAGGGGTCAGCATCTAGAGCTCTCTAGAAGATCTGGCTAGAAGCAGGGACACAACCAACGGGTGATTTTCCTGTCTTTGAATTGCTCTCTAAAGGGCAATTCTCTGGGGGATCATCTTGTTTTCTACTTATGACTGTCCCATGGCAAGACCCAGTAGAGTACTGGCTTCTCATGCAGTAATTTGGGGCAAGTTATGACAAAGAGTGATGTCATAGCCATTTGTCAGCTCTTCATTCTTGCCATTTAACTGGGAAAAATTTTTGCTGGGGAGAAACTTGACTTCCCTCTGTTGGGATATTTAGTCATTCAGCAAGAAACATGGAATCAGGGAATCTCAATGTGGTGAACAAGATTGTGGGTCGGGGCCCTTCTGTGTCAAGGAGTAAGTCAGGACAGATTTTGCTGAAGAAGAGATTTCATAAAATCAAACCTAACTGGAACTATCCATTCCACAGGGCATCTTCTTATATTCTGCTTTGAAGGGGACAGACTCCAGAAGGAAACATGCAGTGCACGGTATGGAAACAAAATCTCTCAGGGAGATGTTTGGTTAGTGAGTGGCGCAATGTTACAGCTTTACCAGCTGGAGGACCTTATCATGAGGACTGGGTCTCAGATAGGGATCCTGGTGACCCACAGGACCCTCTGTCAGGGGTCCACTGGTCTCAACACACCACATCAAATGAGAGAATGGATTCAAGCATTTTTTAATGATTTTCAACCATGAGAGTTGAGCATAAGTTGGATGGGCAGAGAGACGGATGGATGGAGGGATGGATATTGGACAGACAGAAGATTGATAAGCACAAATATATACATGTATAATTGTATATACAGAGATTACAAGTAATATTTCTGGAAAGATCACAGAATATCGCTGACAGTAGCAGCCTCTAGGGAGAACTGAGAAAATGGGTATCTCGAATGAGAGGGTGACTCACAGATCACTGCATTCTCCTTAGCTCTGTTTAAATGTTTTCCTGTGTGCATTTATTGCTTTTTCAATGTTAGGATTAAAAATAAGAGGGAATTATCAAAAATATATTTAATGACAAAGCCCTCTTGGTTTCATCCCTCAATGACCCTAAAATTTAAACGACCAAAACCCCATTTCCTCAGGCTTTCTTGTTCAGCTTTTTTCCTTGAGGCTTTGTAATACCTGTCAGCTATGCAGACTGACATGAGCTCTCTGCTCACGTGTCACTTCTCTGAGCAGACAGAAGAAGCAATGGGACCCAGCTTGTGTCAGGAAAAGATGTTACACGAGACCTGTTCCTTTGGTGTCTGCCCCAACTCAGTGCCAAGCCAGAGGTAAAGGGCAAAGGGTGATAGGAAGGAGTCCAAAATACGGGCCACAAAGGCCTCTAGTCCATCTGGGCACAGCTGGAGCCAGGACAGGGCAACCCTGGCACAGAGATAAAAGGGCTGTCCGCAGTCTGGCCTCTAAGGGACTTGAAGTCCATGGAGTGATCTGAGCTCCCTATCTGCTTTAGTATAGTCAGTGGACAATGTCTATCACTTCAAAAGAACAGGACATGAAACAGAGCTGTCCTGCACAATTCTGAATCATACACATATTCTGTAGGAAGAACCTGTGTCTGGCTTTAAAGCCTACTTCTACCCCTTTCTAGCTGTATGATCCTCAGCAACTCACTTTAGTCCCTGAGAGCTTCAGTTTCCTTGTCCATACAAAGGAAAAAGATTGTAGCGTAAATTAGATGGAATCACTTCCGTTAAGTGCCAGCTACAAAGAAGCAATCAGTATTGGCCTGGTTCCCCCCTCCCCTTTGGCATCTCAGAAGTAAAGGGAATGCTTTTTTAAAGAATTTATTGATTGAAAGAGACAACAGAAAACTGTCTAAATGAACTTTCTTAGAAAACTGTGCAGACACTGAAGTGAGACCCAGCTTCTCCGGACTCTTATGTAACAAGTTACATAAGGGTCATCTTATTCCCCCAGTGTGCCCTCTGGGATTATGGTGTGGAGGCTAAGGTCAAAAGCAAATTATGTAAGCATAATCCTGGGAAATTGACAAACAAAGCAGTGACCAGTTCAAGGAGCAAACCAGCAGTATGTTACTGTGAATCTCCCAGATGCCAGGAACTTATATAAAACACAGATTGCGTACATTTGGTTGACAGCAGGGAAGGGAATTGTCAAAATATTTTTTAAATGGTATATCAATATGCCAAACTATCTGAACAGAGGCTGGAACTGCATTACAGCAGCCTCTGAAAGGTTCAGGTTCGTCCCGAAGTGCTACATATTAACCTCTTAATTGTTGCCTCCTAAGGAGGTCCCAGGCCGGAGAGGTAGAGGGGAGAAGTGGGGGTAACGAGACTTAAGATCGAGGAAAGTGAACTTGGGTTGGGGCACCTTACCAACAAGTATTTAAGTATTTACTACCTACCAATACTAATAAATGAAGTCATATTTTAACTACCAGCTGCATAGCAACCCTGGAGAAGAAGCGTTTCTGAAACAGTCGTATTCACGAAAATGTTTAAAACCCTGTTAAAAACCTAATAAGGTGTGTGATGTTCCCCTTCCTAAAGTACAATTTTAAAATATTTAAAAAAAAACCTAATAAGGTGTAGAACATCACAAGCAGCATGCAAAAAAACACTCTCAACTACCTTAGCAATCAGGGCAGAGTAAGTGAAAATTTCTGCCATCAAATTGACAAAACATCTTTAAAAAGTTGACAACATCTGTGATTGCCAAGGACAGGTAAATTTAACATGGGAGTCCAAACTGGTATTGGGTGTTGGGGGTAAGTTTGGTAGTTTCTATCAAAATTTAAGATATGCAATACCTTTTCACATCCCAAAATATTTTTCTTAACATCTATCTTGAGAAATGTGGATGTATGTTCACAAAGATGTCGATTCTTTGCAGAATTGTTTATAAAAGCAAAAAACTGAGTAATAACCTAAATGTCATCAATAGAGGAGTGCTTAATAAATTCTGATATATTTTGATGCAATGAAAGTGTATGGACCTGTTAAAAAGAATGATGCATTGCTATATGAACTGATATGGAAAAATATCTAAGATGTATCTAAGAAGTTGAAAATTGCATATGCATGTGTACATTTATAATGTTTGGAAAGAAATTCTGGAAAGAAAAGTTAAAAAATGATAGGCAAGGATTACCTCTGGGAATGGATGAGGGTTTTGCAGACAGGTGTGTAAATGGAGATTCTTATATATTTTTGTAGGGTTTTTGCTAGGCTTTTACTTTTAAAATAATGCATATAAATGTATCATGCTGTACAATTAAAACTACTTTTAAGAAATGGTGAATCAGCCATCTAAGATGTTTGGAAGAAGACAGCATTTGTTTTAATGAGAAAAATATTAACTTTTAAAAGATGAGTCTAAGAAGCTGTCATTTATAAAGGAAGTTATCGAAGAGGTACTAAGCTCTGTGTGAAGATTTACCTCCAAGCTCACCTGATGCAGATATTGACAAAAGGTAACTTTCTGCCCAAAATGATTCTGAGGTTTATGCTTGAAAATCAAAGTAGTTTGTCTAGAAGAGACCAGAGTTTATTTCTCTCAGATGTAATGTACCTCTCAAATGAGTGTTTTGTTGTTGTTGTTGTTGTTTGTTTTTTGTTTTTTTGCCTTGGTTCAAAAGGAGCCACAGCACAATAATTTCTAGTGGGGTACCATTTGCCGCCTTGTGTAAGATTAGAGAACAATGGCTGGGTGTGGTGGCTCATGCCTGTAATCCCAGCACTTTGGGAAGCCGAGGTGAAAGGATCGCTTGAGCCCTGGAGGTTGAGGCTGCAGTGAGCAGTGATCACTCCCCTGCACTCCAGCCTGGGCACAACAGAGTGAGACCTTGTCTCAAAAAAATAAAATTAAAAAATAAAATGAAATTTTATAAGATTAGAGAAGAATGCAGCATCTCTTTTCTGAACCTTAACCCTACACATTCAGTAGCAGAGGCAAGTATATCCCATTCACACTCAAGTTCATGTATCAGAAAATACTAGCCCCAAGTTGGTCTTGACCACCTATATTCAACTCCTAGGACATCTTTTCCAGAATGGAACACTAATGGTTCTAGAGTGGCACTGGAGTTTGTAAGTAGGACTTCTATCACTGTCCTGCTCTGATACATCGTGAGGCTTCAGACAAGTCACAAAAACCACACTGGTGTGTCAGTAGTAAGACAGGAATAATACAGGGTGGTTGCAGGAGAATAGAAGCAGTTTCACAAAACTAGCAAAAAGGAAACTGTTGAATTAGCAGCATAGGCTAGGGGCTGATAAAAGACTCTGAAAAACAGGATGTGGGCCAAGATGGCTAGGACCGACTGGACCCAACATAGCACTGGATTTGACCTAGGTTTCACCTAGGACCTCATTATACACTCATTAACATACCAAATCACACACCCACCAGCACCATGACAGTTCCGAAACAACCATATTTGGTGTAAAAATGGGTGGCACCACAGTTCTGAGAAATCTTCACCTTTTTCCAGGAACCTTCATGAATATTCCACTCCTTGGTTAAAGAAACTTGTAAAGTTAGAAGCCGCAAACCCCACTGGGCATGACTTTCTTGAGTACACACACACTCCCCTTTCTTGAGTATATACTTTTCGCTTGCAATAACTCTCCACACTTTCACTATTTTCCCGACTAGTCCTTGAATTCCTTCTTGCTCTGGTGTCAAGAGCTCAGACACCAACCAGGATGGAGATCCCCTGGGAATTTGGGGACCTCCCCTAGCACATCAGTAGCAGTAGTATTAGCATCCCCATTTTCAAATGGAGATAACCTATTATCTGTGCACCAGAATAATAATAATAATAGTATCTGAGCACCAAGATGTGCACACACACACACACACACACACAGGCACACACACACATTTTTACACAGACACACACAGGCACACACACACACACACACAAATCTGGTGTATTCAAAAAACAGAAATTAATAATGATGTACAAGCATTGTGAAATCCCTTGAAAACTTCTGCCTAAACATCTATTACCATGTCAGGTGATCATTTCATAGCAGATGAAATGTCTGGAACCCAAGACACATGGCTGAGAAGTGGCCCCACTGAGAACTCAGATCCTTTTTTTCCCATCATTAAAACTTTTTTTTTTTTTTACATCTGAGACCTAAATATAATCAAAGTTATTAATTTGTTCATGCATTTACCCATTCAACAGATATTTGCTGAGCATCTTCTCTGGGCTTGGCATTGTTCTATATGCTACAGATACAGCAGTGAATACCATAGAGGCTTACATACTGAAAGAGGGAGGTAAGAACAAACAATGTCATATGGAATAAGCACTGTAAAGAACAATGAAGCAATGTACTGGTGAGCGGGATATTTAATATAAGGTGGTCAGGAGGTGACATTTAACCATGACTTGAAGAAAGTTGCAGTGACCATGTGGATCTTGGGGAAAAGTATTCTGAGAAGGAACAGCAAGTGCAAAGGCCTGAGGCAGGAGCAAGCTTGGTATATGCTACAAATAGTAGCAAGCTCTCACTACACAGTGCACAGGTCAAATTCAGTGAGTGCATGCTTGATGGGATTATGGAACTCTCCCCCTGAAAATGCACATACAGACAAACTTTCCTTACAATTTCAGACCCCAGAAGACCTTTACCCACAGCCTCTATTTAAGATCCTTTGTTCTACTCCAACCAGTTGTTGCTTCTGACATGACTCTGTGATTCCAAAAGGCTGAGTCCTGGCTGCCATCCCTCACATGGTGAAAGACAAAAAGAAGGCCAGCCTCCTTCTTCAGACAATGTGCTTGTTCTGAATTTCAAAAAGAATGGGAGACCCTTCCTGCTTTCTCAGCTTCAAGGACTAGGAAATTATCTTTGAGCAATAAAGAGCACAATCTTCGGCCTGCTCACTCACCCTCTCTGTAACAGGAAGGGCTTCTGGAGCCCTGAGCACCTGGATTGGATCAAATTCCATCCACTCTGATTTGGAAGTGAGCTAGAGGAGCTTTTAATCTCCAGAAGGTAGTAAGAGAATTGGACCAACCAATTAGGCTTAGCAGCTCTGATTCAAACAGTGAGCACGTAACTGAGAAATATTTTTGGTTTGTCTCTAAGTGGAGTTTTGAATGCCCCAAGAGTAAAAAAAATAATAGTCCTTTTAAAAATAATAAACTGATTTAAGCAGCATGCTGAACCCAAGCAACCCAGTCCACGATGCTTGGCCTGTTTCATGCCAGTATCACACATGCCGCCAAAGGACTCACAGTGCTAAGACCATCACACCTCATAACTCTTGCTAAATACGAGGGTTCCAATTACAGCTCCACTGTAAAACACTTCATAAAACGTGCAGACCTTGCTCCTGCTTTTGCAAACCCAGCCTTGTCTTCCCTCCTTTCTCTCCTGGGTTCTGCAAATGGCCTTCCAGCTTTCAGAACTTTCTGCTGAGTTCTGAGGAAACTGAGGTCACTTGCCTGTGATTGCACTAAGGATCACATCCTCTTTGCAGAGGAACTGCTGGGTGATTTCACTCCCTGTTCCCTGTGCAAGGCTCACTGGGTGCCAATAATTGCACCATTCAGAAAGGTCGGCACCTCCACTGTGAGCATCTGACTGTTGGGACTGGAGGGGGACCAGTGACGGGGACAGGCAGAAGACGGGGAGCTGAAGGTTACCTCCCCACACCAATCACACCATGAAATACCCACACAGCACACAGGGCAGAGGTTACCAGAGTTAACTATAACCCCTTCACCACCCAGACTCTTTCCCTGTCTCTTAAAAAAAGGTAAAGAAATGGTTTTACAATATATTTTCCAGATGAGCTAAATAATATACATTTTGTCTACAGAAAAATACAATGATGAATATGAAAATCACCAGTAAATCCCACTGCCAGGAAAATCTAAGTAATAGCCAATGCTTGTACCAAGAATTATTTTAAATGTTTTATATTCATTTTAACTCATTTTCTTAGTTAAACCTCACAACCTCTCTATAAAGTTGACATTGTTTTAAGACCCATTTTGCAGATGAGAACACCAAGTCACAGAGAAATTAAGTAACTTGCTCAAGGTCTCACAATCATTAAGCATAAGAGCTGCAACAATTAAAACCCAGACCCATGTTCCTTTTTTTTTCTTTATACTTTAAGTTCTGGGATCCATGTGCAGAACGTGCAGGTCTGTTACATAGGTATACACATGCCATGGTGGTTTGCTGCACCCACCAACCCATCATCTACATTAGGTATTTCTCCTAATGCCATCCCTCCCCTAGACCCATGTTCTTAATGCATCTTAGCCATGGCTGCTTTCCATTTGAGGCATCCATTTCCATCCCACCTCCTACTGTTCTGGGGTCAAGCATAGAGCAGGGACTTCTCCCTCCCTTAGTCTCCATGGGCTGCTCCTTTCCCTGCCAGCTCTGCAACCCTTTATGAGCCTCCCCAAGAATCACATACACAAAAGAGCCACCAGCAAACCAGACAGGGAAAGAAGCTGCCTTTCACTCAACTCGGGATGTGCTGAGCATCTGGCATATCCACGGGATTGAGGGGATACAGTAACTGGGACTCAGCTCTTGACCACAAGGCATTCGATCTAATGGCAGAGACATGACCTATAAACAAGAGTAACTAATGACAGAAATGTAAACAGACTCTAGGCTCTTTGAGGGCAGGTTCACGTCATATACGCTGGGGACTTAGAGGAGGCAGTCAATAACTGTTTGTTGAGTGACTCAAAGTGTAAGCTAGTAAGATCCTCTGCTCATGGCACTTATTATCCTCTGAAATCATAAAGAAGTCAGAAAGGGCTTTTTCAGTGAAATGACAGTGAAACGGAGACTCATAGGATGGATATGACAGACAAAACAGAGAAGAGGGGCAGGGCAGGGGCATGTGCCAAGGCATGGCAGCAGGACTCCCCATGGGTACTCCACATCTTGGACACAGGATGGAAGAAGACCTCGTGCTCACAGCAGTAGTTCTGCAGGCAAGGAGCTGGGACTGGAAAGGGGACTGGAAAGATAAATAGGGTCAGATGGTGGAAGTGCTTCAGTGCCAAAGGGAGGAGTTTAGTCTTTGGAAAAAGACATCTCTGAAGATACAGACTTGAGAGTTAACTAGTTTAAAAAGCTAGTAAAAGCTGAGGGAAGAAATTAGCTCTCCAACTGAGAAAACAGACAAGAAAAAAGAGTTTGTGAGGGATAAGAGTTTAACCTTGCAAAACAGCCACTTCTGGGGGTATGAGGAGGAAAAGGAGTCCACAAAGGTCAGACAGAAAGGAGCCACGAGAGCGAGAAGAAGCGCAAAGGAGCGATGGTCAGGGCTTCCGCAATAGCGGTGTTACTTTTGGACACTCCCATGAATGGAGTCTCCTAGTCTGCTCTGGACAGACATGGTAACTCAATATACTTGCTGTTTTGAGCCCCTGCTCCCCAATTCCAGTGGCATTTGGACCACTTTAAAGACCAAAAAAAGATCACAAGTAGATTTCATCTCATGGGCAAAGTCCAAATCACTGATAGTGGCTGCTGGAGCAATGTTTTCAGAAGGATTCCAAGGCTGAATCTTCACTTAAATCCAGATTCAAAGTGAATGAATTCTATGATTAATTAGCAATATCTGCCGTGGACACAACATTAAGAAGTGGACATATGCGTGCCCATATTTGCCTTCCCTGCTTTCAATAGTTTGCATTCATTTCATTTCTTAGAGATGAGCTTATTTAGAGCAGCATTTGTATTTACCTCGGTGCCAGGCCCTGAGCCAGGCAGGCACTGGGAAAACAGAGATCATTGTGCTCAGCAATTTTTTAAAATACAGATGAAGTCTTGCCATGTTGCCCAGGCTGGTCTCGAACTCCTGGCCTCAAGCAATCCTCCTGCCTTGGCCTCCAAAAGAGCTGAGTTTACAGGTGTGAGCCACCACACTCAGCCACAAATGTTTGTTAAATGAATACATTTGTTCCTAAGAAAAATGAGGACAAAGAAGCTGGTTGTTGCGAGCTTCAGGAATTCAGAAGTGGCAGAAGGGACCTCTTCCTCTGAAGCTAGCTTCCCATTTTGGCCTTGCCTGAGGCCAAGTTCCATGTGACAAGTCTGGGCAGCACCTGGGTTGAATTCAGGCCTTTCTTGTTCATGGAAAGTGCCCAGCCCACAGACACTATCCCCTCATTGCTCTGCAGGAGGAATTGTTACTAACGCAGCTAAAGGATTCTAGAATTCATAAGCAGAGCCTCCCCAGGAACAGGCCTGTCAACTGGCGCAATGGCCAAAGCAGTCCTGGGCCACCTGTTTTTAATAAGAGACATGTGGAATGCAAGAGCCAGAGGCATGCTTGGCTTGGCCTCCCCTGGGGTTGGTGAAAAAACTGTCTAGAATTGAAGCAGGCCAATGGACACACATTTCTAAGGGTCTCACCTCAATTATTTATTGATGAGCAAACCTAATAATTCCTCTTTGTTTCTCAACCCTCAATAGGGTGCTTGCATGTAGCAGATACTCAATAAATGAAGCAGAAATATTAAATTTAAAGAACTCCTGACACAGATGGGAGGAAAGCAAACAGGTGAGAAGTCGTGTCCAAGAGGTAGACAATGCCCTAAGCGGAGGGGAGGAAGCACATGACCAACTGATGTAGGCCACACATCAGCACTACTAGAATTAAGAAGACAGAGGCCAGGCGCGGTGGCTCATGCCTGTAATCCCAGCACTTTGTGAGGCTGAGGCGGATAGATCAACTGATGTCAGGAGTTAGAGACCAGCCTGGCCAACATGATGAAACCCTGTCTCTACTAAAAATGCAAAAACTAGCCAGGCGTGGTGGCTCACCCCTGTAATCCCAGCTACTCAGGAGGCTGAGGTGGGAGAATTGCTTTAACCTGGGAGGTGGAGGCTGCAGTGAGCCAAGATCACACCACTGCATTCCAGCCTGGGTGACAGACCGAGACCCGGTCTCAAAAAAAAAAAAAAAAAATACAGAGAAATTGATGGAATCATTGGGAACAGGTTCCCAAAGGAGAAGGATGTGTGCTGAGTTTGGAAGACTATAGGTAGACTTTCTTTTGGTTGGAAGAGGAAAGGAGAGAGGATACATCAGGCAGAGGAAATACAGAGCAAAAGCTCAGAGCAGGATGGGAATGGCAAGGTTCAAAAACAGGTGGACATAGAGGGAGGCGAATCTGGCAGCAGCAATGAACAAGACTGGAGGCAGGGATGTAGATGGGGGGCACTACGGGAGCCTGGGCAGGGAGGGAGGAGGCCTGCATTGAGGTGTGGACAACACAGATGAGATCAAGATAAAAACCAGGGCCAAATCAAAAGGGAGAATCACAAAAGAATCAAAAATACAAAGGGAATCAAAGACCAACAGATCACAGAGAATAATAAATAAAAGATAATGACAGAGGAAGTGGTAATTTTCTATGAATCCTCAGAGGCATAGATTCTTTCTGTGCCCTAGAGACCAACAAACCTTGTCCAGCCAATGCCCAGGGCCTGCAAGCCAGGAATTCTGATGTGTACATCTTATGAACCCTGTGGTACTGTCTTCCTCATCTCAGCCCCTCTTCCTCTGCCTTTTACTCCCTTCCGTTAGTGAGAAAATAAAGAGACGGAAGAGCTCTTCCCCTCCAGATTTTCAGTGCCTTTTGCTGCAGCTAGCCAGCCAGGTATCTGAGAAAGTCCTACTCTCTCCCATATCAAAGATAAGTATCTAATGAACTCAGGTATATAAAAAATCAGGTGCTTACTTCTCACAGGACATCTGCATTTTAAAGGAATCCTAACCCAGATTCTTAGATTCCCAGTATGTCTCCAGGGTTTCCTATTAGCTGCATGCCTGGGAGAGGACTGAGAGGGAAACACACAGTCTTTGGGCTCAGGGGGCTTACAATTTAGTAGTTGAAAAGGCCATTCTTGTCTGTTTTGTACTTATGTTTTCCAGCAAGGAGTAGAAGTCCTATATGGTTAGAGACCTATGTTTGGGGTAGTTACGAACGTGGGCTCAGAGACAGAGAGACCTAGGTACCAATCCCAGCTCCACCACTTAACAGCTAAGAAACTTTGGGTGAGTTTCTTCATGTCTCTGAGCCTCAGTTTTTCTCCTCCATGAAATGAAAGCACTGTATGAGATCACCCATACAAAGGGCGCAATACTGTGGCACATGGTATATATTCAATACCTATCTGCTAAGATGTGCCAGGAAATGCCAGAGGCCCACTACTGGTTTTTAGAAAGTACAGACTAAAACTTAAACAACAAGAAGACATCTCCCAGACCCTAGAGGCTGAGGGAGCTTCTGCCTTTAATTTTCTTTTTCCAATTACCTTTTTACAGTGAAGAAACCTAAGCACTTTCTTATTCTGTCTTGTTTTATCTTGTAGGATATGGGGGATAGAAGATGGTGTCAACATTTATTGGCATTTATATTAAGTCCAGCGTGGAGCTAGGCATTGTCATAGAGTTTGCCTCTTTTAATCCTTGCAACAACCCCAAAAGGTACACATGTTTACCCCAGATTAGGGTGAGAAGGTAAAGAAGGGCTAAGGTTGTGAATCTTGCCCAAGGTCATATAACTAATAACATGCACAGCTGGGATTCAAACCCAGGTCTCTCCAGTCAACATATGCTGCTTCCTAGGTCCTGACTTGAGCCAGACCTTAACCCCAGGAATCTGGGGATCCTTCTGTAAAGACAAACCAAGATAAGATTTTTATCTCAGCTTTTAAATTTGGGACTCTAAAAAGCTTGGCTGATGCAACAAACCCTTTGACGATTTATTCAAATACTTATAGCTGCAGCTGCCCATCAAGCCTGATTAGGAAGATGCCTGGGCTGAGATTGGAGCTGCTTGTTGGTCTGAACCCAGATCTCCTACCAGGCACTGAAGTGTCCTCAATTCATGGTCTGGAAAATGAAATGGAAGGAGCCTTAAGATTTCATTCTTTTGAAACTCCTAAACTTTAAATACACCTTCTCTCTGAGAGAACATATTAATACTAAAAGCCACCAACATTTTTACTTCCTTTTAAAGATTATCTTAAAGAGTGAACCCATCTACCCCCTACCCTCATCCAATGGAATCAGCTGACCCAGTCCTTGTTGGAGAGATTAATAAAAGTAATACACTAATGATGGCTAACATTCACTGACTACTTACTCTGAGTCAGGTACTATCCTCCAATAACCCAGTGAAATACATAATACCATTAGTCCCACTTTATAAGTGAGAAAATTGAGGTTTAGAGGATTAGGTAGGCTAACCATGATCAGGCAACTGATTAGTGCCAGAGACAGAATCCAAGCCAGGAACGCTTTACTTACAAGCCCATGCTCTTCTCTCTGCGTAATGCTCTCCCCAGCGAACTTCCCACTCCTTCTCTGCCTCCCAAAATGACCAGAACATCTCTGCTTTCCCAGACAGCATGTCAGTTTCTCCTGGGACCATGGATCCTGTCTGAAGAACACTCCAGACCAGAGCACTTTCCTACTGACATGGACGTGTGTTCTCCCAGACACTTCACCCCACTCAGCCCAGGCCCTAAGGAGGTTTATAAGCTAAAAACAGTCTGGTTTTCAAGTAATATTGAATGACCCCATCAGATACAATATGATTGGGAGTATATTGTGTGTACATTTAAAAGGTAAGACAGAAAACTGTATATATACTCTCATTATTATTTTATTTTTTATTTTTATTTATTTATTTATTTTTTGAGACACAGTCTCACTCTGTTGCCCAGGCCGGAGTGCAGTGGCACAATCTCGGCTCACTGCAACCTTCTCCTCCCAGGCTCAAGCGATTCTCCTGCCTCAATCTTCTCAGTAGCTGGGACTACAGGTGCATGCCACTAGGCCCTGCTAATTTTTGTATTTTTAGTAGAGACGGGGTTTCACCATATTGTCCAGGCTGGTCTCAAACTCCTGACATCAGGATCCGCCCACCTCATTCTCCCAAATTGGTGGGATTACAGGCAAGAGTCACCGCATCCGGCCCTGATCATAATTTTATAAAAATTGTACATTGCATCGAGAAAAAAGTGGACACAAAAGGTTCCTAGTGGCTATCTGTGAATGATAAGATGATGGATGGGTTTTTACTTCCTTATTGCTTCTTTCCTTTATGTTTCCAACTTTCTACAGCAAAAATGAAGTCATTTTTATGATCAGAAACAAAAAGTTGCCAAACTAAGCTGACTGACCAAAAAGGAAAAAAAGTCCATATGACTCAGAGTAAAGAACTACTTAATCTGTAAGAAACTTTGTTGGCACATGTTCTGTCTTCTTGCTACTTACATACCATGCCCTGGTTATGAATCTCAATCTTCATCTAGTTCCACTTAGTTTTCCAGCCTGCTTCTGATGCTGAGTGAAGAATGTCAGTGTTGGGAGTGAATTACCTTAACGCATCCACGGTCCCTTTCCAGTCCAAGCCACAGCTTTCTGCAGAGGGAAGGTTTAATTATCAAAAGCTCTGTGACGTTGTTAGCACTATTTTTGGCTGGCAGGCGGGGCAGGTTAGCTCTTTATCCATCCCTGCCTTGGCTGAGCCCCAGAGGTCACAAACAGAGAGCATTTTCACCGTCCCAGGGCCAAGCCCATCTTTCTAGAAGCCATTCCAATGCTGCCTCTTGAGAAAGCAGTAAGGCCCCAGTTCCCTTCTGCAAAGGAGTGGCACAATTTCTCCTCCTGATATTCTCGCCCCTGTCTAGAATTGCAAGCTGTCTCAGGGCATGCTCACTGCACCGAGGGAGCTGCCCTTGTTTTGTAATACACCTTACTGGATACATTTCAGAGGGTTAGGTTGAGATGGTTGGCAGTGAGTTCATGCATGGCTAAACGGCACCATGAAGTTTAGGATGGGAACTCAAGGGATTGGGAATTAAGGAGCTGGGGAGAAAAGAGGGGAGGTTTGAGCAGGAAGCAAGAGATCCTATCAATGTGGTGGGGAAGCATGTGCCTGGGCAGCAGAGATGGCCAGTGAAAACTGTCCCAGCAGTGAGCACCAGAGACCTCAATATAAAAACAATGACAGTAATAGCAATAATCATTTCAAGACCGACTTTGAATATTGATATCTTATGTCCTTGCTTCTAAGATAGGCTTTTTTTTTTTTAAGATTTAACATTTGTGAAATTGGGATGCATATTATAGTCAATATCAACATTTATCTACTATAGTATGTCTCTTTTTACTTGAAAAACTATTATTACATCGTGAGTGCAATTTACAACTAAGGGTGACTTAGAATGGAGTGAATGTGGCTGTTTAGAAACCTTCTGATAGAGACAGATGGGGTTGGGATGACATTCTCCTTTTCTTGTCTCTTTGCTCTTAAGGTTTCCACTCCCCTAACCGTTCATACAAATGCACAGAAGCAATGCCTCAGCTTCTCTTCTTCACCTAGCAGACTCCTGCTCATCCTTCCAATCTTGAATCAAATGTTGCTTCCTCCAGGAAGCTTCCCTGACCTAACTGAACAAGTCTAACTCCCCTGTTGATCTGTGTGATTGATGGATGTGCATCATCCCCCACTAGACTGTACCCTTCTTGAGAACAGAACTGGAACTTGTTTCCTCACTGCTAAATCACCTATTAAGAGCACAATAGGGTTGTCAATAAATTTTAGCTGCATTAAAATATGTGAGTCTCTAATAGAGAGCTCAAAGACAAATGATTAATTCCCACCTCAGATGATCAAAAGTTTCTTTCAATGATCCTTGGCAAATATCCCTAATAGCAAGGGAGGACATGAGCTAGACCTTCAGAAAAGAAGAAAGTCTTGTCACCTTTCTATCATCAACAAACCATGTTGATATTTAATTAATTGCATGTTAAATAGTATTTAGGCATTTATTATTATTGTGCTTTTGCCCCACTGGCTCCCGGTGACTCCTTACTCCTATTTCAATTACAAGCCAAAGCCTCCCTTGAAAGGATGTTAAGTGAATAAAGAGTATGATCATAGGACTTAGTGCAATATTAATATACATTTAAACTTTAAGGAGGGAGGATTTCAACAGACAGCACTGTCAAAATGGTACCACTGGTTAAAAATCCTATAATCCTGGCAACTACTGAGAACAGTTTCATGTCTAGAAGAGTCCCTAGAAACCCTTGGGTCTGATCATTATACAGATAGAAGACCGAAACACAAATCTATTACCAAATGGCAAAGGTATCCTGTTAGTGGCATACTGGGACAAGAGGCCTTCTGATATAAAAAGAAAATCTTAGCTGGGTGCAGTGACTCCTGTCTGTAATCCCAGGGCTTTTGGAGGCTGAGGAGAGAGGATTGGTTGGGACCAGGAGTTTGAGACCACCCTGGTCAATATAACAAGACCCTGTGTCTACAAAAAAAAATTTTTTTTTTAAATTAGCCAGGCATGATGGTGGACACCTGGAGTCCCCACTACCAGGAAGTCTGAGGAGAAGGGATTCCTTGAGCCTAGGAGTTCCAGGCTGCAGTGGGCTATGATTACACTACTGTACCCAGCCTATGTGACAAAGCAAGACTGTGTTTCTTAAAACTAAATAAATAAATAAATAAAATAAATAAAAAAATCCTGAAATCAAAGGATCTGTGTTGGCCCACCTCGTCCAACGTTTCTTTTTTGCCCTAACACAGTGGTTCTCAGCCAGGGGCAATTTTGTAATGTCTGGACACATTTTTGGTTTGCTGCAAATCATCCCCCAAAACAAAGAATTATTTTGCCCCAAATGCCAATAGGGCCAAGGTCGGGAAACCCTATCCCAACAGATGTCAGGGAGGCAGAAGGAGGCAGCAATTCCTCACACTTTTCACCCCCAACCACCCGCACCCCTGTCACCCAAGAACACATCTGAGACTTTGCACCACATACTGAAATACGTGCCTACTCTCATGTGGACACAAATAGATACCAGAAGCCTGGCCTACCCCCAACAGAAACATGACACATCTTCCACGAACAGCAAAATCTTCCTGAATTTCCTCCGTTCTAATTATACATTTTCCCATATTTTAAGTTTTCTGAAAATGGAATGTGTCTCATAACGAATGTAGTTTCCCTTATCCCAATGCTGTTATAAAATCAATGGAAACTCCTATAAATTATTACATTTATAATCAGAGAAACATGGTAGTTTAAACCATAATGTTTACATAGAAATACAAACAAACAATAGAGCATGATGTAAAAATTTGCTTGGTTTCCAAGGATGAAACACAAGGTTTCAAAGAATTTTTCCCTTGTGGCAGGCCCCTTTGGCCAATGTGAGTTCAAACTCTTCTACCTTGTTGGTAGAGAGACTTAAAACATTATAGAGTTTACTCTCAGGATGAAAAAAGGCCAAAGGTAAGAGGGTCTGTGAATGAGACCAACCATGGTGAGCTCACTTGCAGAATCTCAGCATCAGAGAGACCTGACTTCCCTCCTCCCAACCCTTCACACCCTCCTCCTGCATCTTCACTCCAATAATCCTCGATGGCTTTTTTTCTGTGTTTTTCCATAATTCGCACCATTTCAGATGATTAGCACTTGTAAGTGTACTGGAGCTCACTGGGAAAAAAAGCATCCATGGGTCGTGCCTACTGACTGCCTTGTTTTGCTGCATGTCTGCACAAAACAGCAGGAAGTGGTCAATGCACCAGCTGTAGAGGGAGTGAGGCCAGTTATAGATCCAGTCTTAACATCTTGGCTGGTTGGGCGTGGTGTCTCACACCTGTAATCCCAGCACTTTGGGAGGCTGAGGTAGGCGGATCACTTGAGGTCAGGAGTTCGAGACCAACCTGGTCAACATGGTGAAACCCCACCTCTACTAAAAATACAAAAATTAGCTGGGCATAGTGGCATGTGCCTGTAATCCCAGCTACTTGGGAGGCTGAGGCAGGAGAATTGCTTGAACCTGGGAGGCAGAGGTTGCAGTGAGCCAAGATCATGCCACTGCACTCCAGCCTGGGCAACAGAGCAAGACTCCATCTCATCTCAAAAAAAAAAAATAATCTTAGCTGATGGTCTCCTTGAACAAGTTAGATAACTCTGAGCCTTGGTTTTCTCACATGTAAGGCACAGCAGATGGATAACAACACTGTCCATTACAGAGCTGTTTCTCTTTAGTTACAAACAAAATAATTATGTGAAATACATGGTGCATGGAAACTGCCCATGAAAGTTGGTGTGGCCTTCTGAGCAGGTTGTAGGATGTCTGACAGTAATGATTCTAAAGATTCTATAACTTTGTACTTAGCTACACTTTGAGAGTTCCTGAATGAATTGAATACCACCAAATACATCTAGACTGGGGGACCCCATGATGTTTTTTTCCAAATTCATCCTCACAAACTTATAATCGACCCATACAATATCCCTAATTGATTTTGAACAGTGATGTTATGGGCAGGTGTTTGTTTGTTCTATAAAATTTCTGGGAATAAGATCCTTGACCTCATTGGTGTCTCGAGATAGTAGAAAGGCTTAGTCAAAAATCTGCTAATGTTCCTGGGCACCTCTGGCCATGCGTTATGGCAGTGCACTTGGTCAGGTGGCTAAGACTCAAGGCAACTCCCAGCACTCCCCTGGAACCCTGGGCAGAAGGCCCTTGGTTGCAATGTGGGCAAAAATGCGGTGCATTCCAAGACACCTACTTTTGATCAAGAATATAACGTATCTTTTCTCTGGGGCACTAAATTCAAGGATCCTTCTCAGACATTTGAAATTACTTCTGAGAGTCTAGAATATTCCTTTGCTCTTGTCGTTTAGGCTTGTCTTGAAACATACTAAGCAGGTGAATGGCATTGACAAATGTAAAATCTCTGACAATTTAGAGAGAATATTAAGAAAAATGGGGAAAATGAGAATAAAAGTAATCCTTATTCTTTCAAATATAAAGTCTTTATGTGAATTTTATTACCTAAAAATGTAAAACTAATTTTCTGATAACACATTAAGTATTGTTATTTCAGGCAATAATTAACTTTTTACTCATTTAATTTGCTCATTTTTATGGCAAGCATTGTATCTCTTATTATAAAAAAAGTAAGATCTTTTAGGCCGGGTGTGGTGGCTCACACCTGTAATCCCAGCACGTTGGGAGGTTGAGGCGGGCGGAGCACGAGGTCAGGAGATAGAGACCATCCTATCTAACATGGTGAAACCCCATCTCTATTAAAACTACAAAAGAAAAAAGAAAAAAAAATTAGCTGGGCATGGTGGCACATGCCTGTAATCCCAGTTACTAGGGAGGCTGAGGCAGGAGAATTGCTTGAACCCAGCAGGCAGAGGTTGTAGTGAGCCGAGATCGTGCCACTGCACTCCAGCCTGGGCAACTGAGTGAGACTCCATATCAAAAAAAAAAAAAAAAAAAAGTAAGAGTTTTAAAAAGCAAATTCAAATCCATTAATTTTAGATCTCTATTAAAGGCAGAAAATCTAAATCAATGACTTAAATTAGACAGGAGTGGGGCTTTATGCAAACAAGTACATTCGGACAACATGAGAGCAGTATTAATCAGGCTTAATCTTTCTCAAAATGGGTAAAAAGCATTATAAATCTGTTTATGTTCATGAACCTGGTAACTTCATTTTGGGAATATGGTGCATGGAACAATCTCTAAGTAAAATAAATGCAATACAAAGATGGTCATTTGTAACACCATTTATAAAATAAGAAAACTGGAAACAATCAAGTCCAATTCCTGCAAAATAGTTAGACAACTGACATCACAGCAGCAGTGAAGTATAACAGAGCCAATAAAAGAGTGAATTCCTTACCCATATTCTTGTATGGCAACCTACTGCATGTACATAAAGCTGAGCATAGTCAGGTCCTATATATTGTCCACACAATAAAAGAGTGACCATTAGGACAACAACCAAGGCTAGAAAAGAATTTAGAATAAGAATTTTATAATATATTAAAATGGTTTATGTTCTTTTTCTTTAAAAAAAAAGGGGGAAAAGGCAGTGTGCCATGGCTTATGCCTGTAATCCCAGCGCTTTGGGAGGCCGAGGTGTGCAGATCACCAGGTCAAGAGATTGAGATCATCCTGGCCAACATGGTAAAACCCCGTCTCTATCAAAAATACAAAAATTAGCTGGGTGTGGTGGCAGGCGGCTGTAGCCCCAGCTACTTGGGAGGCTAAGGCAGGAGAATCGCTTGAACCCAAGAGGCAAAGGTTACAGTGAGCTGAGACTGTGTCACTGTACTCCAGCCTGGCAACAGAGCAAGACTCCGTCTAAAAAAAAAAAAAAAAAAAAAAAGGGAGGTAGGGGGAAGCCTAGAAAACAGATATAAAGTATGTAACATGATCTCAAATAGTATTGATGTATGTTATGACTAGAAGGGGAATACAACATTTCAACAGTGATTATCTCTAGTTGAAGAAATTGCAGGTGTTTTTTTTCCCTTATGCATACATTTATATGTTTTAATACTGCTCTGCAATGGGCATGTAGAACTTTTATGATCATAATATTAATCATCTTTTTAAAAGCTGAAACTATAAACAAATGAACTTCAAGGAATTCATTTTAAACAGGAGAAATAGGCCAAAATGTGAACAGAATAAGTAATTTATATTATTGTAGCAAGGAAAATTACCAGGTTCTTCACAACTTTGTATCATCCACACTGCCAAGCAAATACAGAAAGCCCTTGCTCAAATCCAATTTTTCCAGACTTTCTCAATGTTTTCTGGTTTCCTGAGTAACTGCTATTGGCAATTTCTGTTTCATTTGACTTCTTTATTATTATTTTTTTTTATCATCATCTTGGACTTCTGAAAAGAGAAACTAACATGTGAAAGAACAGAGTACTGAATATTGTCCCACTTCTGGTAAACCCTAAAGCTGCACCCAGAACCTAGTGAACACTGAATAATGTGTTGAGAGAATAAACAAGTACTAGCCATTTTTTCCAATCATGGAAAAAAAGAAAGAGTAACTTGAAGGAATAAATAAATAGCAAGCGGGAGGCGGTGGTCATTGTCACACCCACACTCTACGTTGCAAGAGGAAAGAGAAATACTTAACAGGGACCCAGAGTATAACATGGGGCCAAATATCTTATGCATTTAGTACTATTAAAAAATACCTTTTTCACCACAAAAGCCAGACCTGCTAATTTTCCCACCAAATACAGGCAGCAGTGCAACATCGCTGACACTTTTGCTTTAGATCTTTGGACCCAAGACTTTGACAGCAGGGTAAACTGCTTGACAATAAAATCTTAGTTAAAGCCACTTGCACTGGCAAGTGGAAATACAGCTATCACACAACAGGGAAATGGCAGAGCTGGAATTCATGAATTTTCATTTGTGTCAGTTTCTTCACAGTGATGGCTGAAGACACTAACATTAGAACCTGTAGAAAGAACATGAGGCTGAATGTAGAGGACATATTCATTAAGGACCGCGTTACACACTTTTGGGTTCTTCAATTCTTCAAGATCCAATCATGGATGATGATTTTGATTTAAAAAAATACAGCTTTTCCAAGTCACCACTCACCTGATAATACTGCAGAGAAAAAGCTGTCAGCTGCTTTAAAGTTTTCCTAGCCAGTGTTTTGACCTCAAAGACATCAAAAACTGTCCTATCGACTGCTGTCATTTGGCTCAGGAGCCCAAGGTCACTGTTTGTTTGGATTTTGTGTAATCATGAGAGTAAAGTCATCATCAGTATCATGTAATTAATATATTATTTAAGCAGTCATTTAAAGGGGAATAATTTGATGTGGAAAGATAAAAATAACTCTGGTTCTTCCATTAATTCATTAATTCATTCAGCGTACCAAATACTTGGCTCACTGCCAGGCACTGGCATACAGAGACCTGTGCATTTTATTCAGCATCCTAAGATGTTTCAGAAACCAATTGTTTTTCCTGAAAATCAGATTATATTTCCCAACTCTTACTCCTTTCTTTGAGCCTCAATGTTCCTAAGGAAGATCACATGTACCATAAAACCTAAAGTATAATAATAATAATAATAATAATAAAAGAAAAAAAAAAGTCAAAAAAAAAAAGAAACAAAGAAAGGAAGGAAGGAAGGAAGTCTCTGTAGATAAGAAAAATGTTATTTTCAAAGCCTTTTAACTATTCAAGTTTAGTGTAATAAAAAAATTATAATCCAAAAAAAAAAAAAAAAAAAAAAAAAGGAAGATCTCATTCACAGGAGTGAACTCACATTGTTTCAGCCCCTGGGAAAAGCAAGTGTCTTTGCCAAATACCAAAATAGGCTCTCATGAGTGTCTTATAATAACCTATTTTTCTGCCTTTTCATTTCTCCTCCCTCTCCAGGAATGCAAACTGATTCTTCCCTTCTCATCACCCCTCACAACCCACCCTTATCCCATCCAAGATTTCTGACCTGACCATTCTCTCGGCTCCAGGAACGTGCTGGTCACGTAATGCTGGAGTGAGCTGTGTCTTCCATCATAGTCCTGCTATACCACAGAGGAAAAGCTGTCAGGGGCTTTAAAGTTTACCTACCCAGTGTTTTGATGACAAAGACGTCACAAACTGTCCTACTGACTTTTGTCATTTGGTTTGAGCCCAAGGTCACTGTTTGTTTGGACATTGTGTAATTATGGGAGTTACAGACATCATCAGTGTCATCTTTGGCCTTTGATGTCCCTTTTCTCTCCTTAGGCAAGAACCATGGCTGTTTCCCTCCCATGTTTTGTGAATTTCTACTTGGTTATCCCAGCGGCCTGCGGGTAAGCCCCTGAGCCTGTCGGTAGCTCTGACACCAGATGACCTTCCCTGGGTACCTACCTTCACTTCTCTAACACCACCCTTCCAACCCCAGTGACCATTAACCATTTCATCCCTGGAAGACTTGCTCTTTGACATTTAACCCTGACCCAGTAAAGTCATTAGTCTTTAACTTCTAAATCCCAGTGTAGAAGAAACTAGCTCATTTTAAGGCCCAGAGATGTCCCAGCTTCTGATCTTTTCTTGATGCTTAAATTCTAAATGTTCCATAGCTTAATTTACTCCTGGATTTTGTGGAAGGACCTCTCTTTGTTTTCCAATTAAATGTAAAATGAAAGGTCAAGCTGTTGTTTTGAGGTAGGTTTGGACTCTAGTCTCCATGACACCTTCCATGGCTTCCATAAATCACAACACCATTTCTCAGATGTGCCTCTCAGAACACCAATCACCTAAAATGTTCCTGCATTCCTTTTGTTTATTTATTTATTTATTTTTTTGAGAAAGAGTCTCATTCTGTTGCCCACACTGGAGTACAGTGGTGCAATCCCAGCCCACTGCAACCTCCACCTCCCGGGCTCAAGTGATTCTCCTGTCTTAGCCTCCTGAGTAGCTGGGACTACAGGTGCCCACCAGCATGCCCAACTAATTTTTGTATTTTTAGTAGAGATGGGGTTTCACCATGTTGGCCAGGGTGGTCTCAAACTCCTGACCTCAAGTGACTCACCTGCCTCAGCCTCGCAAAATGCTGGGATTATAGGCATGAGCCACCATGCCTGACCTGCTCCTGCATTTTAAGGTGATGGGGGTCAAATCAGATTTGGCAGAGCTGCCCTCTTTTGGAGGCTAAGAATGTACATTGGTTTATTAAAGGCTCTGAGAAATTCTGCAGTGAAGAAACATTCAACTTTGCTTAACCAAGCCATACCCAAAGTTACCTAGAACATGTTTACTTTTTGTTTGTTTTATTTTTCTTATGTAAGAACTATATAGATGTATGGATTTATTGATCCAAGGAACACACTCTGAAGCAATAGTCTTCTATATAAAGATCAAGCTCCCTAACATAGCATACAAGGCCCTCTATGTCCAGGCTGGCCTCCCTCACTTCTGGAGAAGGCCTTTGTTACTCGTTCCTCCTTTCTGCTTCCCCTACCCCTTGTCAGGCATCAAAATCTCCCATATCATGGCAATCCTTTAGGTTAAGAAGAGGGGACAAATGGGTGAGAACACAGAGAACTCTGAGTCTAAGCCACAGAGTTGGATTTAGTCTCACAGTAGAAAGGAATAAAGGCTTTTGTCGGCTGGGTACGGTGGCTCACAGCTGTAATCTCAGCACTTTGGGAGGCCGAGGCAGGAGGACTCCTTGAGCCTAGGAGTTCAAGACCACCCTAGACAACATGGCAAAACCAAGTCTTCCACAAAAATACAAAAATTAGCTGGGCATGGCGATGCCTGCCTGCAGTCTCAGCTACTCCAAGTGCTGAAGTGGAGGATCACTTGAGCCTGGGAGGTTGAGGCTGCAGTGAGCCATGGTCACACCACTGCACTCTAGCCTGGGTGACAGACACAGTGAGACCCTGTCTCAAAAATAAACAAATAATTAAAGACTTTTGCCATCATATTGGTAGGATTCAGGCTGCTATATAGAATTATGAATCTGACCAGAGGTTAGCACAGAGAATGGAGCTTCAGTTCTCAACTGGGATAGGCAATGGTGGAGATCAGGCCAGGGGACTATCCAAACTACCATCTACCCTAGACAGCAGATGCCCAAGATGTTTTGCATGTGGCCTGATGCAGAGCTCTGCTCTGCACAATCCCCACAGGTGTCTGGATCATCTAGACACACTCCTCACCATATCTGTGGCTCTTTCATATCTGTCTCTGGCCCCTCTCTGGGCCATTTCAATCCCAATCTGAAATTTTCACAGGAGATATAACATCTGAGAGAGGACTGTTCTTCAGTTGGTTCCTAATAGCAGCCATAGATAAATATGTTAAAATAAAGAGTCCCGTGTTCTGCAGTGGACATCTTTCGGAGCACCGCCTGAGATTCCAATCCTACTTTCAACACTCATGAGCTGTGTGGCCTTGGACAGATTATCTAACACCTGTGAACCTCAAATACTTCATTCATACAACAGATGATAATAATAATAACTATTCACAGGACTGTAGTGAAAATTAATCCCGTCAATACATGTGAAAGTGCCTGGAATGTGGCATGCAACACATGGTAACTATTATGATTATCCTTACTATGTTGTATTTGTTCATTCCACAAAAATTTCTTAGGCAAAACAACCATTGACTTTATGAGCCTTAAATGGCCTTTGAGCAACTTTGCTATTGAGAGTCGCCATGGGAATCCATGGCAAATCCACAGCAAACTGGATTTTCAGGTCTCATGTCTTAGCAGCCTGACTACATCCAACTTCTAGTTGCAGCATCTACTCCCCCTTTTGGTGACATTTATCACTTTAGGACAATGATACTAGCTAATCTTCACTGAAGACTTACTATGTGCTAGCCACATTCTAAGTGCTTCACATTTGGCTTGTTTGAATCTTTTAAAAACCTGATGAGGTAGCACTACTATTATTCCTACTGGGGACAAGCAGAAGGCACAGAGAGGTTGTGCAACTTGCTGAAGTTCACAAAGCAGGTCAGCGGCAGACCCTCAAAGTCTGACTCCTGAGCCAATGCGTGTTACTATTGCACACCCTGCCTCTCACTGGAGAGGCTTACTGTCTCTCTAGAGAAGGGGAGATGTGCAGCATGAATGTCATAAAGGATGGGAAGTGGAGAAGCCAGGGGTGGCTGCAGGTGAGGTTCAGAAAGCAAAATCATCTTTTGGGTGTCGTGCAGAGAAAATAACCAGCTAATCAATTAGTCGGCTGCAGCCTGAGCAGCATTAACATTCTGCCCCAGACGATGATTTTGGGGTTGCTCCAGACCGTGGATGTCTGAGTAGGAGGCAGATAGCAGGCTGTTGCCTGGCAGTGGGGAAGGAAGGGCAGACGGCCTGGAGCTTGGGACACAGCTAAAGTTGCTACAGATGCCTCTTCTCGGTTGCCAAAGGTTTTGTAACTTAAAAAATAGGGAGCTCATCGGAGGGTTTCAAATCTCATTTGGGATACAGGACCAGAGAATGCCTTCAGATCCCTCCAGGCTGTGGAATTCCAGGATGCAAGTTCCCCCAGGGACATCTCTAACACATCTGGCTTGGTCTCAAAATGACAGAGGAACTAGCACTTAGAGCACTTTCTGTCAGCCAGCTGCTTTATACTGAGTTCCTCCAGCAACTCTCTGCACGGAATTATTATTATCTCCATCTTCTTGATGAGGCAAGGAGAGAGAAAATAACTTGCTCCAGGACACGTGGCTGACAAGGTCTGGAGCTAGGACCTGAGCCAAAGAAAGAAGGAAGAAAATGATATCTGGGTATAGCACTTGGTACTCAATAGGTGTTTTGAACAGGAGGGGCATCATAACTTTTCCTCACTGATTGGTTCTCATTCAAGCATCTACAAAGGACCAAGACACAGAGGTACACAAGGCAGACTAGGTCTGCCTGCACTGCCTTCACTGAGTGGTATTTCCTGTTCCACCAAAGACAAGAGCTTAGCAAGTGGCAGGGGCACGGGCAGAAGCAGGATGAACCTCAGACCTGAGGACCCTGCACTGTTTTCCATTGCTGCCATCCCATGCACAGAGGCTGGATTGAAAAGCAGCTCTTGGAATACAGTCTGCTCGCTCTGACACTAAGAACACCATATGTGTCCCTGCCACAAAGGGAGAGAAGACACTCCCTGCTGTTCTGGAGGTGGTGTCCAGGAGGCTGGCCAGCAGCCTCTTGGCATTTTATTTCAATAGCTGAGGGTGGGGGCTGTGGGGAGAGTTAAGCAACGGAAAGTTTTCCTTTGTGCTGCCCTCACAAGGCATTTCTGGAAAGGGTCAGTTTGGGGTGATTCATCATCTACCCATGTAGACTCACACTGAGAAGCCAGCTCAGATACTGTGATTAAAAATAAATTTCTTCAACCTACCTTCTTATTAATATTCTGTAAGTGTACTAAGGGGCCTCAGTCAATAGTAAGAAAAGTTCATTTACCCAATAGTAGCTACACTGGCTCTAATCATTTGGTGAATGTAACTATCTACCTAAAGACTTGATTTTCTTTTCAAAGAGCTATGGTAAAACGCCAAGCACTAAACAATCCAGCAAAGCAATTACTTGCTTAACAGTCTGCTGAAGTTTGAATACCAGTCACTAACTGCACACATTAGGTTAGTGATCAGATTTTCCTGAGCCTTAGTTTCTTCATATGTAAAATGGAGATAATCAGGATACCTATTGTAGTAATAGGTTAATACACACACACTCCCATGATGGTGCCTGGAACATCACCTGCACTCAATACAAGTTAGCTATCATTATGCACACTCAACCTATTTCTTAATATTCATGGTAACAACTGTCATTTATTCTCTTACTGTGTGTGCCAGGTGCAGGGCTGAGGGCTTATAGACATCACACAATTCAGTCCTCAAGACAACCCTGTGAGGTGGATATTAAGCCCATTTTACAGATGAGAAAATGGAGAAAAAGAAGTCCACACCTGGTAGATGGCAGAGCAGGGCAGGTTCATCTGAACGCACAGCCAATGCTGTATAACCTCATCGTTGGTTTAGAGTAAGACTGTGAAACTAGCAAGAGAGAAAACCTTAAGATCTCTGTTTAAAAGGTCAAGAAACTGAGGCAGAGAGATGTTAAGTGACAAAACCACATCCAGTTTTGTTTGAACAACATATGGGACAAACATCAAAGTGGATGGGTCAGGAAATGATACTGAGGAGGCCAAGGAATAAGCTGGCTTTCTCCCTTGACTACAATAATAGAGCAAAGGTGTTTCTGGTCCCTCTGGGGCTGGGTTGTATCCATGCCATTTGGGCAACTCCTCTAAGTTCCTCCAAAGCCCTTGACATTGCTCCTTACACATGATCAATGACATGGTAAAGCTGGTGTAACTACAGCCCTGCCATCAGCCTGGCTCTGAGGTCAGCATTTCCAACATCAGTCTCAGGGTAGCATTCCCAAGTCTCCACAATCACCAAAGGTCATAAACGGTGTGAGTTTGAATCCTTGTCCTAAAATCTGCTCCTAGGAACCCAAACCAACACTGAACCAAAGTAACACACACCATTTCCAAGCAGAAACATTAACTTCTACACGTGGGATCACTCATCTGAAAAACTCCTCTTCATCCTTTAAAACCCTGCTCTGCTGTCTCTGTCTCTGCAAAGCCTTCCCTGATCATCCCCAGCCTGCAACAAAAGTGATGTTTACCACTCCTGAACTATTTCTGTTTTCTTTACGTAATTCAAATTGTTGTTACCCAGGGTGGACTGGTCATTACAGTTTATATGTCTGCCTGTCTGTCTCTCCCATCAGGCTGTGCGCACCTCCATCCAGGCATCCACAATTTATTTCAGTTCCTTGGGAATTAGCAATGCATATGTGGTCTACATCAGCGGCTCTCTACAGAGGTGACCTTTCCCCCCAGGAACACTTGGCAACACCTGGAGACATGTTTGGTTGTCACAATTATGAGGTGAGGGGAGGGAGGCACCAAGTGGGTAGAGGCCAGGAATGCTGCTAAACATGCTATAATGCATAAAACAGTCCTCCACAGCAAAGAATTAGCCAGCCCCAAATGTCAATAGTACTGAGGTCAAAACACCCTGGTCTGGATGGTAGCTCTCAGTTAACCATCTATTACATTTACTGTGTCAACTAGAGTTTATTACACTTATGAATCAGGGCTCAGGGCCTGTTTTGATTCTCAAGTATTGCTGCACCTCTGTGGGAGGATTACACTTCTCTATCCCTGAAGATGTCCTTTGCCACGTGAATTCCTTTGGACAAAGAAATGTGAGCATGTCTCAGATGCTCTCAGTGCCCCACCCATGTCCCTCCTCCCTGTCCTTCTAATGCACTCCAGCCAACTTGCAACTGCTAGCATCTATCTCTTTGTCTGAGTGCTTTCTCGGAAGCTAGAAGGCTACTCTGTGTGTGTACACACAGGCTGGAAGTGCTGGGAAATTAAAACTCCTCAGGATTAGCCTTCAGCCCATGTCTGGAAGGTTTGGTTGTGTAAATATACCAGCTCCCTTGTTCCTCAGGAGGGTAATTCTAAGGCACACGATTTGCCCTGTTTTCCAGAATTTCTCCATGGGACTGAACTGGAGTTGCCCACGGTGGTAGCTAGCTTGATAACACATGTTCTCCCGACTGCCTTCCTTGTCTCATTTCTCCATTCCCCAACTGGTGTTTCCTATATCTCTCTAATAATCTGTATGAGTTTGAAGCCGTGTCCTAAAATCTGCTCTTAGGAACCCAAACCAACACAGAACAGAAGTAACACATGCCACTTCCAAGTAGCAGCATTAGGAACTTCCCCATGGTTCTGCTATTGCTCTTTTCCCCTCTGGTCTAAGAGAGGCATGGCCCTGGCTGCTTCTTCAGCTTGGGTTCCAGATGAAGAAGGTATGGTAAATGCGTGCAGTTGGCCTGCAACCAATGTGTAACAGACACAAAAAACAAATTTTGTTGTTGGAAATCACTGAAACATGGGAGTGGTTGTTACTAAAGCAGAACCTGGTCAAAGCTGACTAATACAGGGCTTCTCACTCCTGGGAGGACCTTCCTAACTGATTCTATTATAGCAGACTTGCTACTTACCTCCCAAATGATACTCATCTAAGGGTAAAAATCATATAGCATAACCCTGTCAGCTCCTTGAGTTTGGAGACAGTTATTTACTTCCTTCTCTTTGTGGAGTTTCTTTGTAATGCATGGTGCTTTGTGCAGTGCCAGGGCACTGGTGAGCACCTACAATAACTGGTAGATTTGACCCTGAGCCATCTGGGTTTTACCATGGGCCAGTTCATGCCTGGTGGCTGTTGTGGGAAAAAGAGACTCAAGATGAGGAACTTGACCCAGAAATGGATGAAATAATTATTCACACTGCAGTTGCTCTCAGCCAGGGTGACCTTGGGGGAAATGCCTTCTGCATCTGGACCCTCATGTGTCTAACACAGGATCTGATCCCAAGCTTAAGTTCCATCCCCAGCACTCAGCTTCTATGGGTCAATGAAGACCAAAGCAAACTCCATTTTCCCGAACCCCTGCTTTACCCATCAGCCTTCAGAACAGGCTAAATTCATACCCAAAATTTCAGAGGAAAGACTGTTTCATCTAGTTCATAAACAGCTCATTTCTTTTCTCCTATTAAGAGATCAGAAGAGAGAGTTACATTTTTCCTTTACTCTGTCCTTGATGTTTATTATGATCCACGTGCTACCATCAGCTGAAAACTGCTCACAGGCTATCACAGCATTTCTCATGCTTGAGTCATTCATGTTCAGCTTCTGCTATTTTTGCCCTATGTGAACACCACCTCTAGTATTATTTCTGTAATAGTGTTGAACACTGACTGATTCTCTGTACTCCAGTAAGTGTATTCTAAGACAAAATTTTACATCACTACCATCAATAAAAATCCAGTATCACCTGCCATTAATAGAGGGCAGAAGTGAAAATGAATATGACATAAAACCATTTTTTATTGAATTCTAGCTAGATATTATTGTCTGCTAAGCCTCTGCTATCTGCTCTCTCTTTGTTAAAAATGGAAGTTAAAAAGTATTAGACAGTGTTGACGGCATGACACCACCTAATCAAAGTTTAATCCTTGTCATACTCAGAAAGATTGAAAAAGAATTTAAAAAGGAATAATTTTCTCACCCCATGATAGGACATAACTTAATCCCTCATCAATGCACCCCCAATCATCTCATGTGCCCCCTTAAATCATCTTTCAATTCATCAGAACATTCATTTCACACTTTGAGTAAAGCTGTATGATTTCCCTGGATCTTTACTCAGGTATGGTGGAGCTACTGACAACACAGAATTTACAGCTTGCCAGCTGCAGGTCTGAGTCCTGCTTTACCACTTCCTAGCTGTGTGATTTTGGAAAAGTCACTAAACCTCCCTGAGCTTCTCTTTCCTGGTCTGCAAAATGGGGATAATCATAGTTCCTACCTCCTAAAGACTTTCAAAAAATGCTTGGCCTGCAGTCATGCTCAATCAATTATGGCTGACATTATTATTGATTATCATCAAATCTATATGGTAGGCATTTTGATATCCATTCCACACATAAAGAAAGTAAGGTCCAGTTGAGTAATCTATCAAGCTCATGTAGCCTTGCTTTTCCCACTCTACTAAACAACTGTTCTAAGGAGCAGCAAGGGTTGTCATGAATATTTTAAGTCAGAGATGTTTATTCTTGTCCTGTTTTATTTTTCCTAGCTCTGCAGGCTTGCTTAGTTGCCTCACACTGAAATACAGAGAACAATGGTGCATACACATAAGCTATCAGCTGGGGTAGATTCAGGCCCAGCCATGATGTCCCTGACATGTCTTTGGCTCCCAAAGCATGCCAGCTTGCCCTGGGATATGCCATTTTGTGTAGGAAAGCAGATGAGGACAGAGGTCTTGTCTAGCACCACTTGGAGAAGCAACATGAAGCGTAGAGCCCTGCCACTGACATTATGACAGGGGTGGGGATGGACAGTGCCATTCCTGTACCTTTCTATTTTTAATGTTCCATTTCTACACTTCTTGCCTGATTTTAATTAAGCTCCACTTCAAATCACTGCCTAGAGAGAAGACTTTAACATTATAGAAAAGCACAAGTCTGGGAGAGCGCATACTACATATGCTGCTTGCTTTCCCTTCCCGAGTCTTCTCCCTGGTCTTAAAACATCAAGTGCTGCTCTGGAGTGGATAATATGTGGGCAGCAAAAATAACACATCCCAGAATAGACTTTTTCCCCCACCACCTTCCCAGAGACTGGGGGCTTTAGAGACAAAAGTAATAAAAAGGGTCTTTTGTCATGTAACTCGAGGTGAGGGAAGGTGAGAGATTGAACACTTTCAGTATAAAAATTACAAGTTATATTTCAGCATCACTCATGAGGTCTGATTGTGTTGTAGGTTTCCATCCTCACGCTAGAATCAGCTTACCAGGTTCCCTACCAGATGCCTTGAGGCTCTCTCCCACTCCCAAACTGAAGCAAAACAAAATGTGTAAAGAATGAATGGAAACTCATGCTGGAGGTTGGAAATAAAAAGCCATGGGGCCTTAGGGATAAAGAAGCTAAACGGTCTGACATTTTGTTGATGCTTACCAAAGCATTGTCCCAAACATGAGATCGTCACACCTACCAGAGAATGACACAGCCACATATACATCCCTAAAAAGAACTTGGAATTTCTACTTCAAGATTCAATACATTTATTCTGAATTTTTATTGACTGCCTCCTATGCTCTGCCTTGCAAGTGGCACAACGCTGACCTTGCCCTCTAAGAACTGATCATCATCGTCAGCCCAGATGACAAGGTGTATGTATTCAGGCAGGAGCTGGGGCAGGATAGCATGGCAGTAACTCAAATATATAACTAATGCTAACAAAAATCCTAATATAAGGACCCCTAGCCAGTCAAGTAAGAAACAGTCCATATAGGAATAAAGTATCTGGTTGTCAGAAATCAAGAATTTGGGATAAGGTAAAGTAAAACTTACCAGACCCACAAAATTGGGTGGGGGTGAAGAGGGAGGATGATTCAGGCAGAACAGCATGGGCAAAGGCATGAAGGGAAAAGTATACGCGACCCTGCAACAGGCTGTAGCACAGTCGTCAGTAACAATAATTGTTAATCCTTATGATGCACTTAAACCATCAGCCAGGCAAGGGCTTTATACAGAGCATCCAATTTAACCTGCACAACACCTTGATGTGGAAATAGTGTTAATCACCTCATTCTTCAGTTGAAGAAACAGGCTTGGCCTTGCTGAAGGTCAAGCTTGTGATCCTCTAAGAACTGAGGCTAGGTTTATATGATTCCAGAGCTCACTCTCTTTAGGGAAAGTGATGAGGCAGGAGTGATCACAGAATATTCCTCCACCTCTTCCTAGGTACCTTTAGTGGTGGTACATTGTCAGTGCCGGGCTAAGCCTCCTCAAAGAAGGAGTCAAATTCTTTCTTCTGAAATAACTACCTAAGTTACTTCAGCTCTCAAGTGAACAAGGACAGTGGTGACTTTGGGTAACTGTGTCTCACCAAGAGAAAAGAAGACTAGGGTCTTAGCAAATACTCAGCAGCCTGACAGAGGGTACATATGGGTTGGAGGAGAAGCCCAAAGAACAGAGTGAGTGTTATAAGGTGTACTCTGGTTTCATGAGCGGTAGAGAGTAGCTCCCACCCAGAGCTAAGAGTGGAGAGGAGGGCTCAGTGGGGGGAATGAGAGCAGGTGCAGGAAGAGGTGAGAACTCTTTCCATCTTATGTGAGAGGCTGTCTCACTGGAGGCAGTGTCTGGAAGAAGAACTGGATGGGCAGGAAGTGAAATCCCCATTGCTGAGTATCCCTCCCCAGCATTGCAGCAGCCGGGTAGAATTTCCATGACCTCCCAGGCCAAGAAAAGCATGAGCTGCACATGCTGAGTGGCCCAGGGAAAGAAAAGATGGCTAAGATATATGCAAGAATACATGAAATATATGAAAACTTGCCTTGCTTATTTGGATAAATCATTCCATTTCTGCCAGGGTACAGACAGTCCCAAAGGGTGGCATCTTCCTCTCTCATTCATGGGGTGAGTTTTGAGCTGTTTTCTTGCAGAGACGATGGGTGGAGTTGACTCACCTGTGTTCACATTGGTCCAGCACCTGTAGGCCAGGTGGCTACCCTCAGTGAGAACTCTTTGCCTCATTCATCCTAAAGCAACCCACTTTGTCTCACCCACTGTTGAAACTCCAAACGCGAGCGCCATTTCCTTGCTTCCCATTGTTTCATTTGCCTCTTGTTTATGAGCTCCCCTCATGACTTTGATACGGCACCAACTCGGCTCCAATCCTCATTCCCTCCCTTCCTAGTGACATAGGCAAGTATCCACCATGGTCCAGCTGGACCCTCAGAACCTCCTCTCTCAGGTTTTACTGATTGTTCTTACTCTTCATCCCCCTGCCACCATCTGTCAACTACAATGACTTTTGTGGCCAATGGCTACTGGGCAGTCTACAACAGTGGAGCAAAGTGAAGCTGATGGGTCCCCTGAGAATTGAAACCTGAACCTGTGACTTCGTTTCCCTTAGTACCACCAGGGGTGGGAACACACCCATGATGCCTTGAGATCTTTGCAAAGGGAGACTCTGTAACCTCATTTAATGTTTTTAGGAGTAGGCAACATCTGCAACGATACTTGAGAGACTTTCATAGTTTTGCTTCTTTGCTGAATAGTCAGAAGTGCAATTAGCTGAATTAACAGGCTGACTTCTTGCTACTCAGAGTGCACCCAAGCAACCATCCACTTCACCTAGGAGCCCCATACAAATGCAGAACCCCAGGCCCCACCCAGACCTGCAGAATGAGAAACCACATTTCTAACAGAATCCTAGGTGATTCTTAAACACATGAGAGTTTCAGTAAGAAGCACTATTCTACCTGATCTTCAAATTCACTCAACCAGGCTACAGGTCTAAAATTGTTTCAACTGGAAAAGCAAATGCAAAACAAAGTGATAGTAGGCTGAGAGTTCTGGAGCCACTAATACTCCTAGACAATGCATGAAGAAGCCTTGGGGTCTGGCCCAGCAGCTGGCTCCCCCATCAGTCATGGTGCCTTCACCACTGTCTGCAACTACCAAAAGGGGTGCAATGTAGGACAGAAGGGAGTAAACAAAGAGGTGACTTGGACAGAAAGCAGAGAAGGGATGGAGAGGGCAACGGAAGGAAGTATGCCTGGTAAAGAGAAACTACAAGGCTGCCCCTTGGCCTCTCTTGTCTCTTAGGATCAGATGCATCTTTCACTCATTTTTCAGCTGGACCCAGACCCTCCTCACTTACAGAGCCTTCATCAGCAACTCATGCCACCCAGCTGACGGCTTCATTCTGCTATGCTCTCTTATGGTGTCACCATGTGTATTGGTCGCCTCTCTCCTGCTTTGGTGGCTCTGGGGACTGGGCATTTAGCCACATGACAACTCCCAAAGCTAGATTATTAACTTTTCCTACTCTTTTAGTATCTCCCAAGTACACACTCCATACAATTTATTTGAGATATTTATCCTCAACTTCACAGGTGATTATTGCAAACTTATTCTCAATAACCAGGAAGGACCTAGCATAGGACCAGCCACAAATATGAGTATGATGCTTTGGGTGGCCTCAAGAAATTCTCAGTCATAGTAAGAATTATAATCAATAACATTATTGTAGCAATAATTATCACCAAGGCAATTACAGTAGGTTATAATTATAATCAATAGCACTTATAAACAATAATAAATTGTAATCAATAACTCAAAGTAAGAACCTACAACCAATGATTAAAATCAATAATTCTTGTAATTATAATCAATAACTCAGAATTATAATCAATAACTATTTTTCAACAGGAACCATTCTAAGCCCTTCATTTAGATTAATTCATTTAATCCTTAAAATAAGTTTGTGAGGTTGGTATTTTTAAGGATCTTCATTTTACAGATGGGGAAACTGAGGCACAGAGGATTTGGGTAACTTGCTCGAACTTGTTTAGCACATGGTAGTTTGGGATGCAAGCCCAGGCAGCCTGGCTGGGGCATCTGGCTTCTGCCCACTGCTCACAGCATGATCAGAGATTCAGGTCTATGTATAACCCAGGGATCCACATTTCAGAAGCACTGAGACCCACCAGAGCAGGGCCTGAGCCATGTGTGGGGCACTGGGGCACCTTCTCTCAGAGATGGTGACTTGATAGAGCCTGGAGGAGCACGGCCCAGTCACAGGAAGAGGCAAGGGCGTGTGAGATGGTGGCCACCCCTGCTCCTGCTCACTGTCCGTTCTACAGGAGCAGCTGTCCTTTCAGCTCCTTTCTCCTTTCAACACCTTCTTTCAGACCTCAAGACCCATGACCAAGTGCTGCTGTTTCCACAGCCGGGTTGGGCCCCCTCATGAGTGGGACAAACCCAGTAGGGATGCCAGTCATGATCTTCTGCCCCTAGACTGTGCCAAACAACAGGTCCCAGGAACCAAGCAAAGGGCTGGGGAGCAGCTGGTCGAGGGAGGGGCTGAGGCCAGGCTGTGGGTGAGAGCAGAAGGTAGAAACAAGGGTGAGAGAAGCAGAAACAAAGGTTGAGGTACAAGGTGAAACTAAGTGGGAACCCAGGAAAGACCCCAGAAAATGAGTAGATGTGAAACAGGGAGAGGGCTGCAGGCTGTGCTGCAACAAGGTGAGGGGCTGTGGGTGCCCCATCTGCTGGGCAGGAGTGGTAGGGCTAATGCAGCGTGGCCAAGGGGCATACTTGTCTGAGAACTGGGTAAGGAGCCATTGCCATGATACAGAGCACTGGGTCAATGATTAACACAGCATCCCAGATTCATATAAACCAGGAGGCAGAGGAAACAGAAATCAGATCATGAGATTAATATAGCTCAAGTTCAAAGTATTAACTCTGAGCCAGGCACTTTGCTAAGTACTCCATGCAGATTACCTTATTTAACCCTCACATGTAGTACCTAAGAACGTCGGCTCCAAAGCCAGGTTGAGTTTGAATGCTGACTCCTCCATGTCTTAGCTGTGTGATCTTGAGCAAGTTACTTAAACTCTGTGTTTCTCAGCTTCTTCATCTGTGAAGTGGGATCATGTTAATAGATATGTCATACATTTGTGATGAAGATTAAATAAAATAACAGAGGTGACATTTAAAGTAGTGCCCTGCAGGTTGGGCTTCACTGCCCTGTGTCCTCTGCTCTGGGAGGCCTAGGTGATTCTGCCATAGCCTCCCTCGCTCTGGGACCTGCTGGCATTGAATGATTTATAGCTAAGACTCCAGGACACCCCTGAAGCCGAGAAATGGAACTCTTAACATTCAGAGATGTGGCCACAGAATTCTCTCCAGAAGAGTGGAAATGCCTGGACCCTGCCCAGCAGAATTTAAATAGCGATGTGGTGTTGGAGAACTACAGAGACCTGGCCTCCCTGGATCTGGTCACCTGTCTGGAGCAAAGAAAAGAGACCTTCAATTTGAAGATAGATGAGACAGTAGACAAACCCCCAATTTAAAGAACGAGTGTCCAACCTTTTGACTTCCCCGGCCATATTGGAAGAAGAAACATTGTCTTGGGCCACACATAAAATACACTAACACTAATGATAGCTGATGAGCTAAAAAGAAAAAGGGTTCGTATATGGTTTTCATGATATTTGCGCCACAGATAAGCAAAAAAGTCCTCTCATTCAAAGGGTTGGTTGGACACCACTGGTTAAAAGTGTCTACTCACCTTCTAGATTTTTTTTAAATGCCCTGTGTCATTAATGAGCTTAGAACATTGCTAAGCAAATATTAAGCCATCTATTATCTTATTTTTTAATAACTATTATCTTATAATTTTGTCTTATGCTTAGTAGGGAGCCTGCTGGGACTGTATCATTAAGATATATCTATATATATCAATGTGTAAGGTGATACACATACACATACCTATATAAATCATATATGTGTATAGTCAGTTCTTAATGTTGACAGGTTCTTGGAAGCTGTAACTGTAAGTGAAGCAACATATTGCTTAAGACAACAAATTTTACCATAGTTTAATTGATACAAACAAAAGGTATTTGAATGGCATATAGCAACATTGTTTCATTTTTTTAAAAATGCAGTTTTCAAGAACCTATTTTGAACATTAAGTGAGGACTTACTGTATGACTGTTTGTGTGACATGGATTTTTCAGATAAAAATTGTATAACAAAAAAATAATAAAAATAACAAAGTAGTGCCCTGCAGAGAATAAAACCTCATTACATTTAATGATACTTATTATTACTATGATCATCCTCTTTTAGATACCAAGACATTGAAGCACAGATTGAAGCTGAATTATGGCTGAGAAGCAAACCCAGTCAGTCCTTTCAGAGAAGCTGAATGTGTTATCATCGTGGTTCCCCACTTCACGTGAATTCAGAGGAACAAGGGGAAGAGAGGAGACACAGGTGAGAGGACAAAAACCCCCAGAACAAAGTGGTCAGTAAAGCAGAGTAGAAGAAGGGGGCCTGGGGCAATTTCTGAGTAGATCTCACGACTGCAGGTGCAGGTTGCAGGATGTGGGTGGCTGGTGAGCTGAGCACAGCAGGAGGCCCTGGAGATGGAACCCCCGTGTGGTACTAGCATCCAAGCTTTGGGCCCTCCAGTCGAGGTGGCTATTTCAGTTGGGCCATGAGAACCATGTCTAAAAACCCCAGGGCCCTGCTGCAAAGTCATCACTCTGGTCAGAGCCACACAAGTACTTGCAGACCCGGGCAGTGGCATCAGCAGGCCACTGGGCCTGGAGTGGGATGAGGAGGGCTACAGAGGAGGGTGAGCAATGGTAAAAGCTAAGACAGACTGAGTGATCACCACCTGTGAAAAACTGTTCTACACACTTCATACTTCCACCTGATCTTCACCGTGACCCTAAGAAATTGATTCTATTCTTATCCCCAATCGGTAGACCAGGACATCAAGGCACAGAGAAGTCAAGTAACATTTGCAAAGTCACACAGCAGGTAAGTCACAGAGCCCGAAGCGCAATCCAGGCTGTCTGGCTCCACAGTCCATACTCCTAACCTCCAGTATCAGTAATAACCAGCCAGGCTAGTCTCAGAAATATCTAGACAATTTATTAGGCCTAAAAACTCCTATTTGTCACTGGATCCTTGGCCTGAACAGTAAAGTATGTTTAGTGCAGTCAATTAAAAGCTAAAAATGGAGAAAATATTAGACAATCCCAGATTGAGAGGTATTCTAATAAAAAAGAAAACCCTTATCAGTCCTCTTTGAAAGTGTCAAGATCATGAAAAGACATGGAAAGACTGAGGAACTATCTCAGATGGGAGGAAGCTACAGAGACATGACAACTAAATGCAGTGCAGGACCCTGGATTGGATCCTAGAACAGAGAGAGAACATTATTGGAAAAACATGAAATCCAAGTAAATTCTAGCAATTGTTGCAAAGTTAATTTCTTAGTTTCGATCAATGCTCTATGGTTATGTAATATGATACCATTAAAGGAAGCTGAGTGAGGAGAATGTGGGAACTCTATGTATTATTTTTCCAATTCTTCTATAAGTCTAAAATTGTCTGAAATTTTTAAAAATTTTCAAAAGACAAAAAATATAAATGAAAAAAGGATCAAAGCCACTGCCATTCTCAGGTTATAAACCAACATGTTTATCTTTATAATTGTAACCAAATTATCCTGTTTCCACTTATGTATGTGAATAATTACCCATCTTGATTTAACATTAAATCTGTTTTCAATTGTGAATAATAATTTTTTTTAAAGCCGGCAATGGTTACATTTAGACACCTGGATCTGCTTCAGAAAAAAAAAGCAAAAACAGAAACCAGATTACTTCCACATGCTTCAAGATATGAATCTATCATCTCTCCCTCTCTTTGACTCATATCCTCAATGTCGCTATTTGACAAATTTCCTCAACCCCCGCACGTTGATGGCAGCTGCTAGGAAAAGCCTGGATCACTTGGAGGTTGAAGGTCATTTTGTAGCCAGGAGTGAGCTTCCAGAAATGCAGCTGGTACTATAACCACTGAGGAATGAGCAGGCCAAGTGTCTTCATGAAGATCAGAATGGCTGACAGGCAGAATGGTAAAGCAGAAATAGGTGTATGTCCCCCCTTCCAATGTGCGGGGCACTGACGTAAACACCCTATCCCCATTAACTCATTTAGCGCTCACTACACCCTTAGGAAGAAGGAGCCATTAATATTATTCCCATCTCACAGTTCAGGAAATTGAAGGTCAGAGGGGTTAAGCAACTTCCCAAGGATGCACAGCAAGTCAGCAGTAAAGTTGGGACAGAGAATGGAAACCACGTGTCTCAAGAGACTGTAGGCATCTTTTTCGTGTTCAAACTTTCTTGTTTCAACCAATATTGGACTGGCTATCTCTGTCAAATCATCCCTGGTTTGTTCTCAACTCAGAGAGTGGGCTGCAGGTCAGCCAGATGAATGCCACAGAGCATGCACTGTGTAACAGATGCTCTACACCCATCATTCCATCTGTTCGTTACCAAAGGGGGATGATGATTAACTCTATTTTCGTGAGATAACTGAGGCTCAGAAAGGCTAAGGAACTCGTCCAGCACCAGAGAGCTAAGCGGCTGTGTCAGAACTTAAGCCCACACATCCCTGATGGCCGAGTTCTGTGCTCTCTTCATTCATTCTATTTCCAAGGAAGACTCACAAGATGAAAAAAAATCATCAAGTAGATACCAAGAAAGGAACCTCCCAACAACCCCTAAAAGGTAAGCTGCAAAGATAGGCCTGAATAGGCATATTCATGCTGATTATTCAGTTGATTTTGCCTGTCATATTTGTCAAATCCAGATAATTCAGACCCTAAACAAAAAGAATCGTTTTTGTTTTGTTTTCTCATCTTACATACCGACATGTTCTAACTTATCTAGAAAATTGCAAGCATTCTTTTTCTTTATCCCAGTGTTGGCTTTTCTTTAAGAAACACAGATTCACAATCTATTTCACTAACTGGCCATTGATAAATAAAAACACTTGCACATGGCAAATGGAAGGAGCATTGTGCGGGAACTTGGAGGTTCCTTTAGTAGTTTCAGCCAGAAGAATAAAGCCATACAGAACCACATAAGCTCCCAGAAATCCAAGCCCAGCTGATTGGTTTTACACTTGGAAACATAATCAGCACCACCACTGCCTCCCATCCCAAAAGCCCTTCCACAGTTACTAACTCCAAATTCTGAAAGGGAAAAGCAATATGCAAATTTAGAAAAAGGCAAAACCCCCAGATCCTAAAGCCCAGGCTCAAATCACAGTGGCTTGATGCCTTTGCAAAGCATTACTTTAGGGACTGATTATTCTAAAACGTTGTTTGGGTGATGATACCCAAGACACCAGGGCCCTGCCTCCTGGGAAGACAGCAATATTAGCTTGTGGCTGCATAGTAGACATCGTTCAACAAAAACAGAAGAAATACCAAGAAAAAATATTGATGCTAGCTGGTCTGAAGCAGTTTAAAATTGTCACAAACCTGCACTGATTTGTTAGAATCTTTATCTCTGAAAGCACTCACCCTTATTCACATCAGCAATTTGTGTCTTTAGGAATAACTAAAAATCCACTGCCCTTTTTCATGAAAACAAAGAACCACCTAGTATAAGATTAAGAACCTTTCCAATGCATTGGAGACAAGAAGGACAGGGTGAAAAAATAAGTCTGCCTGTAATTGAAACTCTCAATTGGATTGATAAGTCTTGTGCCTCAAACGTACTGCTCACAAAAGCAACAAGAGTGTGACAGGCAAGAGTGTCTCCAGGCCAATATATAACCTGCGGTTCTCTTCAATTAAGCTCTATGAATAGTTGTCTATAAGGATGCAGTTAAAGTTGGCAATACCTGGCCAGATTGGCAAGGATGCATAGCCAATGCGGCTAAATGTGGCTCATGGAAGGGGAAGGAGAAGATGGAGGGGTAAGTCTGAAGCTCCATTGTCTGTGAATTAAATGCATTAAAATTTGTGACACATGGCCAGGCGCAGTGACTCATGCCTATAATCCCAGCACTTTGGGAGGTCGAGGGGGATGGATCACCTGAGATCAGGAGTTCGAGACCAGCCTGGCCAACATGGAGAAACCCCGTCTCTACTAAAAATACAAAATTAGCCAGGCGTGGTGGTGCCATGACTGTAATCCCAGCTACTCAGGAGGCTGAGGCAGGAGAACCGCTTGAAGCTGGGAGGTGGAGGTTGCAGTGAGACGAGATCGTGCCATTGCACTCCAGCCTGGGCAACAAGAGCAAAACTCTGTCTCAAAAAAAAAAAAAAAATGTGACACAGAGGGCAGTGCCCGGCACATAGAAAGTCTATGTAAATGCCAGCCTTTGTTGTTGCTGCTTCTACTGTTATTACTAATAAAATTTTTAGACTGCCCTGATTCACAAAACTATTGCAAATCCTTTGCCACATTTAGACAATGCAATTTCAATAGGCAGTACGGATTTTTTTTTAAGCCAGACATAAAATCCTGGGTAAGCAAACTCCCACCCACAAAGAGCATGGCACCCGTGCCTCAGACATATTCCTTGGGAGAGATCACCTAGCAATTTGGGAGCTTAGAAGCCTTTGCTTCAGGCTTGAGAACATGCCAAGGACTCTCCATGAGAATCAGTCTAGGGAGAGAGGAAGAGAGACATTTGATCGCCTTTCCCAGTGAAAAGCATATGTCCGGGGCACGCAGGCTTCCTCCACTCACTTATGGATGGAAACAATGCTAAGCATATTCTGTCCCAAGAACTTACTTATGCTTATCCTTAAGGCTTAACTTTTTAATTTAAATCCCAGGATCCTGCCATAAATCGGCCAACTGAAAGCTTGATCTGAGAACAATCTATTACTCACGTGGCAAATCCCAACAGCCAAAACAAATGTCATCCAGACATCCCCGGAGTTGGTTAGAAACTATGGCCTTTTTAAATTCTCCTTTCCATGATTATCACTAACAATATGTAATAAATTCCATTTAACCACCAACCGCAAAGACTTTACTTGCACGCTGATACTGGGTCAGGTTCATTATGTTAAGCAGACACCTGATTGTCCCAGGCAATCCATAAAAGGTCATACCTGTTATGATTCCCATGATTCCCATATTTTCATAATCCATCTGATTTTATCATTTAATCCCTCAGCCTGCTTTTGAAAAACCCAAGAGCTCGCTGGTTTGATAAGACAACCAACATTAAGCAAGTTCCCAAACTGTAGATGCACAGCATGCAACGCCAATACCCTCGGCTCCGCAGTCCTGTGAAATGAAACACCTCCTTGACATAAGAACACCCTGATGCTCTGGGTGGTTCTACTCCACCTAAAGATTCCATGGAAAAGGTCTTGGCTTTTGCTTTGCTTTTGAAAAATAAGCCAGGTTGTAGCCCTGGTAATTGTGAGCACTAACCTTCTCCGAATGTGGTCCTTGGGCCTCTTCATGGATGCATATGTGAGAGTTATTCTAGGTGATCTCTTGTTAAAGAGTTTTATTTTAAATCCCAGCTAATCTGTGCTACTCCCTGGATTGGTCTGATCTCTTGATACATCTTAGTTCAGGTCTACAGCGAGCTGCAAAAAGACAGTGCAAACACTTTTGCTGTTTGTCTCCCTCTTTCCCTTTCTTCCAATCAATTCTGTTCCATCAGGAACCCCTCATCTCTTCTGCAGAAAGAGGTATAGAAATAAAAACAAAATAAATAAATAAAAGGGCTGCGTGAGTTGCTGGCTCTCCCTATAGTGACAGCACTAAGGCAATTTAAAGAGGCGAGTGTGTGGGTGTCTGCACGGGCAGTGCCTCAGTGCTTCGCTGTTTGTTTTGAGTGCCTCTGGGTATTTTTAGAATCTGTAGGGAGAAGCCAAGCTGCACTGGATGGCTGTTATGCTCCTCATGACACCCTGGGCTTAAAGAAACAGGATTCACAGCGACTGCTAAAGTTTCAGGCGATAGAATACAACATTTGACAAAATTACATGTACGTGGGGATGGAGGTAGAAGAAAAGAGAAGGAAAAGAAAAGAAAACACTTTGACAAACTAAGTTGGAATGAAGTATTACAGAGCTCAGGTGTAAGTTACTCAATTATGAGATTTTTTAAGAGTTTGCAGTAGCCACATATATTTTACCCCTTTCATCCCTTTGCTTCTTTTCTCTTATTTTCATCATTCGGGCAGCTCTTTGGGCAGCCACCTTTTCCATGTCATCCCATCGTGTGATCATCATCACACAGTGATCCAGACTGGCCAATCAGAGCAATCCTTTCCTACAGTGGTCAGCCCAAGAATGGGTGTGGCTGAAGCCCAGCCAAGGAGACTCTTCTCTGGGCCTCGTCCTGGAAGTATCAGAAAAGAGGCACTTTCCATTGCTGAAATCATTTGCTCTGAGGACACTGTAAGCCTTGAGCTGCCAAAACCCATCATTGCCAGAAAGGACGACAACTCAGAAGAAAACCCAGCCGAAAGATGGGGAGAGGAGCAAAGTCTAGATAGCGTTTCAGCCCTCGGTCCACTGTATCCAAAGCCTGCTGAATCCCTAGACATCCCAGTTGCCTTACCCATAAAGATCACCCCTTCTTTCCCTTTGAGTTTGAGTCCCACCAAGAACAGCCAAAATAATCTTCATGTAGAATGATCAATAGCTGTCAATTTTAAAAACATTAGAGGGACATTAAAGTGCAAGCCACAACCTGTCCACTCATGCCTACCCTGTCTCAGCGAGGCCCCCAAACTGCTCTTGTTTGCCTCAGAAGACAGGTGGGAAATTCCAACCTGATCCTACTTTGTACTTCAGGAAAACAAAGGGGAGTATGTATTTCTCGTATGTGTCATATTGCACCTTTTAATTTATTGTCTTTCCCAGAAACACACAACTATGATGATTTCATGTTCTGCAACAGTGAGTACTGATCTCTTATCACATAGTCCCCTTCCACTGAGTGAAGTGACAATGAAGAAAATGATGATGAAATTGTAAAAATACAGTACCCTGCACAAAGCCAACAAACAGTAACTATATCTGTACTTACATGATTGGTTAGATTCCCACAACAACATTATGAAGCAGGTATGATAACATGCCCATTTTACAGATGAAGATACTGAGGCTCAGAAAAATGGAACAACTTGTGCAAGATGACATAGCAACTAAGAAATGGAATCAAACTCAGCTCCATGTTCCTATAAGGCCTGTGGTAACCACTCTGCATTGCTGTCTTTTCACTGAATCACCCACCACTTGTTGGACCTTTACTTGCAATTTATTTCATACTGTCCTTTCCCTGTGGTCCTTGTCAACCTCTCAATGTTTTCACTATTACAGAGATTCTGTTAAACCTATTTTGTTTCTTCCTGATCCTCTTGTGTTTGATTGCCCATCATTCCATAGAGTGCTTCTTCAAGATGGGTCACAGGGGCAACTAGACCAGTGAAATCTTTGTTTAGCTAACTTATAACGGAACATCATGAATCCAATTCATAGGAAGAAGATACATGATATTTCCAAAAGGACAAATCATAAGTTTTAACATTCCTCCTAAGGCCGGGTGCGGTGGCTCACGCCTGTAATCCCAGCACTTTGGGAGGCCAAGGTGGGTGGATCACTTGAGCTCAGGAGTTCAAGCCCAGCCTGGCCAACATGGTGAAACCCTGTCTCTGCTAAAAATACAAAAATTAGCTGGGCGTGGTGGCAGGTGCCTGTAGTCCCAGCTACATGGGAGGCTGAGGCAGGAGAATCACTTGAACCCAGGAGGCAGAGCTTGCAGTGAGCTGAGATCACGCCACTGCATTCCAGCTTGGGCAACAGAGCGAGACTCAGTCTCAAAAAAAAAAAAAAATTCCTCCTAAAGGGTAGGTGAATGATCTAGATCATGCTTTAGACCTTTAAGGTATTATTGTTTCCAGCTCTCTAGGAGTGAAAAAGGCTTAAATGCTTCTTTTGAACCTGAATCTTAAAACTGATCCTGCTTTTCCTACCTGCACTCTACAAAAGTTAAAAGCCTACACCATCTAAGAAAATTATCAGACATATAGAAAAAAATATATATGCAAAGATGCTCACAACAGTGTTATGACAGAGGAATGTTAGGCATATCCAAGAGTAAGGGATCAGTTAAGTCAATTGTATAGTGTAGTCGTGACTGGAAAACACTCAAACTGGTAGTGTATTAAAACTTATGTCAAGCAATTGTGAATGGGAGTTCACTCATGATTTGGCTCTCTGTTTGTCTGTTATTGATGTATAAGAATGCTTGTGATTTTTGTACATTGATTTTGTATCCTGAGACTTTGCTGAAGTTGCTTATCAGCTTAAGGAGATTTTGGGCTGAGACAATGGGGTTTTCTAGATATACTATCATGTCATCTGCAAACAGGGACAATTTGACTTCCTCTTTTCCTAATTGAATACCCTTGATTTCCTTCTCCTGCCTAATTGCCCTGGCCAGAACTTCCAACACTATGTTGAATAGGAGTGGTGAGAGAGGGCATCCCTGTCTTGTGCCAGTTTTCAAAGGGAATGCTTCCAGTTTTTGCCCATTCAGTATGATATTCGCTGTGGGTTTGTCATAAATAGCTCTTATTATTTTGAGATACGTCCCATCAATTCCTAATTTATTGAGAGTTTTTAGCATGAAGGGTTGTTGAATTTTGTCAAAGGCCTTTTCTGCATCTATTGAGATAATCATGTGGTTTTTGTCTTTGGTTCTGTTTATATGCTGGATTACATTTATTGATTTGTGTATATTGAACCAGCCTTGCATCCCAGGGATGAAGCCCACTTGATCATGGTGGATAAGCTTTTTGATGTGCTGCTGGATTCTGTTTGCCAGTATTTTATTGAGGATTTTTGCATCAATGTTCATCAAGGATATTGGTCTAAAATTCTCTTTTTTTGTTGTGTCTCTGCCAGGCTTTGGTATCAGGATGATGCTGGCCTCATAAAATGAGTTAGGGAGGATTCCCTCTTTTTCTATTGATTGGAATAGTTTCAGAAGGAATGGTACCAGTTCCTCCTTGTACCTCTGGTAGAATTCGGCTGTGAACCCATCTGGTTCTGGACTTTTTTTGGTTGGTAAGCTATTGATTATTGCCACAATTTCAGCTCCTGTTATTGGTCTATTCAGAGATTCAACTTCTTCCTGGTTTAGTCTTGGGAGGGTGTATGTGTTGAGGAATTTATCCATTTCTTCTAGATTTTCTAGTTTATTTGCATAGAGGTGTTTGTAATATTCACTGATGGTAGTTTGTATTTCTGTGGGATCGGTGGTGATATCCCCTTTATCATTTTTTATTGCATCTATTTGATTCTTCTCTCTTTTTTTCTTTATTAATCTTGCTAGCGGTCTATCAATTTTGTTGATCCTTTCAAAAAACCAGCTCCTGGATTCATTTATTTTTTGAAGGGTTTTTTGTGTCTCTATTTCCTTCAGTTCTGCTCTGATTTTAGTTATTTCTTGCCTTCTGCTAGCTTTCGAATGTGTTTGCTCTTGCTTTTCTAGTTCTTTTAATTGTGATGTTAGGGTGTCAATTTTGGATCTTTCCTGCTTTCTCTTGTGGGCATTTAGTGCTATAAATTTCCCTCTACACACTGCTTTGAATGCATCCCAGAGATTCTGGTATGTTGTGTCTTGGTTCTCGTTGGTTTCAAAGAACATCTTTATTTCTGCCTTCATTTCGTTATGTACCCAGTAGTCATTCAGGAGCAGGTTGTTCAGTTTCCACGTAGTTGAGCGGTTTTGAGTGAGATTCTTAATCCTGAGTTCTAGCTTGATTGCACTGTGATCTGAGAGACAGTTTGTTACAATTTCTGTTCTTTTACATTTATTGAGGAGAGCTTTACTTCCAAGTATATGGTCAATTTTGGAATAGGTGTGGTGTGGTGCTGAAAAAAATGTATATTCTGTTGATTTGGGGTGGAGAGTTCTGTAGATGTCTATTAGGTCCGCTTGGTGCAGAGCTGAGTTCAATTCCTGGGTATCCTTGTTGACTTTCTGTCTCGTTGATCTGTCTAATGTTGACAGTGGGGTGTTAAAGTCTCCCATTATTAATGTGTGGGAGTCTAAGTCTCTTTGTAGGTCACTCAGGACTTGCTTTATGAATCTGGGTGCTCCTGTATTGGGTGCATATATATTTAGGATAGTTAGCTCTTCTTGTTGAATTAATCCCTTTACCATTATGTAATGGCCTTGTCTCTTTTGATCTTTGTTGGTTTAAAGTCTGTTTTATAAGAGACTAGGATTGCAACCCCTGCCTTTTTTTGTTTTCCATTTGCTTGGTAGATCTTCCTCCATCCTTTTATTTTGAGCCTATGTGTGTCTCTGCACGTGAGATGGGTTTCCTGAATACAGCACACTGATGGGTCTTGAGTCTTTATCCAATTTGCCAGTCTGTGTCTTTTAATTGGAGCATTTAGTCCATTTACATTTAAAGTTAATATTGTTATGTGTGAATTTGATCCTGTCATTATGATGTTAGCTGGATATTTTGCTCGTTAGTTGATGCAGTCTCTTCCTAGTCTCGATGGTCTTTACATTTCGGTATGATTTTGCAGTGGCTGGTACCGGTTGTTCCTTTCCATGTTTAGCGCTTCCTTCAGGAGCTCTTTTAGGGTAGGCCTGGTGGTGACAAAATCTCTCAGCATTTGCTTGTCTGTAAAGTATTTTATTTCTCCTTCACTTATGAAGCTTAGTTTGGCAGGATATGAAATTCTGGGTTGAAAATTATTTTCTTTAAGAATGTTGAATATTGGCCCCCACTCTCTTCTGGCTTGTAGGGTTTCTGCCGAGAGATCCGCTGTTAGTCTGATGGGCTTCCCTTTGATGGTAACCTGACCTTTCTCTCTGGCTGCCCTTAACATTTTTTCCTTCATTTCAACTTTGGTGAATCTGACAATTATGTGTCTTGGAGTTGCTCTTCTCGAGGAGTATCTTTGTGGCGTTCTCTGTATTTCCTGAATCTGAATGTTGGCCTGCCTTGCTAGATTGGGGAAGTTCTCCTGGATAATATCCTGCAGAGTGTTTTCCAACTTGTTTCCATTCTCCCCGTCACTTTCAGGTACACCAATCAGACGTAGATTTGGTCTTTTCACATAGTCCCACATTTCTTGGAGGCTTTGCTCGTTTCTTTTTATTCTTTTTTCTCAAAGAGAATAAAATACCTAGGAATCCAACTTACAAGGGATGTGAAAGACCTCTTCAAGGAGAACTACAAACCACTGCTCAAGGAAATAAAAGAGGATACAAACAAATGGAAGAACATTCCATGCTCATGGGTAGGAAGAATCAATATCATGAAAATGGCCATCCTTCCCAAGGTAATTTACAGATTCAATGCCATCCCCATCAAGCTACCAATGACTTTCTTAACAGAATTGGAAAAAACTACTTTAAAGTTCATATGGAACCAAAAAAGAGCCCGCATCGCCAAGTCAATCCTAAGCCAAAAGAACAAAGCTGGAGGCATCACACTACCTGACTTCAAACTATACTACAAGGCTACAGTAACCAAAACAGCATGGTACTGGTACCAAAACAGAGATATAGATCAATGGAACAGAACAGAGCCGTCAGAAATAATGCCACATATCTACAAGTATCTGATCTTTGACAAACCTGACAAAAACAAGAAATGGGGAAAGGATTCCCTATTTAATAAATGGTGCTGGGAAAACTGGCTAGCCATATGTAGAAAGCTGAAACTGGATCCCTTCCTTACACCTTATACAAAAATCAATTCAAGATGGATTAAAGACTTAAATGTTAGACCTAAAACCATAAAAACTCTAGAAGAAAACCTAGGCATTACCATTCAGGACATAGGCATGGGCAAGGACTTCATGTCTAAAACACCAAAAGCAATGGCAACAAAAGCCAAAATTGACAAATGGGATCTAATGAAACTCAAGAGCTTCTGCACAGCAAAAGAAACTACCATCAGAGTGAACAGGCAACCTACAAAATGGGAGAAAATTTTCGCAACCTACTCATCTGACAAAGGGCTAATATCCAGAATCTACAATGAACTCCAACAAATTTACAAGAAAAAAACAAACAACCCCATCAAAAAGTGGGCAAAGGACATGAACAGACACTTCTCAAAAGAAGACATTTATGCAGCCAAAAAACACATGAAAAAATGCTCACCATCACTGGCCATCAGAGAAATGCAAATCAAAACCACAATGAGATACCATCTCACACCAGTTAGAATGGCAATCATTAAAAAGTCAGGAAACAACAGGTGCTGGAGAGGATGTGGAGAAATAGGAACACTTTTACACTGTTGGTGGGACTGTAAACTAGTTCAACCCTTGTGGAAGTCAGTGTGGCGATTCCTCAGGGATCTAGAACTAGAAATTCCATTTGACTCAGCCATCCCGTTACTGGGTATATACCCAAAGGACTATAAATCATGCTGCTATAAAGACACATGCACACGTATGTTTATTGCGGCATTATTCACAATAGCAAAGACTTGGAACCAACCCAAATGTCCAACAATGATAGACTGGATTAAGAAAATGTGGCACATATACACCATGGAATACTATGCAGCCATAAAAAATGATGAGTTCATGTCCTTTGTAGGGACATGGATGAAATTGGAAATCATCATACTCAGTAAACTATCGCAAGAACAAAAAACCAAACACCGCATATTCTCACTCATAGGTGGGAATTGAACAATGAGAACACATGGACACAGGAAGGGGAACATCACACTTCGGGGACTGTTGTGGGGTGGGGGGAGGGGGGAGGGATAGCATTGGGAGATATACCTAATGCTAGATGACGAGTTGGTGGGTGCAGCGCACCAGCATGGCACATGTATACATACGTAACTTACCTGCACATTGCGCACATGTACCATAAAACCTAAAGTATAATAATAATAATAATAAAAAAAAAAAAACTTATGTCAAAAAAGAATATAGTGGGAAAACCCTGGCATAATCCTAAAAGAAAAAAGCATGCCTGAAAACACTATGCTAGTTTGACACAAATTTAAAGGACATAAACTAAAATGACAACAGTAATGGGACCTGGGTAAATTAATTTTGTTATGTTATGTTGCCTTTTTTCTGCCTTTTTTGGTTGAAAGTATTTTTTGTTGCTGTTATTTTTATAATGGTTATTATGAAAGAAATAAGCCTAGGAAAATGCTATATGGCTTAAGGAGACAAAGATGTTATGGGATTATCAGAGAAAAGGAGAGTACAAGCAGAATGTGCCGGTGGGGAGCCCAACTCTGGAGCTGACTGCTTAGGTTTGGATCCTGGTTCTGCTCCTCACTATTTATGTAGCTAGGGCAAGTTACCCAGATTCTCTGTGTTTCAGTTTCCCTGTCTATAAAACAGGGATGGTGAGAATAATACCCACCTCATGGGGTTGTTCTGAAGATCACACAAGCTAACATACATGAAGCATTTAAAACGATGCCTGGCATAGAACAGGTTCAATATAAGCTGTTTCTATCATTATGGAATAAACCACCCAAGAGCAAATACCCTGTCTTTCTCATCTCTATATTCCCAGCACCTCTCCAAGTGTCTGGCTTACAGTAGATGCTTGATCAATGTCCTCTGGGTGGATTCTGGAGGGCAGTGCTGATATTTTGAGGAATGGCCACCATGATACCATCTCACTCAGTACATCTACGGTGTGACATCTCCCTCTAGATCCCTTCCATGGGGTTTCTTCATGCTGAAGGGATGGCAATTGTTCTACTAGCTTGTTTGGAGTACTGACAGTTAACAAGATAAAAGGGACAGAAACTGTACTGCCACAACACAGCAAAGTTTAGCAATGGCCTGCCATCGCCTCCTCTGTTCCAGCCAGGACTTTTTTGGTTGCTTGAAAGAGAAATACATTCACCCTAGTGCAAATAAAAGAGGAGAGTATCATATTGCTAAGTATAGATATCTCATGGAATCCAAGAACAAGAAACAAAATAGTAATAGAAGCTGTCTTGTCACATGTAACTTAAACCAGTGAGTGGGTGATTCATCAACGAAGTCAGTGAGATCTGGGAATGACTTTTTTAATGATACCATAATTCTACAAATATTTTAACTGAAAGTACAGATCCCATGTGGAATATGGAAGATGACTATTCTCATCTACACAGGTTGCTCCTGGATTGTCTGAGTTCTGATTTCATCCTTTAAACCCATGAATCTTTAAAAAAGTAATGTACAAATAATGAATGTGACCCTACTCCTTCTTGAATAAGAAGACCCACTCGGAGGCCATCTGCAAAGCATATGGCCATAATTCAAAATGACAAGTACATGTTAGATTTAAGAGTCCTTAATGAATCTCAAACAGTTTCAGCTTTAGGCTCAGTGGATTAGAAGATATTGATTTATCATTGAAGATTATTTGCTTGTTGAAGTTACCTATGCATTTGCCCTGTGGCATATTCACCAGTATCCCAGTTTCTGAATGTTCAGAAGATTCACTGGCTTTAGGGGAAAGGAGTATCATCACAGAAGTTTGGCCACTTATATGCTTGTTCTATTGGACAGTTACACAAAGACTTTGAACCATAGAATTTGGGTAATTTAGAAGGATTTTAGAAACCCAATAATCAACCCCTCTAAAGCCTAGAGAGGTGACAGTAAGTAAGATGCCAAGGCTGAGAAGCCCATGGTCTCAGAGTCTCAGTGCAGGATGGCTTCCCTACACAATTGTGTACCCAAAAAGTAACCATCTGCCTAAATATGGCGCCACTTGTAGGAAGGCAGTTGGTTAAATTTCCCAGATATATGTAGTTTATACAAAGATAAACTAAAGAAGTGATAAAAATGTATACACATGCTGACAACATCATACTATATCTGGAGAATACAATTTCTAGAGGCCCCAGAGTGACCCAGCGAGACAGTGAAATAGAAATATTCAAAAATAAAAGCTTTCCCCTCACTGCATTCTAAATTGTCATTGAGAAAGGCCAGAAAATGTCCAAGCTCAAACCATCCCTGCCCTCCCCTCCTTTTTATGAATTAGGGTAACAGATGGCTTTTTTAGTACATAGAAGAGAGGTAACAGCTGTTGATAATCTATGACAAGCACATATCAGATGGTTTTTCCATTTCATCCTTATCACAACCCTGAAAGGGAAATATTATCTCCCTTTTATCAGGTGAGCAAACTGAGGCTCAGAGAGGTTAGGCAATTTCCCCAAGGTCACACAGCTAGTCTGTCTATTTCTAAAGCCTACAGGTTTTGTAGGGTTTTGCCTCCCATTCTCCCTAGGCAAAAGAACCTGCAGAGGGGTCTGGGTAGCAATTTTTCGGAACACCTTAAAGCGACATGGTTTGGGACCTGTAAGTTATCTCAGAATACCAATTCCACAATGAGCCAGGCCAGCCATCTGCTCTTCTGACTTGATCTTTCCCCAAGATGTGCTATATCAAAGACATGGAGCTTGGTTTTATTTTTCTCTGATTGCTTGGATTCTCCTTAGCATCTTCTAACCAATCTTATATCATCATATATTATTATAATAGTATTTTTTTCTTGAGCCTGCAGGTTCTCTGGGTGAAACTTTGTGTGGAATTTGTCTCATCAAAGTTGGAAGAATTTAGACAAAGGACACAGGAGCAAGGAACACAGCGAAGCTTTAAAAATAATGACAGTTGGCTGTGCGCAGTGGCTCAAGCCTGTAATCCCAGCACTTTAGGAGGCGGAGGCGGGCGGATCATGAGGTCAGGAGATCTAGACCATCCTGGCTAACACGGTGAAACCCCGTCTCTACTAAAATACAAAAAATTAGCTGGGCATGGTGGCGGATGCCTGTAGTCCCAGCTACTCAGGAGGCTGAGGCAGGAGAATGGCATGAACCCAGGAGGCGGAGCTTGCAGTGAGCCGAGATCACACCACTGCACTCCAGCCTGGGCGACAGAGCAAGACTCTGTCTCAAATAAAATAAAATAAAATAAAATAAAAATAATGACAGTTTTCTTTTCTCTGAACCTTAACCATGTTCCCTGCTATATTTCTTTCACACTCTCAGGTTTGTTTTTTTCCATAGAATATCTAAATTCTTAGGCCTATCTTGTCTTCTCTCATTCCTCACTCTTTTATTGTGCCAGGAAAAAAAAAAAAGATGTCTTTTAAAATAAATACGGTTTCCAGATACCTGTAGACGTTGACACCCTCAGTCACTGTTGTAATGAAATTCATGGATGTCAGTGTAAATCAACAATCAACTGAAGAAAGGTGCTGATGAAAAGGCATCAATATGTTACTACTCAGATGGCGATTTCAAGCATCTTCTTTTGAAAGAAATCAAAAGAATATCAATTTTTATTTTTGAAAATTCAGAAAACCCATCAGTTTAAAAGGTTGTATTTTGAAATCATAACAAATTTCAGGTGATTCAACCTTCAAGAAATATCGATATATGGTTTAGGGATAAATCATTTTAAAAGCAATAGCTAACATACTAAGGGGCTTAATGTGTGCCAGGAACTTCTTCATATAGTTCCTATGCATTTATCCTCACAACCACCCCTAAATAATGTGGTCCTACTATTAAACCCATTTTACAAATGTGGAAACTGGGACTTAGAAAGCTTAAATACATTCCTTAAAATTACCTTGTCTGAGAAGCTTGGTGACTAACCTGCAGTGCTTTTTCATTTTTAAAAAAGAACATGGGGCAAAAATTTACATCTTTTTTTCCCCCTTTTTTATTTGTTGTAGAGATGGAGTCTTGCTATGTTGCCCAGGCTGGTCTTGAACTTCTAGACTCAAGCAATCCTCTTGCCTCAGCCTCCCAAAGTGCCGGGATTACAGGCATCCACCACACCCAGTAACCTGCAAAAATAGACCTTTTGACTTTCCCATCTTCTGGCACCTCCCCTCACCCCCATTCTCCTGTGGAATTGGTATACGTACTTGATCCTGGTCAATCAATCACTGAAGATGGCTGCCTTAACGTGTGGGAGAGAATTACCTGATAAGAAATGGGTCAAATCATTCTGGGGTGGGTGGGGGAAGAAATGCCAGTTCAAGATGCTGCTTCTAGAAAAGTGACTCAGAGAGGGGCCCAGCTTTTTATGCAATCCCAAAATGCCAGGAACATGGGGTCTCTGGCCACTGAGGAGGCTCCCATGTGAATGGCTGGCTCATTTGGGTCTTCCCCACACTGGATGAGGAGGCAAGAACATCCCCTACTTTTCCACACTGTGACCTTGCTTGCTACAAAAGCCATATTACCTTCCCCTGGAGAGTAACGGGTGTGTTTTCTGACTATGTCCCAGACAAAGCTCATTAATAATTCACTTCTGAATAAATGACAGGAGAGTATTTGGTTGCCATGGTAACAACTGCAAGGCCTATTTGTTTTTTGTTCTTTTTTAAAATAATGTCTGGGCCATTTTTTTGTGAATGTTGAATTCCTGACAGAAACCTTACATGTATAAGACAGAGATATGAATGGGTAGGGAGATAATATCTTAAAAATGCAGTCGGTAAGCCATTAAGCATCAGGACCTTAAAATAAGGGAACCAAAATGCCTTTCTCAGCTTCCCACTGCACCCTTCTGGAAGGAGGAGGAAGTGACAAAAAAAACAAAAACAAACAAAATCATTTCTAGACTCAATTAGCTATGTGATGAAAACTTATTCATACCAAAAATTCATATATAAAAGCATTTTTCACACTTGAACTTTTTTCTTAATTAACATATATTCTTGCAACTAATCGTTACTACAACCCTATGAGGTCAGTGTTACCATACTCATTTTATGGATGGGGAAGCTGAGTCTTAGAGAACATGGCCTAAGCCTCATAGTCCTGAAGTGGTAGAGGCAGAATTCATACCCAAGTCTGCCTGAATCCGAAGACTGTGTTCTCTACGTATCAACCTTCCGGGAAAGGAAGAAATGGGATCCCATTAGGGGAGTGGGGTTTACCCAGAATTTATTTCCAGAAAATGGGCCTTAAATAATTTTTACTGAAAAGAGAAAGACCTAATGAGTCATAGACTTATTTAAAATGTCTTTCATCACATTGCTAAAGAGCAGGGGGGAAAAGTGAGTTTCATCAGTTTCACATTTTCATCTTTTATGGAACTACATACCAGATGAAACAAACTCTTTTTCATAGCATTCTAAATAATCTCAGACATGTTTGTTTCTGTTTTGTTTTGTTTTGACAAAGGGTCTCACTCTGTTGCCCAGGCTGGAGTACAGTGGTGTGATCACAGCTCACTGCAGCCTCGACCTCCCAGGCTCAAGCCATCCTTCTGCCTCAATCTCCAAGTAGCTGGGACTACAGGTGTGTGCCTCCATGCCTGTCTTATTTTTTATAGAGACACAGTCTCCCTATGTTGCCCAGGCTGGTCTTAAACTCTTGGACTCAAGTGATCCTCCCACCTCAGCCTCCCAAAGTGCTGGGATTATAGGCATGAGCCACCATGCCCCACTCAGAGATGTTTTCATGGAAAGGTAACACCCTACCCCAGACTGTGAGCATGTAGAGCCTATGCCTCCTTCACCTTTGTTTCCCAGCAAAATACACCTTCGGATGCTCAGAAAGCATGAGCAGGTGGAATTACCCTAAATGAACTAATTCAGAAACAGAAAACCAAATATCACATGTTGTCACTTCTAAGTGGGAGCTAAACACTGGGTACACGTGGACATAGAGATGAAATAATAAACACTAGGGACTCCAAAAGGGGGTGGGAGTGAGGGGTGAAAAATTACCTATTTGATGCGATGTTCACTATTTGGGTAACGGGTACACTAGAAGTCCAGTCCCCACCAGTATGCAATATACCCAAGTAACAAACATGCACATGTACCCCTGAGTACAAAATCTAATTTAATTTTTTAAAAACCTAAATATGTAGATGACCAAAAACTGAGGGAAAAAAATATTTGTGGTAGAGTCAATAAAAGAATCAATAAGAGAATGAAGTGCTTTAAAGCAACACCTCTTTAACTTTTATTTCATATATTCAAATATTCCAAGCAAAAAAATGACTCAATGCTTAAATCACTGGGTGAATTGGCCCAGTTTCCCATTCACGTGCCCAGGTAGAGAGCCCAGCAGGTGAGGAAGGAGCTCAAGGCTGAGTTCACGGAGTTCCTCATTCTCATTCCAAAACTACTTCTCAGGTTTTTGGTCTTTTGTTTTTGTTTTTGTTTTTAACTATTAGTATTTTTTTACTTTTTTTTTTTTTCTCTTTTTTTGAGACAGAGTTTCACTCTTGTCGCCCTGGCTGGAGTGCAATGGCATGATCGTGGCTCACTGCAACCTCTGCCTCCCGGGTTCAAGCGATTCTCCTACCTCAGCCTCCCGAGTACCTGGGATTACAGGCATAAGCCACCATGTCTGGCTAATTTTCGTACTTTTAGTAGAGACAGGGTTTCACCATGTTGTCCAGGCTGGTCTTGAACTTCTGAACTCAGGTGATCCACCCACCTCAGCCTCCCAAAGTGCTAAGATTACAGGTGTGAGCTACTGCGCCCAGCCTCTTTTTTATTCTTAAATTTTTCTGTAGACACTGGGTCTTGCTATATTGTCCAGGCTGGTCTCAAACTCCTGGGTTCAAGTGATCCTCCCACCTCAGCCTCCCAGAGTGTTGGATTACAGGCATGAGACACTGGGCTCAGCCAAGGTTTTGGGGTCTTAAGTATTTCACCTTTCCAGATTTCTGTTTGCTATCTGTAAAAATGAGCATGCTTTACAGCTAAGAATAGAGATAATAAAGTTTAAAGTTTGAAACTTTTATTTGTAGTTTTAAATGGTCACTATGATGTTTAGCAACTGGTTTAGCTGGTTTTAGATGTTTATTCGGTCAACAGCACAGCCTGTGTGAAGCATTAGCTAAACACCTCAGTTAGCCTGCTCTAAAAGACAAAAACACAAACAAAAAACCTACTTGACTTTAGCACGTACGGTAATGAGTTTCAAACATGTTTGTGTGCAATCCACAGTAAGAAATAGATGTCTTCTTTTTCTCATGATGTCTCAGCACACATCGACACACAGGCACGTGCACACACAGGCATTCACACACCAAAGTACAAGAAACGGCCCATGTCCTTTCCTACATGCAGTGTACTCTGATAGTTTCTATTCTCCTCCATTTCATTTTTAAAATTTGATTTTTTTTTTTTTTTAGTAAGTTGCTGTCTCGACCCACTAAACTGGTTTTGGCCTGCAGTTTGAGATGCAATATTGAGGTTACGTTTTACTGACCACTCGAAACGCGACCAGTACAAAATGAGATGTCATAAGTTTAAAATACACAGCAGAGTTTGAAAATGTTACCAAAAAATAAAATGTACCATCTCACTAAGGAATTTTTCATATTAGTTACATGTTGAAGCAATCATACTTTGGATATATGGAGGTAAGTAAAATCTATTCTTTTTTTTTTTTTCTTGAGATAGAGTTTCACTCTTATCACCCAGGCTGGAGTGCAATGGCACAATGTTGGCTCACTGCAACTTCCACCTCCCTGGTTCAAGCGATTCTCCCGCCTCAGTCTCCAAAGTAGCTGGGATTACAGGCATGAGCCCCCACACCCGGCTAATTTTTGTATTTTTAGTAAAGAAAGGGTTTCACCATGTTGGCCAGGCTGGTCTGGAACTCCTGACCTCAAGTGATCCGCCCACCTCGGCCTCCCATAGTGCTGAGATTATAGGTAGGAGCCACCGCGCCCAGGCATAAAATCTATTCTTAAAACTAATTTCACCTGTTTCTCTTTCCTTTTTTAGTGTGGCTACAAGAAAATCTAATATTCTATCTGTGGCCTCTGCTATATTTCTATTGGACAGGGATGATCACCAGCAGGGTCAGTCAACCATGGTCCACAGGTCAAATCCAGCTTGCCATCTATTTTTGTAAATAAACTTTTATTGGAACACAGCCTTGCTCGTTTATTTACATATTGTCCGTGGCTGCTTTTGTGATTCAATGGCAGAGTTGACTCATTATGATACAGACTGTACGGCTCACAAAGCCTAAAATATGCACTATCTGGCTCTTTGCAGAAAAACTTTGTGAACCCCTAAAAGAGCACTGGGTGCTTATCACCTGCCAGTCACAATTCTGCGAGAGTTTTATGACCCTGTTTTACAAATGAGGCTCTGGGCGATTAAGTAATTTGCCTGAGGCCACCCAGCTGGGCAAGAAGTCACAGAGCTGGGATTTGAACCCTTGCCAGTCTGACCACAAAGCCTGTGCTATCATCTCTACCCTGTGTGTACCTTCCCATACACCCTCCAAAACCCTTCTTACCTAGGTACAGCGCTGACTTCTACCTCTGTAGCAGGGAGAACCAATCAGCCCACCTGACCCTCAACCAGTCTAGAAGGAAATGGGAACAGGTTTGGTTGGGGAAGAAGGGATCTCCTCAGGGAATTTAAAGGTTGTTAACTGCTGTTTTAGTTTTAGGACAAGTTACCTGCCTTCTAACTGCCATGCAAACAAATACTGCTCAGGTGTGACCAAAATTTAAGCATCTTAAGTCTCCCCTCGCTTCAGTTAGGAATTTTCATTAAAACAGCTGGCTTTTCACTTTCAACCCTCATACCTAAGGACTTCAAACCCTAGATTTGGTAACTCTGGATATCCAAAGTCACTTTGGGGGAAAGAAGAGTGTAGGAAAGATTGCAAATATTTAGCAGGGCTATTTTTGAATCTCTTGATTCAGGCTAGAAGTCCAATGCGCTATTCATTGCGCCACAGAGCCTGCTTGCAAGCAGGGCTATTTTTAAGTGAAAAAGCTAATAACAAAATAGTTTGCAGAATGATAGCTTATCTTGATAAATAAATAAAAATCACTCTTATCGTCCCATTCCGTGTGTGTGCACGTGTGTGTGTGTTTTGAATATTATTCTCACAGGGTATTTGGAATTCTTTTTGTTTACACATACTTTTAAGTGTTTGTACAATTAAAAAAATGTATTGCTTGCGTAAGTTTTTGCTTCCTGGTTTAAGGTGCACATTTTTGGTTTTATTTTCTAAGTACATTGCTGAGCTTTCGCTGATTTCTACATAGGAAGACACAGAGAATGTGAACTCACCCAGATACAGAGGAAAATCAGGGTCTTTCAGGACTCGGACGGGTAGGGCATCCAGCAAAAGTAGGGCTGCAGCGCCCCCATGTGTCTAGGGCGGTGGAAGTCACCAGGAGTAGGCGGAGGAAGCCGGCTTCTGACACTTGGGGGAAGGGGACCTGCCTTCTCTATTGCGAATACTATTGGGAATTCCCAGAGTCAATCAGCAGTTAAATGCTTACTGAGTTTCTTATTCATACTCCATCTTGCCAGACCAGAAATCTGAGAGAGCTGGAGCTCCCAAGGCCCACCCTTTGGCTGCCTAAATTAAGACTCCCGGGGTTCCCACACTCTTTTTCCCAATGGCAGTGGAGGGTCTTGGGAAAACTGTCTGGAGGGAATGCCCCGAGTGCCCCTCCCAGTATCTGTTCAGGCTTGGCACCCTTAGGACCTCCCCTTCTGGAAGATTCAGCAGTGCATGTGTATGCTTGGAGAGGGAGGGTGGATAAATGTGGCATGAATCTATTTGGAAGGTTTTATACATCTTGAAGTCTCAATTTTAGGTGTTTCAGGGGGGTATTAAGCACACCGGTGCTTAAATCATAATATATTTCAAAATAGCCACCTTTTTCCAAGCACCTATATACCTATATGTTCCAGCACTGGTCAAATGACAGATGACTATCATTGCAACCCTCCAAGACAGGTGCTATCATACCTACTTTATGGTGGGAGTCTATGAGGAACCTGAAGCTCTGAGAGGCCAAGTGATTAATCCAGTAAGTACCTGGTCCTAGATTCAAACATCTCTATGCTCCTTCTTGGTGCCAGGTGTCCCGTGTGAAGGTTTGGGTCAGAGTGTGGTGCTAGCAGGTGGCAGAAGCCCAAGATGCATCATCACCCAGGGTCTCGGGCTGCTGGGCTCCATGCAGCTGCCAGATGTGGCTGTATCTGTCTCCCAGAGGGCTGTCCTTAACGCCTAGCAGAGAAGCAGCCTCTCTGTAAGGATCTGTTTAATGCATGAATGGCACTGCATTTTATTGCAGCTTGAGCTGGTCCCAGGAGACTCTCCTGATTTCTAAAGCTGCCACTTTGAAGACACAGGCCAGCCCAGCCACTGACTTCTCCCCACAGTGAATGCAGGAGGCTCTTCCCCAGTCATTTTAAAGCTAGATGGCTGCAGGTGACCCATAGCACCCATATCCCCCATTGTGTGGCATCTGACACCCCCCTCTTCACTTCTTTCCACTGCCTATTGTCCTGAGCAGAGAGGGCAAAACAATTCTAAACTGATGTTCGTTGCTAAACCTTTAATCAAATTAAACTGGCAACTGGCAAGAGGCATTCAGACAAAATGTGAAAGGATGTTTTACAAATGTGGGAAAAAAGTCACCAACCACTTTTCCTCCCAGCTTTGAACATTCCCTTCAGTGATTTTTTTTCTCCCCCCCATCCCCAAAATAGCCAAATAAAAATTTATAAAAATCAATAAAGCAAGTGTCTTAATGGTGGTTTGCTCAAAATGCTCTGGTTTTAAAGAATGGGAGAGAATAGACACTCCCTTTTATCACTCTGGGCTTCTTTCCCCCATTTCCTCTTCTTCTCTGTGGCTTTCTGCTGGTGAGAATGGCTAAAGAAGCTCCCATGGCCCTTGAGGCTCTTCTGTAACCATGATGGAGCATTCTCCAATCCCCTGCTAAAGGAAAAAGACTGATGTGTTCAACTGAGCCCTTCCTTCCTCCCTTGGCAATTTTCAAGCTCCGTCCTTTCTATCACCTCCTTTTGCCCCAGCCCTTGAACAAACCCCAGCCCCAACCCTAGGGTCTAACTTTTTTTTAAAGTAAACTCCTCCTACCCACCCACAAGCTACAGGCAGCAGGGGGGTCCTGGTTTTCTCATGATGTTGCAGCAAAGGCCTGAGGTCCACACTCTGTCTCCCACGTGCCTTCAGCCACGTGTGGAGGGATCAAAGACACATCAAAACGGGTCTCCAAAGCCTTAACCTGCTGCTCAGTCACCACAGGGATCTGCCCCATTGCTCTGGGTGGCTGTGATGTTGGTATCCACAGATGGGGGGACACACCGATTTGGCAGCCTAAGCCTGCTGGAGTGAAAGGCCACTTTTCAAAAATACGGAGGTACAAATAGCTCATTTAACTCTCCTGATGAAAAAAAATCCCTAACTTTGGTCAAAAGAGCATGAACTTTGGCCTTTAGAAAAACGAACGAATGACCCAGCCAAAACAGGCCAAGTAGGCTGACCCCTTCTGTTTCTTAGAGAGTTCACTCCATTGCACCACCTTCAGTTTCTCCTAGTCAGCTGCAAGGCCACCATCCCACCAGTCAAGGATGGGATGGAACCCCGGTAAGCAAACCTGTAGGTCTGACCTAGTCAGTGGGAGTGGCCAGTGCCAAATGGCCTGGAGGCTTGGAGAGGCACAGTACTGGGTGCTGAGTCCCATTTCTGTTGTACTGTTAAGCTGTTGGGCACGACATGGAAGCTGAAAGATGAGGAAAGGTCAAGGCACAATAAAGACAACTATTCTTCTGTAGCAGACAGAGGATACAGCTGCAGGTATGTTGCCTTCTAGAAAAGCATTTCTCTTCTTGGTAGGTCTGGAAGGCAAGTGTCCTCAGGGGTCTGTATGCCCTGTGTGCTAAGCGTGGGTCAATGCTCAAAGGATCCCAGAGACCCCCGAGGAGAGTGTCCTCCCCACTGGTGCTCCTGGCCGTGCTATCCATAGTGATTAACTCAGACTTCAGGAACACCCCCCAATGAACAACAATGGGCTCTCCCTGAGTAGGGAGGGCAGTGGGGATCCACCGTGGACAGGAGTGAGAGTTTGCCCCGTGGAGGACTGAAAGAGGAGCACTTACTCTGAGGAGGACGGACCTCAAGCCATGTACCAACACAGAGCTAATCTCTCAGGTGACTTCCTGTCAAAAAGTTTTAGGAGTTTTTTTTTTTCTCTTAACTTCTAAGAACAGCTACTTTTAAGGTTCTCTCTCTCCCTCTCTTTTTAATCTTTGATAAAGTCCTTGTATATGTGAAGCTCTGGGGAATTAAGGGACAGGAGAGCAAACGGAAGTGTAGCTCTTCCCACATCACCCCTCCACTAAAGACTGTCCAAGGGAGCAGCACAAAGTCAGGGGAAGGTAAGAGACCCCAAGACCCCAGCATAGCCAGCACCCAGAAGGAGAGGCCCATGGGGAGGCGACAAACACAGGTAAAGCAGGCAGCAGGCAAGTCTCCTAAAGCTTCCATACTGTGTGAGAAGAAGCAAAGCTCCGAATATACCTGAGCCACAGTCTTAGACGCTAGGTGGGCTGCTACGGACGGAATGTTTGTGTCCCTCCAAACTTCTTATGTTGAAATCCTTACCCCCATAGTGATGGTATTTGGAGGTGAGTTTTTGGGAGGTGATTAGGTCAGGCAGGTGGAGCCCTCATGAATGGGATTAGAGCCCTTATAAAAGAGCCCCAAGAGAGACCCCTCACCCCTTCCACCAGGTCAGGACACAGTGAGAGGGCACCATCTATGAGGAAGTGGGCCCTCACTAGATGCCAAATCTGCCAGCACCTCGATCTTAGACTTCCCAGGCTCCACAACTATGAGAAATAAACTTCTGTTATTTTTAAGCCACCCAGTTTATGGAATTGTGTGACACCAACCCAAACAAAGACATGAGCGAACTCCATTTTCTTCTTTCTCCCAGTCTTTAAAACTCACAAAGCATATTGTGAGATATGACAGAGAAGGATTGCTGGTCCAACAGCCAACAGCACAGGCAGGGCTAAAACCTGGGTTTCTCAACATGCTTTGACTGTGATCCTCAGGATAACAAGGGGGCTGGAACATGCTGAGTCCATCCACAGTGATGACAAGTAGAGAACCATATTATGCCTCACGAGACATGTAAACCTACTTGGCTTTCATTTCCAAACTTCACATGCACTGGCCCCTCTCACTTTTGAAGGGGCTAGAAAAAAAATATGATCTGACATGGAATTGACCTAGATGCCCATCAATGGTGAAGTGGATAAAGAAAATGTGGTACATATACACCACAGAAAACTATGCAGCCATAAAAACGCATGAAATAATGTCCTTTGCAGCAACATGGATGAATCTGGAGGCCATTATCCTAAGCAAATTTAGACAGGAACTGAAAACCAAACACCACATGTTCTCATTCATAAGAGAGAGCTAAACATTGAGGACATATGGACACAAAGAAGAGAACCACAGACACTGGGGTCTACTTGAGGGTGGAGGGTGGGAGGAGGGTGAATATCACAAAACTACATATCAGGTACTATGGTTATTAACTGCACGACGAAATAACCTGTATACCAAACCCCTGTGACATGCAGTTTATCCATGTAACAAACCTGGACATGTACCCCTTGAACCTAAAATAAAAGTTGGAAAGAAAAAAAATATATATGGCCTGAGTTTGATCAAGGAAACACAGCCCAAACTTGAAGCACTACTAGGAAATGGTCCATTCATAGGATACTAAGCCTACAGCAACAGCATATTGTGTTAAGTAAAGGCTACTCAAATAGATATTTGGGGGTCCACAGTTTATCCAGGAATAGAAAGTCGTACCACTGCCCGACTGCATCAGAGAGGCAATGTGAAGAGGCTTAGCCTCCACTCCATTTACTCAGCTCTGGTGCTGCGAAATACATGAGAATAAGCAGAGGGTGTTTCAGTAGCTTCCTGAATGGGAAGGAAGGATAATACACTAAACCCTGCATAGGCTGCCTATGGCTGGGTCATTAGGGATTCTAGGAGACACTTCATTTGAGAGAGTTCATTTGCATCAGCCTGCAAGTTACTCACAAAATAAAAATGTTTGGTTTGCAATCTGTTCCTACCAGTCTGGAAAAAGCAAGCCTACCCACGGTTGCCTTTAACATGGCCTTCCTAGTCTTCTTTCCTCTTCCTCTTGCCCCTACCCTGATGTCCTCCCAATTTAGTCCCTCTTTATCCCTAAGGAAGTCAAGAGTTGGTCTTCACCAACACTTAGCCTCCTGCAAATGCCTCCTAAGGCTCATGGGCAACTAAAGCAAGCATACTTAAATACTCTAATTATAAACATCTTGAGCTTGACTTACCCAGATAATGAAGCCATTTTGTATGATTTTCCCTGATTGATTTCTCTAGAAGATTTCCTGTTCTCCATCACACTTTGTTATGTAAATGAAGAACCACCATAGAATGTAAATACAAAATCTAGAGAGCCACAGCAGGAGGTAGAGCTAGGAGAAGGAGGAGGCAATGGTGGGTCTTGAGACAAGATGGTTACGAACACGAGAATCAAACCTGGTAATGATGATGCCTGCGGATAGAGGATGCCTTTTCCATTTGTATGTGGGGTATTCGATCATCTATTCCTATTCAAAACAGAGGGGATATTCAGCTCTTTCCATCCGCAGGGCCAAAAAGAAGAAACCAGCCCTGAATAAAGTCGGGAGCCACCATTTTAGAGAAAGTACTCAGTAGAAGAAAGTAAAGTTCTTAGAAATACAATGTGAACTCTGCACAATTACAGATAAAGAAATCAGAGAATGTGCTACAGTTTACATTTTTAAAATGACAATTTCAACATAGGGTGATGTGGGATGTCAAAGATTAGGGAGCTATAAACAGCCAACCTAGGAACAAAAAGTTCACCAAATACAGAAGAAAGATTTTGTTTGGCCTAAACCTGGCTCAGGATTTTGCCATGTGATGAGGAATTCAAAGTCAACCCCAGAGCCATTCGATATCACAATTGCAAGTAAGAGACACAGCGGTGAGGGGGACTCAAAAAGACAACTGTATTGGAGAATCTCCTGCCCCTTCAGACACTGGCTAATTGGCAGCATGGGTCAAAATAATGAGTATGTGTGCCATTTGACCTGGTGATTTCCCTTCTAGCAACCTACCCTAAGAAATAGTGAGACAGGTCAGCATAGGTGTACATGCAAGACGTTTATAATAGTGAAAAATTAGAAACAAGCTAAATATCCAACAACAGGAGATAGTTTGTAAAAGTCATGGTACCTCCAAAAAATGAAAACTATATACAGCCGTAAACAAGTTTACAGATTCACTTATTAACATATGTTCACAACACATTGCTAAGTAAAAATTGTAGGTTGCAAAAATCTGTAGGTTATGCTCCCACTATAAAAAATGTATTGACATGTGTATATGCATCTGAAATAAAATATACCAATGTTAAAGACATTTATTCCTGGTTAGTGAGATAAGTATTGTGGGGTTTTTGAAGATCATGCTTGTGTCTAATTAGTATGGATTTCATCTATGATGAATAAATTTATTATGGATAAACTCTCCACCCTTACAGAATGCTGCCTTAATATGGTTTACTCCAGCCACATATATTAGAGGTATATCCATGAAAAATCAATCCCATGAAAATTTCTAGAGAGATAACTTTTTTTTTTAAGTCTAACTACTTGATTCTCCTGAAAAATAATCAAATAGAAGTCTTTTAGTGTTTGCTGGTGAAAAGTGTCAAACTCTGTAAAATATTTGAAAAGATTTATTCTGAGCCAAATATGAGTGACTATGGCCCGTGACACAACCCCAGGAGATCCTGAGAACATGTGCCCAAGGGGGTCGGGCTATGGCTTGGTTTGTTTACACATTTTATACATTTTGGGGAGACATAAAACGTCAATCAATACATGTAAGATGCACATTGGTTTGGTTCCAAAAGGCAGGACAACTGGAAGCAAGGAGGTGGGTGGGCGGGGCTTCTGTGTGATAGGTAGGTTCAAGGATTTTCTGATTGGTAATTGTTTGAAAAAGTTTATTTAAAGACCTGGAATCAATAGAAGGGAGTGTCTGGGTTAAGATAAGGGGTTGTGGGGACCAAGGTCCTTATTATGCAGATTAAGTCTCCAGGTAGCAGGCTTCAGAGAGAATGGACTATAAGTGTTTCTTATCAGACTTAAAAATGTGCCAGACTCTTAGTTCTCTCCTGGATCAGAAAAAAAGACCTGGAAAAGGAACAGGATTCTCTACAGAAGGTAGATTTTCCCCACAAGAGACAGCTTTTGCAGGGCATTTCAAAATATGTTGAAAATATATTTGAGGGTAAAACACTTTGATTTCTTTCCGGGCCTGTTATCCATCATGTTGATATCTTATTGCTACAAAGAGTCTTTTTTGTCAGTCTTAAGATCTCTGTTTTAATGTTAATGTTAGTCAGCTGTACCTGAATTCCAAAGGAAGGAGGGTATAACGAGGCATGTTCAACCGCCCATCCTCATCATGGCCTAAACCAGTGTTTCAGGTTTGCTTTAGAATGCCCTTGGCTGAGAGGAGGGGTACATTCAGTTACTTGGGGAGCTTAGAATTTTATTTTTGGTTTACATGTCCTAGCTGCATACTATTTTTTTAATGTTTTATTTTGGAGATGAGCATTTTTTTTCTATACCACATGGATTCCCTTTATCCACGTACCTACTCACTTGCTAATTGTAACATTCTGTCACATGTTTCTCAGTCAAACTCATCTTGGCCTTCGAGATGCTTTAAGATGTTGGAAACCTTAAAGCACCATATTGGTGGGGGTAGACCCTCAGTGTTAAGGGAAACAACAGTCATCCAGTCCACCTCCTCCTTCCAAGCCTCGGGGCCCTCTATGATGCTCCTGCCTAGTGGCTGCCTGTCCTAGGCTTGAAATATCTTTTACTTCCTGTCCTCCCACCCAACATCACCTGAAACAATCAGTTATATTTTTAGAAAGTTTGTGAATGAATGAATGAATGAATGAGTGGAAAGTGAGGCACTCATTGCTTGGGGAGACTTTGATATAATAGGGTTGTGATACAACAAAAAATAAATATTTGGTCTTTGTCCCAAGTTGCTGGCACATAGCTAAAACCTTTGGGTGACTTTGGTGTGCGAATGAGATGACCAGTGGCTGGGGGCCCCTAGATAGCTTCAGGATGGGGACTGCTCACCAGAAAGACTAAGGATTAGAACTTTCAGTGCCACCCACCAAATTCCAGGGAGGGGAGAGGGGTTGGAGATCGCGTTAATCACCAATGGTCAATGATTTAATCAATCATACCTAATAATGAACCCTCCATAAAAATCCCTGAACAATGGGGTCTGAAAAACTTCAGGTTGGTGAACACATCCAGGTGCTGGGAGGGTGGCCCACCCAGAGAGGCATGGAAGCTCCGAGCCCTTCCCTGATACCTTGCCCTATGCATCTCTTTCACTTGGCTGTTTCTGAGTTGTATCCTTTATAATAAACTGGTAAATATCAGTAAAATGTTTCCTTGTGTTCTGTAAGCTGCTCTAGGGAATTATTGAACTTGAGGAGGGTGTTGTGGAAACCCCCTGAAATTACAGCCTGTCAGTCAGAAGTACCAGAGACAACCTGGGACTTGTGACTGACACCTGAAGTGAAGGCAACCTTGTGGGACTGAGCCCTCAATCTATAGGATAGCCATAGTCCAGGTGGATAGCATCAGAACTGAACTGACTTGTAGGACACTTGCCTGATGTCGGGAAAGACACCACGCATTTGGAGTTAGAAGTGTTGGGAGTAAAAACAGTTATGGATTAAAAGCCTATCAGAGAAAAATCTTCAAACAACCCTTCACTAGAGCAAATACAGCACTCACATGATCAAAGAAGCCCAGGGCCTACTTTCTAATCTTATCACCTGTGGCTCTACGGAAAAGAATTAGCAAACATACCTTTGGGTATGCACCAAGTGTTAGCAGCCTAATTTGCAAAGTCAAGAGACTGATGGATAACCCCATCTAAGCTCAACAGACTAAAAGTAACACTAATGCTATTCCAAGAAGAACAACGACAATCAACATTAAAGGTATCTTCCAGGTCCCAGGCACTATGCCGAACGCTTCACACACATCCTGCCTTCATCCATTCCAAAACCCTATCAGGTGGGTGATATTGCCCTTATTGAACAGATAAAGAATCTGAGTCTCAGAGAGGCTAATTAACTTCCCCAAAGTCACACAGCTAGTGAGCGGTGGAACAGGAATTTTTGCCTAGGTCTTTCTGAATATAAAACACATCTTTTTAAGTGCTGTGCAACACTGGCTCAGAAGCTGTTTTATGAAAGTATCTCCTTATGAGAATATTCTAGTGCACTTCCAGAAGGCAGATTGTCTCAAGGTCATCTGTCATCTTTACCATGTTCACTGTCACTAGTAAGAGGATTTCATGCAAGCCTGCACATGTGTGGCTGCCCTGTAGGACTGGCTACATAATGTGTGGGTCTGCACGTAATTCGGGCAAAATGAAATCTTGAGACCCCTTGTTCAAATTAAACATTTCAAGATGATAAGAGCAGAGCATTAAACCGTGGACTGCCTAAGTCGCATATCCATAAAGCAGGTCCTGCTTCCCAGGGTTCCTATGTTTATGCGCAAATAGTCTAAGATTGTCTTGAAGGAGAAACCAGAAATTCTTGAGGTAAAGAACTCATCCAGTGAGCTCTTCGGCTGCATGCATTTATTTATTCAAAAAATATCCTGTGATCTTATGACATGAGAAACTCAAGGATTAATTTAATGCCCCCTAACCAGACACTAGAGCCATAGCTGGACAGAATCCTGATTTTCCTGTTCCCTAAAAACAAGGGAACATCCTCATCTTGCTAGCTTGGCTCAGCAGCTTAGCTCAAAGGCAAAGGGGGAAATAGCTCAAAGGCAAAGGGGGAAAGTCTTTTTTTTTTTTTTTTTTTTTTTTTTTTTGAGACAGAGTCTCACTCTGTGGCCCAGGCTGGAGTGCAGTGGCGCAATTTCAGCTCACTGCAACCTCCGCCTCCCGGGTTCAAGCGATTCTCTTGCCTCAGCCTCCCAAGTAGCTAGGACTACAGGTGCTCGCCACCATGCCCGGCTAATTTTTGTATTTTTAGTAGAGACGGGGTTTCACTGTTGGCCAGGCTGGTCTGGAACTCCTGACCTCATGATCCGCCCACCTTGGACTCCCAAAGTGCTGGGATTACAGGCGTGAGCCATCGCGCCCGGCCGGGAAAGTTCCCTTTAAGCAAACATATGGACGCATGGATCAGTCCCTGCTCCGTGATCACGGCCGCCTCAGCTGCACAGAATCCTGATATTCCTGCTCCCGGGAAACAAGGAAACATCTTCCTCTTGCTGGCTTGCCTCGGCAGCTTAGCTCAAAGGCAAAGAGGGAAAGTCCTCTCTAAGCAAACATATGGACACGTGGATCAGTCTCTGCTCCTCCACGGGTGCCTCCTAAGGCAGCGTGCCCTTTACCAAAAACACAACGTTTTCATGCCTATTTTAATTTTGTTGCTTGCTTCCCATTGGGTTGAAAGCTAGACTTTGGGGGTGGCTGGTAAGTCATTTTGAAAAGACAAATACCTGTTTTCATGCCTCCATTCTTGTGTTGTTGATTTTGGGGCCTTTCCAACCCTTTCCAAATGTTTTTTCAATCCCTTGAGTTTCTAGGCTTCCTGCTTTTAAGCCCTCCCTTCTAACCCAGGGTTGCCCCATTCACCTTAAAACATTTTTCAATAACCCAGAAAAAACCAGGCTGAACATACCCAAGCTCCGGAACCAGCAAATCTTGTTCGAACCCCGCTGATGACTCCCAGGGGAAGCCAAGAGGACAAAGACAAGGATGAGGACGAGGACCCAGGACCCGCTGGTGAATGGCAACTGCTGTCAACTCACTTTCAACCTCAGCCAGTTGTCCCAGGTGTAGCCTTGGCCTCCAGAGAGCTGGTCCCCGGTTGTTACTCCAGGTCACTTGGAATGTAAACAAAGTGGTTGGGCTTCCCTTCTTGGAAACCAAGACAACAGCTGGTGCGGGGCCTGGGAAAGAGGTAATTTGCCCTCTTGCTCTTGCTTCAAAGCAGCAGGAAAATCACCATGGCTCAGAGGTGTGGCTCCACAGTGCTCCCTGCTGGGCAAATTTTTCCCGGTCTGTCTGACCACTGGACAATCACGTGTGAATTTTGTGTTGAGATCTAGAGTTTACTTGCCTTGAACCCCATTGAGAGTCTTCAGAGGGAGACAGAAAGCAAATAAAGTAAAAATGAAATCTGTATATGCTTGGTTCTCGCTAACAACGGATTCCCTGTCAGAGCAGACGAGAAAACCCAGCATCTCGGCTTTGACTCTACTTTCACTTCAAAAACAGCAGTTTGAGTGCCCTGGCTCTGAATCTAGGAGGATTCTAGCATGTTCCATAAGGAAGATGAGGATAGCTTCAGCTGAAGACTTTCCCATAAGGCTCAGGAAGGAGATTTTATAAACTGATCTTTCATCCAATCACAGGACTCGCACTGTGAGGACTCACAGAGTCAAGAAAGAAGATGCCAGCCATGGTTTTTCTTCTCTTATCCCACCAGGATGCAATAAATATCCCCCAACATGTCCAGTCACCAGAAAACTCCAGAAAAGAACTCCATTTCAGGAAATATAAGAATAGCTAACAATTTTATTTAGGTTACTGGAAAACACACATACCAACTACAAGGTATTATTTCTAGACCCATACAAAACCAGAGTAAGGGAACTCTATTGAGACTGATTAAATATACTAAGTGTCTCTTTAATAGTTAAAAGATCAATTTAACAACAATGTTGTCTGCTTCTGGTAACTTTTCTTTTTCTAAATCAGTTTTCAAGCCCTGGATTTTTTTTTTTTTTTTTTACTAATGCAATTGAAAAATCTGCTTTGACTTAAGAAATTCCTTCTTTGTATCTGAATATCAAATTCATTCTAGCTTCTCCTTGTTTTCCTTTACAAAGAACAAGGGAAAGGAATAGACAGACATGATTCTGAGAGGAGGCAGGCATCTTGGGAAAGATAGAGGATGGGCTCAAAGACTCTTTTCTGATGAAATTTCATTGCATTTTAAAAGAACTGCAGATACAGGAGTTTGTAATTTTCCCAGACAGCAGCATGGGGACATGATTGACTGTGACAAATACATTTTTGGCTTCACAAGATGAGCTGCTGCCCAACTGATTATTCTTGTAACCTCCTTGAACCCTATTAACCCTTAGCAAAGGGTAATTATTGACTGGTAGGCAGGAATGTGGATGTTCAATTGACCACCAGAACCTTACCAAGATGACCATGACCCAACAAGCAAAAGGAAATGTTTTCTCAACCTTGGATCTGTCGCCTGCCACACCTGTTCCCTTCTGTCTTCTCTATGCCCTTGCATATCTCTTTTGCGAGGTAGACAATTCAATTATACTAACATTCATCGTGATAATGATAATAAGATGAGGCACAAAGAAATTAATGTTACCCTGATCCTCAGAGAGATATCAGGATAGTGAACAGATAGACAAGAAAACACTTAGCACACTCTGTTATGATGAGTTGCTATGAGAGAGGTCTGAACAAAGTGTAATAAGGACAGACTCCCTGGAAGAGGCACAACTCAAACATCACTTCTTCTGAGAAGCCTTCCTTCCTTCTCCAGGCTGACAAGGATGAGAATTCAGCCAATAAATGTTTACTGAGTGCACTGCATTAGGATCTAGGAGGACATGATGATGAACTAGTCTTCAAAGTGCTTACTTTGTAGATACAAACAGACAGATAAATAAAATATGTAAAAGTTGTAGTTGATGCAGTTAAGGAAGCAAACAAGGGGAATGAGGTAGGACTAGGAAAGAGAGACCTATTTTAGGTGGAATGGGAAGAGGAGGCCTCTCTGGGAAATATCATTCAAGCTGAGGATCAAAGCATGCTCCAGGATCAGAGGGTGCCAGTCATCTGTGGAATGGCGGTAGGTGGAGGGTAGAAAGTGGTTCTGGAAAAGAGAATGCAAATGTGGGCAAGACCGTGGGATATCTGAGGAACTGAGGTAGAAATTAGTAAGCTTGTAGGTTAAGGCTGAAGGAAGAAAAAAAAGGCAGGGATAATACCAACATTTCTGGCTTTGAATCTCTAAACAGATAGAATTTACTGAGATGGGGAAACTTGGGAGTGGGTACAGATGAGTTTGTAGGGAAAAAAAAAAATCAAGAGTTCCATTGTACTATGATAATTTCCAGACATCTATGCATTGCACAAATGGAGATATCAGTTAGGTTGTAGGATATATAAATCCAGAACTTGGAAAAAAGGCCTGAAATAGAAACATACATTTGGGAGTTATCAGGATACACGTGCTATGTAAATACCCAGGAAGTGATTCAAAGGGAATGCAGAGCCCAAGAGGAGATTGGGATTAAAACTGGGTCCAATAAAATTTTCACAAACTATGCAAGAGCATAAATGATGAAGGGTTAAGGGAAGAAAGAGAAGAATTCCAACTAGGGAGACTTAGAAAGGATTTAAAAGGTAAATCTTAAAAAAAAAAAAAAAACCAGCAAGCACTACTAAAATACGTCCAACTCTAGCTTGCTGACTAATGAGGCTATAGAAGTAAGGACAAGCTGGCTGGCCCATCTGTCACTCTACAGATGACCAGGGTTGATCATGTGGACTTGACCATCTAGGCAGCCATTTCCTCCCTGTCCCTTCTGAGTTGTGCTCCCCTATACTGTGGGATCAGTCTCACAGAGGCATCCTGCTCTTCCTGCAGGGACCCCCAAAGTGAGCAATGAATTAGCCTCAGGTTCTAACTCTTTCCTTCATCAGTATCTTCCACAGATAATTCAAGACCTCCCCTTCATTAATCAAGCCTTTCCCTTAGCAGATGAACAGGCTTATAGCACACCCGGCCTAAAACTAAAACAACCCAACATATAATCCTGCTCTCGCCTTATCTGCTTTCCTAGTACCATCTACCTCTTGACTACCACTTATGGAAAAAAATAATTTGCATTCATTTTCTCTCCACCCATTCTCAACCCACACCAATATGGCAGCAGCTGCCATCACTTTGCTGACCCAGCTCTGGCAAAGGCCAATGATGGCCTTGAAATTGACTAATCCAATGACTACTTTTCAGTCCTTCCACGATTTGACGTCTCCATAGCGTGCAGCACTGTCGGCCACTTCAAGTCACCTGCTCACTCTTGACTCCCCTCCTTACTTCTCAGCACCCTGCACCCCGTGAATCACCTCCCTCTGCCCATCTTCGGATACTAGAGCTTCCCAGCATTCTTCTCTCAGCCCAATTCTTTTCTCTAGCTTCATGCTCTGTGCGGGTGAGCTCCCTTACATCTGTAATACAAATAGCACTCCATAAAGGCCCCGGCCTCTCATGACTCTAACTGCCCAGTGAACATCTCTACTGATATCCCACTCGCCACAAATGCTAAGCCAGTATGCTGAACCAAATTCACTATCTTCTTCAAATTTAATTTCTCTCCTGAATTCCTTTTTCTGCACCTACCTCACCCCCATTTGCTTAATCTAGAAGGCTGAGAGATGGTTTTAAGCCCTTCCACCTGCTCACACCTACTTGCACTTGGTCACCAAGTCCTTCCAAATATCCTTGGAATCTGGTAACCTATGTTCATTTCTATACCTTAATTCAGGTCATAATCTCCCACCTAAATTATTGCTGCCATCTTCTAACTAGTCTCAGTGCCTCATCCCCCTTGATATGGTTTGGCTGTGTCCCTACCCAAATCTCAACTTCAATTGTATCTCCCAGAATTCCCATGTGTTGTGGGAGGGACCCAGAGGGAAGTAATTGAATCATGGGGCCAGTCTTTCCCATGCTATTCTCGTGGTAGTGAATAAGTCTCACAAGATCTGATGGGTTTATCAGGGGTTTCCACTTTTGCTTCTTCCTCATTTTTCTCTTGCTGCTGCCATGTAAGAAATGCCTTTCATTTCTTGCCATGAATCAGAGGCCTCCTCAGCCATGTGGAACTGTAAGTCCAATTAAACCTCTTTTTGTTCCCAGTTTCAGGTATGTCAGGTATATTTAAGGGTTTTGTTTTTATTGTTAACAAAGCCATGTTTTTGTGTTATGGGGAAGGAGCCACTGGTCCAGAGGACAAAAGGTTAAAAGTTTTTGTTGAAAATAATTTCTTTGACAGCAAATAGTGAATCATTCATACCCTTTTATTTGGCTGTTACATTCTATGTGCAAAAATGTATTTCCTAAATGTAGATTGAATGTAATCAGTGACATCTTTACCCACAAACTGGAAATATGCATAACATCGATCTGCCATGGTAAGTAACAGACTTGTAACTATTAAAAACAGGTAAGGAAAGAAAAGAAAGGCAATTTCCAGTGAGATTTTGTTGGCTTGCTCTACCTTCTGTTGCTCTACAATTCAGTCACTGGAATTAATTTGTTGTGCTGACAAAAACACAAACACAATGATAATCAGTGTCTTGGTCTCAGAAAGCACAGTCAACTGATGCAAGAAAATAAGGGAAAACACTCACGAAGATATAATTTGCAAGGCCTTGGGTTGTGTGTACAAAAGTGTTCTTTCACCTCTGAACAGATCTTAATATTTGCCAGTGGAATAGAACAGAGAAATGTCAACATATACGTACCTTTGGCTTGAAGTTGACAGACTACCTGACTTCTTGAATCAACAGTACAATGCAGTGGATATTCCAGAAAGGATTTATCTAATTCATTGTTCACTTTTCCCCAGGTAAGGACTCCATGGGAAATAACACTTGCAGGAGTGTGAAAATGGCTGCTGTCAACACTGAAAGTGTCAATAATAGCTACACTCTTGTTCCCAATACATTTATTTATTATTCCTTCTGACCCCTTCCATTATACTCACCACTCTAGATAGAAATTAGATTAATGTAACTAATTTCTCTCTCTAAAGCAGGACTTTCAGATAACCATCTTTCCATTGGACATGGCACCCTTGGAAGGACTGGAATGAAGAGAAGGGCTTCTGTCATATGTACTTGGTGACTATGTGAGACACAGCTAAAGCTGAGGAAGATGGCTAGGCACGGTGGTTCACACCTATAATCTCAGCACTTTGGGAGGCCTAGGCGGGCGGATTACCTGAGGTCAGGAGTTCAAGACCAGCCTGGCCAACATGGTGAAATCCTATCTCTACTAAAAATACAAAAATTAGCCAGGCATCGTGGCGTGTACCTGTAAACCCAGCTACTTAAGAGGCTGAGGCAGGAGAATCACTGGAACCCAGGAGGTGGAAGCTTCAGTGAGCCGAGATCATGCCACTGCACTCCAGCCTAGGTGACAAAGCAAGGCTCTGTCTCAAAAATAAATAAATAAATAAACCTGAGGAAGATGATGACCTTGAATTCTCCCCAGCCTGCCCATCAGAATCCACTTTCCCTGTCTTAAAGGGCAGACAAAAAAAATGACTATTTCTGCAGAACAGGATTGGGGCCGGAGATAGTCTTTTACTTTTTTACTTTATGCCATTTTGTAATATTTGAGGTTTTTATTTTTTAAGATATAGCTTTATTTATTTCCTTATTTATTTATAACAAATAAAAATAGTATGTATTTGTGGTATACAACATGATGCTTTGATATACACATACACTGTGGAATAAAATAAATCAAGCTAATTAATGTATCCATTACTTTACATACTTATCATTTTTTGGTGGTGAGAACACTTAAAATCTACTGTTCTCCCAATTTTCAAGTACACAGTCAATTGCTGTCAACTTTAGTCACCATGCTGAACAATAGAGCACTTAATGTTATTCCTCCTGACTACCTGAAATTTTGTATCACTTGACCAGCAAGGTATAGCATTTTATTACAGATGATAGCTTTGTGGACACCTGGATATTCTGATCACAAGCAACTAGACTCATTATTTTATTATCTTTCAAACATTTGAATTTGGGAACAGTGGTGGATGCTATGACATGCTACCCAGATCCCTTTCCCCCCACGTTCAGGACTGAATGATTCATTTGCCCAGCTGCTGGGCATGTTGATAAGTGACAGCTCTTAACTATATTCCCCCCAACCCCAAGCCTTGCCCTGTACCAAGGGCCATGTCCCCTGTTCCAGCACAGCCCCATTCAATGGCTGGTTAATGCAGGGGTAGAAAGGCCAAATCTCTTTCCTCAATTCAGGATCATTCTAAAGGGCCATCCCTGTTCCAGAGCTCCTTGTGGGTGGGCAGGCTTTGGTGCAACTGTTTCAACCTCTCCCTCTGCCCACCCTGGCTTCCCTCATTCCTTCATGAGGATTTATGCTGAAAGCTCCTTCCAATAAACTCCATGCACACAAGTCTCCATCTCAGAATCTGCTTCCTGGGACCAACCAATGACACCTCAACCCCAGTGTATCAATACCTGTGAAAAGAATCTAAAGTTCAATGCTCTCAGACTAATAGATAATGAGTTCCACATTTGAAATGTTAGCAATTAATTATGATCTAAAAATCAATGATCTTTCAAATGCCAAGATTCTATGATGAATTTATAAATATCTGCTGATTGATGGGACTGAGTTCCAGAAAAATCCTGGGAAAATAGATTCAGTCTATAATTCCATTACTCTCTAATCTATTCTTAGAAATTAGCCCAATATTTATTCTTCACACCTTTTCTACAGCATATGTTGCAAATAAATAGAAAAAATGATAGCCGAACCAATCCCCCAGGTACCATCAGCCACTTTAGAACATCTGAGATGTGTGTTGTTGGCTGATAACCATCCATTTCACTCCATTTCACTCTTGAGCAAGTTTGTCTAATTGGGTTTTGTTCATGTTGATGTCCATCCACTTTCCTAAGAAATCTATCAGATTCCAACTGTTCTTTCTTAATTAATTTTTTTAGAGACAGGGTCTTGCTATGTTGCCCAGGTTGGTGTGCAGTGGTTATTCACAGGCATTGTTGTAGCTAGCTCACTGCAGCCCCCAATTCCCACGCTCAAGAGGTCCTCTTGCCTCAGCCTCCTGAATAGCTAGGACTACAGGTGCACACCACTATGCCCAGCCCAACTGTGCTTTTAAGTAAAGATTGAGATTAAACACAATCTCCAGCAGTTAGTTTTCCATGATCTCTAAGAGAGAAGAATGATTTTCTTCTTTTCTCTGTTTTCTTTTACCTATCTCCCTTCATGTACTACTACTTCTTCCATTTGAAATTATCTTGTTTGACATCTACAAATAGGTCTGACAATCATTTTCAATTAACTAAACTTATTCTCACTTTTTTATGATGACATTTTCTTTTGAATGTCACATCTCCACTCAAAGAATAACTTCTTCCTGTAATAATTGCTGTCCTTCTTAAGGCATTGCCTCTTAAATTCTTTAAGATTCTTTAAGAATTTAAGATTCTTACATTATTTTTCCTTCAGAGACACTAGGCTACTTGCTTTCTTTAAATGAAATTATTGAAGACACTCACTGGAGCAAAACAAAACAAAACAAAAATAAAAAGCACAGGAAGGATCCATGAAATTTTAAGGAAATGTGGATTAATTGCAAAATATGGATAATACAAAACACAGTACAATTAGATGACCAAAAAAACACAAAAAACTCAGTAAAAGCATAAAATCAAAGTTTCTCTAAGTTTCAGTTTTTTCATCTCTAAAATGAGATAATATTCCCTAGGGGATTTTCAAGGATGAAATGAAGTCATATATATATAGCCACATAAGCTTGGCTGATCCTATTTATATTTGTTTATGGTGATATGGAACACTGTAGATATATGTCAATTGCCTCACTCTTACCAAATTCTATACTTGGCAGAGAAAGCTTTTATAATCAAAAGAGAATGAAATGCCATGGGAATTGGGATTCCTTAAGGATTGAAGTACTTCCAAAGGGAGTCAGACCACCAGTGTGGACAAAGTGCCGACATTTACTGCCATCTGTTGGGTGATGAGCAAACTGTCCTACTCTTTAAAACACACAGAAATACACTTCTGGAAGATTTCTTCCTCAATTCAAAAGGCATCCTTAGCTCATCACTGTTTGCATCTGCTATGAAATAAACATCAGCCCCACTCCTAGAGGGACAAGACCAGTAGCTGTTTCAGGAAAGAGCGTAAGTTAAGTCACAACCCTAAACAGCCACACCTGAAGGCTGCAAAAGAAAAAATAAATTCCAGGGGCTACTATAAGCTCAGCTACATTTGCCACTACAAAGCACGTACCCAAGGCTCAATTCAATATCCCAAAGGTTGGGACCCATGTGGTCATGCCCTGGGCTCTTTCAAAGCACTGCCTCTAGACCAGACAACGCTATTGGCTTCCTGACTACCAAACCAATAATTACAAAAGACCTCTCCATTAAGTACAACCCAGACCAAAGTTAAAGAAAATAACAAGAAGTGCTTCGGGGGGTGGGGGGAAAGGTAGCTTGAATGATCTTTTTTTTACATAGAAATGAGATTTTGAATAATTCTTCAAATCCAAAACCGCTAGGCAATGGTATATACCAAGAGAATGGTATGCATGCTTCCAATCTCTCAATAACTTCCTTGGAGAGGTAAGGGGTCAGGCAGGTAACATGAGAAAAGCAGTCTCAGAACAGACTGTGCCCAACTTGCAAGGCATATGCCCTATCTCAAGAGATGGCCATTCCTCAGCCCCAGTTAACCCCTGCCCTGCTGGACTAAGACGTATGGCCTAGTAACTACAGGCATGGATCCCAGAGCCAGGATGCTTCGGTTGAAGGCCTAGCTTTGCCACTCACTGGCTGTAAAATCTTGGGCAATTCACCTACTCTTTCTGTACCTCAGTTTCTATACCTGTAAAATGAGGCTAAGAGTCACTCCTGCTGCATCATATTGTTGTGGGGATTAAATAAATTGATACACATTAAACTGTTTAAAGCCAACTGGGATATAATCACTCAATAAATGGTACCAAGATAAAAGGGAAGGTTCTTTGTCATCAGGTCTCCCAATTTTTAAGAAAAGCCAGGATCAGGATTTTTTTTTAAGGTAAAAGTAAGTATAGGTGAACAATTAAAACATGTTCAAAATCCTCTGTGAGCCTAAAAGAATATACCCATGGGCCACATACAGTCCACAGGCACCCAGTACCTCATGTCCAGTGCTGGGAAAAAGGCAAAGCAGGAGGCAGACAGGTCTCAGATTCACTTCCAACTTCATCACCAGTTCTGTGATCCTGACAGCACAATGGCTGGGAACTTGGGATGGCAGAACCACATGACAGAAAGTCCTGTGCCAGATTACAAACAGCAAGTGACAGATGGCCCTCCTGACCAAACGTAAGAGAAGAAAGTACTCTCAGTGATTTAAGTGAAGCCTCTAATATAGAGGGGGGCATGGGGACAGCATCTCCCTCCTTGACCCCAAACATCATTCAAGGTCTTTAACATTGCCATCATCTATCCTAGAGACCAGGATTGACACAGATCAAGTCTAGCTGCCAAATCGAGTTCATTCCCTTCATTCCATTTTCAAAGGACAGTTCTTGCTCAGTGAGTCCATACTCTAAAGCAACTGTCGAGGTTGCCAAAAACACCAAACAGCAGTTCAGCAAACAGTGGTCATATCTGTTTATCTAAGTGAGACATTAAATACATGAATGAAAAATAAATAAATATCGACATCATTGAGAAACAACACTTTTTAAAAGAAAAACCAAAGCACTAAGAAAATGAGGTCTTCTTTTAAAAATTGTAAAGATCTTCCTTTCATTATCCTTTAATACTGCAGGCCCATTGTCTTTTCTGACATCATTTAAAGCCAACCAGACAGATTTATAATGAGATGCTAGTCCTTTTCTATCCTACTGACAAATATGTGGCCCATCTGCCTCCAGTCAATGATGGAGCTCTTGAAGATGGAGCAAAGAGATATTTTTAAACATTCCTTTAATTAATTCATTCCAAGGAGTTGGCACTTGGAGAGTTGCGGAGTGAGGGGAGGGCAGAGGGAGGAGAGAGCAAGCTCATGATCGTGATAAATAAAGAGATTTGCCATAATCTGGATTCTAAAACCCTTTCTATGAAGCATCCTGCCTGGCCCCCAACAAGCTGTTAAGGGCATGAAATCCAAAGCTGCAAGCAAGGCAGTGTCTGGTGTTTGTTAGATGTTTCTTCAGACTGCGAAGACAAGTTCTTTAAATGCAAGCAAAACTAAAATTTTATCTTCAGAATAATGCTTCTGCCTACTATTCCTAGAAGATTTAATACTATCAGTGTTTTAGTAGATTAAAATAATTGTAGCAGGCGACTGAAATGAAGAATAGATTCAGCTCATGCCAAGAGGCAAGCCAGTCCAATGGGAGAAAAATTCAATATGAGAAACAATTCAGTTTGCCTTTAAAAGGGGGGAAACCAGACATCAGGGCATTGTGTGACACAGCCATGGAGGAGGGCAGGGAGGGGAGGATTTACATTGAAATCACTCTGTGTTGAGCTTCAAATCATGAAAAAGCTTTGCAATTCTGGAACTGTAGGATTTATGGCACACTGACCCAGAAATCTCACACTTAGCTGTTAAATATATTGCTCGTTTTTTGCAGCTGAAGCATCATCGCTTAAGGACTTTTCCTTGTCTGACACATCCTTTAAAGCCAAAGCCAAAGGAGACACAAAACACCTAATTGTGTGCATGGAAGAGGAAAAGAAGTGGCCATTGATACTGATGAGCAGATTTGTCTTTTGGTTTTTAATAACATGGAGTTTCTGCCTCACAAGTTTCATCTGGATTTAGAAATTATTTCCTGAGAATTAAGCTTTCAATTACTCACAAGCGACTGTCTTAGTAAACATGAAATGGTTTTCTCATAGCTCTACTAATATCTATTTTCCCCCAGGAGGCTGATTTCTATATTATTGAAAATAAGAAATGAAAATTCCAGCCAAGCCTGAGGCATGCAACCTGCAAACCCCTCTAGACCATAAGCCCCATATCCTTCACTCACTTTGCAATAAGTCCACTCTGTAGGCTCTTCCTCCTGCTGACCTCAAATTCATTCCCAAGGGGAGAAGCGAGAGGACAATGGTTATGGTTTGCTTTTATTTACTTGAAATAATAAATTCAAGGGGTCTCCCTTGCCAGGGTTTTTCCACTGTCAGCAGTTTTCTGTTTCCCTTGCTCTTTAAGTCAAACTGAAGCCCAAGCCCTCATGGCTGGCTTTCGCCCTGACCCCTTGGCTCTTGGGAGCTGATCAGAAGACAGATTGCCTTGGGTCTCTGACATACAGAGTGACCTAGCCCAAGAAGATATTTCTAAAATGCCTGCCTCTTCAGCATCTGGACACTCCACTGTGACCCAGTCAGTAATGGACACTAGCCTGGCTGCCACCAACTACTTATAATCTCTTTCCAATTTGGGTCAGGGACCTAAAAGCCATCTCTGTAATTCTAGCCATGACAGGGGACTCAGAAAAAAAGAATGCTCAACTATTAAATGAGACCTTGCTTTGCAGGAAAATACCTCTCAGAGCCTGGGAACTACCAAATAGTCCACTATTGATTTTTATAGAAACTGGATGCTAATAATCTCAATTCCAAATAATCAAAGCCCTCAAAAAACCAGACTGTGGTGGCATATGCTCTGTACAGGCAAAGACCAATGCACAGGTTGCAAAGAGAATATCCTAAAAGGCAATTTGCAGGATAGGTATGCCAAAAGTTTGAGAGAAAGCCAGTAATCTGCACCAGCCATGCCCAGCACACATCATTTTCAGATGATAACCCCAAAGCTTTGCCAAGTCTTGGAATCTTTCTGGAAAGATGATATTCCCTATGTATAATTTTATCCTTAAAGTCTATTTTTGTGGGACTGTCTTCTTCACAGAGTTACTGGAAGAATCAAATGTGATGAGGTACACGAATGAGCTTTGAAAGTGAAGTGTTAAACAAACATAAGGTGTCATTATTGCTTGTAATAATTCTTTAGAAATTGGTAATTAACATGTTCTGCTGCTGATAATTACATCACCAAATAAATGTGAACCAGAATGGTCAGTTTCCCATATTATCCTATTCCCCAAGCATTCTGGATCAAACAGAGTTGAACTGAAAACATATAAATTGAAAGCATAAAACTATATTGCTATTTTTGCTTCCTTCTCAGTAATGTATGTTTCAAGGAAACAATTTCAATATTGTTAAAGGGCAAAAGCTAACAAAGGAGACAGCCTGAGGAGTCTTAGTAAATTTTTCTTTACAAGGCACATTAACCAAAGATGTTAGAAGCTGCAAGAGATCTCATGAGTCCACGTGAACAATTTACTAATAAAAATCCTTGACTGGATGGAGCTAGACTTCTAAAAGGCAGATCCCAGACTATTTCTATATCCCCCCAACTCAGAGTTCCTCACAAGTGAGTTCCACTCAACAAGTGTTCAGTAAATGCTCCTGGAAGAAAAGAAGAGAAGAAGAAAGGAAACACCAGGGCTTCTGAGAATGTCACCTGCTCATCAGTTACTGCTGTTAAATAATAATGGGTCATAGATCCTGTATTTGTCTCCCAACCATTCAACTTTTTTCAATTCTTTCATCTCTCAAATATAAGTTCCTCTGATGAATCTTTTCTTAACCATAAACAGTGCAGAAAGATGGGATTAATTGGATGGGAATCTTTCTAAAATGCTGAAAATCACTTTGGCTCTACATTGAATGTCACATCATTTGACAGCTTTCATTTAGGACAAAGGTGAAATAAACATACTTAGTTTGGGGTGGTTGTGGTAACCTCTCCTTCTCTATCTGGCCATCAAAATAGGGAGTGAGCTGGATGCAGGATTTGGAAGACTAATATCATCCATCTTTTTCACGGATGTTTTCCACCTTAGCCTTTACAAGCAAGGATAAGTCTAGAAGGTCCATGAAGGCAACCAGAAATTCTTTCATATCTTTTCTAATATAAAAGCCTTTTTAACTAAACATGGGAAGACACCGATCTTGATCCATATGGGCTCCTAGTATCTATTTCTAGAGATCTGTTTTAGCACAAGGTACCACCCTCCTTGTACACAGGTGTCTTCCTGAAACATCTTTTTGGAGAAATAATAATCAAAAAAGTCCAAATTGCGAAATAGGGCAAAGGGAGAGACAAAATTTCATGCAATGACAAGATGCCAGATGCCTTTGGAAGGACTCTGGGGGACAGAAAAGGAATGAATTCCTTCTCCTGGACAGAGAGACAGTTTTAGAAATATTTTCCTTCTATTGGAGATTGCAGTCTAGAGATCTGGCTTTGGACACCAGCTCTTCAGCCTGCTTAGAGATCCATTCCCCTAAAACAAGCCTGCGGAGTTGGTAAAATTTCTTAGGAGAAACTGGAAAATGCCAACACCACCACTTGAGCCCAGAGAAGCCCCTGATATTTGCTTTTCACATAACATGGATCTTGTGATCGCTTGCAAGTGAGTAACTGCAATTTTGGGAATTAACCAAAGGACTGAGCTGCCCAGTCTTTTTCATTGCCACTCAGGTTCTACGAAGCCCAGAAAGTTTTCTGGGAGATACTGGTCCAAGGACTCTGTTTGTGGACCTTTCCTTTGATGTGTGAGTATTCAAAGAATCCTTTTGCCCCCTGCAGCCCCTTCTGTCTCTTGCTAAAGACAGTTGTCTTTAGTTATCACTGTGAGGGAGCTTTCCTCATGCCAACTGTAATCTCGGGAGGCAGGACACGACTCCAGACTCTCGGGCTGAATAAGGAAGTCAATGCTATCCCTGCCCGCTGGAGTCTGGCGACTCCTGCCCTTGTCCCAAACCACACGTTTTCCCGCCTCCCGGGAAGCACCCAAATCTCTTCCACCCTTCCTTAGAGCTAGCCAGGGAGATTCCGCCTTCCAGGAACAAGGAGCGATCCGAGCGGGCCCAGCATCTCCATGGCGACTCTGCAAACCTGGCGTTCAACGCCGCGCGCGCTGGTCCTTGCCCCGCCCCAAGGCCCGGTCTTGGCTCATTCATTCCGGGCCGGCACCACCTGCAAGCCCGCCTCGGGCCTGGGGCGCCGCGCTCCAGGCGCTGCTACCCCGGTGTCTGCTCACACTGTGCCCAATCCCCTATTGTTTTGAAATCCCAAAAGTAACCTCAAGAGGATTTCTTCCTCACACTCTCACGCCCACAGCGCACCTTACCCTTTTAATCAAAATAAAACAACCCTCCGCCTCTCGCATTTTCAAAGGATTAAGCAGCAATCTCCAAGAAAGAAAATCAATCCCCTCCCCACCATCGCATCCCCAGCCAAGCCACGGCTCCGCCACCACCTCCGAGGCCCGCCGCCGACGCCTCTCTGTCCGCATTCCGGATAGGGGCGCCACCACCCCGCGCGCGACCCCGCTTTCCCGCGGGTACAGATAAAAATCCCCTCACCCTTCCGTAGATGCCATGGTCTGGGGAACGCCCCCTCCTCTTCAGCACTATCCCGCAGCTGTGGGCGAGGGAGAGAGCGGCCGCCGGGGTGAGCGCGAAGTGCGGCCGGGAGCGGTATTTAAGAGGAGCCTCTGCCCGCCCTTCCACCCGCCTCCGGGGTAAGCCCTTTAGCGCCTCAACGGGCGCAGGAGGCTCCTGCGGGCGCTAATCCGCGTCCCGGCTCTCCACGGCGCGCGACCCGCGCTTCCCTCCGCCCGCAGGGATGGCGCTTGGCTGGGAGCTCCGGGGGCTCCGAGGGTGGCTTCCCCGAGAGAGCGATGCGCCCAGGGCTGCAGGAGGGCGCACGCCGGCGATGCGCCCCTGCAGCCGCTGCCACCTGTGCTTTGCTGCGGGGCTCGCGGGCGCGGCGAGTGGCGGGAGCAGAGTGGTGGCAGAGGACGGTGAGCGTGCGTGCGCGTGTGCGGGTGTGTGCGCGCCGGGGGAGGCGGTGGAGGCCGCTGCGCCCTGGCTCGGCGCCGGCCGGGGAGGGATTGCAAGGTTTAGCCCCGCCGGAGCTGGGGATTTGCAGGCGATCCCTCTCTATTTTCGTCGAGAGCTGACATCACCCGCGCCGCCGCCTCGGGCAACTCCTTTAACCGCCGCCCCCCGCCCCCATCTCCAGTCGCGGTCCCTCCTCTGCCATCCCTCCCCCCAGCCTCTCGCCATAAATTAGCCAAATAAGAAAAGAGGCCCCGCCGCTCGTCCGGGAAGGCTTGGGCAGCCGGTGGCAGGAGCCCAGGATCTAAGGAGTAGCTATTGTTTCCCCTGAAGCCCGCGTGGCCCCGGGTCACCCCGTGCGGGGTGAAGCGCAGGCGGCGGCGCGGAGACCCGGGATGCCCCTCCGTCTCCGCCTCCCTGGAGCAGCCCCTGGCGCTCCCTCCTCACTCCCCGGAGCACCCGCTTCAGCTCACACTCACCCCCAAACTCACAGGCGGGCACACCCACCCCATCCTCCCACGTCTGGGGGTCCCAGGTCCCGCGGAGTCGAGCGGCTGAAACACGCGGTGGTACAGCCTAAACGCGGCCCAGCTGCGCGCCCTCCCCCGCCGAAGCTCGAATAAATCTCTGGCCTTCAATTATTCAGCGAGATTAATATTAATGCAGCTCCCTGGGGGCGGCGGGCGGGGTGCAGGGGAGGCTGGGATTTTTTTTTTTTTTTTTAGGCCGAGAGAGGTCGGCCTCGTGGGTGCCGGCTGAGAAGGCGCTGAGAGTTGGCCGAGGGGTGAGTGGCGGGGGACGGTTCTCCACCCACTCGGCGCTGCTCGCCGCCTGCTTCAGTGTCCTGGGGGCGGCGCACAGAGACAGATGGGCTTGTGCGAGGGAGAGTTCGAGCCTTCCGGACGCCTTTGCATAAAAATGACGAGACCTGTGCAACTTTGATTATCTCTGGAATACAGCAGGAACCTAGGGTCCCACTACCTGCCGACCCTGTGAGCGCAGAGCAGGCAAAGCCTCACTTTCCTCGTCTAGGCAATGGAACCCAAAATAACTCACTTGGAGGGCCACAGGAGAATTAAACAGACTCTCTTTTTCCCCGGGGTAGACGATCTTCGGATTTGCGCTGTGCTGGACCTTGTTAGACGATGGAACGCGACCGGCCCCGTGCAAACTCTCTGAGCAGGTCCCGGGGATGGTGCCAGAGGAGCCGGAGTCCCAGCAGGACCGATTGGTAGTTAAATGCCAGGCGCTGATATCCGAAGGCTTGAGTTCTTCACCACCTTCCGGCTGAGTAACCTGGGGCACATTCCTCCATCTCTCTCTTCATCCCACCTGTAAAATGGAACTATCTTCTCCCACTTGTCTGTGCTAAGAGAACTAAATGAAATGGAGAAGATATGTAAAACTCCTAAAGTGGTGTCTGGCACCCAGTAAACCCTCCAAAAATGTTCAGTGCATTCTCAGAGTCCTTAGAAGATAGTTTATTGGAGAAAATATCCAAGTATGAATAGACAGATGAGAAAAATAACAAGAAAAAGAGGGGAAAACACATTAATAAAATTTAAAAAATAAATCTCTGCTCACCTCCTTCCTTTACTTTCCTTTCCAAAATCTGAATCCAAACGTCATCCTCCATCCATGCCTTTCTCCATCTCTCCCCTCCCCTCTTCTCTCTCAACCCTGTCTGCACTATTAGAGTAATCATGTCTGTAACTTATTCATCCTAGGTTCCTTCAGGACCACTCTAACTTTGCATTTTCTTTATTTAAAAAAAATGGCATAAGCATCTCTTCATCTTAGGGCATTTGACTTTGGGTACTCTCCTCTTCCAAAAAATTAGTTATTGTTTAACCTGGTAAATGTGTTTAAAAATATTTTGTAGATGAAGAGCTACCTTCTTTCACTTTGGTATTATGTTTGACACTCTCTCCTCTTAAGCCCCGTCAGGGGTAAGTGTGCGACTTTGTATCTGAAGTTGTCACATATACAAACTTTACAGTCTAATTGTCTAACTTTACAAGTTAGGGTTTTTTATTTCCCTTTCTGCTGAGGTGGCAACTGGAAAAGAAGCCATCGCAATCTCTCCCAGACCTAGATATTAATAATCGCAGGAGCACTACTCTGCTATTAGCAGCTCCCTTAACATGAGCATGAATGAACTACTCCATCACAATCCTTCAGTCTCTGCACACAGGCTTCAGGGGCTGAGCTGTGCCATTCATTCACGCTCACTGCCAAGAGCAAGGCACCTGGTGGTACATAAATACAAGGTAAAAGGAAACAGAAAAAGGGATGGAGTTGTTTTCACTCTTTTAAACATTCAATTTAAAAACTCTTCATTATGTTTTCGATGCTCAGGACATGAGAGAATCCAGGTGAATCATCCAGCATGGCCGAATTAGATGGAGTCATCATTCCAGTTTCCCACTTTCTCTGTAAGCCCTGACATCCCGTTCTACGCTTGAGAAACATTTGCATTCAGCTGCCCTGGAAGACCAGGTCTATTAAATCACATGGACTATGCCACAGATAATTCTGGCTAACAAACATTAGCTAGAAGAAACTGGTTCTCTTTCTTCGTGCCAGAGGGCTTTTGCCAATATTCACACCAATTATCTTTTAACAAACTGGAGCAGTTATTTTCAACACTGGCTGCCCATTAAAATGTTCTGAGAGAGCCTTTTAGAAAATAGTAATACTCAGGCCACCTTTCAGAGATTTCTGGTCCATCCATCTTGGGGGTTAGGCGGGGGCTGACTTGGGCATTTTTAAAGGACTTCCCCAGGTGATCGAGTCCACTGTGCAGCCAGAGTTGGGAAGTGCTGGACTAGAAGTGGTTCAACAACATAGAGAAGGGTCTAGAAATAGGGCCCCAAGAAGTAGTTGGAGCATGGTACATTTAGCCTTCGGAAAGAAATTGCTAGAATACAGGGCTGATCCTCTTGCCTTTAAATACAGGGAATAAAAAACTTTCCAGGCAAACAAACACTTGTATGTTATTCTAGGTAACCAATGTGAGCAGCTACAAAAACATAGAGTTTTATTCTTATGTTGTGCACTCACAGAGCATTAGGGGTTAGCTACTGTACAGCATGTGACCACGCTGAATAAAAACTCAGCTCTGGGTCAGACAATCCTGCCTTAAATACTATCCCCGCCAAGTATTAGACTCTGTGTTACCTTATTCTGGGCACAAGATCTTAGCTTCCTCATCCCCAAACTGGAGAAGATAATAATGATCACCATCAGGGTTGTTGTGATGATTAAATAGAATATGTGGGAAATGCTTACATCTTTTTCATGCTCAATAGAGAACCATCCTAGACACATGGGAACAGCAGCATTCACCCAGTGTAATTTACAGCTGAGCTGTCTTGAGAACCTAGCCTCCCTACCTACCGTGTGACCCCAAGGTCTCCTTTTAATCTTCACAGCAAACTACAAGTCTCTTAGCTGGCAATAAGTTGACAGAACCTTGGAAGAAGAACAGAACAAAGCCAACCCCACAAGCTGCAGGAACACTTTGGAATTTGCTGGCATCTCTGAGTCTCCTCTAGGAACCCCATAGTCATGGCGAAAGCAGAAGACTGACATTTACATATAGATTTACCTTTCTTAAGTCTAGCTGATGGGTTCTCAAACTTCAATGTCAATAAGAACTACTCTGCAGGACTGGATACAAGAAAATCAACTGTACCATATTCTGATAGGTGATGTAAGGGATTTTTAAAAATGAATTTTGATCATAAGGGTTTTTTTCTTTTTTGCTTTATTGATTCTTGACTGAAAACTTAACCCAAGTTCCCAGAAGTGAGTTACTATAGTTGAGTTAAGGTAGTGTGTGAGCTAGAACTTCGTGGTAGTTCTATGAGCTTAGCATTTCCTTAGTAATTCCTATATGCATAATGTACTGCACCTTATATATTGTACTTTGATTCTTAAGATGACCTTCTGCAGAAAATATTATTAAACCACCATTTTACAGAGGAGAAAACTGAGACCAAGAGGAATTAAGGAATTTGCCCAAGGTTATACAGTCAGTGGTTGTATTTGTCGGAGTCCCAGCCTAAAAAAAAAAAAAAAAAAGATGGCATATTTAAATTAAGTAAATTGTGATAAGTTTAATAAAGGAGTCATTTAGAAGGGTGTGGGAGGGGGTAGGAAAACTCTGAGGGATAGGGCAGGCTCCCTGGGCTACTAACAGTATGGAAAAATTGCCCATCCTAAGCCAAAGGAAGAGTACCAGGACCCAGAGGAGAGTTCTGCATGCAGAAGGTCACTTGACAGGAGCTGAGACTGTGGCCATAGCAGCCTGCTGGAAGGGCTCTGGGAATAAATACCCCAATGCCCACTCTCCTCCAGTCCTTCTTTTCCTTCCAGGGCTCTATACTGGCCAAAGCCAGACAGAAGCTGGAGGGCAGGAGAGTCCACTGAAACAATTCACATGCAGTCCTTGCAGTCCAACCTCCCTGAGAAACAGAGGATGGAGAAGGGTGAAGAATGGCTGTACAGGGCTAATGGATGAAGCCAGGGTTTGAGTTTAAGCAGTATTCCTGCAGAATCTTGCTTTTTAACCTCTCTGCTATGCAACTTGGAGTGAGGATGTTATACTTATTGGAACAGGTAGCCCCCGTAACATGTGGGACCTCTCTACTATGGGGTTTTCCAGCAGATAAATAGACTTGGTCAGACTATTTACTAGAAATCAGAAGAAGGTATATTTATACTATGGAAGAAGTCACAATATGGCCTCAAATTTTTCAGTCCTAAATGCTACAATTCTCAACATTCTTTGGCAATTATTGTAGGAGCTTAGTTGGACCAAAGAAGAGACAAAGATTCCCTTACATTGGGCTCTTCTAAAGGATTCATCCCCTGTCTTGGCTCTCCTAGAGACTGCTTCAGATTGGTCATTGCAGCTCCACATAAGGGAGGTTGGGTGGGAGGGAACTCCTAATATAGAAAAGAAAAGAAAAAAAGTCCTACATTGCTTTCCCATGAAAGGCTGCCGAATAAAACCATTCCCCCTCATGATGACAACAAAGAAGAAATGTTTCAATGTTCAAAGTTTATCAGAAGAAAGTGACCTAGAGAGAGAAATAACAGCCAAGTGACCCAAGGGTTATCCACTCAAAAGTCGCTGTCATTTAGTAATGTCTGAGAAATATGAATTTGACTTTTCCCCCCAAGTGCAATTACTGTTTCATCTGCTTTGCTTTTTAAGATTATTGATGCTCTCCAAAACTTAGTAATGAGAAAACTATCCACCATCAGCTCGTTAGGTGGGGCATTCATATTTGTGGTTCTTTGCAAAGTCAGAACCACTTTGGGAACAGGTTTGTCCTTACAGACTTTCCACACAGCTGTTCTTGGTAAAGTAAATCTAGGCTTTGGAGTTCAGCAGGCCTGTATTCAAATCCCAGTTTCTCCGCAAGTGACATTGAGTGCGTCACCTAATCTCTTTGAGCCTAAACTCCCTCCTCTGTAAAATGGAAATAATTCTTGTAGCTTCAAAAATTATATATATAAAGCAGATATCACAGGTCCTGGCATGTAGTGTGAATACACTGTGTGACTACAATGTCCTCTGCTTCCCTAAATAACCAAGGAATTATAAGCGGTGTGTCTGGATCCGTCTGTAACACTTTGACCAAATCATTAACTATAAGACTAGACACCTTAATGTTTTTTTTAATTAAGTAAAACAGAGGACACAGTAAGGGCTCCTTCATATGACAACTAATACGAGTTTGCTAGTTTTCAAAAATATGAGCTATTTTAGGATGAATGAAAAACATGAATGAAAATTATTATATAGTGTTCCAATTTCAGAGGAAAGATACTATTCTCTGACAGTGTTGATTCTGAAGCCAAGAGCATGAAAGAGAGAAACTGGAGAATCCTGAAACTAAATTGGAAATGAAAAGATTTCAGAAAGATAAGCGGGTTTAGAGCAATAAGTAGCAGGAGGAGAATGTTCACAGTGGCACCACCAGGACTTTGAACTAAGAATACTAATGTGGCCACAGAAGTTATAACAGTCTTCCGAATTAGAAAGACCTGGGAACCATCCATCTTGACCATGTTCGGAGCAGTGAAGATTCAAATTGAGTTCATCATTCTTTCTTTCCATTTTGAGTGACCTTGAGTAAGTTACTTAACCCTCTGGGCATCAGTGGGTATAGTAGTGACCCCATCCACTGGGCTCATATGAGAACTGAATGGGGCTATGTCACATAAAGCACTTAGCACAGTTCCTGGCACACTGAGCTGTTATCATCTCTATGATGTCAGCTTCCTAGCTGCTGGCACTCTCATCACCCAAAAGATCAGTGGTAATGCTTTGGTTTCAACAACACAGTACAGCTACAGATGAGCCAGCCTGTAGCCCTGTCAGTCTGGTGGTGGTCACTGAATAGAGACTCAAGGGAATCATCCATCTTAAGGGTGTTTGGAGCTGTAAGATACAAGCTGAGTTCATTCACTCTTCTTGTTAACACACATTAGCAAAAGAGAAGTCAGGGAGTTCTATTTTTACCTCACTCTCTTAGCTGATGAGAAAAAAAGATATTACTTCACAGAAATCTCAATTCAGACTGAGAGCTTGGTCTAAATATAATCCATTCTGCAGGCAGAAATCGTCTCATTAGGTAGAGGGCTCGGGAAGGCTGAAACAGTGGATAGCTATGCTTACTGCCTGATGAATTCTAACGGAAAGAGTGTGAATTCATCCCATTTGTTTAGTATAGATGAAGAAAGGAGACAACGGAAAAAGATGAATTGTGAGTTCTCAGTATATCATTCCCTCCGTCAGCATTTCTACTACAAGATGACTTGAGGCTAAATGTCAGGGGTAGTGCAAATTCTTTATGCCCACCATAAAAACCATAACATCTTGAATTAGAGCAACTGTCTCTTTTTTTAGCTGCTTGATCCTGTATGAAGTGGAAATACTCTTTGAGAGTGATTGCTGCTATTTTAATTTCTACCCCTAGTTTCTCCTAACCTTGGCAATGATTGCCAGTAATGCCTCCGTCTTCCCCTTCCCTTTGTTCTGCTGGGACATTACAATATTCAGTAGTGACAGCCTCATGAGGAACAAAAGAATGGAGAGATTTTTTTTTTTTAATCTTTGGGGGGATTTCTTTGCTGAACAGCAGCTCACTGTGATTAAATGCTAAGTGATTTGGATAAACGACTGAATCAAAGACCCAAGCCAGAATCTGATGACCTCAGAAAATCCATCGATGTTATTCTTGTTCTATTTTCTCTGTTCGCTTCTTTATGAAATTCCTTGGTCATTCTGAAAGAGGCTGTGTATCACATCCCAAAAGTATTTTTCTTATAAAGTGATTTTCCTTAATAAGAGAAAGAGAGAGATAGCAACCAGGTAATTTAGTTTTAAATTGAGATTACAGATTCAGAGTTGTTGGTTTTTTTTAATCAAAGATTAAAGGACTAAATTATGCCTTTGCATAACTGCAGTGAATTGGAAGTTATCCCAGTTCACTCTGAGGTTTCATTTTATTAGCACCTGGACACAGCTTCATTTGTAACACCCTGTTCCCCTTTCAATGGAAAATAAACAACTTTTCCTGAATTGCACATATTTAAGCACTAAGAAAGATCATTCTTTCCTACTCTCTTGTGTGGAATTACTTTTTCCTAGAAACCATAAGTTCAAGAACATAACAGTGGTTCATTTTTCTCCAAGAATTCAGTCGTGAATGTATTCCTCACCTGAGAAAGCTATTCTCTAATTTTATCTACTGACTTTTTTTTTCTTTGTTGACAAAGCTCTCCATCAAACCTCGTCCAAGCCTCTGGATAAACACTCAATGAATTGGAATACAAATGTGAAGTGAGCCCTAAAAAACTCAGCCATTGAGACAGTCTTCTTAAAATGCTGGGCCTCAACAGCACATCCGGGCAGAGCTCTGCGAGGGAAAGCAAGTCCTGCTGCCAAGAAAAGCAAGGAGAGACCACAAATTGCTACCAAGCTACTAAAATGTTCTTTCCAACAGCCCTATCTTTCAAACAGCCCTGAAAAGATAAACTTCCCCAAGCCCTAGGGATCCAAAGTATGTCACTCAAAATTTTCACAGGATACTAAAGAAGGAGAAAAAATAAGGCAGGAGTAAAGATATGTGTCTTACTTCTTTGGCTCATCCATTAGCTGTCAGCTTTCTTCTTTTAACTCATGTGATATCATTTAAGATAATTCTCTGTTAGAACAACATGCAGTTGTGTCAATGCAATGAGACAAGGTCTTCATTCATGTCCAGGTTAGGACAACACAAAAACCCAAATTCAGGCCAGGCATGGTGGCTCACGCCTGTAATCCTAGCACTTTGGGAGGCCAAGGCAGGCAGATTGCCTGAGCTCAGGAGTTTGAGACCAGCCTGGCCAACGCAGTGAAACCTCGTCTCTACTAAAATAAAAAAAATAAATAAAAAAAAAAAAGCTGGGGCCGGGAGCAGTGGCTCACACCTGTAATCCCAGCACTTTGGGAGGCTGAGGCGGGTAGATCACCGAAGGTCGGGAGTTCACAACCAGCCTGACCAACATGGGGAAATCCCATCTCTAACTCCGTGTTTAATCTTATGTTTTTTCCAAACTCTCTCCTTACTTATAATATCTTCCTTCCTTCCTGTCCATCATGCCAATGACTTGATTGAAGTTCTAACTACCTGTGAATGAAAAGTTAACTGTCCTACTTGAATTGCCCCTTCCTTTCAATTCCTGTTGGAGTTTATGTAAGAAAATACAGAGGGAGTTGACTACCCAGTTACTCATGAAAAGTCCATTTAGTGTATAAACCTGATCACTCCCAAAGAAAGTAAGTCTTATTTAAATCATATAGATTTTACTTAAAGTTTGTGTACCGTATGATAAAATTTATGTGATACTTAAAATTTAAGTAAAATCTGTATGATTAGGAAAGATGCTTATATACATACAGAGATGCTCCTCAGCTTACAATGGGGTTCCATCCCAATAAACTCATCATAATTTGAAAACATCATAAGTCAATAATGCATTTAACATACTTAACTTACTTAACATCATAGCTTAGCCTAGCCTACCTTAAATGTGCTCGGAACACTTACATTAGCCTACAGCTGGACAAAATAATCTAACAGCCTATTTCATAATAAACTATTAAATAGGTATGTCATGTACTTTATTGAATATGGTACTGAAAGTGAAAAACAATGGTTGTATTGGCACTTGAAGTACGATTGTGCTGAATGCATATTGCTTTCATACTATCATAAAGTCAAAAAGTCATAAGTCAAGCCATTGTAATTGTAATATACATATATATTATATATGTATATATTACATATATAGTCAATGCCTTCCAGCCAAAGACCACTAGTAACATACCTGTAATTGAACAAGTGGGATTTTTTGCTCCTTGCAATGATGTAGGATGCACATCATGGCGAACCAAGGGGTGTCTCATCAAGAGTGTGTTAGAAAGGACTTACAGGATTTGAGTTTCTGTTAAGTGATCTTAGGTTTCAAAGTGGGGCTTTGTTCTGAATTGGATGCTGTCAGGAAGTGGGAGTAATTCTATAATTGGCCATGTAATAAATCTTATCTAAAAGGAAAAAAGACTATAAAGAGCCTACCACTGTAATTGATGAAGAAGCAGCAGTCACTCATATTAACTAGGAGAAGGGGATATTTGGCACCTTTGCAGTTTGCATAGTCACCTTGCTTTTTTCTGTTATTACAGAAGATATGAAGTGGTCTTGTTTGGGTCTTGATCCATCAAAGTCACAGAATAATTCTGACAGATATTGGCATTCTTGGCATTCTGTGAAAGTATTTATCTTCAACAAGAGAACATCACAGTCTCATTGGGAGTGCCAGATCAACTCCTGGGCACCAAAGCCCAGCTGGTATAATGTCAGATGTCAGGGGCTACATGGATACCTAAAAAAACAAGCAATCATCACAAAAGAAATCAGAACCAAAGTACTCTGGATGAAGCAGGAGCCTTCTCTGGCACTCCCTGAAGGTGTCCTCAGTTGACAGCCACTTTTCCAGCATTAGTATTCCATAACTTGTGACTGCTTTGTTCCGTGTCAACTTAGGGAAACTGAAACTAGGTTGCAGAATTCCCTTCCCTGTATGGTTCCAGGTTAGAGTGAGCACAAGAGAAATTGACATGAGATTTGGAAAGGAGAGTGAAGCAATGCCTACTTTCATGCTTTGAGAGTTGTTTGAGCACATCAGACACTGTGGCAGCTCACACGCAATGTCACTATCTCTCAGCTCACCTTGTTGGGGTGAGAAAGCACCCAGGCCCACAGCTCCTCCAATGCCTGCTGGAAATCCTCCTCTGGCTTCCCTGAGTTCGGACTGGGTGAGTGTGCAGCTATGAGCAAAGGGCACCTGCTTCTACTACAAGTCACTCACATCATGGAGGCTGGAGGCAGCAAGAGACAAACACAGTTTTCCATTTGTCCTTGCTTTGCTGACTTCACATCCAGCCTTCCTTCCTGACCACTGGCCTGATTGATTTTAGGTCCAACACCAGAAACAAAGGCAACAGTCTTGCACAGACTTCTCCATCAGTGGCCACAATTTTGTGTGGTTATCGTAATCCCTTATTCTATAGGACTGTTAAAAGTTCTGATTCTCTGAAAAGCCCCTGACTTATATATGCTCAAGATTTCTAGCTTTGGAGTTCTATGCTAGGAGGCAAGGGCTATGTTACAAAAAGAGATGGACAACATTCTGATAGCAGCCAGATATGGCCAAGAGACAAGCTTGTGTGTGATCCTCTTTGCCTGCCTCAAAGTCTTAGGTGAGTATGATCAAGTGTTCATAGCCCACAAGAGCAGTGCTAGGGTAGGAAGACCTAGGGGTGGTGGCAAATGGCCATGGAGCTATTGACCAAGCAGCCTGGGATGTCATTACCAAAATTTCAGGCCAGATTCAGCTTCTGAAGGGGCCAGAGTCATAGCTAAGATGATGTACATGTGAACCAAATTTGAGTAGGAAGGCAAGAAGAGAAAATAACACAAGTAGTAAAGAGAGTGTTAAAAAGAAGTAGAGAACATGATATTCCAGGCGAAGGGTCAGGACACAGTCAGGAGATGGAGGGTGTGGGCACGTATGTGTGGAGTGTCTACCGAGGCAGTTGTGGAGCTGTGCCTAGCTGAAGAGCCCTGACCCTGCCAAGTATACCATGTATTATGTTCATTGCCTTACACAACATCTCACTTAATTGTCACAGCTACCACAGTAAAATCTCAAGATTTTATTATGCCAATTTACCAGATAATGAAGCTGAGGTAGAGAAGCTTAGTACTTGCCCAAAATCACTTTAGAAAAGAAGTTAAAAGACAGGAATTTGAATTCAGATCTATCTCTTTGATCCAAGTTCCATTACACCTTTTAAGATCCAAGCTTTCTAGGCTTAACAAAGAAAAACCTTTGAGTGACCTGATAAATATTTATAGAATCAAATCCTCCAGCCTCCGTCAAGGCTTCAGTTGATGACAACCTCAGGTTAAGCTGCTCACCAATTCCTGACCCACTGACACTGTGAGAGAATAAACACTTACCATTTAAGCCACTAAGTGATGGGTAATTTGTTCTCAACCATTGATAACTAACACATCACTCTGATTAAGCCAGGAGGATGGGCATGGAGGGTTGAATGAAAGGAGGAGGATGTGACTTATGGAAAGCCCCAGGAAAGGCTGACAAAAAGAGAAAGTAGAAGAAATTCTCTTCTGGCTCAAGACCCAGACATGGTGGGGGAGACAGGTTGGTAAACAAATAAAATCCTCACCTCCTGTCTTGGGCTAAAGTCCTTAAGTTTTCTGAGATAGATTAAGGGAACAGGGGAGTTCCTGTTTGGGTCTACATAAGGCAAATGTCTCCCAGAATGCTCAGTAACAAGCCTGCGCTCTCAGCTGTCATGTGGTATGGAAAAGACCAAGAAGTTCCCCTAATCCCCCAAAGGAGGAAAAGGAAGTTGCAGAGAGTCTGGCTGGGCAGTTGCCAGAGAAGGTTGTCACTGTGGCCATGAGGCTGAGTGACCCAGACAAGGGTCAAACACAAGTCACCACCGGATGCCAGGGGTCTAGTTCCAGCAAGAGCTGAGGGGCCGAGTCTGCAGGAAGGAGTGCTGGGCTCCATGAAATAGAGAACATAGCACAAGTTACACTAATTACAGACTCTAGCATTAAATTTCAGCAACAAAAAGACCCACCACACACACCCAAGAACGAGCAGGAACTCGGGGGTCCCCACTCTCATCCCAATGCTTGAGGGAAGGTAAGCCTCGAAAGCACCAGCCTAGTGAAGAGAAAACTGGTGAGGAGAGCAGGGGAGAAAGGATAAAAGAGTAAGTCACCCCCAAAAGAGGGTCACTGCCAAGATTACTTAAGGTGTCTGACTAGATTGAATTCATGTTCTTTCCTTCACTATCCAGTGGGAGTGAGGGTGAGGCTTGAGAGAAAAATCACGTAAGTTATAGACAACAGTGAAGCTACAGTTTCTTGGCATATCTAAACTTAGTGTGAGTAAATATGTGACTCCAATTCAGATGCTATAAAAGCATTCCATGAAGATTTATGGAGGTTCAAAGCAGGACTTTGTGTTGGATCTAGAAGACAAGAAGCAGAGGCAACCCCAAAAATCATCTAATCTCTGGTGTTTCTGTTTGTGCCTTATTGGAGGGTACCCATGTCCCTCCTCCCCTGGCCCATGACCCACCGAGCTCTGAGAGTTGGTATTAAAAAGATGGTATTGGCTTTGTCAAACACACCATATGGGAATGATAGCCCTTGGCACTATTTTAAAGGGCTATCACCAAGCCATCAGCCCTGATACATGTAGCTCCGAGAAACAGCATGCAGAAATAAGAGCATAGCACATTTGTTTTGTAGTTCAGAAGCCAACTCTTGTTTTATTAAAATGTGTACAAGAGATGGGGAAGGAAAAGGACCAGACTGTACTGTGGCCATGTACACAAAGACATGCACCACATCCCAGCTCTGCTGCCCTTGGCTGTCCCACAGGCAGCTCTCTAGAACTTGAGAGCCTCAAAAGGGGCCTCATGAAGCCCAGATCTTCCCTGGTCAAACTGATGGCATTCGTGTAACTGAAAGTTGGGGAAGACCACCAGGTCAGTGGAGTGGAGAGGTTTTGTATATGGTCTTCTTTGAAGAAACTTACTTCTTGCAAGTCCTGGCATCTTCCAATTGGCTGTCCTAGTAGTGGAGGCGGCATCAGCCTACCAGCAATGGAGGTCTACTCACCCTTCACTGAGTTTTGTCCCTGAAGTCAGAAGCCCTGGCACAGCCAAGTTCACAGGCCAAATCACACTTCAGGCCCACACTGCTTCACGCAATGACACATGTACAGATGGAGATACAGAAACACTTCTCAAGGAGTGCATGAGCATGGTTCATTTCATGTTTCTTTCAATCCAGTCTTTAAAAGGCAGCACCTTGGTGAAGGCGGTGGAGAGCCTGTGGCTACATGTTTTATCATAGCTCCAGCTGACCAGTCCCATCAGATGCCAGCGTGGCTCAGGAGATGCTCGTCCCGGGAAGGACACAGCCGCGATGCCTCCTGTCTCTGCAGTGCAGATATCAGAAGGGGCAGTGGGGTCCTGGCTGGCACAGAACATGTTATCAGTGACACTCACTGGGATGCCATGGTCCTCATGCTGCTCCTCACACAGCAGCGAGTCCACCACACTGACCACCCCGGAGCGCAGTGTGTCGTTCTTGAAGCCAGGGCTCCTCACATCTGCCAGGACATTCCAGCCAGCCACAGTGATGTGTGACTCCTGGAAGGAAGTGCTGAGATCCCGACTGGCAGCGAGGCAGATGGGCTGGACTCGGGTGCTGATACGGGCCTTGTCTAGGAGCTTCAGGATGGCGATGTCAGCATCAAGCAGGATGGGGTCATAGTTGGGATGCAGAATGATAGCAGAAATCTACAAATGCAAGGAACGGGCAGCAATGGTGAGGAGCCGGCTCCATAGTGGACAAGAACAGGCAATGCTTGGGGCTAAATTTTTGGGAGAAAATGTCTAAGAGGCAGCTACAATTATTTGGAGATACTTCACTCAAGAAATCATGGAAAACAACTACTCTACTTCCAGAATTGCAAACTGAAGTGCTTTCTAGGGCCTGGAAGGTGGGATTAAATAAGTGAAGTGGACAGTTGAGGCTGCATGCCCATCTAAGGTGAGCAGTGGCCACGTCACTGCAGTCAGCTACTCCATGCTGAAATGGGACCAGCTTTCTAGTTTTGCCAGAAAATGAATTCCAAATCTTTATCTGAAATATCTTGATGTTAAACAAACAATGCTTGCAAATAAATAAATGATTAAAAATATGTGTCAGCACCATCAAGGCACAAACCCTCACAGGCTAAGTTTTCAACCTCTGGTCCACTGTAAACATTTCATTTACATTCAAGCCAGTAAATAGAGCTATGCTCAGAATATTCCACAAGACTTTTCCACAAAGTCTTCCCTGATTTTCCCAGTCCTTGCTGGTCATGACTTTTGATGGGAGCCTGTAGGAGCACACATCTTGTAAAATGTTTATGTATATGTTCTATTACCTCAATCTCCTTTGAGTATATTGCCTTGGGGCTTCTCTTGTGTCACACTGATTATGATATATTGCTCTGTCTCTCCCACTCAACTGTGGACTTTTCAGAGAAAATGAAACGTGCTCTATTCTTTTCTGTGTCTACTTACAGTGAAAGGCACATTGTGGGGGCTCAACAATAGATGGACAGGCAAGTGGATAGATGGAGAGATGGATGGATGGATGGATGGATGGATAGATGGAGGGATGGATAGATGGATGGATGGATCGATGGCTGGATGGATGGATAGATGGAGGGATGGAGGGATGGATGGATGGATGGATGGAGGGATGGATGGATGAGGGGGTGGATAGATGGAAGGATGGATGAATAGACAGATGGATAGACAGATGGGTGGGGGAATAAAAGAGAAGGAGGAGGTCAAGGAAAGACAGACATATATTGTAAATTTGTTAGGAGTATATCTAGGGTAAAACATCTCTGTCTACCTAGGACAGTGCCCAAATGTAATAGGTGATTAACCTTTTTTTATTCAAAAAATATTTATTGATAATCTACTTTGAGCCAGGCACTGTGCCACACTGTGAGGGTACAATGACAAATCACAACATTCATGGAGCTAACGGTTTCAGGCAGAGCCAGCCATTAAACAAATAATTTCACTAATTTTTAATTTGTTACAATTTATGACATATGCTACCAGGTAACATATGCTACTAGGAGAAGTACATTTTACTCTTAGGTGATTAACTTTTGATGACCACAGTGATAGATGACTTTGCCTCTATCTTGTTTAAAAAATAATCAAGGTGGAATAAAGACTCCACAGTCTTTCTAGGTACCCCCGTCTAGTATCTCAATATGAAATATTGAAAGCTGCTATATGCGAGGCTCTGGGCGGGCTGCTGAGATGCTAAGGGGACAGGGCTTGGCATAATCGCTGCTCTTCCATGCTTGGAGTTTTTTGAGCCAGAGCCCCAGCTTCCAAGTACAAGCCCTCTCTTACCCGTAGGCTCTGGGTGGTCTTCTCATCCCGGTCATCATCCCGGTAGAATTTCCCCAAAACAACTTTCAGATCTGCTGTCTTGATCATGGTGACCTTCCCCAGGTCAGTAACACAGTGGGCAGCCACCACCACAGTGCGCTCATTCACCAGGGCACCGCTGCAGACTAGGAACCACGCTCCCTTGTGTAGGCTGCCATCATGCACTCCGCTGGTCCTCCTATAGATGGCCGCCTGCCACGGCCAGCGCAACCCTTGGGTCTTCGGAGCAGTGACGTTCTCAATTTTCCCGCAGACTATGGAGAAAGTACCAGCTTAGTAAGATAAACTCAGACTTTGCCATCCAAAGGAGAATGTGTCACTTAACCAGAGAGCACAAATCTGGAAAGGTGAACTCTATGGGCATGATGACCACTAAGATAAGTAACCCAGTTTTCTTCTCCCTTTAAATATTAATCAACCCACCCTGACATGGCTGGCTATAAAGTCTAGGGTTTGCAGTCAAATGAAACCTGAGTTCTGATCCCAGGCACTTACTATCAATAGAACTTTGGGCAAGTTGTCTAATCTTTTAGAGCCTCTGCCTTCTTGCCTGTAAAATGGATAGAACAATAATAATGGTCTCACAGAGCTCTTGAGGAGATTAAATGAGATGGTACATGCAAACAAACTCAAAATATCATGACTATCCTCATAGTCATGACCACAATGAACTAAACCATATTGTTCTCCTTTCACAAAGAGGATGGGGAAGGCAGCTTAGTAAATACAGGCCCCTAATCCGGACACTTTCACATATTATCTCAGTACTCATCATCATAACCTTATGATGTAATTAATACCTCATTACATTTTTTAAAAATATTTTCAGTACAGACGGGGTTTCACCATGTTGGCCAGGCTGGTCTCGAGCTCCTGACCTCAAATGACCCACCCACCTTGGCCGCCCAAAGTGCTGAGATTACAGGCGTGAGCCACCGGTGCCCGATCTAATACCTCATTGCTTAATAACAAGTACCCAGTTAGTATCACTGGGTGATGAGTGTAAAAATTGGGGCTTAAACAGGGTAGCCAAGATTATATAACTTGAGGCCCTCTGGCACTTTTAACCCCTTTCCCCACTTGGTGACTTAATGACCATTTTCTCCAAGTAAATATGATAGAATCACCCAAGAACATATGCCTCTAAGATTTAGTGAGTCAATTTCTCTTGGGTAGTAAGGTTAAGCCAAAGGAAAAAAAAAAAAAAGCTCTAACTATGGAATTTCAGATATCACCAAACTAGAGAAAGCACTGGAGATGCTTTCCCAAAAAGTAGGGTTAATGGTTTTCCTCAGGCAGCCATGAAAGATGGAGCATGCTCAAGCCCAAGAATGAGCCTTGACTCACTAGGGATGCAGGATGGTGCCTGCCCACTCCACTTCCCAGTCCTCAGACATGTCCTCCGGCTGCTGCCCAGGCGGCGGTAGAAGGGTGAGATGCACTCATACTGGAGCTGGGTATGCAGATGTTGGTATCCCATGGGCAGATCTCCAAAGGGAAGGGCTGGCTTCTTGGTAGGGGCACTCTGCAGTTTCTGCTTGCTGAAGGCCGCTGAGTATAGCTGGTGTAATGGTGTCTCCCTGGGTCAGGAAACATGGGCCCAGAGAAACAGCAGGGTGAGAGAAAGTCATTGTGGCCTCTTTAGCATTCATGCCATGTCCCATGTAGATATTTGGTTACAGAAACAGAAAAAATCTCTGTCTCTGTCTCTCTCTATCTCTCTCTCTCTGTCTGTCTGTCTTTTGAGGCAGGGTCTCCCTCTGTCCCTCACTCCAGGATGGAGTGTAATGATGCGATCTTGGCTCACTGCAACCTCCACTTCCTGGGTTCAAGCAATTCTTGTGCCTCAGCCTCCTGAATAGCTGAGATTACAGATATGCAACACCACACCCAGCTAATTTTTGTATTTGTAGTAGAGATGGGTTTTCATCATGTTGTCCAGGCAGATCTTGAACTCCTGGGCTCAAGCAATCCACCCGCCTTGGCCTCCCAAAGTGCTGGGATTACAGGTGTGAGCTACTCCGCCCAGCCAAAAATGGCTATCTCATTCCGTGTCTCTCTGTTTCTTTCTGTCTGTTTCTCTCTCTCTCTCGCTCTGACACACACACACACACATACACACACACACACTTTGCCTCTCCCACTGAGCAAATTCTCTTGTATACTTCAATCTTCATTTTATGTCTCCATGTCTATTACTGGCATGATTCCAGCTGCTTAAGATTTTAACCAAAGAGAATAATACCTGGCATAATAGCTGCTATCCAAAGGTACATTATACATGCACACACAAAGAAATTAATTGCAACATTAAACAGAAAAGGGAGTTAATTTGAATGAGAGAAATGTAGGCATTTTTTTCCTCCAAACATTATCATAATGGGGCAATATTAGGAATTGACTCAAACTAAACTGTGTTGATACAGTAGCTTGATTTAGCAATTAGCAGGTGTAATTAGTACACCTCAGAGAATAGAACTTTCTCTCAGGGCACATTGATCGGGAGAAATATGAAGCATTGTGTATAAATGGGAAAAGGGGATATTAAATGAGCCCTGAAGTTGGAGGACCCAGAGACCACTCAGGGATTCTTGGGGAAGATGTGCACAGAATCTGCAGGTTGTGTTCATTTTATGTTGGCACCTAATGACTGTCACCTGAAAAGCTGAAATTCCTTTAGGAATCTATGTTTTCATCCCTGTTTAATGAATGGACAAAGGAAGTGCAGAGAGGCAAGGGGAAGTACGCAGAGGCACGCAGTAAAGAAACTTGGTACCCAAGGCAGTGCTTACCAGTCACAATTTCCACCCTGGTGTCCCCCCAATACCAATATATCATCATAAGAAATCTATTTCATATACGGTGCTTGGCTCAGAGCAAATATTCCAATCCTCTTGATTTCATTCAACAAATCTTTAGCTCATGTTTATAATGAGGTCTATAGCTCAGGGAGCTCCTGAACTTGCAAATAAGCTCCTCCCTTGGCCATGGAAGGTCTACACTGTCGTTGGGGGCTTCTGGATGAGGAGTTGGCTGCTGGAGATAGGGATACCCTCCACTTCAGCTGCCTGTCTTCCCAACAGATACTTAAAACCAAGTTTCAGCCTTGCTTTTTCATTTACTTGAGAAACCCGGCACTTTGCCACCTAACCTCCCATTAATATTGCTTTAAAAATAGGAAGCCCAGTAGTCTTTTTGAATAGTGCAGGGGCCCGTCTACAGTATGTGTCTTTGGGAAGAACAGGTTGATCCCACTTAGTGGAGAGTCCGGCCCAGGGAAATCACACAGATCAGGAAAGAGGGCAGAATTTGAATTTCACTGCCACCGTTTCCAAGGAAATGTCTTGCCCCTGAAAGGAAAAAGACAAAAATGGAAGGAGACAGCCTGAGGAGGGGTGAAAGACTGATGGATATTCTGACTTATGAATATTCCAGGGAACTTAGCTATAGTCAATTTCAGTCACCGGAATTCGCTGTTACTATTTCTAACAATAGGCGAGAAATCACTGTCTGATGAATTATGTGTGCAAGGTACTTTGCTACAGTCTTTACATAAGACTCAAAGTATAGTGCATACGGGAGCAGACCAGGAAGCCAGATACTGAATTTACATCCTGGCTTTGCCACTCTAGCAATGTGACGTTGGACAAGTTACTTAACTTCTCTGAGCTTCAGTTTACCCCTCTGTAATATAAACGGTAATAAAATGGTGATAACAAAAATACCTACCTCAGAGGTTATAGTGAGGATTAAATGAACTAATGCATGAAAATACTCAGAAGAGCAACTGGCACAGAGCAAACATACAATAAATGTTAGCTATTAGTATTGCATATAATCCTTAAAACAATCCCCAGAGACAGATTGCTATGATTATCCCTACTTTTCAAAAGAAAAAACTAAGGCTCAGCAGGTTTAGGAACTTGCCCAAGAATACCCAGCACTAAAGACAGAGGCAGACTCAGGTCTTGAACCTTTGTTTGTCAATCCAATTCATTCATTCGATAAATACTTACTGAGTGCCTACTATGTGGCAGGTACTGTTTTAGGTACTAGAACTTTCAGCATGAACAAAACAGATAATGTTCCTGCATGTGTAACTTTCACATTTTGGGGAGGGTGAGGTTGACAGAAATTGAACAAATAAACCCTTAAAAAATATGTAAGACAACAGGTGGAGAGAGATGCTAAGATAAAAACAGAAACAGAGTACAGGCTAGAGAATTCTGGGTAAAGGGGTCCACTAGACAGTCAGGGTAAAGATAGGATTGCTATCTTTAAAAGGATATTTAGGGAAGATCTCTTTCTGTTAGGCAAAAACTGAGCAGAGAACTGAAGGAAGTGAGGCAATAAGCCTGAGATCTTGTGGAAGCAGGTTCCAGACAGAAGGAGCCACAGTGTAGTTTCCAAAGCAGAACTGTGCTTGGAGTGATGGAGGAAAATCAAGGAGGCCCATGTAGCTGAGTGGAGAGAGTGAGGAAGAGAATGTAGAAGAAATGAGTAGAAAGGGGCTACTCCCTCCCAACCAGGTGGACCCCACCTTTTTCTTCCCAGGAGGAAGGCTGAGCATACCAGAGGGCTCACATCCTTCTGCATGGCTGGTCATTTGTCTTTAGTTCCTGGGCTCCCCCAGCCTGCCTCATCTCACTGGTTACCTCCAAGCATGTCTTCCTAAATTACAGCTGACTGTGTTTAACAGAAATGTCATCTTCCTAGAAGCTGCCATAACAAGTACATAGTAATTTCAGGAAGACTCAAGGATTCAAGTCCATTTTCTCAAAGATCATCTGAAAGTCTTGCTTTCCACCGGTCATCTACTTTCCCACGATCCAGTGAAATTTGTACATCTTCCAACAGTTGCTACCTCTTGGCTAAAGGCAGCTGGCTAATAAGCCTCCATCTAACAAGCCCTATTATTTCATGACCAGTTAGCACTAAATGTCCCTAAGAAACCTCAAACTGACTATCTTTGGCCAAACACAAGTGGGAAAGGGGAATGGAAGGGGAAATACTCATTAGCCTTCAGGGCAGAGTGCAGGTGTTTCGACCTCACCTTGACTGAACCTGCATTGGAAGAACTCTCCTTCTCACCAGGTCTGAAATCTTTGGTTCTCGGCAGGCTAGAAATAAAAAAGACAATGCTGCACGATCCTTTTCCATATTCACTGTTCACATCATTCAGTTCAGATTCATACCTGACCCCCACTTCTGGACACCAGGTGCCCATTCCCCAGGCTCTCAGAGGCAAGACATGTCAGCCAAGCTTGAACATCTCACTTTACAAAAGAGCTTGCTGCATTTCATCTTGATTGACAGCACCCTCTGAAGAATCCAAGAAGAGCAGATGCCTCTGAAAGGCTGCCCCACCTGAGTGATTTGGGACAATGGCATCATAGATTAGGATCATCTGTTCATGTGAATGTAATTAGCAAACTTGATCAAAATGGAATAAAAGTCAAAGTGAAGGTTCTAAAACATAGCCCACATGGGGAATTAGAAGGTTCTCTTTTGACACCAGACAGCAGTGTCAACCATAGATAAGTCTTGGAAAACTGATTCCTCCGTGTTCTTTCTCTGCTGTTAAGGCCCCTAACAATCACTTGAGGGCAATTCAAAGCCCAGTTTAATTTTGTTGAAGTCTCTCTTTCTTCACGAATGAAAAGGAATCCTTCCCATCTCACTTTCCCAATCAGGCAGCCAACATTCATCTAATTAGCAACTTAGAGAACTTTGGTTGTATTAATTTGTAAGAGAAGACTGGACAAAAATCTCCAAGGACATATGTGACACCGTTCCCATACTTAATGAAATAAAAATCAGAATTTGTGCTGGTGGGGATGAAGGTCGCTTCTGGCTAAAGTCTAAAGTGATTTATTCCTTTCACAAACCATTCCTTTTCATTCCTTTTCCCATGATTCAGGTTGTTGACAAACACCCAGAAGGCAAAGTGGAGGATTAAGACAATTATCTGGATAATCTAGGACAAGGACATGTTTTCTTCCCAGTAAACAGCCAGATCATTGTGGCCTGCCCCCAAATAGAGAGGCTGTTAACCTGAAGCAACTAGTGAATCAATTCAGTGAGAAACTAAGCATCCCCACTGCCAATGAGGAAGGTTCAAACTTCTCTATACAATATTCCACTTTTCTGTCCAACCTACATATTTAAGTTTACCCTTTGATTCCCAGATTGCCTCACTTTGAGTTTACCATGATGACTTCACTTCTGCCTACACCTCTTTTCTTTTCTGCTGTCTTCCATCTGGAATACCATCCCAACTCCTCTTCACATCTACAAATCCTCTCCAACTTTCCAGATTGGCTCCAGTACTACTGGATTCATGCAATTGTCCCTATTTCAGGAAGGCTGATCTCTCCTTTTGCTGAACTTACACCACTCATCTCTTCCTATAACTATCCCTTGAATGCACAAGGGTTTACTCTCTGTCTTTGTTTTTAAACATCTTAACATCTTCAATCCTCCCCCTCCATAGGCTGGCAGGGATGATGTGTCTATTTTGTTCTTTTATTTCTCACATCAACTTAATATTGCATAGAAAGTAGATAAGTGGAGCTACGTAAATGCTTATACATTGCCTCAATTCTATACTTGGATTTGCATATATTAAACTCAGCCCTGTCATCTTTCCTAAACTGCTCTGATAACTACATTCCTCTTCTTGATCACCTCAAGGTGTTGTGATTAGGGAAAGCAGGTCCTCTTGAGGTCAAAAAAAAAGAAGCAAATGTTTTTAGGATAGTTTCCAACCTCAGAGTTATATATGGCTTCAGAAAGGACTTAAGAGAGAAAGGCATTTTTCCAGGGGCTTAAAAACATGCAAAGGAGCTACCAAAAAGTCTAGCAACTTCATCAATGTCTGTAGACTTCAGAAACAATTATAAGTTACCTTTTATGCAGATGGGCTGTTTCCCTGACCACTCTCCATTCTGCTGGCAAGTTCTTTTCTCATTGCCACTAAGAACATAGGAGTTGTTACAAAAGAAAGACACAACGGTGCCAATTTTAGCATGGCGTCCATTGATAAGCCCAGGGCCCCCTGTTATTTTCTGGTACCCATTGACTGGGCCCCCAGGGTCTGAGCAGTTTCTTTCTTCAAGGACTAAAAGAAAGTAAAAGAAAAGGAGAATTGTTAAAAGTCTGAGTTATTCCATTTTAGAATAGAATCTTTCATGTTTCATTGAACTAAAAATACAATGATATAGGATCTGGTGCTCAAAAGAATTACTAAAATAAATCTCATAATAGAAAATTCATGTATTAGACATGTATTTCCCTTGTTTTCATAATTTATTCTTAAATTGAAAAATCTCATTCTATATATAAATAAATTTGATGCCAAATCTGGCTCTTATATCATCTTGTCCGTTTCTTTCTCAAACTGTAGGGACTAGGCAGCACTGAGTAAAATAAATATCTCACCTAAATTTTATTATCGGTATACAAGGATTATTGTTTTTCAGTGTTGTTGTATTATCTCCTTCATTCTTTAAAGCTTGGGCAATTTAAAACTATTCCATTTCCTATTTGTATTGTACCCAGAAAGTAGAGCTGCTTAGAAATAAGAGTACATACATAAAGTGAATTTAGATTTTATATTTAATCTCTAGGAAAATAAGTGTATTCAAAGTTATAGTTAAAAATACTACAGAACAATATAATTGTAGAGATACAACAAATTTCCCTTGATCTCCAAATATAACTTTCCATCTAAGTATTTGATATTCATTACAGAGGTATTTCTATTCTTTGACTCCTGTTGAATGGCTATTAAAGTAGAAATGGCATCAGCAGCTATTCTGAGCACTAAACAGGATTTTTAGATATATTCTGGAAATATTCTATCAGATAGGTAACATATTTCTCTCAAATAGATTATGACACTGTACTGAATATGACTTGCCTAAGGAAGCCGAGCTCCAATAGAATTCAAACTTTGACTACTTGATTTGGGTACCAATCACTCTATCAGCCTATCAGCCTCCCTACTTTCTTTTCTATTTTCTTTCTTTCTTTTTTTTTTTTTTTTTCAACTTTGAGACATGGTCTCACTCTGTCACCCAGGCTGGAGTGCAGTGGCGCAATCTCGGCTCACTGCAAACTCCATCCCCTGGGCTCAAGTGATCCTCCCACCTTAGGCTACTGAGTAGCTGGGACCACAGGCGCACACCAGCTAATTTTTGTATTTTTAGTAGAGATGGGGTTTCACCATGTTGCCCAGGTTGGTCTTGAACTCCTAAGCTCAAGCTGTCTTCCCACCTTGGCCTCCCAAAGTGCTGGGATCACAGGTGTAAATCACCACAACTGACCTTAATTTCTTTTTTTTAATATAAATAATTTCAACTTTTATTTTAGATTCAGGGTGTACATGTGCAGAATTATTACTTGAGTATATTGCATTATGCTGAGCTTTGGGGTACAATTGATCCTGTCACACAGGCATTGATCATAATATCCAGTAGTTTTCAACCCTTGCCACCTTTTCTGTCTCCTCTTCTAGTAGACTCCCTGGTTTCCTTAAAATCATTTATTCTAACACACAGAAAGGCTCATCCCTATAAAACAGTCTCTGTGCAATGCAACTGTGCTTTTTTTTTCCTTCCTTCTTTTTATTTTTATTTTATTTTAAGTTCTGGATACAGGTGCAGGATGTTCAGGTTTCTTACATAGGTAAACGTGTGCCATGGTGGTTTGCTGCACCTATCAATCCATCACCTAGGTATTAAGCCCCACATGCATTAGCTATTTATCCTGATGCTCTCCCTCCCCTCACAACCCCCTGACAGGCCCCAGTGTGTGTTATTCCCCTCCCTGTGTCCCTGTGTTCTCATCATTCAGCTCCCACTTATGAGTGAGAACATCCAGTGTTTGGTTTTCTGTTCCTGCATTAATTTGCTGAGGATAATGGCTTCTAGCTTCATCCATGTCCCTGCAATGGATATGATTTTGTTCCTTTTTATGGCTGCATAGTATTCCATGGTGTATTATGTACCACATTTTCTTTATCAAGTCTATCATTGATGGTCATTTGGGTTGATTCCATGTCTTTGCTATTGTGAGCAGTGATGCAATGAACATACATGTGCATGTATCTTTATAATAGATTTATATTCTTTTGGGTATATACCCAGTAATGGGATTGCTGGGTCAAATGGTATTTCTGGTTCTAGATCTTTGAGGAATCACCAAATTAGTTCAATCACCTTGAAATAATTTACATTCCACCAGCAGTGTAAAAGTGTTCCTATTTCTCCACAGCCTTGGCAGCATCTGTTGTTTCTTGACTTTTAAATACTCGCCATTGCGACTGGCATGAGATAGTATCTCGTTGTGGTTATTTACATTTCTCTAATGGTCAGTGATGTTGAGCTTTCTTCAAATGTTTGTTGGCTGCTTAAATGTCTTTAAAATTTATAAGGAAGCAAAAAATACCCCATATAGCCAAGACAATCCTAAGCAAAAAGAACAAAGCTGGAGGCATCATGCTAACTGACTTCAAATTATACTATGAGGTTATAGTAACCAAAACAGCATGGTACTGGTACAAAAGCAGTACCTTTGAGAAGTGTCTGTTCATGTCCTTGGCCCCCTTTCTAATGGGATTGTTTTTTTTTTTTTTCTTGTAAAGTTATTTAATTTCCTTGTAGACTCTGGATATTAGACCTTTGTCAGTTGGATAGGTTCCAAAAATTTTCTCCCATTCTGTAGGTTGTGTGTTCACTCTGATGATAGTTTATTTTGCTGTGCAGAAGCTCTGTAGTTTAATTAGATCCAATTTGTCAATTTTTGTTTTTGTTTCAATTGCTTTTGACATTTTTGTCATGAAATCTTTGCCTGTGCCTATGTTGTATGGTATTGCCTAGATTTTCTTCTAGGGTTTTTATAGCTTTGGATTTTACATTTCAGTCATTTTTCCATCTTGAGTTAATTTTTGTATAAAGTGTAAAGAATGGGTCCAGGTTCAATTTTCTGCATATGCCTAGCCAGTTCTCCCAGTACCATGTATTAAACAGGGAATCCTTTCCTCATTGCTTGTTTTTGTCAGGTTTGTCGAAGATCAGATGGTTGTAGATGTGTGGTCTTATTTCTGAGGTCTCTGTTCTGTTCCATTGGTCTATGTGTCTGTTTTTATACCAGTATCACGCTGTTTTGGTTACTGTAGCCTTGTATAGTATGAAGTTGGTTAGTGTGATGCCTTCAGCTTCATTCTTTTTGCTTAGGATTGTCTTGACTATATAGGCTGTTTTTTGTTTCCTTGTGAATTTTAAAATAGTTTTTTCTAATTCTGTGAAGAATGTCGATGCTAGTTTGATGGGAATATCATTGAATCTATAAATTACTTTGGGCAGTATGGCCATTTTCACAATATTGATTTTTCCTATCCATGAGCATGGAATGTTTTTCCATTTGTTTGTGTCCTCTCTGATTTCCTTGAGCAGTGGTTTGTAGTTCTCCTTGAAAAGATCTTTCACTTCCCTTGTTAGCTGTATTCCTAGGTATTTTATTCTCTTTGTGGCAATTGTGAATGGGAGTTCCTTCATGATTTGACTCTCTGCCTGTCTGTTGTTGATGTATAGGAATGCTTATGATTTTCGTATATTGATTTTGTGTCCTGAGACTTTGCTGAAGTTGCTTATCAGCTTAAGAAGCTTTTGGTCTGAGATGGTGGGGTTTTCTAGATATAGGATCATGCCATTCACAAACAAAGAAAATTTGACTTCCTCTCTTCCTGTCTGAATACACTTTATTTCTTTCTCTTGCCTGATTGCCCTGGCCCGAACTTCCAGTACTATGTTGAATAGGAGTGATGAGAGAGGGCATCCTTGTCTTGTGCCAGTTTTCAATGGTAATGCTTCCAGCTTTTGTCCATTCAGTATGATATTGGCTGTGGGTTTGTCATAAATGGCTCTTATTTTGAGGTATGTTCCTTCAATACCTAGTTTATTGAGTTTTTAACATGAAGGGATGTTGAATTTTATCGAAGGCTTTTCTGTGTCTGTTTAGATAATCGAGCTTTTTTCATCTTTAGTTCTGTTTATGTGATGAATTATGTTTATTGATTTGCACATGTTGAACCAGCCTTGCATCCTGAGGATAAAGCCAACTTGATCGTGGTGGATAAGCTTTTTGATGTGCTGCTGGATTTGGTTTGCCAGTATTTTATTGAGGATTTTTGCATTGATGTTTATCAGGGATATTGGCCTGAAGTTTTGTTTTTTTGTTGCATCTCTGACAGGTTTTGTTATCAGGATGATGCTGGCCTCATAAAATAAGTTAGGGAGAAGTCCCTCCTTTTCCATTGTTTTAAATAGTTTCAGAAGAAATGGTACCAGATCCTCCCTGTACCTCTGGTAAAATTCAGCCATAAATCCATCTGGTCCTGGGTTTCTTTTGATTGGCAGGCTATTAATTACTACCTCAATTTCAGAACTAGTTATTGGTCTATTCAGGGATTCAAATTCTTCCTGGTTCAGTCCTGGGAGGGTGTATGTGTCCAGGAATTTATCCATTTATCCTAGATTTTCTAGTTTATTTGCATAGAGGTGTTTATAGCATTCTCTGATAATTGTTTGCATTTCTGTGGGGTTAGTGGTGATATCCCCTTTATTATTTTATATTGTGTCTATTTGATTCTTTAATTAGTCTCTCTTTTCTTCTTTATTAATCTAGCTAGCTATCTATTTTATAAATTTTTATTCAAAAAACCGGCTCCTGGATTCATTGATTTTTGGAAAGTTTTTTGTGTCTCTATCTCCTTCAGTTCTGCTCTGATCTTGCTTATTTCTTGTCTTCTGCTAGCTTTGGAGTTTGTTTGCTCTTAGTTCTCTAGTTATTTTAGTTGTGATGCTAGGATATCAATTGGAGATCTGTGTAGCTTTTTCATGTGGGCATTTAGTGCTATAAATTTTCCTCGTAACATTGTTTTAGCTGCATCCCAGTGATTCTGGTATGTTGTCTGTTTGTTCTCATTGGTTTCAAAGAACTTCTTGATTTCTGCCTTAATTTCATTATTTACCCAGGAGTCATTCAGGAGCAGGTTGTTCAATTTCCATATAATTGTGTGGTTGAGTGAGTTTCTTAATCTTGCATTCTAATTTAATTGTGCTGTGGTCTGGGAGACAGTTTGTTATTATTTCAGTCCTTTTGCATTTGCTGAGAAGTGTTTTACTTCCAATTATATGATCAATTTTAGAGTAAGTGCTATGTGGCACCAAGAAGAATGTTTATTCTTTTGTTTTTGGGTGGAGAGTTCTGCAGATATCTATCAGGTCCACTTGGTCCAGAGCTGAGTTCAAGTCCTGAATATCTTTGTTAATTTTCTGTCTTGACGAGCTAATATTGACAATGGGGTGTTAAAGTCTCCCACTGTTTTTGTATGGGAGTCTAAGTCTCTTTTTTGGTCTCTAAGAACTTGTTTTATGAATCTGAGTGCTCCTGTATTGGGCATATATATGTTTAGTATAGTAAGCTCTTCTTGCTTAATTGAACCCTTTATAATTATATAATGCCCTTCTTTATCTTTTTTGATATTGTTGGTTTAAAGTCTGTTTTGTCAGAAACTAGCATTGCAGCCCCTGCTTTTTTCTGCTTTCTATTTGCTTGGTAATTTTTCCTCCATCCCTTTTTTTTTTTTTTTTGAGATGGAGTCTCGCTGTGTCACCCAGGCTGGAGTGCAGTGGTGTGATCTCGGCTCACTGCCAGCTCCGCCTCCCAGATTCACACTATTCTCCTGCCTCAGCCTCCTGAGTAGCTGGGACTACAGCCACCCACTACCATGCTCGGCTAATATTTTTGGAGACAGGGTTTCACTGTGTTAGCCAGGATGGTCTCGATCTCCTGACCTCATGATCTGCCTGCCTCGGCCTCCCAAAGTCCTGGGATTACAGGCGTGAGCCACCGTGCCCGGCCTTCCTCCATCCGTTTATTTTGAGCCTTTGTGTGTCTTTGCATGTGAGATGGGTCTCTTGAACACAGCACACCAATGGGTCTTCACTCTTTATCCAGCTTGCTATTCTGTGTCTTTTAATTGGGGCATTTAGCCTATTTACATTTAAGGTTAAGATCGTTATGTGTAAATTTGATCCTGTCATCATGATGCTCGCTGGTTATTTTGCAGACTTGTTAATGTAGTTGTTTCATAGTGCCTTGGTCTGTGTACTTCAGTGTGTTTTTGTAGTGGCTGGTGACGTTTTTCCTTTCACTATTCAGTGCTTCCTTCAGGAGCTCTTGCAAGGCAGGCCTTGTGGTGACAAATTCCCTCAGCATTTGCTTGTCTGAGAGGGATTTTATTTCTCCTTTGCTTATGAAGCTTAGTTTGCCTGGATATGAAATTCTGGGTTAGAAATTCTTTTCTTTAAGAATGTTAAATATTGGCCCCTAATCTCTTCTGGCTTGTAGGTTTCTCCTGAGATATCCACTGTTAGTTTGATGGCATTCCCTTTGTAGGTGATCTTGCCTTTCTCTCTGGCTGCCCTTAACATTTTTTCCTTCATTTCAACCTTGGAAAATCTGAGGATTATGTGTCTTGGATTTGATATTCTTATGGAATATCTTGCTGGGGTTCTCTGGATTTCCTGAATTTGAATGTTAGCCTGTCTTTCTAGGTTGGGGAAGTTCTCCTAGATGACATCCTGAAGTATGTTTTCTAGCAGGGTTCCATTCTCCCTGTCTCTTTCAGGTACCCCAATCAGTTGCAGGTTTGGTCTTTTTACATAATCCCATAGTTCTCAGAGGTTTGGTTCATTCCTTTTCATTTTTTTTCTCTAATCTTGCCTGCCTGTCTTATTTCAGCAGGATAGTTTTCATGTTCTGAGATTCTCTCCTCCGTTTTGTCTGTTCAGCTATTGATACTTGTGGTTGCATTGTTAAGTTCTTGTGTTGTGTTTTTCAGCTCCATCAGGTCATTTATGTTCCTCTCTAAACTGATTATTCTGTTTCAGCAGGATAGTTTTCATGTTCTGAGATTCTCTCCTCCGTTTTGTCTATTCAGCTATTGATACTTGTGGTTGCATTGTGAAGTTCTTGTGTTGTGTTTTTCAGCTCCATCAGGTCATTTATGTTCCTCTCTAAACTGATTATTCTGGTTAACAGCTCCTGTAGTGTTTTATCATTATTCTTAGCTTCTTTGCATTGGGTTAGAACATACTCCTTTAGCTCAGCAAAGTTCATTATTACCCACCTTTTGAAGCCTACTTCTGTCAATTCATCCATCTCAGCCTCAGCCCAGTTCTGTGCCATTGCTGGAGAGGTGTTGCAATCATTTGGAAGAGAAGAGACACTCTGGCTTTTTTAATTTTCAGCACTTTTACGTTGATTTTTTCTCATCTTCATGGGTTTATCTACCTTCAATCTTTGAGGCTGCTGACCTTTGGATGAGATTTTTGTGGGGTCTTTTTTGTTGATGTTGTTGTTGCTTTCTGTTTTTCTTTTAACAGCCAGGCTGCTCTTCTGCAGGGCTGCTGCAGTTTGCTGGAGGTCCACTCCAGACTCTATTCACCTGGGTCCCTCCCACACCTGGAGATATCACCAGTGGAGGCTGCAGCAAAGCAAAGATGGCTGCCTGCTCCTTCCTCCAGGAGCTCCATCCCACAGGGGCACCAAACTGATGTCAGCTGGAACTCTCCTGTATGAGGTGTCTGGCCATCCCTGTTGGGAGGTTCCACCCAGTCAGGAGGCACTGGATCAGGGACCTGCTTAATGAAGCAATCTGGCTGCCCCTTGGCAGAGCAGGTGCACTGCACTGGGGGAAATCCCACTCGTCTGGACTACCGGCCACCTCAGAGCCAGCAAGCAGGAAAGACTAAGTGTGTTGAACAGGAGATCATGACCACCTCCCCACAGGGGCTCTGTCCCAGGAAGATTGGGGTTCTGTCCATAAATCCCTGGCTGGAGTTGCTGGAATTCCTGCAGGGAGGTGCCACCCAGTGAGGAGGGATGGATCCAGGTCCCACCTAAAGAAGCAGTCTGGCCACAATCTGCCACAGCCACTGTGCTGCACTGTGAGGAATTCTTCTCTGTCCAAACCGTCCAATCTTTCTGGACCAGTGGGGAAAAATGGCCAACTGAAACCGCAGTGATGGCTGCCTCCCCTCCCCCTGGGAACTTGGTCATCTTAGGCAGTCTCCAGCCTGCTGCCACTGGCCACAACCCAAGCAGCCTTCGAGAGACTGCACAGCTCTGTGCTTGAGACCAAAGGCCCTGGTGGCATGGGCTCACAAGGGGATCTCCTCATCCGTGGGTTGCACAGATCCATGGCAAAATTGTGGTTTCCCTGGCAGGGTAGCACATCACTCACCACCTCCTTTGGCTGGGGTAGGAGTTTGCCTTACTCCATGCAGCTCCCGGCTGGGCCATCACTCCACTCTGCTTTTCCTTGCTTTCCATGGGTCATGACAACCACCTAGTCAGTCTCAATGAGAGAACCTGGATACCTCAGCTGAAAGTGCAGGATTCATTTGCCGTTTTCATTTTTCTCAGTGGGAGCCACAGACTAGAGCTGCTTCTATTCAGCCATCTTGGCCCCCACAATTATGCATTTGATATGCTTTATTTCCTGTAACTGTCCCAGTTGCCTTCCAAGAAACTTACTTGGCTGCCTCCAGGCAGAAAAAGAAAAATCTCCATTCAGAAAACACCTCTAAAATATTTGAGAATTAAAAATAAATAATTTTCCTATGTGCAACTTGGCAAGGCTGCAACAATTAGCCAAATCACTGGTTTGTCTACTCTAAGACCATCCATAGACTATGTGTAAGTTAATCTCAATGACACTCTGTATGCCTTTGGACTATGTAATATCAGCATTTTTTCTGGCAAATGAATCCAAAGCCCCCATTTTATCAATAAGTATAAAAAAGGGACCCCACTGAGTAAGCTGTTTAAAAATACTGTGATGGTATAAAAAGGGTAATGGGTTTCTTGATGCTTCAAGTGGACTCAGAAAACTCCAGTGCTTATATTTTCAGAAATGCCGCCATGATGTGGGAGGAAAAGGCAGATAAAGCAGTCCATGTTGCTTCACTGATGGTGGTAGCTTCTAATAGCACAGATTCATTCATTCTGAAAATTGAGCTTAGTAAGCACCCATTGGGGCCCACAGACTGAAATCGTCTCAAAAACATAGTATGTTATGCTTGAAAGTTTTATAAAATGGAATTCATTGCAGATATAAAAATTGGGAGATTTCATTTAAAAATCTATATTATTCATTTCTAACGTAATTCAGATCTGAAACCCTGGGCCTGTATTCCCATATAGCAATAATCAACTGGAGTTGAAAAGTGTCTTTGCTTAGAAGGGAGCCCTATTCTTCACAGCCCCCAAGGGCTGCCTAGTTCTAGCAGGCATGTGAATCTGCAGCCAATTAGCGTATTAAAGGGCTACAATTTGTGTAATTTAAGTGGAGCTCTCCATCGATTTTGACCATTGCTAGCTAGAGCTCATGGCCAAGAAAGATTGAGTGATATTTAAGACCAGTCTTGGAATACAGAGAGAAAATGAACTGTACTCTAGCCACATCTGCCTCAGCAGAGGATAAGAAATCCTTTCTATTGTTGGCTTTGACAGGTAAGCCTGACAGTTGGGTTTTTCTGCCCTTGGAAGGAAGTGCTTTCATGGTCCACTAGGCTCCCACTCTGTTACTTTCCAAATGCAGGGTTCTAATGGCTCATAGCTCTACTATATTTAATGTGGGTTTAACTAGCAGAAACTTTAGAGAGTTTTTGAGCCCTTGAAAGTAACAGAGATTTAGAACAATTTAGATCTTCTGTTTCTTTCACTAAACAGACTTTAAAAGAAGATTTAAAGAGAAACTGAATCAGGACATATAAACACCTCTGCCCAAGGAATATAGCTATATTTCCATAATGCTTAGATGTGTATTCTTTTATAATCTGGCATTTCTGAAATCAAATCACATGTGATGTGTACTCTTCATGTACTATTTCCTTCCTCACAAACCCAGAAAAGCTATAATTAAATCAATGGTACAACTTTAACTTGATGAGATCTTAGAATGGAGAACTATGAGAACCATTATTTGGTTTTAAGTTATTGCTTACGGAATGTTATCAGGATAGAGCCAAGTGATGCTTCTGAGTTAGGATCCAATAGAAGGTACAATGTACTGGATGTGTGTGCCCCTCCAATATTCATATATTGAAATCCAAATCCCCAATATCATGGTATTAGGATGTGGAGCATTTGGGAGTAGATTAGTTCATGAGGGTGGAGCCCTCATGAACGAAATTAGTGCCTTTGTGAAAAAGAACCCAGAGAGCTCTCCCACCCTCCTTCTGCCACATGAGGATACAGCAAGAAGTCAGCATCTGAAGCAAGCCCTCACCAGACAACGAATCTTCTGACGCCTTGATCTTGGACTTCCCAGCCTCCAGAACTGTGAGAAATAAATGTTTGTTGTTTAAGTCACCCAGTCTATGGTATTCTGTTGTAGCAGCCCAGACTGACTAAGACAGAAGGCAAGACTGAAAATCAAGAGAAATACAGACAACAGGAACACATTTATAAAGAATACAGATAATGTTGTTATCTAACACTACTCAAAAATAACTATGCTGAATATGTTCGAGGAAATAAAACAAGATTGAGCAGAAGACTAGAAACTTAAAAAAAATAAACAAAGGAAACACATGGAACTGAAAAGTATAATGGCAGGAATTTAAAGCTCAGTGGATAAGTTTAATAGCAAATCAGATACCACTGAAGAGTATTAGTAAACTAAGAGATGGCTTAAAAAAACTCAGAATGAAGCAAAAAGAGACAAAAAGATTTAAAATGTATGGGAAAAAATAAGGGGCATAGGGGATAGAGTGAGAAGGCTAAAAAATAAATGTAATTGGCATCCAAGAAAGAGAAGGGAGAGAAAATGAAGTACAAATAATATGCAAAGAAATAATAGCTAAAATTTTTCCTATACTGATGAAAGACATCAACCTACAGATTCACAAAGTTCAAAGCCAGCTAAATATGAAGCAGCCAAGGGTTGGGGGGGAAACTAGAACATACTTTAAAATAATTACAGTTATTATCTCTGGCTTATAACATTAAAAATAAATTTTGCTTCTTTATAATTTTTTCCAAAGTTCTATAATCAGAAAACGTGACCCTAAAATTTTGTTATTATTTTTGTTGTTTCTGGGGTTAAGTACCTACCAAGCAAAATGGCTTGGGTCTTCCCTACCACGTTTCTAAATCTAGCATTATTCAGTCTTTCATGCCTATTTTTATGTGTTCCCATAGTCTCACCACCCCATAAAAATTTCTTTAATATCTTGCATAATCATAGAGTAATATAATTTTCTATGAAATTATTTAAATAAGTTTATTCACTAGACTCTAATGGAAAAAGAATGGCCTTCAGGATCAGATAGATGTGGGTTCACATAATCATTTGGTTCCCCAGTGTCCAGAGCAAGCGTATAGTAGGTGTTCAATAAATATTTGTTGGTAGGTGGAAGGGATAAAGGGTTAAATATATTCATTCTTCCACTTAATGAACTAGGGTTTGGAAAAATTACATAATGTCCCCAAATCTTGCTCTTCTCATCTGTAAAACAGGATAACACTTACCTGGTTGGGCTGGTTCTGAGAAGTAACTGAAATAGCACAGTTTCCTTTTCCCTTACTTGCCTTTGTTCACAAAGCACCCAACTGCCTTTAAATGCCAATTTCCCAAATATATCTTAAAGAAAACCCCACAGAGAAGTATAAAAGCCCATTGTTGGGCCTATTCAAACATAATGTAATATTCCACTCCATTTTCTGGGCTCCTGGTAATGTCTACCCACGACGGCCTTCCATACCTCATTCCAAGGTGTTGATCACAGTTCCGGGTGACAACCACGGTGTCTGTACATTCATATCTTTTAATCCTGCACAATAAAGCCTTCAAATTGCATCCTATATCAAACAACTACTGGGTATTATTCTCTCTTATCTCTCATTTATTTTCTGTACTTCCCAAAGCCACACTCTCTCCTATGATGCTTTTGAAGTGAATTCTAAGACTTGCCCTCCCAGTTTAGACATCTACCTGGTGGGTACATAGGCCATCTGCACCTCATCAGAGCTCCTCCCCAGGGTCAGATTTCAAAACGATCTTTTTTTTCCTATTCATTCTCTTTTTAGAAACCTTTGTGTCTCACCATTGAACTGATTTATGATTCTTTCCTATTTGAGTTTTTAATGAGCGTTTCATTTATCTTCAGTGGGATGGGTTTTTTTTGGTACAAAGCCAAATGAGAATTTAAAATATTTTCATTTCTGGCCTGAAGGAGCATCAAGGTCCTGCTTCACTAAGTGAAATATTCTGTGATTAATAATAAATAGCACATTGCCATGCTACTTTCAGGACTCATCCTGGAGACAGAAACACACTGGGTTTAGCATGCCCTTACATGCTATTGCATGAACAAAAAATAGGAATCAAAGGTGCATTTCTCTGGGATATTGTTTCAGATAGATATTTAAAGAAAGACCTTTCTTATTTTTGTTTTCTTTTTTCCTCCAGGCAACTGTATGAGGTGGTCCACTGTCATGTCAATTTACAGAAGCTTATGTGATGGCTTTGGAATGGCTCTACAGTGAACACTTAAGTCTCCCAGATTCTTTTGCCAGCTCAAGGCACCCATTCCTCAACTTCTACATGAGTGCTTTGCAGCTGAGAACCAGCACTTACAACCTTCAGAGGACTGCCCTTGGGCATGGCCACCACCCTGTACTTCATATGTGTACTTCATATGAGCTGAAAAATACCTAGGAGATTTTTGTCCCCCAAGGCCCACCCCAGGGTTGCCTGTAGGCAATGACTCATGGGTATGGAAGTTTACAAGCCCAAACAGTGTTCCTGGAGGTATAATTTATACTCCTCAGAGCCCATGAGATCAGGTTGAGTCTGGGAGTTCAGTTGAAAACGCTCTTGCTTGATTCCATCCCCATTCTATCTTGCTTCCCCAGCTCTGTTACTGGTTGATCCTGGGAGTGCTTCCTTTGATAAATCAGTTGGACCGAAGCACGTGACTCAGGGACTGCTTGGGGAAAAAACTAACCTGAGACAACTCTGCTGTTTTCTTAGCCCTGGGCATCAAAGTCCCTCATGCGTTCCCTCAGTCTCATTCCTGGAGGTGATGATATCACAAAGAGGTAGCTGTCTTAACCCTGGGCGTCAGGCCCTGTGTGCAGCACTCCTAGGCAGTGAAAAGATCTTGGGGAGTATGATTGGCCAAACAAGTAGAGGCCAGGTCCTCGTGAGAGGACTTCCAACCTCCACAAATATGCTCGCCTCGGGCTCCAGGCCAGCCCCACACCAGCCAAGATGTTTTACCTGAAAGAATTAGGTAGTCTAAGACATTGGGCTTCCCTAATAAAACAGCGTGTACCTAAAATCTGCTGTGAGATGATTCCCTCTGATGACTTGGTGCTGTCTGTGTAAAGCAAGTAACCTTTTTACAAGTCTGGGGCACAGACGAGGTCCCAAGAATGACAGTGACTGCCTTTTTCATGAGCCTGAATTACAGGTCTGAGAGACGGATTTTAGTGGATTCAAAGCAAGTAAAGTGACATCCTTTTCTCACCTGTCTGATTGTCATACTCGACATAAAAGTAGCTGAGATGACCAGGTCCATATATTCTATAGGAAGTGGACACGATGATGGTGATATCAGGGAATAACTATATCAGGACAATGTGGAGTTATTTTCAGGAAAAGTGATTCCTCAGTGCACACTCATACACCATTTTCTTTGCCCTCCAGTGAAATCAATAATATTAAATGTGTGAAAAGGAAGTCCACACTCTTCATTCCTAACCTGGGAGTGGAGGCCCCCTCCATATCCTCCGATAAACACAAAACTTAGGAGTAGATCCTAGCTGTGGTGAGACAACAGACTTCTTCTTTCATTTATTGCTATCCACCAGTGTATGCCTGTCTGTAATGAATGAATGAATCTAGAATTTTAATATGATACACCAGCCTTGCATGAATATGTGTCTTCTCCTTTTGCTTAACTCTCCAAGCCATAAGTTCAAAGTTGGAGATGAGAGCTACAAAAAGCCCCTAGAAGCCAAAGAGTTCAAACACTGCTTTGCCTTTCAGAAGTCCAGCATGTCACACAGAATGATGAAGTGCTATTAACTATTGATTTGATTCATTTTTTTGGATCTTCACACATTTAATGAGTGCCTCCTCTGTGCCCAGCTGAATAAGCCATTAGAAGATGTTTTTCTGTATGTTTAATATAGAAATTTTTTATTTAAACCCTGAAATAGTAGTGATGCCAGTTCAAGCTATTCTACTAAGGTGCTTTATACTTCTCAAGGCTCTCTCTAGCTTCACTTAAACACTTAACAACAACACAAAAAAAGATTTGGGGCTTTCCTTCCACTTTCTTATTCCCCAGGTCAGATTTTTACCCAGCACAATCTTTTTCAATCAAAAAAGAGAGTTAATAGTTCAACTAGTACTTGAAGGGATGTCACTGCAGGAGATTCAGCTTTACTTCTTTGGGCCAACTCAACTCATTCTGACCAGAAAAGGAGAAAGACAGAGAGAGAGCAAGAGTAGGGAGAATAAATTTTTTTCACTTGCACCAATTCTTACTAAGTGACTAGTACCTTTCTTAACTTTGCTTCTATAATTACATCAGAGGATAAGTTGTGAACCAATGAATACAGTAAAGGTAACCATGGGTCCTTAGATGAATTTGAATGAGGTGCGGGGTCTCAGCAAATACTAGCCAACCCCAGAAGTTGACTGTAGTCTGGATTGTAGCAAAGATTTCATCAGGTGCAATTAATTGCAGTGGGTTCATACCACTTAGCCTGCCATGCTGTCTGAAAAGAAATTTCTTAATCTACAGGTAGAATGCTGAGTTAAATGGAACCAAATTCTAATTTAAATGCTTCTGCTGAGAATAATCATTGGAGATTTGTTGGAATTGGAGCTCCCAGTTTTATCCTATTTGTGTTCTCCCTGTGGTACTAGATAGAACTGTTGATGCAGAGATCACCATTTAACCAAGGCACATTTGTGTAGTTAATGCAGTGTGGACAGTTGATCAGGGCACAATTACAAGAGATGAGACAATTAGAAGAGACCCAGAGACACTTCTTTATGATAGGAGCAGCCATTTTCAAACTTGCTGCATGGCAAAGTTTGAACAAACCCTTCAGAAGATACCAAATCCTCTGGGAAGTTTTGTTGGCTCTCTCCACAAATAACACTGCAGTCTCCACTCACTCCCATGACCCTACAAAAGGCTAAACTTGCTCTTACACACAGAGAAGAACTTGTGCATGTGCACATGTGTGTGTACAGAATATCAATTCTTAGATCTAACTTTTTTTTTAAATCAGCAATACAGATGATTCATATTTTGAGTATCCTTCAGATAATGCAACCCTAAAATATACGTTAGTAAGCAATGATCAAAGGCTCATCTAATAGTTTAGAGAAACAACCAGATGGTTATCTACCTGACTGTGGTACTTAATTTTATGTGTCAACTAGACTGGATCACGAAATGCCAGATATCTGGTTAAGCATTATATCTGGGCATGTCTGTGAGGGTGTTTCTGGAAGAGATTGGTGTTTGAATTGGTAGAACGAGTAAAAAGGATTGCTCTCTCCCAGTGTGGGCAGGCATCATCCAATCTGTTGAGGGCCAGAATAGAATAAAAAGGTGCAGGAAGGGATAATTTGGGTTATCTCTCTGCCTGAATGCTTGAGTGGGGAATCCATCTCTGCCCTCAGCACTCTTGGTTCTTAGGCCTTCAGATGCTTACTGAAGTCTACACTATTGGATTTCCAGCCTTCAAATTACACCACTGGCTTTCCTGGTCTCCAGCTTGTAGACAGCACATCATGGCACTTCTCAGCCTGCATAATTGTGTGAGCCAATACTTTGTGTGTATGTGTGTGTGTATACACATATTTATATAAATTCTATTAGTTCTGTTTCTTTAGAGAACCATGGCTAATACAAAGCTGTAGACCTCTATTAAGTTAGCTCCTCAAGGGAACACCTTCATGAGGTGTCTTAGGTTGGGTTCTCCTAGAAGCCACCTGTGCGACAAGGCTTTGAGTGCAAGTAGTTCATTTAGGTGACAATCTTAGGAAGAACCAACAGTGGAGTGAGGGAAATGAGATGGGGATTATTATAAATGAGAAAGGAGATAAGACTGCATTATCAAGGAGGTTACCACAGGGGATTACTGAGGCTGAATGATGTTTAGAAACTCTGGGAGACAGTGTGGAGCATGTCTCATCATTATCCTACTCACAGAGGAAGGGATATGAGTTATTACCTACCAATTGTCATTAATCATTTGTTGAAGGATGATGAGATGAACACTAACTCTTCATACCTCCCATTTGCCCACTTATAGGAGCCTGTGCACCCTGAGAGCCAGAGAAAGCCTCAGACAGGGTAGGAGGAGCATGAAAGTACAAGACAGTTGGGTTAGCATGCACAGAAACGGTATGCATGATCAAGTCCAGCTACCTTTTTCTTTTCAGGAAAGGGAGAATGATCTACTTTTTAGAAAGATATAATATTTGAAAAATTAACATTTCTATAATTTATAAAACTGAAGTGAACAACATTTCCTCAGCACCCATCCTTAGATAAGGGGAAGAAAGGAGTAGATGTTAGAATAAAATCAGCAATGGTTGCACCCCCAGATGAATGTGTGTTCACTTTCTTTTAATCTCCATCCCATCTAATGCTCTATTTTTTTATTGTTCTTGTTCAGCTTCCAAATTATTTTATTTTACTTTAATTATTTGTACCCTGCTTGCCTTCAGAAAGAGTTTGCAGTGATTTACAAAACTATACATACAAAACATGTATTTCTTTTTTTGCAAATGTTATGTTAATGAAATATTTATGATTGCCAGATACCACCTGAGCTAAAAACCAAGTCAGGCAGGTACTATTCTGTTTCTTTAATATGAGCTGCGTTTTGGAGCTATAAGATTATCTGAGAGTTCCAGCAAAGGAAACAGATCCAGAGTCAGCAAAATTGATGACTGCCATCTAACTGGTAGTAAGGGCCAGGAATGGAGAGATGTTTGTCTCAATTCTTAGCATACTCTTGGCATCCACCCATTGTCACTTGTCACCAAAATCAAGGAAACAAGTTGTGACAGAATTTTGGTTCTGTTTAGAAAAGGCATTAACTTTCTCATCAGGGCATTGTTCATCCTGGAAATCTACTTAACACGAGGCCAGCTCTTACAGACAGCATCACATGGCTTCTCTTCTCTCCCTCATTTTTTCCTGTTCAGCTTATATTTGAGTTTTGTGTCTCTGGACCAAACCAAATATTTTTTACTCCCAGGAAGGTCTTCACCAACCAGGAATAATGACACCAACTGGTGATGTAATCCCCACTGAAAACTCTTTTGATCCCTTTCCAGCCAATGGAATTCTTCCCCCCTGATGTTTTCCAGCCCTCTGGGGGTGTGAATGAGAAATTCTCATTCTCTCTCTATGTGAAATTATGCTTGGATTGCACACACTGTTATTTTTTCATCCGGCAGCAATTTAGAGGCTGAGGCTTACAATTAGCTATTTGATCTTAATCAGTATTGTCCTTGGGCATGGTACACTATGTCTTTCGGATACCACTTTTCCGGTGTTTGGATGGCCTATTTATTTAGACAGCTGAAACTGCCTGTGCCTAAGAGACAGGTCAACTTGGAAAATTTTTTGAAAAGTCCTAGTCATTTTATTTCTTCTTCAAAATCAACCTGACACATTCCCATTTGACAGTGTAGATGGGTAGCCTATGTATGTGTTAGAAACTTCATCATCCTCTACTGAATCTGCTTGGTAACATTAGTTTTCTTGGGGCTTCCCCAAATCTCAGAAGATTTTTGCTTCAGCTCCTTGGGGGTGGGTGATAACTCTAAACTACTGGGGGAAATGTTCCCCAGTGGTATTCATAGCCAACTTCTCAAACTATAAGAAATGGCCTGAGCTGGGCAATTCTGTTCTGTTTAGCCTTGGGGATGAAGAGACTGAACTTGCAGAAGATTCCTCGGCTGCTAGGCACATTTGAGTCGTAGGAGATCCCACCCAGTTCCTGGCATACTGGAAGCATGTAATAACTTTCATCATCACCATCACTATTACCACAAGCCTTGCTAGAAGAAGCTGTAGCTGGAAACTGCATGGCATGTAACATTCTTCTAAGGACTAGGAAAGGGCTAAGATTGGAATTGTTTCATAGCTTTGTCAAAAGGAGGGGAAAATATATACTGGATAGCCCTGCCTTATTTCTCCAGTGCCTGATACCTCATAGACACTCAAAAATGTCTAGCTGGATGAATCTGTAAAGTGCACGTAATCAAAGTATCTACTACATGGGAACATTGAGACAAATAAATGGGCCACATCACATAAAGCCCAGAGCCTGGCCTATATTAACGATAGAGAGAATAATGACTATTGCTTTAGTACATGGATACCAACAAGAATACCTTGCATTTTGCAAAGAGGAAGCTTTCATTTTCTGACACAGGAGGAGGGACATGTAGTTAATGCCCTGCAAGGGGAGGGACAAGTGGTAAATGTCCCACAAGGCAGATGCCTTTAAGGAAAATTGGGGTTCTATAACCATTGCCAACAGGCTGGTGTCTGTCTTGGGTCCCATAATGTCAGGGATGCTTGTTTCCAACAGAAGTTAATTGTGCTATGCTCTCACTGTTTGTATCCTCCTCTTTCTTTTTTTTTTTTAATATATTTTTTTTACTATACTTTAAGTTCTAGGGTACATGTGCACAACATGCAGGTTTGTTACATATGTATACATGTGCCATGTTGGTGTGCTGCAACCATTAACTCGTCATTTACACTAGGCATATCTCCTAATGCTATCCCTCCCTACTCCCCCGACCCCACAACAGGCCCTGGTGTGTGATGTTCCCCTTCCTGTGTCCAAGTGTTCTCATTGTTCAATTCCCACCTATGAGTGAGAACATGCAGTGTTTGGCTTTTCGTCCTTGCGATAGTTTGCTGAGAATGGTGGTTTCCAGCTTCATCCATGTCCCTACAAAGGACATGAACTCATCCTTTTTCATGGCTGCATAGTATTCTATGGTGTATATGTGCCACATTTTCTTAATCCAGTCTATCATTGTTGGACATTTGGGTTGGTTCCAAGTCTTTGCTATTGTGAATAGTGCTGCAATAAACATACGTGTGCATGCGTCTTTATAGCAGCATGTTTTATAATCCTTTGGGTATATATACCCAGTAATGGGATGGCTGGGTCAAATGGTATTTCTAGTTCTGGATCCCTGAGGAATCGCCACACTGTCTTCCACAATGGTTGAACTAGTTTACAGTCCCACCAACAGTGTAAAAGTGTTCCTATTTCTCCACATCCTCTCCAGCACCTGTTGATTCCTGACTTTTTAATGATCACCATTCTAACTGGTGTGAGATGGTATCTCATTGTGGTTTTGATTTGCATTTCTCTGATGGCCAGTAATGATGAGCGCCCTCCTCTTTCAACCCTTAGTAGGTAGACAGTCCATCCAAGTTCTAATGAATTACCTCTTAACCCAGAACCCAAATACAATCTGCCTGCCACGTTAAGTCCTGTCTCAGTGACCTCATCTGCCAAAGCAAAAGCCAAAAGGGCCTTGGCAAGAAGCAGACAGGTGCAAGCAAAGCGTTAGCAAAGCAATGGTGGGTCTGGCCCTTTCAACATTGATGGGTGCTCTGTTCCCAGCTCTTGGAGGTAGTCTTGCTGCATTGTTTACATGGCTTCACCTTGGTATTTGGCTCTAGCCTTGGTATTTGGCTAGAATGCTGTCCATGCTGAAATAATTCCTGAGTAGCAAAATGCACTCCTTATGTCACAACCACCAAGCCTCTTGCCCTGCATGAGATGTAGCAATGTTTTGGTCAAGGCCCATGGAGCCCAGGAGAGTTCATACTAAGATGTCACTTGGGCTAGGTAGACCCAAGCTCATCTAACAAGGATTGATCTAATTGAAAAGAAAACTTTTCCCCCAAATTAAAAAAAAAACCACACATACACACCCACACACACACACCTTGGTAACTATAAAAGGGCAGCTTCTACTATGTTCAGTGACAGCTTTTGTTTTTTGGATCTAAATCCAAATGGGATGGCATCCCTCTGAATACACCAAGGAGGACATTACAGATTCATTTCATATTAGGGAGGGTGAGTAGATGAGAGACCCAGGTAATGTGTAAGAAGAGAGTGGCCCGCTAGCTAATGGTCTTCCTGGGCTCCTCCAGTCTGCAAAGGCTCTGGGCTATCAAGTACATGTGGGTAATAGCCATGGATTCCTTGGGACTGTTCTCCATGGAATTAGCCCTATGCCCTTCATACCCTCTCAAGACAGATTGCTCCTTTGTTTTTCTCCCTGCCCCTTTAACAAAATACTAAAATGTTACTCTGAAGTCTTGATTGCTTCTTTTTTTTTCTTCTCCCTGTCCCTTTAACAAAATACCAAAATGTTACTCTGAAGTCTTGATTGCTCCTTTTTTTTTCTTCTCCCTGTCCCTTTAACAAAATACCAAAATGTTACTCCTTTTTTTTTTTCTTCTCCCTGTCCCTTTAACAAAATACCAAAATGTTACTCTGAAGTCTTGTCTCCAAAATGACCAGCAGGGGACTGACACAGCCCACACTAAATGAGTGACTAATAAAACCCCATGAGAAAAAGGGAGGCTGGCCAGATAACATGATGCTTTGAGCAACCTGTTCTGGAGTGTCCGAATCTAGTTTCTCCCCAACATTACTCTGTCATTTTTAACAGCTTCCTCCCAAGGCTGTCCAGGTTACAAAGCCTCAGCATTCAACATGCCTAATATGGGTGTCTTTTCCTGGGATCCAGTATTCCTTTACAACAATGACACTGGCACCACCTACTTGTCCATTTAAAAGCAGATCTTTCTTGCCTGTATGTTGGTGCAGTGGTGGCAATATTTAGTGTTTAGCAATGGCTTGGAGAGGTTTGCAAAGGAAACTCAGAAAGTCTTGGGAGAGTTTTCTTAAATCCTAGGACTTTGAGAAAGTTATGTCATAGTTGTCTAGACTGCAGAAACTAGTGTTGTTGCCCTAGTCCCTTACCCAGGGAATTCCTTACTTTCTGCCATACTTTTAAATGGCCGTAATGTGGAATCCGAAACAGTGGGATGGCTCCTATTACTCAACTCAGTGCCTTATGTGGATCATCTCATCCCCTCCCTACAAGCACCCTAAGAGGAATTTGGTATTATTTTTCTGGAGGTTATAAATGGGGAAACTGAGGCTCATAGGAGCTAAATGACTTGCTCAAGACCACCTGACTAGTTAATTGAAGACTCAGTGTCAAACCAAGGCTTTTCTGGCCACAGATTCTAAGGTAATTCTTCACCTTGGGGCGTACCATCTCACAATGGACAAAGATGCACCTGTCTTCTGTGTATTAAGGATAAGAGAGGTCTTAGGACTGTGAAAAATGTAGTAAATAATTCCATTTTTAAATGCCTCACCCTCAGAGATCTCAAAATAATTTGCAGTAAATCCACCTGGCCTGCAGTATATGCATCTGTCCATGATGGGAGAGATGATAGTTTACCCACTAGGGGTCTCAGTACATTCTCACTGGTTCGACTTCACGTTTTCATGAACACCCCAAAGTTCCTAATTGTTTATTCTGATGAGAAGCGCGGGTCTCGCCTTTGAAGCTAAAGCATAAAGTGTGCCTCTCAGCCTGAGCTCTTTTCTTCCCAGGCCTTGGGACAGGCCAGTGGGAACCTTCAGAGACTCCAAAACCCAAATGAATCCAGATTCACCATTTTTCTTTAATTGGTAGAGGCCGATTTGTTTTGCTCCAAGGCGCGTCAGAGCCCGCAGTGTGAGCATTGTGGTCCAAGAGTTAGGCCGTTTCATCGTCCTTCATTAGGATGCAGGGGGAAGTCCCAGCCCCGTCAACAGGGCCAGGGGAACAAAGGCAACATGGAAATTAGAGCAGGACGATGAATCCCTTGCTCTCCACTTTTTCAAAACAAGATTCTGACCATTTACTCGAGGACCCATTTAGTCATTGTGTTCCATACAAAGAAACAGGAAACTTCAGAGGGAAGAAGGGGCCCCAGTTTCCTACACGGTGGCCCAGGGAGGCTGAAGGTTGCTGACAGTGTTGGCAGGAGGCTAGCTTGGCCTCAAGGTGGAGGAGGGGGCTGTTCCCCTTGTTACGCTTCCGAGGAGGTCACCCAGGCATCGGGGGAAGTTTTTCCTCCTTCGGAAGCAATCTAGGGCAGATGAGGCCTGGGGTAGCAGCCCTTGAAGACTGTCCCATCGGGGGCTCTCACGCCTTCTTGACAGCTGGTACTAGGCCAAATCTAGCTGATTATTTTGCATTCTTTATCTCCTGTCCCATGAAAGTCTGGAGGAGAAATTTCTCCCCAGACCAATGGAATTCCTTTGAAAATAAATTCATTTCCAGCTTGACAAGGATGGATCCTAGTTTCTGAAATGCAGGTCCCAAGTCTTATTTTGAGGACAGGTGTTGATAATGAATGGCTCATCTTCTAAATTGCCAAAACCTTTTAGTGACCATAGTAGCTCTCAAAATCAAAATACGTGTACCCTTTGAATGAACAGTTCAGCATCTAAGAATTTATCTTACAAAAATATTTCTGTGTATGAACAAAGAAATATATGTAAGGATATTCATTGCAGTGCTCTTCATAATAGCAAAATGTTAAAAGCAATATCAAGTCCATCTTAAGGACTTGGATGAATATATAATTATATTAATACATTCAGCCATACAATGAATATTCAGCAATCATTTTTTCAAATCAGAATACCACATGGACTGATCTTGAAAAAATATCCATAACATGGGGACTGAAAATAAATTGAAAAATTGTATGAATACTTAATCCACTTGTGTTTAAAACAAGGTTTTTCAACCTTGGCACTACCGATCTTTGAGCCAGATAACTATTGTGGGGCCTGTCCTGTGCATTGTAGGATGTTTAGCAGCATCCCTGGCCTCTACCCACTAGATGCCAGCAGCACACCACCTCACTCCTACAATTATGACAACCAACACTGTTTCCAGACATTGCCAAATGTCCCCTGTGGGTAGAGATGGAGAGCAAAATCACCCCTGGTTGAGAACCACTGGTTTAAAATAATGACACATAGACCACTTAGGTTTGCATACCACAGAAAAAAAAGTCTAGAAGAATATCCACCAAGGTCTTACAATGCTTCCACTGGGAACCATGATTGGCCAGGAAAAAACAATGATCTCTTTTTATTCTATACACCTCTGTACTGTTTGATTTTTTTGACATATATTTCTGCAATTAAGTAGAAAATCTATTTCTATTCCACTCCACTCACAGACATACACATACATAAGGAAAATAAAGAGAATAGCTTCTATCAAGAGTCTGTACATTGGAATTCTATTTGGAAAAGAGAAACAGATGAGCTTTAGCTGGGATGGGAAGTCCTTTAAGAGGACTCACTAATGGGACATGATGGTAACTAGAGTTCATCAGTGAAGCATCTGGAGTCTCACCAAGACATAAAGCAAGTGTCGTGTCTGAGAGATTGTGAACTAAGTGGGAAATATGAAATTATGGCCTCTGGTTTTGAATTTGATGGGGACCAGTGTCTTGCATTCTCTACTTCAAATCACTCATTTGCAAAACTGAAAATCTACCTTTCCACAAAGACTTGAAGAGATCATTAAAGCAGCACCTATGAAATGGTTTGCCCTCATCGGATTTGGCACTACATCAATGAAAGATTTCTCATTAATGTTGATTTTGGTCATTAACATTGATTTTGATCATTAATATTGATTTTAAAGCCATTAAAAAAAAGAGCCTAGTCTAATTTGGGCACTTCAGAGTTTGGGGAACCCCAGATGCTTGGGTTTCTTCCTAATTTCAAAAGAATTCCCGCCAGGATGTTTTGAATTTGTTGGTATCCTCATGAGGAAAACAAGAAAATAAATCTTTTTGCTCTTTTTTGCTTTTCTAACTCATAGACTGCTCTGGAAAAATTGCTAAGGTTTACTCAGAAATGATAACATAAACTGCCATAGCCACTTTTTGTGACGTGTCCCCCAGTGAGTTAGTTGAAACTTGTGCTAAATTTCCTAGAAGGAAAAATGAACCTGGATCTTATAGAAAACAGACAAACAAAAAACATTTAGTCCCCCCATATTGATGCCAGTAAATGACATATCGTATATCCACCGGTAACACCTTCACCTCACTATAACTACATGGTACTAAGGGAATTATGGCTTTTGAACAATATTTTGAAAACCAGCAAGGTAGAATTTTCCTGCCCATCTATGCTGATGTTTTAAAGTAATTTGAGACAGTTTGTGAATTAAGTTTTGAATCAGTTCATAGTGACATATTTTACATTCTTTTTTCATTATGTTTCTTATTTTCTTGATGGAATAACAATGCTGAGAAATCTGTTTTGACTCACAAGCTACCCATGAATATTTTAATCATAAGTTTTGGACCAATTTATTTTTCTTTCCTAATTTGACTCAGCTTCCTAAAGACATTTTGGCTTTATCTGGTGATGTTTTACTTCTTTCCAATTCTACTTTTTTTTTTTTTTAATCAAAGCATTGTGTAATTCGTTCATCAAGAAATTAAGCCTTCCCTCTTTTTGTTTCCTCCTCTGAATCCAAAGAGTAAAGCTCAGTATTTGCCATTGTCAAGAATCTAGAATCGCTCTACATACAAATTCTTGAAGCCAAGAGAATGCAACATTTCTCTGATCTGCCTTGCACACAACATGGCAGGCTCAAATGAGGCCAGAACCACGAAGCAGAACATCATTTTCTATGTCTCTAGCAGTCACACTCAAGTCAGCTGTGCCAAACCACGGCAAGGATGCTTTTGGTAGAAATCAATGGCACACACAAGGACCCATTATTGAAACCATGGTTTCCATCTGCATTGTTTGCAAGAAAACATTAGTGAAAACTGGGCCAGTGCAGTGGCTTACGCCTGTAATCCCAGCACTTTGGGAGGCCGAGGCGGGTGGATCACGAGGTCAGGAGATCGAGACCATCCTGGCTAACACAGTGAAACCCCGTCTCTGCTAAAAATACAAAAAATTAGCCGGGTGTGGTGGCGGGCGCCTGTAGTCCCAGCTACTTGGGAGGCTGAGGCAGGAGAATGGCATGAACCCAGGAGGCAGAGCTTACAGTGAACCGAGATCGCGCCACTGCACTCTAGCCTGGGCGACAGAGCAAGACTCTGTCTCAAAAAAAAAAAAAAAGAAAAAGAAAACATTAGTGAAAATTAATTCAAAACATACACAAACTTTAGAGAATACTGCCAGACGAGGCTGACCACAGAGTACCTGTGCACGCTAGTTAGAAGTGACTGTAGTAGATACTGTTGGTGCTCTGCCCTCGGGTCTATTTTCTGTGTTTCTGTGGGCCCTTTTCCCCTCCCCATCCTATGGTATTTTACTTCCAATGGCTTGTACTTGTGATTCTCTTTCAGGGAACTGCTCAGGGGCTACTGGAACCACTTTGCCCACATGCATAGAAAGCCATGTGTGCCCACGGTTTATGTCCTCCAGTTCCCCAAGGCAGCCCATACCCAATGACTGATTGCTGTGGGGATATGAAAGCCCAGATCCCTTGCCTTAAAGCTAGAACATTACTCTAAGGAGTAATGTACATTCCAGATCTCATGACAGGTTAACACTGAGGTTGGTATTTTGCCTGAAATCACACCCCTACTTGGCCTCCTTCCCTTCCCAGGCCAGCTTCCCACTCCCCTATAAGCTTCTCCAGGGAGCCTGTCCTTAACACTTCACTTGTGTACACATTCTCAACTCATGATCTGCTTTGGGAAAACCTACTTAGGACACTATCTGTCCTCCTTTGCTCTCCCCCAAATTCTTGTCCTTATGCACATCTCATTCCATGCTGATGGCTTCCATCTGCGACACCTATTTTCAGTCTAGTAACCAAGGCCTTATATATGACATGTGTTAAAACATGACCATATAGTTTGTCATCCAATTCAAGACACTTTGCTCATGAAAGAGGATGCTATTAATAATTTTGCTTAGCAAAATGTATATCTACCACCCTCATTGCAGGGCTTCAAGTTATGCAATAAGTCACATTGGAGCCTGTGAATGGTGCCCGGAGTATAAATCTAAAATACAGATCTTAGAATGGACAGGGATCCAGACTGAGCCACAGGAAAGTTTGTTGACCTTTTTTCAGTGTTTTTGAGCTCTGAATATTACTAGAGGCCATTGTATCTTTCTAAGAGGTATTTGCAGCAAGTGAGGGTTGGAAATGCCAATGGACAAACCTAGGAAGTTGCAGACAACCTGACTCAGAAGCAGCTCTGCCCTTCTGAGAACCACTCAGAAGGAGTGTCCGCACTGTGCACCATCTTGGACAGACCATCCTAGACATCAAGAAAGAGTAGGCCCTGCAAGCTCTTAAAATCCTTCCATACCAGCCCCATCTGATGCCTTAATTCCCACTTAGGAAGCATACTCACGATTTTCACAGCGCTGCCCAGTATAGCCTGCCAAGCAGGCACACTTGTAAGATCCAGCCTTGTCAAGGACGCACGTGCCGTCATGGAAACAAGGGGATGAGGAGCATGCTGTAAGAGAAAAGGCATCCCTCAGCGCCACTGTGCATTGAGTCGATGTCTTCAGGCCCAGAGTCTTGACCAAAGTCTTTTAATTGCTTATTAAAGTCTTCTTGCAATGTTTTTTATTCCCTTTACTGAATTCATGTTATGATTATTTGAAAATGCCTAAAATAGATATTCATTAAATATCAAATATTGGTGATATTATTTGATGTTTCTGAGGGCCCCAGAAGTATGCTTAACATTCCTATAGTCTGAAGACCACAAGGCAATGCAAAGAAGAACATTAAACTGATGAAAGCACAGCCATGCTTGTATCTCTCCCACAGGGGTTTCAGTGGACAGAGACATCCTTGGGTAGCTGAAGACCATCTTTTTTCAAATAAAAGTTCACCATCCTGGGTACTGGGGCAATGCAACTGGAAGACAATCATTATGACACTGTTGAAGGTATATTCAATAATTTCCAAACTTACATTCTGTAATCATTAGTCCCTTGAGATGTTGATGTGTTTTACTAAGGGTTCCAAGCTCAAATATGTTAGGGAAATGTTGCTGACATTCAATGCTAATTAACCAGATTTCTTTACTGCAGAACTTCTCAGTTCAATGCCCCAATATGCATTGTGAGTTTCCTAATATACATTGTGAATTTCAAGCTTATTTGACCTCAAAGCCTGCATTTTACAAGGCATCCTGGGGACTATTTTTCTACAGAAAAGATTTTGAGAAACACTCATCTGTGTGTTATCCATCAATCCTACATTCATTTATCCCAATGTAGAGGTATATTCCTTGGCTCAGTTCAACAAATCTGTATTGAGTACTTGCTCAATACATGGCAAGGGAGAAATACAAGGAAGAACAGGATGTCCTATTTACCAGATTAAAGCTACTTGAAGAAAAATATAAAACGACTATGACTTGAAGCATAATATAGTTAGTGTATTATGAAGAAAGAAGAGGCAGTGCTACAAGACATTCAAAAAGGGCAAAGTCACAGCTTGTTGGAGCAAGAGAAAAGATTTAGGACAGGAGGAAGAATGTAGTAGGGACTGTGAAGGATGGATTTTGATGTGCAGGTTGCGGACAGGTGATTTTAACCACAGGAAATATCTTGAAGGCAAGTGAACAAACAGGGATGTTTGAAAAATGGGAAGTGGTATTATTTGACGGCATTGATAAAACACAGGCCAGTATTGCTAAAGTTCTCCAGGGGAGGTTGAGGAGGTCATTTCAGAAGAGAAAGACATTCTCCTGACCGTCCCTCAGTCCCAGATTCACAGACTGGCCAGCCACTGCTGCCCCTACCTGGCTTGCTGACTGTCCTAAGCCCCCACAGATGCATCTCATGTGGGACCTTGCTCAGCCTATACCTGCAGGGTGTCACCAAGGGAAGAGGATTCAGCCACAGGCTGATCACACCACAGCAGCAAAGCATCAGAACTCCCAGGCCCTGCACAGCTTCACAGGTGGCAGGCACAGAGACTGTAGAGAGCACCTGCTGAGAGTTCCTGTAGGCAGCATCCTAAAAGAGGGGTAGACCGGGGAGCAGGGTCCCCTGGCCTTGCTGAACAGACAGGACTGAAGAAACACTGATTATTCAGCCATGCACCTTCTTTCCTGAGACTTTCATGTCATACCCTATGAAAAAGGAAGTCTTAATGATCAGAATACCATTACAAGTTCTTTTTTAATTCAGTTATTTTTTAAATCAAACTTCAAGCCTGTGTTTATTTTGTAAAACCTGATGCAATCTGATCTCAGAACGATGAGAGTCAGGTGATTGCTTAGGATTAAGCATTTTGTTAGGTTTGGTCAAATCCTACTTCCTAATGTGATCACAGCAAGAGTTACAGTCAGGCTTAAAGTTACTCATCAAGTCAATGACATTTACCATTATAGTCTTTTAATACCTATTTTATAGGTGGCAAGTGGAGGGTACAGGTATGCCTAGGGTTGGGCAGCTGTTGAATTCTTACTATGTACCAGACTATGCCAAGCTCTCCATTTGTTCTGTCTCTCACAGCCTCCTTAATGGAGAAGGATCTACTATTACTCCCTTATCACTCATTAGGAAACAGAGGCCCAGCGGGGTAGAAGAACTTACCCAGGGTCACATAGCTTGATCTGTCAGGGATCTAAAGCCAATATTCTCAACCATGAGAGGTCACCTTGTGTGAGCTCTAGAGCCGAACAGCTTGGGTACAAATACCTAGTTCTGCCCTTATATCTGTGTGACCTTGGACAAGTCATTCAGCCTCTCCGTGCTTTAGCCACTGCATTTGTATAAGGGAGATCATTCCTAGTTCTGGTTCTGGGTGAGCTTTTCTGAAATATACCTTGCTATCTCTTTTTTCTCAGTGTGTAGGCTGTTTCTAAGAACACAGTCTGCTAGGTTTTAATAAGGATGAGAGGAAGAAAGGAAGGGACATGGAAAGAAGATATTTGCCTGGAGCAAGCCATAAAATGCCACATTTGTCTCCTTGGCCTTTACCTGTGATCTCCTCAAAAATGGCATGGAAGCCATCAAAATTCTTGGAGCCATCGGAATGGAAGAGGACGTGGAGTGAGGATCCCGTGCTCTGGATAGGAGCTGGCCGCTCGTTGCCACAGACACGCTTGATGATCTGGCCATCGCGGTTGTCTCCATCACGAACCTCAACATAGTCATACTGGCACATGTAGTCAAACTCCAGACTCAGCATGACAAATCTGTGGGTGGACAGGGTGACGGAGAGAAACAGATGGGCCCTGGACAGTCCTGAGACCACTGGGCACATTCAAGGCCAGATGAGGAACAGGCCTGAGGAACAGATGGTGTCACTGGCCTGATCTGATAGGAAAATGGTCCTCGGAGGTTGGCGAATTTCTCTTAGTGGAGGAGTATGTATTTGTGCACTGTTTGCAAGTATGTGCACATGCAAGTGCCTGCCCAGGTGGAGCAAGGTGCCATAATCCATGCAGAGAGTCTTTGCATGTGTCGGTCTCTTTTCCAGGGCACTTTTTCCTCCCAGTCTGTGTGGCTGGTTCCTTCCTATCCTCAGGCCTAAGCTTAAATATTCTCTCCTCAAAGAGGCTTCCCTGACCGCTCTTTCCAAAGAAGATCCCTTATTTTTCTCACACTGTAGACATAAATTTCAACCTCTTATATTTACCTCCTTGACTTTTTGTGTGTCTATGTGTGGCCTGTCTTCTCCACTGGCCTGCAAGTTACTTGAAGCAGAGAGGAACACCTGCCTCGTTCCACAGTTTTCACAGTGTCCAGCACAGTGCCCGGCCTATGGAGATGCTACAGATATTGCCAAATATATGACTGAATGGATACTTTATTGTAATTTTATAGTTGGAGAATGAAAAAAAGCTCATATTGTTTTGCAAGACTAAGTAAAGGGGAAAACAACAGCAACAACAAAAAACCTCTGCACACTCTTCCGTTTGATGGAAGAATCAGAAGGTAATTATCTTCTAGGCAACGATAATTCTCACCCAAAGAGTAGAGAAAGTAGCACCAAGTCAGAATTTCAGGGGTTAAGGAAACCTGACACATCCATGCTTATCAAAAAGGGGTCTTGGGTTTGAAAACACTGAGATACACCAGATTGGAAACACAGAAGATGACATTAAGGCCCCGATTCCAAGAGACAAGAAAAGCAGCAGCCACATCCCAGGGCAAGAGAGGCAAAAGCATTTTTCCAGGATTCCCAAGGGAATACCTGAGTATCAAGTTCACAAAATGTATGTCTGTATCTTCTCCTCCACACTCTGGAGAAAAAATAGAAATAGAAAGGCCCATAACTGCTGCCTAAAATGTTGGGAGTAGGGATATTTCTGCCACCTACAGTAAAAACCCAACATGCCAGCATTAGGGAACACTGGAATATAGTGACAATCAGTATATTGATTTTAAGTGTTCCAAAAGGTACTATTAACAAAGAAATCCAATAACAGTGTTTCATCAGTGTTTACTTCACAAAGGGTTGATCACAGAGCTTTTGGGGTGTAGGTCCTGTGAATCGCATTTTGTACAGCCTGCTCTAACATCTAAGAGGACAGCTGATTTCTTATCCAGATGCCACCATGCACTCACTGTGCGTGTTAAGGAATTAGCTCCTTCTCTTGGCCTTGATATCTTTGTCTGCAGAGTAAGGGAGAAGCTACCACCTGACAGAAACCAGTTTTTTCTGAAGCTGAAGAGACATTGCAACTATATTTGCGTTCATGCATTCATTTGTCCATTTGTTCACTTACTGAACACATATTTCTGGAGGCCAGCTCTGTCCCAGACACTGTACTAGGTGCTGTCAGCATAGCAGTGCCCCAACTACCAGCTAGGCACATGCCGGCCCTCATGGAGATTAATTCTGGGTTAGAAGATAGATAATAAGCAAGGAGACTAAAAAACAAGGTAATTTTAGAGTGCTGAGTGCCGTGAATCAAATTAACCAGGTAAGAGCATAAAAAGTGACTAAGGTGTTAAGTTTCTGACACAATGTGGTCAAAGAAGCCCCCTCTGAGGATGTGCTAGCTGGGCAGAGGTTTAAGTGATGCAGTAGAGCCAGCCATGTGAAGGTCATGGGGCAGAGTGGTCCAGGCAGGGGAATCTGTAAGCGCAAAGGCCCTGGAGCAATGATGAGGTTGACATGTTCGAGAAACTGAAAGAAAGCCAGGGATGCTGCAAGGTGGTGAATGAAGGGGAGAGTGATAGGATCCGAGGCCAGTGAGGGCAGCCTGCGATAGATCTTGTGTGGTAAGGAATCTAGATTTTATTCTAAGTCTATAGGAAGCCACTGAAAGGTTTCAACAAGGGGATAATGCTGGATTCAGATTTTAAAGGCTCCCTGCAGCCACTCTGCAGAGAGGAGATGGCAGCTGGCAGGAGTGGAAGCCAGGAAGCCAGTTAGGAGGGCATGACACAATCTCAGTGGGAGATGGGTGTAGCTTGAAGCAGAATGGTGACAGTGGTGACAGAGAGCTGTGGATGGACTATTTTTCAAGTAGGAAAATAGATTTTGTGGTGGTCTGGTGGTAGATGATGGAAAAGGGGCATCAGGGACACCTGCTGGGCTTTGGGGCTGAACATTGTGCCTATGCTTCCAAGTATTTCCATCATTATTACTATCCCTGGCCAGATGCTCCAGACTTAACTCAAGGAAAAGAAATCCACACATTTCCATGCCTCCCTAAGGCCCTTTCCTGGGCAGCTAATATGCTTCTCAATCCTCCACTGTTTTGCTATTTTAGAATATCCTTTTGCATCTTGGATTTTGGAGAAGCTCCTCAGAGGCCCAGAAGGGACCATTTGTCTTGGTCCCTGCGCTGCTGAAATATTAACATGCAGCATTTAACACCTACCTTTATCATCCCTGCAGACCCAGCCTTGAGCTCACTGGGCAGAACAGCATGGTTCATTGCTTGTTCCTTGAGCTAGGCTTCCTCTAGGAATTAATGAGACTCATTCCCAACCCCAGGTCTTCAGGGAGTGGAAACACAATCTGTCATGCACTAGTTTTGAAGAGGAAGATTGAGAAGGGGACATGTTTTGCTGGATTTTTCTAATTCAAGGTACCATGTTGCCCCTCCTGGAGGACAGAGAGACATTCAAGGAGCCAGGTAGCATGTGGCAAACTCTGTGTCCATTTAGCCACCCAGAAAATACTTAGTGAAAGCCTGTGCCCTAGAGGATCAGGGATTTTAAATCCGTTCATTGTCACCACAGGGTTAAAATGAGAAGAGCTAAGTGGACAATGACCATAGCCATTCTAGGGGTGAGTGAGGAAAGGGGGAGGTGTTTTTCATTAGAGAGAAGATACACTGGAGCCAGAAAGCAGTTCTTTCAGCATTTATTCATGCAACAAGTATTTACCATGCAACTATAGTGTGCCATGAACTGTTCCAGCACTATGATGCAGTCATGAACGGTTCTCACAAAACAGGACCCTCGTGTAGCATTTATCAATAGTTACAATAAAACAGGGTCTATACTTTGGACTGTGGCATAAATAACAGTTGCAAGGGCCCTAAAGCTCCATAAAAAGAAATGACTCATCTTCCACACTGGTGAGAGAATTAGTTTATTTGTTGTGGGATGTTTGCTTTTTTCTGAAAGCCCCAATTAAAGGAGTTGTGACAAGCATCAGCCCCAATCTAAAGTATAATTCTTTGAAAGTTAGGCCTGTGCCTTTTATTTCTTTACATCCCTCCCATGGGAACCAGCCCAGCTCTGAGTAAGTAGGAAACACTGTTTAAGATTTGTGGATGGGTAGGTTGCACTCAGTATTTTGCTTTGTTGGTGTTATCCTTGGGTCAAAATCATCTGAGCCCCACAGTTCTAAGGCGGTGATAACAAGCATTTAGTTGGCTGTAGTTTCAACCAGGCCTTATCACAGAGAATCAGAGTGGTAAAGAGAAAAGCTCCAATATATAAAGGCTCCAGAGGATCCCAGTGACCAAGAGCCTTCCATCCCATCGCTGTATCCTTATAACCTCAGACTCCTGAGTTCTGGCCCCAGCTCCTTACCTTAGTTGGATGACAAACCCAGGTTTAGCATGAATGGTCCATTCGCAGTGAGCATTTAGGGGATAGCTTTCCAACAAAATCTGACCCTTTGGGGCTCGCAGAACCTGGCCGCATCCTAAGAAAAGAAGAAAAGATTGGGACATAAAAATGGAGGTCAATAGGAAAGAGACTGGAGAAGGTCTCAACGAGACTTTGAGCACATGCCACACCCCTGAGAACAGGATGAATAAGGAAAAGGAAGAAGGAAATTAATATTTCTCAAGCAGCTGGCAACGTGCCAGGCAATTTACATAGATTGATTCATTTAATCCACCCAACAGCTTGGGAAGGGAAGTGGTGTCCTCACAATTTTCCAGCTGGGAAAACAGATAGATGATCAGAGAGTTAAATAAATAACTTGTCTAGCCACTAAGTGACAGAGCAAAGACTCAAACCTAACTGTGTTTGAATGTAAAGTTCAAGCCACCCTATCATCCTACCTCTCCAGGCCTGACAAATGCCAGCCTGCTGCCCCTACCTTAAAAGGCTCAGAAAGTAGACCCTCCCCACAGCTCTACTCACTTTCCTCCACCAGCCAGGCAGGAAATCAAGGCATTAATTTGTTCTATGAGTAGTCATGTAATAAATGCCTCTTTAATGCATGACAGTGGAAAGGAGAGATGATTTCCAACCAGTTGGACTGGATTGATGATTTTCTCATTTTTTTCTTGCTCCCAACCCCTTTTGTTCAAATAAACTCCTATCAAGAGCACCAGTAAAACTAAGTGTATCAAAAAGGGGCTCCTGGTTAAAGCAGAAGCAGGGGCCCAAAACCCTCCACCCCGATCCTTACCTAGTCTGCTGAGTTACCTCCAAGGAATCCCTAAGATTTGAAAACCACTATACTGAATAGTCTTGAAATTAGATCATGTTTTCTAGTGTTAAGATAAGCACAGGTATAGAAAATGCACTGTATTTTTGTACCCAAAAGTTTGGGGAAAATGTCTTGAAGTGATTCTATGGAAAAATTATTTGGATCATGAAATAAATGATATTCTCTACCTGGGGGTGGCACACTATGATCCTTGGGCCAGATACTGCCCACCGCCTCCTTTGTAAATAAGGTTTTATTGGAACACAGTGACACCCATTCATTTATGTATTGCCTATGGCTGTTTTTGGACTATCATGGCAGAGTTAAGTAATTATAGCAAGAGACAGTAGGCCCCATAAAAATGAAAATACTTACTATCCAGCTATTCACGTAAAAAGTTTACCTTCCCTATTTCTATACAGAAATCCAGATTGCCTTCTTAAACTTGGATGCATAGTTATATTCAATAACTCCCCAAGAATATAAAATTTCATAACTAAAAATAAAAATATTACTAGTGGATACTGCACCATGGCAAGATGACAGTAGTAATATTTCTAGTGTTAGGAAAAGAGCCCAAACTCCACTTTTGACAAAGCTATGAGGTCTGAGGCTTCTTACTTTTGTGAAAACTACTGCTAGGTCATACAATCTATCTCTTCACTAAGATCTTTATTGCTGCTGCCTTGTGCCAATGATGGGAAGCATCATCCACTAGTTTCCACTTGGGGCTCCTGTCTAGCCCCAGCCTCCATCATCTCTCTCTGTAATCTCATCTCCTCCTTGATCTCCTGGTAATACGGTTTGGCTGTGTCCCCACCCAAATCTCATCTTTGTAGTTCCCATAATCCCCACATGTCATAGGAGGGATCTGGTGGGATGTAATTTAATCATGGGAAAGGTTACTCTCATGCTGTTCTCGTGATAGTGAGTGTTCACGAGATCTGATGGTTTTATAAGCGGTTTTCCACCTTCGCTTGGCACTTCTCTCTCCTGCTGCCATGTGAAGGACATGTTTGCTTCCCCTTCTGCCATGATTGTAAGTTCCCTGAGACCTCCCCAGCCACATGGAACTGTAAGTCAATTAAAGCTCTTTCCTTTATAAATTACCCAGTCTCAGATATTTCTACATAACAGCGTGAAAACAAATACACCCGCCATTCACCCTTGTCCCCCAACATACTATTGTCCACCTAGTATCCAAAGCCACCTTTTAAATAAATGAATCAGATCACATTATCTTCTTGATTCAAGCCCTCCAAAGGTTCTCCACTGTGCAAACACCTTCCTATGTCATTTGCAGCTCTGCCTTGCTGGCTGCCTAAACCCACACTCCTCCCAATCTCACATACCACTCATCTGCTTGTCCACACTGCCCTAGACACAGCCTACTTTCTGTGCCCAACTCTGGCCCTTGTACTTGCTGTTTCCTAAACCTAGAAGGCTCATCTTCTTCTGCATCTCTTTCCTGTAAGAATTAAGCTTATATGATTGCACCACTGCACTCCAGCCTAGGTGACAGAGCAAGACTTCATCTAAAAAAATAGAATAATAAAAATAATAAGCTCGACTGCCACTTCTTCAAAGAAGCCTTCCTTGCTATCCAGCTAAAATAGGCCCTCCCAATTCTATGGTCAATATTATTACTCTGTTTTGTTTCCTTCATAATACACATGCCTATTTGAAATTATCTCACTTACTTGCTTACTCCCTTTGATAGAGCTGGGATCTTTTCTAGCTTGTACACCTAGAATGGCACCTGGCATTTAACAGGTGCTCACTGCATATTTGTTGAATAAAAGGATGTTGATATTATTATTTGCATTTTCTCATTTAATCTTCATTAAAAAACAGAGAACAACATTCATCTCCCCATTTTCTAGATGTGGAACACTAAAGATGGAGAAGTTAAGTGATTTCCCTAAACTCAGATGCCAGGAAGTTAGAAGACTGTAAATCGTTATCCTAATGGTAAAGCAGTGGTTAAGAATAGAGACTGCAGAATCTGACTGCCCTTGGTTTGAAACTCAGCTTTATTTTCCCTAGCTGTGCAGCCTTGGGCAAGTTACCTCCTTTGTCAGAACCTCAGTCAATTTGAATCAAATGTGAATAAAAGTGGCAGCTACTGTATACGGTTTTGTGAAGCTTAAATCGTGCATGGCAAACTCTTAGCAGGAAAATTAGTAAATGTTAGCTGTTTGTATAGAGTGGCAGAGCAGAGATATGACCTTGGATTTGTCTAGTATCAACGCTGAGTCTTTGCTGATATGTTAAACTGTCTTAGGGGCATTCTGACCCAGTCCTCTCCCATTCCATTTTGAAACGGCAGAATTTTTCCACCCCTAAGAGAGATACATGGAATTTTTGCCCGCTCCCTTTTTGAAATGCACGTTCCTTCTCTGCACACCTCACACTCCTCATCGCCCCCATCTACCCATCTGCTGCTGGGCTACGGAAGTGATATGCGGGGTGTGAGAGACAACAAAAGAAGCCTTCCTGCACAGCCCCCGTCCCTCAGGGACTGGCAGCTTCCCAGCCTGCAAGGTGTTAAATCCCAGCTCCCTCAGCAAACCTCCTGCTGGGGATCCCAAGTTAGAACCAGCAGCAAATCCTGCCAGCCTGCTCCCAGTTTCTTCTCTCCATATGGAAGCTGGAAGCAGCCAGCTGTGCCTCAGGCCCCTCCCCAAATCCAAGGGAAGGCGGTGCTCATCCCCATTTAGGCTTCCTTAGCACATCCATTTTGGCTTTGGCCAGCTCCAGGGTCTCTTGCAGTCTCTGGAGGGCTCAGTCCCCATCCTCACCCAGATGCCCCATCCCTGGCCATGTGAAATGCTGGACCATCTGTTCCTGTAGGCTCAGGGGCTGTCCTTCAGAAGCAGCCAGGATTCTAAACACATGCAACATCTCCATTCTTCTTAATGAGGTTCCTTTCACTCTGAAGGGGAGGGCAGAGTTGGCCCCAAGATGGGGAACAACTTCCAAACAACCAGAGACAAAGGGGCCACTTCTTGGAAATGTGTTTGGAAGAAGGAATATTAGGGAAACAGCAAGAGGAGGAGGGAGCTGCACTCCCTCCCCACATCAAGAAACGCCTTCAATTCCCTCTCCACTCTTGCCTCTACTTGGAGATCTGGCGAGGCTGGGTGCAGGGGCAGCCTGACTACACCTCTCTGTCCAGGGCAGAACAGTGAACACAGCTGAGTGTCCCTGCCAAGGAAGTATCGTTGGCCAACCTAGCAGGTGGTCCTGAGTCTGAAAGACCAGAGCAGGCAAAGAGCCTGGAAGATGTGCTCAGATTCCTTAACAATGTCTTACTGCAGGAGAAGAGGGGTATAGGTGTGTGCGTGTGTGTGTGTGTGGGGGTCTGTGTTTGTGTAGTGATATCTGTCAGTGAAGCTGGACTATGCCCTGAGCTCTCAAATCCTGGCCTCATTGCCAATCTTTCCCCATGGCTACATGCCCAAACAGGAGAGGCAGCTGGGTAGACCCTGCTTCTACAGAACTGAAAGGAAATCTTTATTAATTTCTAGACCAGTAAGACAGCTGGAAAAGGCTCTCAACAAAAATGAACACCCTTAGCCTCAGACAAAAGTCTTCTTATCTTCAGCATTTGGTGCAGGGGAGGGGATTGTGGGAGAGACATACACACTTCTAAGAAGTGGTTGGGTTTTGTTTTTCTTTACTGTTTCCTCTTAGAAAGAAAAGGAGGACTTAAAAAATTTCAGAGAGAGGCATTTGCATTTTCTTTCCTCCTTCAAAGATGACACAGTCTGTGATGCCAGCCGGGGTCCGAATCTTAGTTCAGCCACTTACTAGTTGTGTGACTCTAAAAAAGGCCACTATATTTCCTGAGCCAAGGTCTCTCATTTGGAAATGAGAATATTTGTACCTACAACAATGTGTTTTTCTCACTTGTCTTAGGGATTAAATGAGATATTGTATATAAAGCACTTAGCACAGCACCTGGTACGTAAAAATGCTCAATAAGTGGCAACAAATATTGTTATTTTTCTTGAGTCTTGTCTGGATCTGAGGCACTGACTGTTTTGGTCCAGGAATCACAGGGGACAGCTCAGGTTCTGACCCACTGCTCCAGGGCTCATGAGAGCTTCGTCTCATCACTGGCTAGAACCCTAAACCCATCAGGCTTAGCATCCCAGACAGTGATAGCAGAGCTAAGGCTTGGATGATGAAGACCCTAAGGGCCTCTCACATCAAGAGATGGTTTCGTGGAAAGGATAAAAGAAGGGGCCATGGGGCTGGCTTCTGAATTTGCATCTTGGCTCTGCCACTTACAAGTTGTATGACAGTAGAAAAGTTATTTATCCCTCTGTGCCTGAGTGTCTTCATCTGTCACATGGCTGTGACAAGGGTTGCAATGGGGATTAAATGAGTCAGTACAGGAAGGTACTCTGAATGATGCCTGGTTCATAGTAAGTACTAAGTGTTGGCTTTTATCAGGGGCTCAGGTGTTCATCAGGAACAATGACAAGTCCTCAGCTCAGCCTGTGAGTTGACCTATAACCCCAATCCACCTGACTCTATGATTGTTTATTGAATTGTCTGCCTCCGCCATGATGCAGTTCCATGGGGAAAGGAATATCATCTGTCCTGTTTATACCTCTGTGTCCATCAAGTCAGTGCTCAATTACCATAACTACTAACTGAATGAATGGTTAGACCAAAAAACCAATTCAAACTTATTTCTGTCCAAACAAACCATTTTTAAAGCCCCTCCCCACCACCCCGTGTCAAATGGCCTGTCCATTCAGTTGAAAAAATGGTTGTTCAGAAAGAATAGCATCTACCACTTTGCTGCAGAAAGTCTTTCTTCCCCCAAAGTTGCCAGGGTTATCACAAAACACTCACATGGAAATAGCCCTGGTAATACAACTCAATGGACAGGGTCTGGCTAGGGTAGCACAAAGAGTTAAGATTGCTAAATACTTTCAGTCTCTTTTCCCTGTGCTTCAGTTTGGTTGATTTCTATTGAACTGTCTTTAAGTTCCCTGATCTTTTCTTCTATTTTGACCAATAAGCCGTTAATCCCCTCCAATGAATTTTTGTTTTATTTCAGATAATGCATTTTTCAGTTCTAGGATTTCCAGTTGGTTTCTTTTTTATTGTATTTTTCAGTGCTAGGGTTTCCATTTTGTTCTTTTAAATACTTTTCAAATCTCTCCTGAATTTCTTTTTCTTTTTTTATTATTTTACTTTAAATTCCAGGATGCATTTGCAGAACATGCAGGTTTGTTACACAGGAATACATGTGCCATGGTGGTTTGCTGCACCTGTCTACACATCATCTAGGTTTTAAGACCTGCATGCATTAGATATTTGTCCTGATATTCTCCCTCCCCTCACTCCCCAGGCCCTGACAGGCTCTGGTGTGTGTTGTTTCCCTCCCTATGTCCATGTATTCTCACTGTTCAGCTCCCACTTATGAGTGAGAACATGTGGTGGTTGGTTTTCTGTTCCTGTGTTAGTTTGCTGAGGATGATGGCTTCCGGCTTCATCCAGGTCCCTGCAAAGGACATGATCTCATTCCTTTTTATGGCTACATAGTATTCCATGGTATATTATATACCACATTTTCTTTATCCAGTCTATCATTGATGGGCATTTGGGTTGGTTCCATGTCTTTGCTATTGTAAATAGTGCTGTAATAAATATACATGTGCATATGTCTCTATAGTAAAAAGATTCATATTCCTTTGGGTATATACCCAGTAATGGAACTGCTGGGTCAAATGGTATTTCTGCTTCTAGATCCTTGAGGAATCACCACACTGTCTTCCACAATGGTTGAACTAATTTACATTCCCACCAACAGTTTAAAAGCTATCCTATTTCTCCACAGCCTCACCAGCATCTATCATTTCTTGACTTTTTAATAATCACCATTCTGACTGGCATGAGACAGTATCTCATTGTGTTTTTAATTTGCATTTCTCTAATAATCAGTGATGTTAAGCTTTTTTTCATATGTTTGTTGGCTGCATAAATGTCTTCTTGTTTTGTTTGTTTGTTTGTTTTGAGACAGATTCTTGCTCTGTTGCCCAGGCTGGAGTGCAGTGGCATGACCTCGGCTCACTGCAACCTCCACCTCTCGGGTTCAAACAATTTTCCTGCCTCAGCCTCCCAAGTAGCTGGGAGTACAGATGCATGACACCACACCCAGCTAATTTCTGTATTTTTAGTAGAGACAGGGTTTCACCATGTTGGCCAGGCTGGTGACAAACTCCTGATCTCAAGTGATCCACCGCCTCGGCCTCCCAAAGTGCTGGTATTACAGGCATGAGCCACCTTGCCCAGCCATAAATATCTCCTTTGGGGAAGTGTCTGTTCATATCTTTTGCCCACTTTTTGATGGGGTTGTTTGTTTTTTTCTTGTAAATTTGTTTAAGTTCCTTGTAGATTCTGGATATTAGACTTTTGTCAGATGGGTAGATTACAAAAATTTTCTCCCATTCTGTAGGATGCTTGTTTGTTCTGATGATAGTTTCTTTTGCTGTGCAGAAACTTTTTAGTCTAATTAGGTCCCATTTGTCAATTTTAGCTTTTGATGCAATTGCTTTTGGCATTTTTGTCATTAAGTCTTTGCCCATGCCTATGTCCTGAATGGTGTTGCCTATGTTTTCTTCTAGGGTTTTTATAGTTTTGGGCTTTACATTTAAGTATTTAATCCACCTTGAGTTAATTTTTGTATAAGGTGTAAGGAAGGGGTCCAGTTTGAGTTTTCTGCATATGGCTAGCCAGTTTTCCCAGCACCATTTATTAAACAGGGATTCGTTTCCTCATTGCTTGTTTTTGTCAGGTTTGTTGATGATCAGATGGTTGTAGATGTGTGGTGTTTTTTCTGAGGTCTCTGTTCGGTTCCATTGGTCTATATGTCTGTTTTGGCACCAGTACCATGCTATTTTGATTACTGTAGCCTTGTAATATAGTTTGAAGTCAGGTAGTATGATGCCTCCAGCTTTGTTCTTTTTGCTTAGGATTGTTTTGGCTGTATGAGTTCTTTTTTGGTTCCATATGGCATTTAAAGTAATTTTTTTCTAATTCTGTGAAGAATGTCAATGGTAGTTTGATGGGAATAACATTGAATCTATAAATACTTTGGGCAGTATGGCCATTTTCACAATATTGATTCTTCCTATCCATGAGGATGGAATGTTTTTCCATGTGTTTGTGTCCTCTCTTATTTCCTTGAGCAGTGGTTTGTAGTTCTCCTTGAAGAAGTAGTTAACATCCCTTGTTATCTGTATTCTTAGGTGTTTTGTTCTCTTTGTAGCAATTGTGAATGGGAGTTCATTCGATTTGGCTCTCTGCTTGTCTATTGTTGATGTATAGGAATGTTTGTGATTTTTGCTCATTGATTTTGTGAATTTTTCATGTCTTCATCCATTATAGTCATCTTTTCCTGTCAACCTTTTAGTGCATTTATTTTCAAGTTGTGTAAAAGTTTCTTGTTTGAAAATTTCCATTTCATCATCCATGCTCTATTTCTTTTGACTGGTTGTTCTCTTGAATGTAGATCTTATTTTCTTGCTTGTTCACAAGAGGAGATCTATTGTTTCCTTTGATTGGAAACGCCCTCTCCTCTATTAGGCTGGTAGGAGAACTGATCAGGGATGAATCAGTTTGACCCAATCAAGGGTTAAGCTGATTTGGGGCAGGACTGAAGCTATAATCTCACCAGAAGAGCCTTGAAATTCAAACCCCATAAACCTGAGGAAATCTCTCTTTGATTTTCATCTCCTCCTTCCCCCAGCTTCCTGTACTCCCATGACTACAAGACTGGGAAGCTGTGAGCCCATGAGACTGTGAGACTTTGAGACCACAAGCTTATGAAGCTGCAAGGTGACAACATCCCAAGATCTCCTGCTTCATAGCCTCATTCCAGCCTCTGCTTGCACAGCCAAATTCCATTTAATAAAATACCTGGTGGAGAGGATTGTCTTTGCCTTAGGGTCTCTTCTAGATTTAAGTTCAACTGGTCAGCCCATAGATTCAAAAGTTTTCCTGGCTTCTCCTCCTCCTTCTCCGGTAGGCCCCTTCCTGCACTTGCCCTGCCCCCAACCTCAGCAGCTGCCTTCAAGTATGAAGCATCCCGAATCTCTTGCTCATCCTGGAAGAATTCACCCCTCTGGAGTTTAAATTCTTTTAGATTTCATATTCACAGACATATTATGGTTTTAATGAAAATTGTTATTTTCTTTGGTTTAATCTAGTGATTTCTTACTGTTTGAGCAGGAGGGAAGGTCTTTCACATCCTTCAATACCTTCACCAGAAGCTGAGCTATGATTGATGAGTTCTTTAACAACATAAAATCCTCTGCAAAGATTTAAACATTAATTCCCTGTGGTCAAAGAACTTCAGCACATAAAATATAAAATACTATTTGCCATACAATAGTTTGTCTGGTGAAGACTACCTCCTTGTGTCCAGTGTGTATTCTTTAACCTTAAAGGCTTCTCTTTTATTATCTTTCTTCTCTGGCCCTATATTGATTTCTTCCCTTGCCACCCAAAACAACAAACAAATAGAGCTCATTTCATGGCTCTGGATTATAAGAATTAGCATCCACCATTTATTGAGCACTTACTATATACCAGACTCCATCCACCATTTATTGAGCACTTACTATACACCAGATTCCATATTAAGGGATTTATAGACAGTTCTTCACTTAATCTTCACAAAAACTCTCAAGGCCACTATGAGGATTCCAATTTTGTAAATGAGGAAACTGAGATTCACAAAGATTGGGTAACTTTGCCCAAAGCCAGGAAAGGAACAGAGATTCAAATCCAAGCCCAGGCTGCTAACTGCCACCTAATACCATCCCCAGTTTGAATCAACCTGGGCATTGTTCTTTTTCTGGGAACATCAGGACACAAAAGGCTGGAGCGAGATGAGGCAGCTTTCAGTGACTCCACCCTAGGCAATTCCGCAGCTCCCCTGGAGGGCAGCCCCGAAAGTCAGTAACACACAGCTTTGTAAGCCTTCTCCCCACTCCCCTTAAGTTTGCTCTTAATCATTCCTGCTTATGGCTCAGGAATCAGCCTGCACAAATCCTCTTCCTCTCTGATAACTCGCCCTACAAACATTTTTGGGCATGGCTTACGGCCAGTTCCTCTGTTTCTCTGCCTCTGTCCAAAATATGACTAAGAAGATAAATGTATTAAGGACCTATAATCTCTCCCCATAAATCCTCTCATTTGGGTTGCTTTACTAACCTCCTTAGATGCCCAGTATCCTTCAGGGACTGAAAGGCTGGGATCACTGCCATGACAGCTAGAAGTGTGGCATTCTGGGTCACTCTTGGGCCCTCCTGCTGCTCATCTTTTTTGATGGCCAAGGAACTCAGCCTAGGGCCAAGCTAAACCAACACCAGTCCGGTGGTCAGCAGTGGAAGTCAGCAGAGTGGTTCCACTTCAGAACTCAACTTTTGAGTTTAAGAAACCCTAAGAGGAAGCCTTGGTTTCGACTTTGGATATCAGCACCCCTAATAGCCAGCACCCAAATTACAGTTCCTAAATACAATTTCCCACTATAAGAAACCAGGATGCAGGGAGAAATAGCTTGTTTCAAGACCTGGCATAGAAAATCAAGGTGAACTTAAAACATTTGTGGGTCAGGGGTAGAATGCAAGTAAGTGCTCAAGGAACAATGAGGTGCAGCCAGCTTAAAGGGCCAAATCTGAAACCATCTAAGCATCAAAAGAAAAATTATGATAACACTATGAAACAGAAAAAAATTAAAATTCATGAGTCTCATAGTGCAGAAAAAGAGAGAGAGAGCCAGATGTTGGAGAATGATTAAAGAGTGGCGAATCCTGGAAAGGAGCATATGGATGTATACTATTCTTTCAACTCTCTGTAGAATTGAAGTTTTTAGATTAGAAAGTAGAGAAAGGTAGAAAGAACAGTTCTTTTTTTTAATGGCAATAAAGTGCCAGTAGCTCCTAGTCTGGATATTCTGAGATTACTAAACGAATCTTTCCTGGGCAGAAAGATGTGAATGAGTTCTGTCCTGGGCTCAATAGCCTCAGGCCGTTTGCGCATCCTCCTGGATAATACAACCTGCCAATGGTTATGCATGAATCAATTCCATAATGAATTTTAAGGTTGTTATTAGTTAGGTTAGTAATACAAACATTGTCCAGGACAGTGAGCAAATAAAGGTGCTACTGCATCTGTTCAGTGCCAGATGCTCTCTAACCCACATATAAAACAGCTCTGATCCTTCTGGCACTTGCCCGCCACTCCTCCCTCCTTCTAAGGCTCTGTATGGTACTCAGGAAAAAAAATGCTCAGGCTCTTCAGAGACACTCAGAAGGAAGCGCCTTCAGGATAACGTTGTCTGAAAGGATCGCTTGGGCGCCATCTAGTGGGAAAATGCTTGCACTGCCATGGGGCTCCAGCGAGTGAAATGAATTACTTCTTCCTATGAATTCCCTACACATTTATTTAGTGCCAGTATGAGGTGAGGGTGATAAGAACCTAATAACATCATATTGATGTCTTCTTATGGTCAAGCACTTTTTTCACAGATGGATTGTAAACTCACTGCAGAATCATTGTGTTCCCTGGTGACCAGCCCAGTGCTCCATAAGAAATGCTCCATCAGTGCTCATGGCAGTGGTAACATACACTGTGTGGAATGAGGCTTTCAGAACAAGCGTAACGTAATTGAACAAGCAAAACTGAACCAACACAGATTGGATAGAATCTGACCATTAGTTTGTTTTTTTAATTTCATAGCATTGACCACACTCTATTTTTCTAACTTTAAAAAAAATCTCCTCTCTAAAGCACAAGCTCTAAGATGTCAGAGACCATGTCCGTCTGGCTTATCATTGTACATCCAGCACCTAGAAGCATCCATTCAAGAAATATCTTTTGACTGGATGGGTAGATTAATGAATGAAGGTGTGAGCTCTCTGTTCTGCCTGCCTAGGAGACACACTGGTTGCTCTGAGCCAGTTCTGCTGTCCTCGAGAAAGCCTGGACCCTCAAATGGACACGATCACCAGCCCAACCAATGAGGCTCCATAAACAGCATCTTACACCAAGGTGCAACCCAAGATTTGACCAGTAGGTGCTATTTAAAAAGACACATGCTCAGGATTTCTGAATATTAATATTTTCTGTTTCATAACATTTGGGTGACTGCTATCCTTGTTTTGTTACCATTTGCTGTATTGACTTCTTGCATGCAAATATTCTTCCCCTCCTGTCCCCTGCACCCTGAACAAACCCCCTTACTCACATGGAGTGACTGGAGTATTGTTTAGAAATATTTATCCACCCCTTTTCCTTTGGGATGGCATATATTTCCCTACTTCACTCATTGGGAACTTAGCCATGTGACTTCTTTTGGCCAGTGGAATATAGGTGAGTGTGATGTGCGCAGAGGCCTTATGTGCACCTGTGTGTTTGGCTTGGCCTCTTGTGCTTCTGTGACCCACCCTGAGAAGAGCATCCCCTGATGGCTGCTGTCCCTTCTGCCTAAGCCCTGCAGCCTGGAGCACAACCAACCCAGGCCAGCCCAGTAGAAATCAGTGGAATGCCTGCCAACTCACAGACCCATGAGAAAGAACAAACATTTGTTCTTTGAGATTGTTAGTTACCCAGAGAAAAAAACCAAAAAACTGAACACTTTATCAACACCATCCCTGAAAGCTTCAACTTAGAAACTCTACTCTCTGACCATAATAACCCTTCCACCTATGTGTTCCATTACTTTATTACCACCAAGCCTGATTTTCCACTTAAGACCTCCTGTCCCTATTCCCCCTCTACCAGGCTCTTTCTGATTTCATGTCCTTCCCAACTGGGATCCTTGGTCAGTCATGTCTCAGCTTATTCTTGGATCAACAAAACAACTGGTTTTACTCCCTTCTGGTGCTGCACTTCCAGAGAGCATCAGTCAACGTCCTAACTGACTGCATCACCTCCCTAGGAACTCTGGCTTCAACTGGGTCCTCCATCTTGCTTGGATATGCTTTAAGCTTAACACCAGCTGGTGCCTTTTCTTGTTCCTCAAGTGGCTGCCCCAAACCTTCGGTACTTTCAAGCCCCAACCTCACTTCTACTCATTCTCAGCAGATACTTCACTCCCTACTTCCCAGAGAAAACAGGGGAACTCACCAGCGGGAGGCAGACTAAGACTGTGGTTAAGAACAAGAGTAAGGGGTCTGGAATCGTCCTGGGCTTTACCCCAAAGTGTATGGCCTCAGGCAAGTTACTTCACAGCTCTGAGCCTCAGTTTCATTATCTATAAAGTGGGAGTATGTATTTTCATAGGGTGATTGTACAGATAAAACAAGACATGGCACATAAAGTGCTCAGCACAGTTCCTACTATATAATTACTAACAAACAAGATATGCTACCTATAAATAATTCTTTTCCTCCTGTCTCAGCCTAGGACAGAAAAGGAAACTTCCTCTCCTTTAACTCTCACTTTTGTTCTTGATCTCACAGGAAGTTCTTCTCCTTCAGGATAACATGGTCTTAACTTCTTCAGTTAGTCTTACTCTAATATCTTTAATCTCTCCTACTGACACTTTACTCACGTTAGCTTAAAACCTGTTTAACCCTTTCCCATCTTTTTTTTTTTTTTTTTTTTTTTTTTGAGAGAGAGACAGAGATGAGGTCTTGCTCTGTTGCTCAGGCTGGAATGCAGTGGTGCAATCATAGCTCACTGCAGCTTCAAAATCCTTGGCTACAGAAGTGATTCTCCCTCCTCAGTCTCTTGAGTAGCTAGAACTACAGGCATGCACCACCATGCCTGGCTGAATTTTTTTAATATTGTGTACAGACAGAATCTTGTTTTGTTGATCAGTCTGGCCTTGAACTCTTGTCCTCAAGTAACCTGACTGCCTCATCCTCCCAAAGTGCTGGGATTACAGGTATGAGCCACTGCACCTGGCCCTTCCCATCTTAATTGGTATTTTTCCATAGCTGTTTATTTACTCGTATAAACTAGCACCTTAATTCTCCCCTTCCTTGCTTGATTAAGCTTATTTAAAAGTTGTCTGTATTCTTTATGTCCATTTTTCACATTTCAAATCTTGCCTTTTTTTTTTTTTTTTTTTTTTTTTTTGGAAACTGTCTCACTCTGCCCAGGCTAGAGTGGCAGTGACATGGTTAATTTTTGTATTGTTTGTAGAGACAGGGTTTTGCCATGTTGCTGAGGCTGGTCTCGAACTTCTGGGCTCAAATCATCCACTGCCTTGGCCTCCCAAAGTGCTGGGCTTTCAGGCATGAGCCACTGCGCCCTGCCAAATCTTTATATGAAATTGCTATTGCTCAGGTCACCAATCTCATGCTAGCCATCAAATACAAAAACCTCTTTACTGCCTTCATCCTATGTGACCTTTCTGCCTTTGAAACACTGCCCCCCAGCTTCCAGAACCCTACTCCTTCCTGGTTCTCCTCCTATCTCTCTATCTTTTCCCATCTCCTGCCTGGTTTTCTCTTCCTTTCCTTTTACATCTGTTGCTATTTCCTCTGCCCATGGTGCTCTGTTCACCTCATGCTTCCATCTATAACAGCCATATGCATATCTCAAGTCTCCAAAATTCTCTTGAGCTACAGGCACTTATTTCCTACTGTCTGCAGGGTCTCTTATAGATATCCAAATTCCACCTTATCTCACGTGGAACTCACCTTCTTTCACCCACCAAACCTCTTCCCTTTTATTACTCACTTAACAGCATCAACTTCTAGACAGTTAATCAAACTAAGAATTTGAAAGGCAAACTCTTGAGATTCCTTACCCCAACCTTCAGTGAGTCTTGAGTCCTGTCACTTCTTCCTTTAAGCTCTTCTCACTCTAGTCTCCCTTCTTCATCCCCTGAAACACTGCAATCGCACTCCTAATGGCTACCTTTGGATATGGTCTTCCTCCACTCCAGCGGAGTTATGCTACAAGAGTTATCTGTCAAATGGTACTCCCTGGATTAAACCATCCATCATCTCAGAACCATGTCTAAGCTCTGAGCCCTGGCACACTATGCCCTTCACAATCAGGGCTTGCCACCCCAAGACCATCACCTTGCTCTAATCACACCTCATGTCACATGCTTCCTTGAACACATCTTGCATTTTCACACCCTGACCATACTATCCCTCTCCCTGAAATATCTTCCTATTCTGCCAACTAATGAGCAAAGGCATAGCTCAACCTTCACTTCCTGTCTGAAACTTTCCCCCCTCTCCCTGTCATTAACTGTTCTCTTAGCTAGTTCTCAGAGCACTTGGTCCATCCTCTACTTCACCTCTCTTCCTTGGTTCCCCACTGCACTTGGAATAGCGTCTAAATTCCTTACCTAGTTTACCTACCTACAAGGCTGTATTAATCTGTTCTCACACTGCTAAGAAAGACATACGTGAGACTGGGTAACTTGCAAAGGGACGAGGTTTAATGGACTCACAATTCCCCATGCTGGGAAGGCCTTGCAATCATGCAGAAGGCAAGGGAGAAGCAAAGGCACATCTTACATGGCAGCAGGCAAGAGAGCTTATGCAGGGGAACTCCTGTTTATAAAACCATCAGATCTCATGAGACTTATTCACTACCATGAGAACAGTATGGAGGAAACTACCCCTATGATTCAATTATCTCCACCTTGCCCCACCCTTGACACATGGGGATTATTACAATTCAAGGTGAGATTTGGGCGGGGACACAGCCAAACCATATCAAAGGCGTGATCACACTCCTGCCTACCACTCCAACCCCATCAAATCCCCTTTTCCCTCTCATGTGCTCAGAGAAAGAGCACTCTTCCATATGATCCAAAGCAGGGAAAAACCCAAAGTGATCTTCCATAATCCAAAGGTCAGTGTGAAATCTAAAGCTGTGCACTACAGCTCTAATTACGACTATCTCAAACTATTATTGAAAGTAGTTTTGTCAGGCATGGTGGCATGTGCCTGTAGTCCCTGTTACTTGAGAGGTTGAATCAGGAGGATTGCTTGAGCACAGGAATTTGAGGCCAGCCTGGGCAACATAGTAGGACCCCATCTCGGAAGAAAGGAAAATAAATGAAAGGAAGAAGAGTAGTTTTATTTCTGAATCACCTAACAATTCAGTAATTAAGGAGCATATAGGATAACAGTGATATATTTATTGCATTAATTGAGCTTTTACTATTGTCAGAGCACTAAGTGCTTCACACACATTATCTCATTTAATCCTCAAATCAACCTTATGAGGTAGGTAGCATTATTCTCCTTTTTTATAAAAGGACACTGATATTAGCAAGGTTAGATGACTTGTCCAAGGTCATACTGGCAGTGACAGACAGAAACATTATTTAAACCCAGGTCTGTTTCATTCTAGAGCTTGTATTCTGTTCATTATGCAATACAGTCTCCATAGAACATCTGCCAAAGAAGACCAGGGTTAAATATTGCAGCTAACCTACCTGGAACATAATCTGCCAGGTACTGAATTAAATTTACGAGAAACCACCTAAAATGGCATCGAAGTTTTAAATCAGCAACCAAGACCAACACTTAAAAAGTATCTGTACTATGGATAACTGAACTCCCCAGTTCACCTGGAAGTGCCAACAAGTCCCTTCTCCTCCTGGTATAGTTGAGTTTCTCAGCTGCAGACCATATACTCATCCTTAGCCACAGAGTCTTGAAACTGATGATATTTCAGTACAGATTTTATCAGTCAAAGATACCATCCACACTCCATCCTCCATCTCTGTAAACTGGAAATATCATTCATAGGAGTAAAATTAGACTGTAAGACCATTCTAACTTCTTCTGATTCAAGTTGGAAGCATATGGAATAAGTTAGTGAAATAAAAGCAATTTGTGCATTGCTTGAGATACAGACTATCAGAGGGACATTCATCAATCAGGGCACTGCGGAGGGGAGTCTTGGACTGAACGAGAGATTAGATTTCCACTCCATTTTCAAAGAACTGTTGAAACTCACAGAACTCTAATAAAAACTAAGTAATTCTTTCAGATCAAGCAGATCCCAGAAAGAATCTCTTTCCTCGGACAAAAGGCATGCTAGCAATTTGCTGTGGGTTCCAGGAATTTAATTCAGTATTCAAGAAATTTACCAACAGAAATTCATATGTACAGTGCACTACAGACAACATTTCTGAAGACTTATTCACTGTTTGCTGACCAAGGCTACCATGCAATTGCTTCTGGAATGCATAGAGCAGAAAGCCTTGGCCTCACTTAGAAAGAGGAGATTGAAGAGTAGACATAAACCTCCTGTGGCCAAGAATTCAAACAAATGTTCACAATCCACACCTTGCAGATGGAAATCCATCTTTGTTTTTATAGTTTTACCTAGAAAGCCCTCTGGCTGCAGGCTTTCCAAAACTCAGATTCCAAGGAGATAAATTTTGGTCCATTGTAAGCTGAGACTTTAAGATAGTGTGCACTAGAGATGGAGCTAGGTCAAGGTCTACTTACGCATGCAGTCTCCTCCGTACCAGCCTGCTCGGCACTCTGCACAGTAGAACCCCTTCACATAGAAGTCATCCAAGGTACCACCCCATGAGCCATTTCGGCAGCTCTTGCAGTTTTCAAAGATGGTACAACCTGAAACATTCCCAAGAAGAGGAGTGTTAGGCCAAAGCACTTGCGGGTTCTGATCAGCTGCATGGGAGTGCAACTGCACCTTCTCAGGGCCCTGTCTCAACTAAGATCATCCGGGCCTAGAAAGGTGTCAGAGCCAAGAGGAAGAACCTCCCATCTCAAGGAAACTGCTAGAGGCACCAGAATTCAGACTCGGGAGTTTAGAAGGGTGGTCTCAACGAGTATCCCAGGTAGTGGCTGGTGTTTTAAAGTAACATGAAACTGCCTGCAGGAAAAGGAAGAATCTATCAATATAGAGTCTTTTGTATAAATGTGTTACATGTTTATTGTGGAATTTTTAGAAAATTTAGACCAGCAAAAAGAATCAAATAAAAAATATCTAAAACCCCATCACCCAAGGTATTGCTAACAGTCTTTCTCTGCCTATATACACATACATGTTTTAAATTAGACTTATATTACTTATGGTACATTGTTTTTGTAACTTACTTTTGAATTTCATAATAAACAGTAAATATCTTCCTGTCATATACTTCCGTAATGAAAAGTAGGCCATTGGAAACAACTCTTCTATCTAACAATAGGCTCACCCTGGAATGTGTCGGGCTCCCACCCACCAGCAGGCCACACCAGAGGGGTTTGTGTGATTCTCCAACAAGGACCAGTTTAAAAACATGGCCTCTTGAGGGAGAGGGGAGTCGTGAGAAAAAGTACAAATGATTCAATCCCACTTAACCAAACAGAGAACTAAGTTCTGGCTCTGCCATTGTGCAGCTGTGTGTCCTTGGGCAAATTGTTTAAGCTTTCTGTAACTCAGTGTCCTCATTTGTCAAACTGGGTGATATGATTTGGATCTGTGTCCCCACCCAAAGCTCATGTTGAAATGTAATCCCCAATGTTGGAGGTGGGGGTTGGTGGGAGGTGATTGGATCATGGGAGTGTTTTTGTTTTTTTTTTTTTTCAGACGGAGTCTCACTCTGTCACCCAGGCTGGAGTGCAGTGGCGCAACCTCTGCCTCCCAGGTTCAAGTGATTCTCCTGCCTCAGCCTACTGAGTAGCTGGAACTACAGGTGTGTGCCACCACGCCCAGCTAATTTCTGTATTTTTAGTAAAGACAGGGTTTCATCATGTTGGCCAGGATGGTCTCGATCTCTTGACCTCATGATCCACCCACATCAGCCTCCCAAAGTGCTGGGATTACAGGCGTGAGCCACCACACCCGGCCCATGGGAGTGGATTTCTCATGAATGGTTTAGTACCATCCCCTTGGTACTGTCCTTGCGATAGTGAGTGAGTGCTCTTGAGATCTTGTTTAAAACTGTGTGGCACCTCCCCCTTCTCTTGTCCTCCTACTTTCATTCATGCTTTACCTTCCCCGATGAGTAAAAGCTGCCTGAGGCCTCCCCAGAAACAGACGCCACCATCCTATCTGTACAGCCTGCAGAACCGTAAGCCAATTAAACCTCTTTTCTTATAAATTATCCAGTCTCAGGTATTTCTTTATAGCAATGTGAAAATGGCCTAACCCTGGGATTAAACATCGTATCTCCTCTTCAGACTGTTTCAATTTTTAATTAAATTAACACAAGTAAAGTGCCTGCACATAGTAATTATCTATAATACAAAATACGAACTCTTATCCCTGCCACTGCGTATAACATGCTCAATTTTAACAGCCTATTATCTGTTTTCCTATAATAGACTTAAGTCAAGGACTGCGTCTTGTCTAACTGTATCCACAGCACCATACAGTGGCTTGCACAGGGTAAGTGTTCAATAAATATTATTCGAGTGAATGAATAAAGGAAGGAAGGAATGGCTAATCCAAGCTTCTGAATTTCTTGAGATAAACAGTGTTTCTTTGAGCTGATAGTATACTTCTTTGCTTTCAGCTGAAATTAGGTTTTCCTTGGGCTGTAGTATATATACATGATTACTATAGGAGAGAGACTCATAGCCCTCTCTTTCCACACCATCCTGATTTTGCTTCCCTTCTTCCAGTGTCCCCTTCTATCAGAGAAGATGAGTTGCTAATACAGTTGGCCCTCCGTATTCACAGGTCTGACATGCATGGATTCAACCAACCATGGCTAAAATATACAGTATTCACAGGATGCAGAGTCCTGGAGTTCCATAGGGCCAACTGAGGGACTTGAGCATTTGTGGATTTTGGTATCTGCAGGGGTTGTGGAAACAGTTCCTCATGGATATTGAGATATGACTGTATGATTTGTCAAATTCCAGTAGTCATGTGACCCATAACTGGGTCTCTGTAGGGTCACTGTGCCTTCCAAAGACTATCTTCACTCACATGCCAATTCCCCCTCTTTAACTCCCTATCTCATCACTGCTGAGGAGGCAAATGGACTGAGTCTGCCCCCTGCAGCTGTCTTAGTCTGTTCTCACACTGCTAATAAAGACATACCTGTGACTGGTTAATTTATAAAGGAAAGAGGTTTAATTGACTCACAGTTCCACATGGCTGGGGAGGCCTCACAATCATGGTGGAAGGCAAATGAGGAGCAAAATCATGTCTTAAATGGTGGCAAGCAAGAGAGTGTGTGCAGGGGAACTCCCATTTATAAAACCATCAGATCTCATGAAACTTATTCACTATCACAAGAATAGCATGTGAAAGACCTGCTCCCATGATTCAATTACCTCCCACCAGATCCCTTCCACAACCTGTGGGGAGTATTACAATTCAAGATGAGGTTGGGGGGGTGGGGGGCGGACACAGAGCCAAACCATATCAACAGCTCTGGAGAACTCTCTTTCTTAGCATAGTCACATCACAGTGCTTAGATGTAAGCCACAGACACTAGCCTGGTGATTAAGGTGAACAAGGCTATGCTAAAAAGACACTATATATAGAAATAATAAATACCTAGGGTGATGGATACCCTAAATACTCTGACTTGATCATTACACATTCCATGCAAGTAACAAGATATCACATGTACCCCATAAACGTGTACAAATATTGTGTATCAATTAAAAAGGAAAAAAAGACACTAGAGAGTTCACGAAGTTGCTAGAAGGGCCAGGGGACCAAATGCAAAGCTAAACAGCCTAGAACTACAGGAAGACACATGGGCCCAGTGAGGACCCTGGGGTGCTATCAGATGCTACTAGAAGTCACCATTGACATGCCTGCCATTGGTGACCCTGGACCCTGATCCTCCTGCTCCACTGTCACCAGCAGAGAGATCATTGTCTGTCATAATGATAGAAATGTAAACTGAAGCCATCTGAGATCCCACCTATGAGAATGGCAAACATCCAAAATGACACATTCTGTTGCAAGGCTTAGGGAAAACAGTACTCTCACACACTGTGGGAAAAAAATGCCAAATGCATGGAGAAAACATCACAAAGCAAGGCTGGGAAGTGACATATGCACCCCTCTTTGACCCAGCGATCCCTCTCCTAGGAATCTACCTCGAAGATATACTGCAAAAATACTAAGTGATGTATGCCTAAGGGTAGTCACTGTAGTACTGTTAACATCAAAAGGATGGAATACATTCATAAACTATGGTAATCCACACAATGCAGTTACACGCAACCATACAAACAAATGAAGAACATGGTTTCATACTGACGGAGAGTGACCTCCAGCATATATTGTTAAGAGATAAAAGCAAGGCTAGTCACCAGGGTTCATGCCTGTAATCCCAGCACTTAGGGAGGCTGAGGCAGGCAGATCGCTTGAGCACAGGAGTTCAAGACAAGTCTGGGCAACATGGGGAAACTCCATCTCTACAAAAAATACAAAAATTACTCAGGCATGGTGGCACGTGCCTGTAGTCCCAGCTACTCAGGAGGCTGAGGTGGGAGGATTATCTGAGCCTGGGAGGCAGAGGCTGCAGTGAGCCATGATTGAGCCACTGCACTCCAGCCTGGGCAACAGAGTGAGACCCTGTCTCAAAAAATAATAAGAGAAAAAAGCAAGATGGTTAGCAATGCTTATGATATGCTATCTTTTGTGTAAGAAGGGGAAAAATATGTATGTATATACACATTTGCTTGTGTTTTCAAATATAGAAAACACATAAAAACAACAAACCTATTTGTATATCAAATAGGTGACATCACACAACACAGAAAGAAACTATATCAATTGATTTTAAAATGTAGCATTTTGACTGCACATATCAAGTGGGAGATATCGGAAGGTCAATAATCACCACAAAGAAGTAATTGCTAGAAGGTCTCATTTCACCCAAAGACACATTCATATCACCAGGACCATTTCCGAAATGTCCAGCTCAGAAGCCAGATTATCAGACTTGACTCTGTTCTTCCCTTCCCTCTCCTATCCCACCCAACAGATTCCAACGTGTGGTCAATTCCACTCTCAGATCCCAAATCCCTCTACCTCTCGCCATCCATAGAGCTTCTACCTTTATTAAGGTCCCCATTATTTCTCTCCTGCCTCTGGTCATGCGTGTCCTCCAATCCTTTCCCCATACTACAGCTAAAGAGAAAAATCTGCTTTCCCTTCTTTACTAAAAGATTTCCAATGTTATCAAAATATCTTCAGTATATAGCCTAAACTTTGAAGCACAGTTTGCAAAGCACTTCAGGATCTGGCTCTTGTTCCTCCCTTCAGATTGCTCTCTCTTAATCTTTTCTCATTCATTAATTCCCTCTCCCTCTCCCTCTCCTTCTCCCTCCCTCTCTCCATCTATCCAGGTCTCTCATCACATACACATTTCTCCTGCTGGACTGTGCTACTTGCACCTCCCAAAACCCATGCTTCCTCTTGCCACAGGACCTTGGCACATGTTATCCTCTGTGGCCTGACTTCTCCTCCCCATCCCCCTCACCTTGTTTGGTCTGCTTCTCCCATCAGCATGCTCACCACCTTCTCTAGTAAGTCTTCACTGACTTTCCTCCCACCTGCCCCCATTCCCATCCACATTGCCATAGTACCCCATGCTTCTCTATCATAGCACTTACTACACTGTATGGTAGCTGCCTGTTCTCCATATCCCCCCAGGCTATAAGCTCTGGGAATGCCGGAAGTGTGTCTTTTGTTTTATCATTGTATTCCCAGTACCTGACATGGTACATAAAGCTGCTCAGTCAGCTTGTTAAATGAATGAGTGAATGAATTCAAAGTTTTACAAGTTTAACACTGAAAAGAGTACTGACTCCTTTTATTCCTGTGCCTTTAGTTAGAATGGGCTGAATTGTGTCACTTTTCATAATCATGGCACCACAGCCTCCTGATGGCTGCCTGCTAGAATTCAGGCATTCAGCCTGTTCCTGTTCATTACCTCCAACAACATGAAGGCAACCTGAAGTCTCCCATTCCACACTCACCTGGGTGGATCAGGCAGGAGTCACACTCATTCTCCTCATTCCTGCAGCAAGGGATGGTATAACCCACGACTTCTTTCTTTCCAGGGCAGACACACTCAATCTGATCATATTCACAGCACTCCCGACACATGATATTCCACTCTGCTCCAGGGCAGGCTTCATTAATGACTGTGTACTCTGAAATGGAAAACCAGCAGGTGAGGCTAGGTCCTGGCAGGGAGTGGTAAGACTCTTGTTTGTTTGTTTGTTTGTTTTTGAAATGGAGTCTTGCTCTGTCGCCCAGGCTGGAGTGCAGTGGTGCGATCTTGGCTCACTGCAAGCTCCGCCTCCCGGGTTCACACCATTCTCCTGCCTCAGCCTCCCGAGTAGCTGGGACTACAGGCGCCCACCACTATGCCGGGCTAATTTTTTGTATTTTTAGTAGACGGGGTTTCACCATGTTAGCCAGGATGGTCTCGATCTCCTGACCTCGTGATCCACCCGCCTCGGCCTCCCAAAGTGCTGGGATTCCAGGCATGAGCCACTGCACCCGGCCCAGGGAGTGGTAAGACTCTTAAGTACCCTACTGCTAAGAGGCAACCTTGACCTATAAATGCATTGCCCTGCCCAAATGAGAAAGAAGACCCATGTGAATTCTTCCCAGGCCAATGTCTCCAAAATAGGGAGACCTACCCCAAGGAATATTTGAAACCACCCATGGGAGTGTAGATGAACTTTGTTATAACTGCTATTCATTTTTATTTTTATCTTATAAAAAAGAAATCAAGTTTCATCAATATATAATCAGGTGGATAGACAATAGAACCTGTATATAATTTATAAACCAGCACACATCTCTTAGGTGTCTATGCTAATTTATATTTTTGTTAGAATACATCAGGCCACTGTTTACGACTACATAGGTTGTGCACTGCACAGATCCATAGGTAGCCATCAAACTGCATGACAACACACTGCAGCCCAGGCATGTGGGCCATCAGAAAATTTGGAGACTAGTCTCCACACCAGGTCATTCAAGTGCAAGGCCGATTGCCAAGTAGAGACTATGTCATTTCTTCCAAACTTGGCCCCTCAGTTTTTCAACGTGCCATTTTCATAGTACCTTCAAAGTGAAAATCAACAGAAAAGACAAAAAGTACCTTAATTAGTATGTTTGGGAGAATTTCACTGTTTTACAATGGTGAACTCATTAGCCCAACTTCATTCAGGCGCCAAGTGCAACTGAGTGTTCTTTCTCATAAGAAAAAAAAAAAATCCCTTTCTGGGCAGGGTTTTTTCCTTCTCATTTTCTTTTTTTATATATACCTTCAGTAAAGAGACAAACCATCTGGCAAAACCTATGAGAGGAATCAGTCAGAGGCTGCCCAGAAGAAGTCAGGCTAAGAAACAGACCTTCTAGTTTTGATTTCCTCTTCTTTTTCCCCACTCTCTATTTCTAAAAATTTTGCACAAAGATGACAATTACAGCTGAAACGAACTGGATATTTGAGGAAGTGAATCTGGACAAGATCCCCACAAAACCTTCCCAAGAAACTCCAGGCAGGGATCACCAGCATGCTTCGTAGGCCCGCATAAATGAACTCTAGCACCTGCAGTGGCTTCTAAACCCTTGAATTTCATAGTTTCCTCCCCAAATTAGGAAGTGTGACACAGAGTTGATCACTCACAATTTTCCAAGTAGAGCCATTTAAAGAAACTATCATCATCTATCTTAGCCTCAGGTCATAAGAACATGCTGATATCATAGGAGGCAGCCAGTTGCACAATGAGGGACAGTTATTTAAATGGAATAAATTTAGTTTTATGAAAATTTGACTTTTTAAATCATTTTTCCACAAATTAGTAGACCAGAAAAGATCCTTACATTGGTGTTTGGGAATGAATGGCTACATCATCATAGCATAATCACCACTGAGATTTCTTTCCACCACTACTGTCTGAGCCCCTTCAGGGTGACCACCACGACTTACTTAGCTGCGCTTCCCATGTCTCTGATATTTTACTGACAAAGTGAATGACTTCTAAAATCTGGATGAGAATTTAATGGTTAAAAGCGAGGAACAGCAGAAGGAAACATAGGAGTAAATCTCCATCCATGATCTTGGATTTGGCTATGGATTCTTAGATATGACACCAAAAGCAGGAGCAACAAAATAAAAATGAATTAGACTTTATCAAAATTAAAACTGTTTGTGCAGCAAAGGACATTATCAAATAAGTGAAAAGACCACCCACAAAATGGGAGAAAATATCAGAAAATATTTCTGATAAAGGCTTGATATCCAGGACATATTTCTAAAACTCGTACAACTCAACCATAAAAAAGACAACATAGTTTTTTAAATGAGCAAATGACTTGAATAGACATTTCTCCAAAGAAGCTACATAAACAGCCAACAAGCACACGAAAAGATGTTTAACATCACAAGTCATTTGGGAAATGCAAATCAAAATCACAATGAGCTACCACTTACTAGGGTGGCTATGATCCAAACGAAGGGAAAAATGGAAAACAAGTGTTGGCAAAGAAGTAGAGAAATTGGAAACCTTGTATATTGCTGATAGAAATGTGAAATGGCGCAGCCCCTATGGAAAACAGTTTGGCACTTCCTCTAAAAGCTAAACAGAATTGCCCAGCAATTACACTTCTAGGTATAGATCTAAAAAATTGAAAACAGAGACTCAGAGATACTTGTATGCCAATGTTCATTCACAATAGCCAAAAGGTGGAAACAACCCAATTTTCCATCAAGAGATGAATGGATAAACAAAATGAGGTATATGGGCTGAACACAGTGGCTCACACCTGTAATCCCAACACTTTAAGAGACTAAGGCAGGCAGATCACTTGAGGCCAGGAGTTCGAGACCAGCCTAGCCAACATGGTGAAACCTCATCTCGACTAAAAATACAAAAAATTAGGCGGGAGCAATGGTGCACACCTGTAATCCCAGCTACTTAGGAGGCTGAGGCACAAGAATCGCTTGAACCCAGGGGCAGAGGTTGCAGTGAGCCAAGATGGTGTCATTGGACACCAGCCTGGGCAACAGACCAAGACTCTTGTCTCAAAATAATAGTAATAATAATAAATAATATAAAAAATTAAAAATGAGATATATGCATACAGTGGAATATTATTCAGCCATGAAAAGAAATGAGGAGCTGCTATGTGCTACAATGTAGATGAACCTTGAAATCATGCCAAGCAAAAGAAGCCAAACACAAAAGGACAAATATTGTCTGATTCTATTTAAATGCAATATCTACAATAGGCAAATTCGTAGAGACAGAAGGTAGATTAAACGTTACCAGGAGCTGGGGGAAAGCTGAATGGAGAGTTGTTGCTTAATGGTTACAGAGTTTCTGTTTGGGGTGGTGAACTAGATAGAGGTAATGGTTGCACAATCACAGGAATCTAATTAATGCCACAGAATTATACACTTAAAATGGGTAAAATGGCACATTTTCTTAGCCTTCTCTATCCTTCCACTCCTCCTCTGATTATCTGCACTCTGCTTTAATTACCCCTTAGCTCTCCCTTCATTGTACATTTATATCTTCCTATAGGTAAAATGTTTTTGTGTGTCCATAAACCCTAAGACCATGTTGACCACTCTGAATTTTCAATAAATGGTGATTGATCAACTATAACATGTCACTCTACTGATATTTATTACTGTACTACGTTATAACATTCAACTTCTTTCTCATTGCAAGTAAAATATCTAAAAATTATAACTCAATACAGCTTTCTCTTTTATATATATAGCTTCTTTTTAACATAGAAAAAAATCATATTTTCAAAGGCTGAGAGAATGAAGGGAAGCCATCCAGTTAGAAAGAATAGCATACCCAAAGGCCACAGGATGGAAATAAACACATATGCACAGGACAAAAACCAAGCTTGCTGGAAAGAAGCAAAGATTATCAATCCTGCGCAAGTTCTTTTTTACATCACATGCTCCTACCTGTGCCAAGTTTTCCTAGTGGAATGTGTGTTATTAATAATATGCTGCAGTTTTTTAAATCCATGTGGTATAGCCCGTTATTCAAATTATTCAAATTTTGGTAGTTGTGATACCAGAAAAGGGCACGTTTTATGTTATCTATATATATTACCACAATTTTTTAATTGCGAAAAGTCGGGGAGGGAGAGTAAGAGAGAACAAATTGGTTAGAGGCTCAAACATGGGAGTCAACAGACCTGGGTTTGGAATCTCCCTCTGCTACTTGCCTTGGCAAAGCTACGTTACTCTCTCAGCCTCAGTTTAGTACCCAGTAAAATGAGTACATTTTCTCCAATTTAGGCCTGTTGAAAATACTAAACAAAATAATGCATATAAACAGCTTAGCACAGCACCCAGTAGGTACTAAACATTCAGAAACTAATAGCTTACAAAGAAAAAAAGAAAAACAATAGAGAATGCCCATATTTCTCAAGGATATTGTTTTTTTGTATGTCAGATCAATTTCTTGCTTAAAATGGTCACCTTGCTTCCCACTGCTTTTGCAGTAACCCTCAAATCCTCTGCCACGGCCCACAAGGCCTTTGAGGCCTATGCTCACCCGACTCCGTCCACCTTTTTCTGGCCACTGTTTCCCACCTTCTCTCCGTTTCTCAAAACCACCAAGCTCTGGCCCACCTTGGGACTCCACATTTGCTTCTCCCAAGGCCTCCGTCTCAGGCCTTCCCATAAATGACGCCTGTTCAGAGAGGTCCTCCCTGGCCTTTCCCTCTGAAATGCACACCCCTTCCATCCCATCCGTGGTTATTTCTGTCTCACTATCCTATGTGTTTCCTTTCCTGGTCCTTACCACAGTTTAGAATCCTTTTCTGTTCTCATTTACCTGCTGACTGTCTGCCTCCCTTACATGCCTGTAAGCTAACAGGAGCCACATCAAACTTGTTCACCACTGCCAGGGCAGGGCTGGCTGGCACACAGAGGTGCTGAATAAATATCTGTTGAATGAATTCGGCCTGAACTTAAGAGCTACCCTTCCTTCACTAGCCAAATATTTCCATCCAGTGGGTTCAGCTTGGAGCCATGAGCCAGGAGAGCCAGCTTTGCCTCTAACTTCTTGATACCAGAGCTGGGTGCCTTTCCTCCCACAGCAAGGTATCTAGACATGGGGGTCCAGGTGGCCTGCCTTGGGTCCATATTTCTGGACTCCAGCCCCCACCCTGTACATATGTATGTTTGTTCCACTCTCTGAACAGCGAATATGCCCATGGGGTGTGGCTCATGCCTCACCCCCTCCCTCTATTCACCCTGCGGCAAGCACCACATCCTTCTAGGTTTTCTAAGAATTTTGTAAATACTAATAACTCAAGGGAGGACACCAACAGAATAAATAATTTGCAACTTTTATAAGATTCTGTACATCAACACGGAAGGCCATTTGAGGTTTGTTCCACTCCGTTTCCCCCTAAGCAGCAGATTCGTTCACCTCCTGCCTGTCACATACCAGGAGCCTCCATTTTACCCAGGAATTAATTCCCTAAAATAGCTTCATTGGCATTTCTCTTTACTCCAATGAGCAAGCCCACCTCAGCCCTCTTTACTCCATTACTATTTACTTTATAGATCAGATCCATTTCTCTTTACTCCAATGAGCAAGCCCACCTCTGCCCTCTTTACTTCATTATTATTTACTTTATAGGTAAGATCCATCTCAGTCTAGGGGAATGACCCTAGGGAATCCTGGCAGACGGGATTTTACCGATGTGACTAATTTAAGAATTTTGAGATGAGAGGCATATGCTGTAATATCCAGGTGGAACCAATGTAATCACAAGGAACCCCGTAAGAGGGAGGCAGAATGTTCAGAGTCAGAAAGGAGGTGTGCCAACAGAAATGGAGGTTGGAGTGATGTACTTTGAAGATGGACTGTAGGACCACAACCCAAGGAGGCAGGCAGCCTCTAGAAGTCTGAAAAGGCAAATAAACAGATTCTCCTGTGGAGCATCCAGAAGGAATGCAGCCCTGCCAACCCTTTGATTTTAGTCTTGTAAGATTCATTTTAGACTTATGACCTTCACGACTGGAAGGTAATATATGTGTGCTGTTTTAAGGCCCTAAAGTTGTGGTAATTTGTTACAGTATCAGTAGGAGACTAACATACTGGGACTTCTTGAAAGAAAGGTTAGCCCACAACAAGTCTTTGAATCACTCTGTTCCTCATTTTCCCCACTGAGCACAGTGCTAAGAGCAAGGGTGAATTGATAAACTCATTCTTTTGTTTTACAAGTATTTATTGGGTGTTGACTACGTCCTAGGCAAGAGATGGGGCGCTGGAATACAATAGAAAAAAAATAGACATCATCACTAGCCCGATGGTGCTCACAGTTCAATAGAGAAGACATTGGTCAAACGACCCCACAAATACGTAATCATAAACCACAACAGGGAAAACTTAGAATCTATAAGAATGAATGAGGGGTCATGAAGGGGCATTAGCACCAAATCTACCGACCTCGTAGGGTTAGGGAGGTTTAAATAAAATTACAGAAAGAAATCCATCTACAGCTATGCATCGCTTAATGACAGGGATACGTTCTGTGAAATGTGTCATTAAGCAATTTCATCGTTGTGTGAACATCAGACTGTATTTACACAAATCTAAGTGGCATAGCCTACTACACACCTACACACAGGCTACAAACCTGTATAGCCTGTTACCGTACTGAATACTATAGGCAATTGTAATACAACAGTAAGTACTGGTGTATCTAAACATATCTAAACAGAAAAAATATGATATAAAAGATTTAAAAAATGGAACAGCTATATAAGGCACTTACCATGAACAGAGCTTGCAGGACTGGAAATTCCTCTGGGTGAGTCAGTGAGTGAGTGGTGAGTGAATATGAAGGCCTAGGACATCACTGTACACTACTGTAGACTTTATAAACACCATACACTTAGCCTACACTCAATTTATCAAAAATATTAGCTTCAGTCATAAATTAACCTTAGATTTCTGTAACTTTTTAATTTTATAACCTTTTTTTTTCTTTTTTTTTTGAGACAGAGTCTCGCTCTGTCACCCAGGCTGGAGTGCAGTGGCACAATCTCGGCTCACTGTAACCTCCGTTTCCCAAACTCAAGCGATCCTCCCACCTCAGCCTCCCAAGTAGCTGGAACTGCGGGCATGTGCCACCAGGCCCAGCTAATTTTTGTATTATTTTTGTAGAGACAGGGTTTCATCACATGGCCCAGGCTGGTTTTGAACTCCCGGGCTCAAGTAATTCACCTGCTTTGGCCTCCCAAAATGTTGAGATTACGGGTGTGAGCCACTGCACCCAGCCAATAAACTTTTTAGTGTTCACTTTTTGTGTCTTTTACAACAGCTCAAAACACAAATACATGTACAGTTGTACAAAAATATTTTGTTTTTATTCTGTATGCTTTTTTCCTGTTTTTAATTTTTTTTTTTTTTTTTTTTTTTTTTTTTTTTTTTTTACTTTTTAAGCTTATTTCTTGAAAACTAAGACACAAACATACATATTAGCCTAGGCCTACACAGGGTCAGGATCACTGGTCCCACATATGAGTAAGAACACACAATATTTGTGGTTCTGTGCTTGCTTATTTCACCTAACATGATAACCTCCAGTTCTATCCATGTAGCTGCAAATAACAGGATTTCATTCTTTTGTATAAATAAATAATATTCCCTTATATATAGGTACCACATTTTCTTTCACCAATCATCCACCGATGGGTACTTAGGCTGATTCCATATCTTGTCTATAACAAATAGTGCTGCAATAAACATAAGAGTGGAGATGTCTGTTTGATATATTTCCTTTTGGATATATTCCCAGTAGCGGAATTGCTGGATCACATGGTAGTTCTATTTTTAGTTTGCTGAGAAACCTCCATACAGTTTTCCATAATGGCTGCACTAATATACATTCCCACCAACACTGTACCAGGGTCCCTCTTTATGTCTTCACCAGCACGTTACTGCCTGTCTTTTTGATAAAAGCCATTTTAACTGGGTTGAGATGATATCTCGTGGTGGTTTTCATTTGCATTTCTCTGCATTTTTTTCATATACCTGCTGGCCATTTGTATGTCTACTTTTGAGAAATGTCTACTCAGATCTTTTGCCCATTTTTAAATTTAATTAATTAATTAATTTATTTTTAAGTTCTGGGGTACATGAGCAAGATGTGCCGGTTTGTTACATAGGTAAACATGTGCCATGATGGTTTGCTGTACCTATCAACCCATCACCCAGGTATTAAGCCTGGCATGCATTAGCTCTTTTTCCTAATGCTCTCCCCCAACCCACCTTCCTCTGACAGGCCCCAGTGTGGGTTATTCCCCTCCCTGTGTCCATGTGTTCTCATTTTTCAGCTCCCACTTATAAGTGAGAACATGCAGTGTTTGGTTTGCTGTCCCTGTGTTAGTTTGCTGAGGATAATGGCTTCCGGCTTCATCCGTGTCCCTGCAAGGGACATGATCTCCTTCCTTGTTATGGCTGCATAGTATTCCATGGTGTATATGTACCACATTTTCTTTGTCCAGTCTCTCATTGATGGTTTTGCCCATTTTTAAATCAGATTTTTTTTGATACTGAGTTGTTTTAGCACATTGTATCTTCTGCTTATTAATCCCTTGTCAGATGGATAGCTTGCAAATATTTTCTCTCATTCTGTGGTTGTCTTTGCTGTGCAGAAGCCTTTTAGCTTCATGTATTAATAATCCCAGTTGTCAATTTTTGCTTTCATTGCTGTGCTTTTGACGTTTTACCCGAAAAATCTTTGCCCAGATCAATGTCCTGGAGCATTTCCACAATGTTTTCTTTTAGTAGCTTCATAGTTTCATGTTGGATTTAGTTTTTAATTCATTTTGATTTGATTTTGTATATAAGAAATAAGGGTCAAGTTTCATACTTCTGCATATAGATATCCTGTTTTCCTGGCACTATTTATTGAAGAGACTGTTCTTTCCCCCATTGTATGTTCTTGGTACCTTTGTCAAAAATGAGGTGGCTATAAGAAATGTGGGTTTGTATCTGGGTTCTCTATTCTGTTTCACTGGTCTATGTGTCTACTATTACGTAAGCACCATGCTGGTTTGGTTACTACAGCTTTGTAGTGTACTTTGAAGTCATAGTGTGATGTCTCCAGCTTTTTTTTTTTTTCTTGCTCAGGATTGCTTTGACTATTCAGAATCGTTTGTGATTCCATATCAATTCTAGGATTGTTTTTTCTATTTCTGTGAAGAATGTAATTGGTATTTTGATTTAGAGTTGCACTGAATCTATAAATTGCTTTGAGTAGTATTGTCATTTTAATGGTATTAATTCTCCCAATCCATAAGCATGCAATATCTTTCCACTTTTTGTGACCTCTTTAATTTCTTTCATCAGTGTTTCATAGTTTTCCTTGTATAGCTCTTTCACTGCTCTGGTTAAATTGACTCCTAGGTATTTTATATTCTTTGTAGCTATTGTAAGTGGGTTACTTTCTTGATTTGTTTTTCAGATTATGTTGGTGTATATAAATGCTACTGATTCTTATAGGTTGATTTGTATTTTATGACTTTACTGAATTCATTTATCAGTTCTAACAGTTTTTTGGTAGAGTCTTCAGGTTTTTTTTAAATATAAGATTATTTGGTCTGCAAGCAAGGCTAATTTGACTTCTTCCTTTCCAAATTGGATGTCCTTGATTTCTTTCTCTTGTCTAATTGCTCTGGCCAAGACTCCCAGTATTATAATGAATAATAAAAGTGGTGAAAGTGGGCATCCTTGCCTTGTTCCCAATCTTAGAGGGAAACCTTTCCTTTTTTTTCCCCATTAAATATGATATTGGCTGTTGGTTTGTCACATATGGCCTTTATTATTTTGGACTATGTTCTTTCTATGCCTAGTATTTTCAGGGTTTTTATCATGAGGGGATGTTGAATTTTATCAAATGCTTTTTCAGCATCTATTGAAATGATCACATGGTTTTTGTTCTTGGTTTTTTTGAAGCATGTATCATGTCTGTTTATTTGCATATTATTTGAATCATCCTTGCATCCTTGGGATGAATCCCACTTGATCATGGTGAATGATCCTTCTAATGTGTTGTTGAATTCAGTTTGCTAGCATTCTGTTGAAGATATTTGCATCTGTGCTCATCAGTGATATTAGCCTCTAGTTATCTTTTTTGCTGTTGTTCTATCCTCATCTGATTTTGATAATAGGGCAATGCTAGCCTCATAGAATGAGTTTGGAAATATTCCCTCTTCAATTTTTTTGGTAGAGTTTAAGGATAATTGGTATTAATTTTTCTTTAAATGTTTGGTAGAATTCAGCAGTGAAGCCATCAGGTCCTGGTCTTTTCTTTGATGGGAGATTTTTTATTACAGCTTCAACCTCGTTACTCATTATTGGTTTGTTGGGGTTTTCTATTTCTTCCTGGTTCAATCTTGGTAGGTTGCAAGTGTCCAGGAATTTATCCATTTCTTCTAGGTTTTCCAATTTGTTGAATTATAGTTGTTCATAATAGTCTGTAATAATTCTCTGTGTTTCTGTGGTCTTGGTTACGTCTTTTTTCATTTCTAATTTTATTTAATTGGGATTCCTCTTTTTTTAATTTTAGCTAAAGGTTTGTTGATTTTATCTTTTCAAAACACCAAATTTTTGTTTCATTGCTCTTCTTAATTTTTTTAGTCTCAATTTAATTTATTTCTGCTCTGATCTTTATATTTCTTTCCTTCTACTTACTTTGGGATTTTTTTTGTTGTTCTAGTTCCCTGAGGTGCATTGTTAGGTTATTTGAAGTCCTACCACTTTTTTGGTGTGGGTGTTTATTGCTCCAAACTTCCCTCTTAATATTACTTTTGCTGTACCCCATAGATTTTGGCATGTTGTATTTCCATTTTCATTTGTTTGAAGAAATTTTTAAATTTCTTTCTTAATTTCTTTATTGACCCATTGGTCATTCATAGGCACATTGTTTAATTTCCATGTATTTGCATATTTTCCAAGGTTCCTCTTGTTATTTATTTCTAGTTTTATTCCACTACGGTCAGAAAAGATAACTGATATAATTTCAACTGTTTTGAATTTGTTGAGAGTTGCTTTATGGTCTATTCTGGAGACTGTTCCATATTCTGATGAAAATAATGTGTATTCTGTAGCAACTGGGTGAAATCTACTGGGTAAATGTCAGTTGGGTCCATTTAGTCTACTGTGTAGTTTAACTTCAATGTTTCTTTATTTTTTGACTGAATGATCTGTCCATTACAGGGAGTGTCCCCTACTGTTATTGTATTGCAGTCTATCTCTCCCTTTCGATCTATTAATGTTTTCTTTATATTCTTGGGTGCTCTATTGTTGGGTGCATAGATATTTATAATTGTTATATCCTCTTGCTGAATTGACTTCTTCATATTATATAGTGACGTTCTTTGTCTCTTTTCACACCATTTAACATGTATGCTATTTTATCAGATAGAAGTACAACTACTCTTGCTCTTTTTTGGTTTCTACTTGCATAGAATTTCTTTTTCCATCCCTTCACATTCAGTCTGTATCTGTATAAGTGAGGTGGGTTTCTTGTAGGCAGCATATAATTGAGTCCTGTTTCTTATCCATTCAGTCATTCTATGTCTTTTAATTTTGGAGAATTCAGCTCATGTAAATTTAGAGTTGTTATTGGTAAGTAAGTACTTACTATTGCCATTTTGTGGCTTGTTCTGTCTTTGGCATGTAACTCATCTCTTCCTTTGTTCCTTTTTTACTGTCTTCCTTTGTGGTTATGGGTTATTCTCGGGTAGTATGTTTGAATTCATTGCTTTATCTATTACAGATTTTTTTTTCATTGAGTTACCATGAGGTTTACAAAAATATCTTATAGATATAACAAATTATTTTAAACAGATGACAACTTACCTTAGATCACTAAAAAAACAGGAACAAAGAAAGAAAACAGCTTTTAAAAAATTCTACAATTCCATCCCTCCCACATTTTAACTTTTTGTTGTCTCAATTTACATATTTTTACAGTGCCTATTTCATAACAAATTGCTGTACTATTATTGCTTTTGACAGATTTGTCTTTTAGGCTTCATACTAGAGTTATGAGTGAATGACCCACCACAATTTTAGTATTAGAGTATTCTGGGGTTATCTGTGTATTTAATTTTACCAGTGGGTTTTATACCTTCAAAAAAATTTTTTTTGCATGTTAGTGTTTTTTTTTCTTTCAGATTAACTAACTCCTCTTAGCATTTCTTGTAAGATGGGTCTGGTGGTGGTAATTCTCTCAGCTTTTGTTTATCTGAGAAAGACTTTATCTCTTTTTCATATTCAAAGGGTAGTTTTGCTGGATGCCATATTCTTGGGTGGCAGGGTTTGTTTTTTTTTCAGCACTTTGAACATGTTGTCCTCCTCCCCCATGACCTGAGTGGTTTCCATTCAGAAGTCTGTTGTCAGACAAATTGGAGCTCCTTTTATATGTTATTTGCTTCTTTTCTCTTACTGCTTTTAGGGTCCTCTCTTTGTCCTTGACTTTTAAGAGTTTGATTAGCATGTGCCTTAGGGTAGTCTTATTTGGGTCAAACCTGTTTGGTGTTCTCTGACCTTCCTGCATGTGGATATTTATATCTTTCTTAAGTGTGGAAAGTTTTTTTGTTCTTTTTTTCAAATAAGCTTTCTATGCTTTGCTCTTGTTCAACTCTCTCTCGGATACCAATAATTCTTAGATTTATTCTTTTGAGGTAATTTTCTATATTGTACAAATCATCTTTGTTCCTTTTCTTTCTTTTTTCTCCTCTATTTTCAAATAGCCTGACTTTTTTTTTTTTTTTTTTTGACAGATTTTTGCTCTTGTTGCCCAGGCTGGAGTGCAATGGCGCAATCTCGGCTCACTGCAACCTCCACCTCCCAGGTTCAAGCGATTCTCCTGCCTCAGCCTTCTGAAGTAGCTGGGATTATTGGCCTGCACCACCAAGCCTGGCTAATTTTGTATTTTTAGTAGAGATGGGGTTTCTCCATGTGGGTCAGGCTGGTCTCGAACTCCCGACCTCAGGTGATCTGCCTACCTTGGCCTCCCAAAGCACTGGGATTACAGGCGTGAGCCACCATGCCCAGCCTCAAATAGCCTGACTTTGAATTCACTGATTCTTTCTTCTGTATGATCCATTCTGCTGTTGAAAGCCTCAAATAAATTTTTCAGTTCAGCAGATGTATTTCTCAGTTCCAAGATTTCTGTTTGGTTTCTTTATTATTATTTAATCTCTTTGTGAAATTTTTCTGATAAATTTCTGAATTAATATTCTGTGCTATCTTAGAAATCACTGAGATTCTCTAAAACTGCTATTTTAAATTCTTGGTCAGAGCTCACATATTGCCATTTCATTAGGGTCAGTCACTCTCCCTTGTTTTGTCCATTTGGGGAAGTCATGGTTCCCTGTTTGCTGTTGTTTTTTGTGCACATCTTTGTTTTTGCATTGAAGGATTATTTATTTTAGTCTTCTCTGTATGGCTTGTTTTATTTTTTATTGGGTATATTTGCTTAGAGATTCTTTGTAATTTACCTATTGAAATCTTTTTTTTTTTTTTCCTGCTGAGTTGCTACTTCTTTTTGGCCAGTAGATGGTGTCTTAAGCCCAGATTTCCCTTGGCTCTAGTAAACAAACAGAACACTGCCTGTTCCAAATTGGGGAATTCCCAAAAGGAATATCCCAATAGTTTTGAAAGGCTGGCTAGGAGTTCATGCCTGGGGAACTTGTGGATGTACCTCCTGCAGCATAGTGCCACCGAATCACCACTCTGATTGGGGTTTCTTTTGGCTGCGTTAAAGAGCAGAGTTTCCAGGGCCGTGGATGGTAGTCCTTTCTTTCTCTGGCTTGTTTCTGGCTGTTGCCAGGGATATTTTTCCCTTCAGCTACTTACAATGGTTTCTGTGCACTTTGAGGCAGGAAAGGATCTCTTGTCAAAGAACCCAAGATGGTGGGGAAGCTGGTTATCCACCTCAATATCAGTTTTTCCAGTGTAGAAACCATGAGTCAGAAGAAAATTTTCAACATGCTTTGTGTTGGGAAGACTGTGGAGAGGGACATTATGGATATGGAAGTTCAATTCTCTTACCATCTGCTCAGAGTTTTTTCTCTTCTCTGTGGCCCTTGAAACTCAGTCATCCCCATATTTGAGTTCTGGGACTTTGCTGCTGAAAATCTCAGTGCTATATATTTATTTTTGGTTTTGTGTCAGGAGAGTGAAGCTAGCTTGCTTCTATGCCACCATTTTGGAAGCAGGAACCTCCATTATAATCATTTTTTTTTTTCTTTTTTTTTTTACTTTTACTTCAGGTTCAGGGGTACATGCACAGGTTTTTTTATGTAGGTAAACTATGTATCATGTGGGTTTGGTGTACAGATTATTTCATCACCCAGGTAATAAGCATAGTACCTAAGAGATTTTTTTTTATGCTCATTCTCCTCCTGCCCTCCACCTGCAAGTGGGCCCCAGTGTCCATTGTTCCTTTGTTTGTATCCATGTGTACTCAGTGTTTAACTCCCACTTATAAGTGAGAACATGGAGTGTTTGGTTTTCCGTTCTTGTGTTAGTTGGCTTAGGATAATGGCCTCCAGCTCCATCCATGTTGCTGTGAAGGACATATCATTTTTTATGGCTGTGTAGTATTCCACAGTGTATATGTACCACATTTTCTTTATTGAGTCTACCGTTGATGGGCATTTAGGTTGACTCCATGTCTTTGCTATTATGAATAGTGCCCTCTATTAAAAAATTATGAGAACACCATCATATATGCAGTCTGTCATTGACCAAAATGTCATTATATAGCACATGACTACATTTGCAAAAATAAAACCAGTTCCCAGCAATATGGAGGTGATGGTTTGGGTGATTTTGTAACTGTGCTCCTTCCCCTCTGGTTTGATAAATCCACTATCCCTCTTTCTCTCCCAGCTTGAGCAGAGACAGAAAAGTACCCCCAAAAAATGAATGTGTAAGAAATAGATACATGAAATATATTTTGAGAAATATTTCAAGTTAACCAGCTAAAGACATTTTAAAATGCAATAAATAGACAAGAGCAACATCTTGTTGCTTGCATTTATTTTTTTCCATTTATCAGAATTACATTTGTGAAAGGGCCACATTGGCCATTTGGCTTCAGCTGTACAAATTTCAGGGAACTTCAATGTGGTGCTAAGGGCCAGTTCCAGAAACTAGGATTTAGAGCAATATCAACAGCAGTAGAAATTATTGAATGTTTTCTTACATGTATGCTAAAGCAATTTAACATTATTTTAGCTAAAATGTTTTTAAATTCTTAATGCAATTTAATCTTAAAAATGATCTAGTTAAGTTGCTAATAAATTTTATTTTAAATTAAAATTATTTAATCCAACTCCTTCACTTTATCAGTGAAGAAAAGGGTGAAGTAGGGAAGAGTTGGTCTTATTTATTGAAACAAAGAGAAATCCAAAGAATCTTTTTTAGAGAATTAATTCTGGGAGAAAAGAGGGGTTCACAGAATTCCAGAGGTAGGGAGAGGGGCAGTGAACAAGCCTCCTACTTAGGGGGAAAAAGCTGGGCCAACTTGCAGTTTTGCCAGCTACTGGAATTGAGCAAACTTTACTTTGCTTTTCACATTTAAAGGCAAAGCCTTATGAAAGCTGCAAATAAATTTTATCTTGTCGGTGCTTCCCAATGAATAAGCACAAAGAAAACACAAAGAACTCATAGACTCCACACTGGGATAAACCAAGGCACTGAGAAAACAAGCATATGCCCATGATCACACAGCAAAATCAAGCTTAGAGAGTTCTAGGTGCTACACACATTCATTCATCACTAGCTCTTCCATTGGATAAAATATTTTTTTCTTTATCAAACACTTAAGACTTCATTTTTAGAGCAATTTTAGATTCACAGCAAAATTGAGAAGAAGGTATAGAAATTCCCCACATACCCTCTCTCCCACAATTGCACAGCCTCCCCATTATCAACATCCCCACTAGAGCTGTGCATTTCTTACAACTGATGAACCTACATGGACTCATCATTATCACTGGAGCCCACAGTTTACATTAGGGTTCACTCTTGTCTTATACATTCTGTGGGTTTGGAAAAATGTATAATGACATGTACCCACCATTAGAGTATCCTACAGAGTGGTTTTACTGCCCTAAGAATTCTCTGTGCTCTGCCTATTCATCCCTGCACAACCCTTCCCGTCCCCACCCCTGGAAACAGTACACTTTTTATTCCCCCAAAAAAAAGAGTTCCTTGTGAAAATGTTTGGAAAATGAAGGAAACTCTAAATAAGGAAATTAAAGGTATTCAGAAAAAAGTCAACATTTTGATGTCTATCCTTCAAGTCATGTTTTCAATGGGCATATATATCCACATGTAGGTATTAACAAATGTATAAACATAGAGTCTTATTATCTCTCAAAATTGGTAACATGTTTTATTTTAGAAATTGTTTCTTTTCTTGTATCACGAACGTTTTCTCTTGGCATTGAATAGTCTTTATACGAAATTTTAAATTGCTGCATAATTATTCTATGTGTTCAAGTGCTCCCCGATCCCCTCTTTAAAATCAGGATAAAAAAAATATTAAGAGAGTTGCAAAGTATTTTGGCATCATAAGTCCAAACACTTCTCTCAACTTCCATGGTTATGGGCAGCAGTCCTGGCATCTCCTATCTCAAGTGGGAAGTCCAGTTATATTAGTCCAGCCCTGTTCCTTTCAGAATTCACTTTGGCAAATGTAAGACATTTAACCTCTTGGTCCTGTTTCATCAATGAGAATAGCAAGTCAATGAAAACAATGCTGACCAATTGGCACAGGTTCAGCTTTCATATATTTGGTGAACAAATGAATGAATGAGTGAGTGAAAGAAAGCTGTCATCATCATCATCATCTTGCACAGCCCCTCACCAGGCTGACAAAATGTGCTTTACAACTATCCAATACTGGTCCTTTTCTACTGCTGACAAATGCAGAAGCATGTAATCCCTCAAACAGCAGGAGCTTAGCTATGCAGAAGGACAGGAGCAGCAAATGTGCCCCTCAGGCACAGTCTGCAAGTACAATGTTTTCAACATTATATTTTAAGAAAATATGTTGCCATGATGGCTGTTAAGGTCAACCTGAAAAGACTCTGAGGATTCTGCATAAACACAAGGGTCAGGCTGTTACAGACCGAATAGAAACATCAGATGTCAGACTAAAGGCCCTGGCCAAGACCACCCCAGAAGGTGGCAAAGAAAGACACTTTTGTCATGTGCCTGCTCCTCTTCCTTGATGTTAAAACCTACCTTTGAGTCCACCAAAAACCCCACAGCTCTCCCTTCTAACCACATTTAATTAAAATTTCTACTGAGGTTTTATTTTTACTGTCTGAATTCTATAAACCTTCTGAGACCAGAGGGAGAAAAAAGGACATAGGAATCAAAGAGAGATACAACTAGGCAGCTTGGGCTCCTCACCCATCCCTACTCACTGCCCCCTCGTCTTGTGCTGTCTCAATCTCTGGTATTGATGTCTAAGCAGCACACAACATTCCTAACCGCTGGAGGATCTGACCACTGGCTCCATGGGGCTGATGACAGCAACAAGGCCAGGCAGGAATGATGAGACTGTGAGTCAGAGGCGACAGATTGCTTGCTGGGGCCCTTGGTGATTCTATCCCTCCCCCTGAGCTTTTGAGAGCCAACCTGTCACCAAGTGACCCTCAGTCTAGCGTGGCTGGATCTCAACCTAGGTGACCTCAGTCTTCTCCTTCCTTCTCACAGCTGCTCCTGTTAACAGCATACTGATAGCTGGAGAGTCAAGGCCATCATCACCCCCACTTTGGGTGCCAAGAGTGATAAAACTTTCAATGCATTTGCTAGAAATCTGATTTTTCATCATGTACCCTGAGGAGAGGTAGAGGATCGAAAATGAATGTGTTGCTTTCTTTCCTTTCTCATCCTTTATTAAGCACACTGTCTTACACTGTGGCTTTTCATTCATCCTCCTCTACTCCCAGCACCCACTAAGGATATATATGAGCGCTTGACACATACCAGCTCATTATATTCTCATAACCACCCTTTGAAGTAGGTTATTTTCTTCATTTAGCAGATAAGGAAACAGGGTAAATAAATTGCCCCAGGTAACACAGCTTTCAGGTGAAAAGAAAGATCAGAACTCAGCTTTTTGGGGCCAAAGCCTTGCTCTTTGCAACACAATAATTGGTTCTTGAGAGTTCACACCTCTGACTTTACAGTTGAAGAAGAAAGCAGCATTGGTGAGTAGAAACATCCAGAAATGAGGCTGCCCAAATTTGAATCCCAGCTCCACCAGTTCCTAGGTGGCCTTGGGCGAGTCACTAAACTTCTTAGTTTTCTCGTCTGTGAAATGTGAGTAATAATAGTACTTCTTCATGGTTGTGATGAGCATACAAAACCTAATAAAAGGAAAATGGTTAGGGTGGGCATGGTGGTTCATGCACGTAACTCTAGCATTTTGGGAGGCTGAAGCTGGAGGATCTCTTGAGCCCAGGAGTTTGACACCAGCCTGGACAGCATAGTGAGACCCTATCTTTAAAAAATATAAAAATGAGCTGGGCATAGTGCCATGTGCCTGTAGTCCCAACTACTCAGGAGGCTGAAATGAAAGAACCACATGAGCCTGGGAGGTCGAGGCTGCAGTGAGTTGTGATCACACCACTGCACTCCAGCCTGGGTGACACAGTGAGACCCTGTCTAAAAAATAAATAAAAAAATAAAAAAAGGAAAGTGGCAAGCAGGATGCTCAGTAAGCACTTAGTGTTATCATGTTTAAGATCAACAATCATGCTCTGAGTCATATCAGTAGTCTATTCAAAACAGAGCTGTGCTTCCAATAGTCACACCAAAGGAAAGTTTAGGGGAGATATTGTTATACTCTGAAATCACTGAAAATGGTTGATGAATAATCTGTTTCAGATACTAATAGCAAACACCTTCACAGCACTTTCTATATACCAGACACAGTTCTAGGTTGTTCATCTATATCATCTCATTTAATCCTTACAACAACCCTATAGCATAGGGACAATTAACACCTCTATTTATAGATGAGAAAACTGAGGTCCAGAGGGGTTAAATACTCACAAGTAGTAAGTAGCAGAGACAGGATTCAAATCCAAGTAGGCTGTTTCCAGAGTCAGAGAGCATTAACCATCATGCTGGTCTGGCTCTCAGGTATGTCATTCATCATTCTGAATGGCAACAACAGCAATAAACTTACATGGAGAGCTTGCTCTGAGCCAGAAACCATGCCGAGTGCTTTCCGTGTGTTTCTCTGTGTTCTTTCATTTAGTCCTCACAATTGCATCACTATCTTGTATTTTATGTAAGAAGAAACCAAGGCACAGAAAGATTAAGTACCTTAATCAAGGTTACACAGTAAGTGGCAGAGCTGGGACTCAGTCTGTGTGCATCAGAAGCCCATGTTCTCATTTACAACACACTCCCCAGACCACCTGTATTGAAACTACCTGGGATGCTTGCTTAAAAGTCTTATTCCTGGACCACAGTCCAGACATCTTCCCTCAGAATCTCTGGAGGTGGGAACTAAGTCTCTGCCTTTCAAATAAGCATATTCCTTTGAAAATCACAGTCCTGTGATGCTGCTTTTACTATTTCCAGGAGAATGTGTTACCAAAAAGGCACCTTCCCTCCAGTCTCTGTAAAGCTGTACTTTGCATTGGTTCTCCCTTCCCACTTGTCTAAAGATGAAAGATAATAATCCTGACTTCCTAGTGGCCTTGAAAGGGATTCTGATCTTCTGGGCTATACTCTGGACCCACATCCATGGAATCCGCCCCTCCTTTATGCTGCTGGACAACCATGGACAAGAAACCTTGCCACAGCATTTCCCCAAAGCCTCAAGAGGATGGAGGCACAGGGATGAGATTATTGATGTCACTGCAGTTGAAAAAAACACAACGAGCATGAAGGGTTTTTGAAGAAAAAAATGCATATTTGTCAGACATTACCATTATTCTCTGCAGAATAGAAAAAGACACAGATGGCAAGGGAACGAAGGAGGCGAGATGTAATGTCTCCTCCAGGGGCCCACACATACATGGCCTTTTCAAGCAGTCTGTTCAGATTTATATCATGGCATTGTGGGCTCCACCCACTTGCTTCTACATTTCCTAGTCCCTTTTCTCTAATCCCTCTTCCATTTATCTTGCCCCCTGCTGCTTTACTTTAAAAACAGAAATTCTACATCCATACTCAAAGGGAACAAAACCCAAACTCTAGGAGGTTGGAGGAGCCCCCACTTGCCATTATCCTCAACAACTGTGGTGCTGGAAATCCTTGAAAGACAGCTGCTTCTGTGTTATTTCAAATGTTGGAATATGAGCTGAATAGGTCTTATTTTTATTAGCATTGGTTACTGAAGAAAATAATTGAATAATGCATCTAAAAATATTTGGCGGCCAGGTGTGATGGCTCATGCCTGTAATCCTAGAGCTTTGGGAGGCTGAGGTGGGGAATGGCTTGAGGTCAGGAGTTTGAGACCAGCCTGGGCAACATAGCAAACCCACCCCCGCACCAAGCCCCCTGGTCTCTACAAAAAATTAAAAAATTAGCTGGGCATGGTGGTACACAAGTGTGGTCCCAGCTACTCAGGAAGCTGAGGTGGAAGGATCACTTGAGCCCAGGAGGTCAAGCCTGCAGTGAACCATGATTGTGCCACTGCACTTCAGCCTAGGTGACAGACCAAGATCCAGTCTCAAAAAGAAATAAATAAAACTTGGCAATACAATTCAGCAAATATTATATCAATCAAAGCACTAGAATGACTACATTAAAAACAATGAAATATAAGCTATACCCTAAAAATTCAATCTCGTTATCCCAAGACCCAAGAATTCTACAAACTATCCCACCTGTTCCCAGCCTTGCACACTTTAAAATCTTCTTTCTGAGTCAGAGTGCATTAGGACTACATCGGGGGTCTTGATCTGCCACTGTCTACCTCTTTGCCAAAAGCTTCCAGAATTACTGTTACTGTCCTCCTATCCAGATTCCCCTATGTGAAGCAGAAGCCAGATTTTCTGTCTACCAAAGGCAGCTGGCCAACAACAGATGTCAAGTGTAGAAATATGTTGAGCCAGGGTGATGCATTTGTAATGGTATGTCCAATGGGTCCCAAAGCCCTGAGCTGACAGCAACTTCAGGCAGGCTAGTCCTTATTATAGTTACCTCCCCCAGCTCTGCAAGCTAGAACAAGATCAAGGGAAACTTCTTTTTGCCTGAGGATTCCTGGCTGGCTCTAAGCTTGAATCACAACAGGTGGATGGTCATGAGCAATGTCTCATCTGCAGACTTTTAAGGGGGCCTCAGTGTTTGGGGTGGAACATCATTAGCCCAGAACCACCTGTTCTATAAGATATTATCCCTCACGTGCCTACAAGAACCTGCCACCAGCCCTATTTCAAACACAGAGAAATGAAGCCATGACATGTGAAAGGCATTTCTCCTAAGGCTGGAAGGTAGATGCATGTTAAAACCAAGGAGAGACAGCAAGTGTCAACAGACAGATGTATGCCAAGTCTTTTGGGATTCTTTTGTTTTTTTTTTCTCTGACAGAGTCACAGACGAATAGAATGGGACTTTGGCCTGAAAAAGGGAGCCTCAAGAGGATCATTTAAGTTTCATCAAACTATAGATGAAAACACCCAGTATCATTCCTTCTCAATTCCTTGTGAAACTTGTGTTAGTGAGAATAGTATGAGAAGGAAAGGGAGGAGTATATGACAACTTTAATTTCTCAAGTATTCCCATTTTGCTGGGCACTGTGGTAAGTATGTTAAATGGATTATCTCATTTAATATCTGCAGTCAACCTATACTATAGACACAATTATCCTCAGTCTGCAGATTGGAAGGTGATAGGGCCACATCAGCGAGGGGAAGTAATTTGCTAAATAAAACCAGCCATAAATGACAGAGCCAGGATTCAAACCCTGATCAGTGTTTCAAACCACAATACTTTATACCCCATGCATGTGCACATACATACATATACACACACAAATATGCACCTCATATGCCTACTTTTATTATTCTGTGTGCATGCACATGTAAACTTACATCCATTCTAAGAAATCTGTATCAAAGATGAATTCGGTATATATTCAGTGGGGGCTGAGAAGATCATAGTTTCCCAAAATCCACTTAGGCAAGATGTCCTTTAAAGGAACAGCTGATTTCATTCCTCATCCATTGTCACTGCAGTCATCCTGTCTGAAACAAGTCCGGGCAGAGAGAGAAGGCACACAGCGCTAGGGCCAAGGAAAAACCGTGTTGCGTGACAACAAGAACAATATTTAGCAAAGGCAGGAATAAAGTAGGCCCCACAAACAACAAACAAGGGGTCAATGAACAGCTCAAACACGTATGCTGTCTCCATGGGATACAGCCCCAGTGTAAACAGACAGACCACTTTCAGGTTGTGCAAATCAGGGTCACAGTGACTGGGCTCTACCAGAACTGACAAACACAAGAGTAATTTTGACCACACATTGGACCACAATTCTTACTTTACATTGTAGTCAAATGTTTGGTAGTCAATGATGATCTAATAAAATATCAATCAGGTAGAAACAGTGACAATGCAGGGGGCAGCTCAAACAAATAATCGCAAGGGATTAGAGAAGCCTCTGTGAGAGGGGGGAAGGGGAAAAAAGAGGTGTGAGAGGGAAGTGATTAGACCCTAAACTCAATGTCGCAGGGATTAGAAGGATGCTCAAATATTCTCTGTAGACTGATGATAATTGTATCTGACATGATACATCTAGCTGAGAAGTCAAGTCACAGCTCTTCTCCCTCTCCCAGACTGCCACATCATCAGGCGTGCTAACAAATGAGATTCACACCTCAGTTTGCCAAATGATCCAAGACCACTCACATTACTACAAGCACCTGGAATACAGGAAATGAGTTTTCTCCATAGCCCAAATTGATTAGTGCTGGCAAGAACTTTTCTCATAGGAACATGGATGTGCCATCATCTCATGGCCCTTTCAACATCTCAGCAAATGTTAAGTGATGAGGACATCAGACTTCCTACTCATACCTCAGCAAAAGTCTGAAGAGAAGCCCATGATTCTTAGACTTTCAAAGTCCCTTCTTACCCTTTCCTCTGTAATGGTGAGATATTCTTCCATATTTTATGCCTTATGGGCAAGAGGTCAGAGTTTTCCAAACTGTATTCCATGAAGCACTAATTCCACTGGATGGTATAGGTAAAAAGACAAAAAGAGGCTCTGTGGTCAAACAACTTTGTGAAATGTTTCATTATAAAAAATGAATTATAGCTTTCTTTACTGCAGGACTCTGCAGAGTCTATAATCTCCAAATCCCCCAGACTTATTTCATCATAACATCCTGGATTCTGTTTACTTTTGCTGAATATCTCCCAGGATTAGCATTTCCTGAAACCCACTTTGGGAAATGCCAAGCTGAACCATAAGTTCTCTCAGTAGATTGCAAGTGCCTTCAGAAAAAGGACTTTGTCCTATTCATCTTCATATTCCCAACACCTATAACCATGCCTGGCACCTGATAGGGGCTTGATAAGGATTACTGAATAAATACATGAATATGGACATGGGAGCATGTGTGATTCCGAGTGTAAAGGCTATTTGTGACAAAGACCGATGTTAGAATCTTCTCTTGCTGTGACTTTTCAGAGTCTCTATTGTACAGAAAGAGCAATCCATTGGGTCCATTAGTGAATATTTTTGTTGACTGCAATTTGTATCTCATTTCCACGAGGGCTTGAGATACTTACCCATTCTGTTCTACCAGTGCATTGGCCAGAGGACCAGGCTTGCCCAAAAGGGAGGCTGAACACCATTGAGAAGCAGGCAGTTAACCCCCTGGGAGGCAAAAAGCCAGACCAAAAAGTGTTGTAACGAAGATTCCTTACCACCAGCCATGTCCTCACTTCTGCTTGTATCCAAGTAAGCAAAGGTAGGTTGAAAATTATAGGAGTAGATGATACCAGGCAGAAGCTAAGCCCAGGCAACTTGTCTTAGGACATTTCAGGTGTTCTCCATCATTCTCATTAACTTCTAAGGAGGGATCCCATGGTGGATGCAAAAGTCTAAAGGGAAGCCCATGTTTCTTAGACTTTCAAATTCCCTTCTTACCCTTTCCTCTTTAATGGTGAGATATTCTTCCATGTCTTATGCCTTACGGGTGAGAGATCAGAGTTTTCCAAGCTGTATTGCATGGAGCACTAATTCCACTGGATGGTATAAAGGAAAAGACAAAAAGAGGCTCTGTGGTCAAACAACTTGAGGTGATCAGTTAATTCTCTGATCACCTCAAGCTGTTTGACCACAGAGCCTCTTTTTGTCTTTTTTCCCTTATACCATCCAGTGGAATTATAAAGTAAGTAGAAGTGCAACTGGATTTGAAAAACATTGATGCTTTAGTTTCTTGGAGTCATCAAATAATTCATTTGATTTCAAGCAAAATAACCCAACATCCCCTCTCCATCCAGTGGTTTTTCATTAAGCTAGCTGGAATTTTTTTAACCCACCATAAATTCAGTGCATGAGGACAATTGTTGTGTCAGTGCGTGAGGACAATTGTGTCTCCCCCGAGCTCAAGTTAGCTAAATGTGTTCCTCACTCTGTTCTGGCAGCAACAGCCTGGTTTTCCAATTATCAAGTCAACTGACTAGACTTCTACTTACAGGGATGCTTGCTGCCAAACCACTAACTCAACCCTCTGAGACAGCCAGAACCTCAGAGAAGGCGATGATAAAGACGCCCAGACTGCAGAAATAAAGGCATTTATCCAACACCAGAGACAGAAGAGTGACAGAAATAGTAGTCTTCATGGCTGCTCAGCCAAGGGGGCCACTTCCTTAAATAGCTGACATAAGATCCAGGACATTGGTGTCTGATAGACAGTAGATCCTCATTCAAGGTTGAGATGAATTGGTCAAAACCCATCTTAGGATTAGAGGAAAGGGATTGAGTCTCCATCCCCTGCAATACTGATCAATTATGTTTTGCCAAAAAAGAAAGGGGAAAAATGCTCCTCTTTATTCATTCCAGGTCTGCTCCTCCCATCCCATGGCTTAAGAGTTTACACAGAACACATCCATAAAGGAGCAGACGTGCACAATGTCAGGGCCACACTGGAAATAAATGGTCTCATTCGCAATTCTGTTCCTCTGCAAACAGACATGTGATTTGGATGATAAAAATTTACCATGGGACAAAGAAATTCTCACCTCTCATGTCTACTGGGAGCAAGGTACATGACACCATGGACAGCTGTCCCAGAAACTGGTTGGACTTTCGGTCTGCCTGGCACCCCTGTTTCCTCTAGGGAACGGCTCCTCTTGGGTTCCATGTGGTGCTACTGGGGCTGATGCCTCTGTCTTTTTCCTGCATCCACTCCACCTCCACAGAGGTGAGAACGTGACTTGACGCAGGCCAATCTGGGCACTTGGGAATTTCCAGGGATAATCAGACACCCTTACTAACACTATGATTTTTTATCATTTGGCCAAAATACAGCCAGTAGATCTGCCACCGTTGGACCTACTGCTTACTGTGGTGGTATTGTGTCACATTTCGGGGCATGCCTTATGGAGTCAGACTGGATTCAAAAACACGTATATCCAGCTATATGACCCGGGCAGTTACTGAAACCCTTTGCCTAAGCTCCTTTGTGTATGAAGTGGGGCAAACAACAATAGTACTTACCTCCTAGGTTTGTGGCGAGGATTAAGTAAATATATATAAAGCATATACGGGAGTGCCTAGTGTTTACTACAAACTCAATAAATTATTTGGATAGCCAAACTTGGGATTCATTTCCTTAGATATGCTAGGATGGAAGCCTCTTCAAAGGTGTTTCCACCATTGATGATTCTATCATCAAGGGTAAAAATGCCTTTATGTGCAACCCCTACTTACTCCACTCTCAACCCACGTGGGCTCTGAGTCTGTCTCACAGACAACTGCAACCAAGAAAAAGGGGTATAGTTGAGTAGGGGGTAGCAGTCACACTGATTCAGAGATTAGTATCTCCAGCCAACTCCAATTCTCTGCCTTCCTTGAGCAGTTCTGTTTACAGGTATGAGATCTGGTGTGTCCTGAATTTTTTACTTCTTTCTCTTCATTTTAATCTAAAGCTCTCACCCAGGTGTTGAGATGACTGACAAACAGAATTCCTTAAACATAGACCAGGCTTGGAATCTAATAGAGTTTCTGCCACTGATCTGGTGGCTTTCAGTTTTCCAGCTGGCCTCTGGGTTCTTTGCCCTGGAATTCAGGAACTGGAAAATGTAAACATTGCATTTCCCTCCCCTTTAAAATAAGAGGGGAGGGAGGCTGGGCTCTTGTGACTTTCAAATATCCACAAAGTGAGAATGACAACTCCTCCTCCATGAGGGGGGAATAGGGCAAAACCTTCCCCTCATTTATCATGGAAATGCCACTTTTCCCAATTTGCTTACACCCCAAATCAACTGCAGCTTCTAGAGCTGGTCTCAGGGGAGGCAGGTAGAGAAGTTTTCTTTTGCATCAGGATTGGCCACCCCAGTGGGGCAGATGGAAATAATTTTCAGACTTAAGACCTGTCATTAGGTCCCAGGCACCATTATCTTGGCCATTTCTGTCTAGCCAGTATAACCCAGATGTGGATAAGATTAAGTCAAATCCATTGTGCATGCCAGTGGCATTCTAAAGCCCTCCCCAAGACTTATGCATATTCCTGAGGGACTTACACACTCTAGGTCAACTCTGCTTCTGGGCTCCCATGTCTAAGGTGCTTTGTTTACAGGTTATTGACCCAGATATAACACCCAGCCCTGTCTTCAGTTTCCACCGAAAGCTTATGCTCAAGGGCATTCATGAAAGTAAAACATTTTACCAAAGAGTTGGAGGTCACAGAGAGAGGTAAGATTCTGTTCCATGAAATATACAGAGTAAAATATGTTAGACACTGATAAAAGTCTGATGTACCAGATGCTCTGAAAAATCCTGTTGGCCAATTAGTCCTCAGCAGCTTAACTCCCTTGTTTCCCTCCATTCACCATCCAGCCTTCCACCTTCTCCCTCTCATTCCCCCTTCCTGTCCCATCCCTCTCAGAAATGGAGGTCGAAACTTCAAATGCTAGTAAGGATTAGCAGGTATCAAACATATGGGTTGAGAGGTGGAGTGTCAGACCCTAGAGAGGATCCAGCCTACCTCAAGACATTTAGGTTCAAAACACTCTGAAGCACTCGCGTCCTACTAAGTAAATTCTGCAGGCCTTTTGGCTCCAAAGGCTGCCAGTTTGTGGTCTATCAGCACAGTCTCCCTCTTTGCCACAACCAGCCAAGAAGCAGCAACAATGCCGCTAAAACAGGAGCTAGCAAGCGCTTTCTTTCCCCTGCTTCACGTGCATCCTAAAACCTTAACAAAGTTAGATGTCCATCAGCATAATCAGTCCATATTCTGGATGTGTGAATATATGTCCTCCAGGTAACGGAGGAACTTGGGTTCAGAAACTAGACAGCCTGAGCTCACCCTGGGCTCCACTAATCTGCCAGTGTAATCGTTTATTTATTTATTGTGGAAAAATATATACAACAAAAAATTACCTTTCAAATAGTTTTTTGTTTGGTTGGTTTTTTTTTTTTTTTTTTTTTTGGATACAGAGTCTCACTCTCTAGCCCAGGCTGGAGCGCAGTGGCATGATCTCGGCTCCCTGCAAGCTCCACCTCCCAGGTTCTCACCATTCTCCTGCCTCAGCCTCCCGAGTAGCTGGGACTACAGGCGCCCGCCACCATGCCCAGCTAATTTTTTGTATTTTTAGTAGAGACAGCCTTCACCGTGTTAGCCAGGATGGTCTCGATCTCCTGACCTCGTGATCTACCCGCCCTGGCTTCCCAAAGTGCTAGGATTATAGGCGTGAGCCACCACGCCCGCCTCAAATCGTTTTTAAGTGCATGGTTCAGTGGCATAAGTACATTCATACTATTGTGCAACCATCACCACCATCTATCTCCAGAACTTTTTGCTATTCCACATTGAAACTCTGTACCCATCAAATAATAACTCCCATTCCATCTTCTCCTGGGCCCTGGCAATTACCATCCTACTTTCTGTCTACATGAATTTGACTATTCTAAGTACCTCATGTAAGTGGCATCACAGAACATTTGTCTTTTTGTGTCTGGCTTCTTTCACTTAGCATAAGGTCTTAAGGTTCATCTGTGTTATAGCATGTATCAGAATATTCTTTATTTTTAAGGCTGAATAATATTCCATCGTAGATGTATACTGCATCTTGTTTATTAATGGACATTTGGGTTGTTTCCACCTTTTGGCTATTGGGAATAATGCTGTTATGAACATTGATGTAAACATATCTAATCAAGTCCCTGCTTTCAGTTCTTTTGTGTATACACCCAGAAATTGAATTGCTAAATCAAATGGTAATTCTATGTTCAATTTTTGAGGGAACCATACCTGTATATCCTTAAACCTCTGTGTTCCATAGAACTTCTCTGAACCTCATCGGTAAAACAGGGATAATAATAGCAATGCCATTTCAGGGTGGTCTGAGAATTAATGCACATAAAGCCTTTGGCTCAAAGACTGGACACATTAATAAATGTTCACTAAGTGTTTGCTTGATGTTTAATCTCTTCGTCCTCTGAATTGAGGGACTCATACTAAAATAATTTCTAAAGTCACTCTCAGCTCCTAAACTCCATGATCCCATCATTAAATTATTTTCCTGTTGGGGATGCCAGGAGCTCTCAGAGTATATATTAGGGGAACACCCTCTTCATGATCCCCGCAAAAATCCACCCCTGCCAAGAAGGCCCAATTTTCCTAGCTTTCTCCTAGGAATTTGCCAACACATCCCAGTGTAATCTAACATCTAATTTTTCTTGCCACCCCTTCTCCCTTGCTTTCTTTCCACGTTTCCTTTCTCAGCTGGTTTTTCCTACCCACTGAATATCTGCACTTCAAATTATCTTCCCTGGTTGCATTTATGTTCATTCCCCACAAGTTAATGTCTGTTGGAAGCAACACTTGTGAAGTTCTCCAGATTAAGTTTTCATTCCCAAGAGTCCCATATTTTAAATGAGGTTTTCCTCTTCGGCAGAATCACACTGGCAGAGCTACTGCAATTTGGTGAAGTCAGTGGAGTTGGGTTTCTCCCCTCATTCTGTTTATGTTGGGTTATCACTTGGCCTCATGTTTGGATTCTCATCCTCCCAACATGTGTCACATGCCAGTGAGCAACAACACTCTCTGGTACCATCCTAGTGGATGTTTACAATTCAGCAAATACTCTTTTTAGAAAAGTTAATTAGAGGAAATACGCTTCCAAGCTTTTCTTGACTGGGGCCAGATTCAGCATCCCAGCAGGGAGTGGACTCTCTTCACTCCTTGAGGAAATATTTTCCTTCTCCACGCTATTCCTCCGTCTTCCCTCGAAATGTGAGTAAAACATTCAACAACTAAAATATCCTTGCTAAACACATGAAGCTGTGCACTGGTTCAGGCAGCAGTTTAGCTACCAACAAACTGTGCATCCTCCCTGAAGCTTTTTCACAGCCAAAGGTAAAAGACGTTCTCGGGTCAGAAATAAATGGATTTTTCAGATTCTGGGCTAGGAAAAAGAGGCAGCTCAGGTTTTGTTTTTTTTGTTTTTTTTTTTTTTAACTTTTATGGCTTTGAAGCATCTCACCTGCCATGTAATAAAACAGGAAGCAGGGGAACACTGATGTAACACTGAGGAATCGAATCCACTGAGCCCTGGCACTCTGAGAAGAACCAGGTCCTCTGGAGCTGGTCCACTGACACCATGCCCAAAGGCGAAGATGAAGTAGGGAGGTGCCTTAATGCAAAGTCACCCACTTACCCCTAGGCAAGTGTTTAGGTTTATGGATTATCAGCCCTTATGAAGGGCTCCTTCTTCCTTTATTATTGTCTTTAGGCTGCTCCAGACACCATGGAGGCAAAATTCAAATGAAACACTCACCATCTTTATTGTAAATCATTAAGGAAGATCCCACCTGGGCAGGCAGGCTCTAGGTAGATGGAAAGTATTGACCAAAATGAAGGGCAGGGGGGTTTGTGTATCTCAGCTTTTCGTTGATCATGAAGGGATGTGCCTGTGGCTGAGTTTCCCTTCTACACAGGTTATTGCATTTAGCATCATCCCCACCCGACCTGGCCTGTTTCATTCTCAGGCACTTGCCAGCTACTTGCAGCGGCAGAGCACCCAGCTCTCAGATAGAGTTCAGGTGACAGGTAACCAGCACAGAAGGGAAGAAGCGAAGGCTCACACATAACCTGCCCCTATTCCGAGCTGCCCCATTTGGTCATATCTGTACATCTCAGCCTGCCCTCACCTCATGAGGTCTCACTTTACCCCCTGGGCCATAGAAGGACAGATGTTCCTATGACATTCCCACTTCCCTGCCTGCCAGCAAGCGGGCTGTTATAAGACAAGCCTGCCATGTCCTCGCTTCTGCCCTTAGCTGGATCTCCATGTCATGTCCCAGCCTCATTTGTCCCCAGAAGCCCATTTGACCTGGGGATTGTGGCTTAGAAAATGACATAAGAAAACCAAAGAAGCCAGAGCTCTTTCAAAACAAACCCTGTGCATCCCAGAAACAATCTGCACTTTTAACCTTGGCTTTTTCTTCTTTCTCACTCTCATCAGAAAGGAAGTGTGTCTATATATGCTGAGTGAGTCAATCTCCTGTGCTTGGATCTACTCCGAAGGGGTATGGCTGTAGGATTTCGTGAAGCAAGATTCACCAGAAGAACACCAAGCAAGCCCTCCCTGCTCTTTATTCCTTTCTTTCTTTCTTTCCTGCTCACCTCTGAGGGAGCACTTTCCAAGAGAAACTTCACTTTTGCAAGTCAGAGCGGGTAACTCAGAATTGATTCCCTAAGGCAATTTGGTACTTTTAAAATGATAAAAAGAGCAAATAAAATAGGAGCTGGTCCGCTTTCCTGAGACAGTACAGCCCCACGATTTGGGATGACAAAATCACGTCACAGTCTCAGGGAGGGCCACAGGAGCTCCAGCACCACCAGCCAAGTCCCCAAGATTATCACTGGAAAAGCCCCCCCCCAAAACCCCTCACCCCAAACACACACACCCCACCTCCTGAGATTCCCAGTCCTGCTCCCAGGCAGACCCCAGGGGGAAAATGCTCCCTCCTAGGGTGTCCTCCTAGGGTGTCCCGGACGCTACTCACAGTACCTCTTGGCAAGGACGAGATGAGAAGGAGCTGAAGAAAAGTGAGCCCCAACTGCGTCCAGCAACCCAGCTCCATCCTTGCCGCGGCTGGTGCCCGAGCGTCTGCTGGGGAGGGAGAGGAGGGACCCAGGGAGGCCAGGGGCAGGCGGCTTTTACAGGGACCTCCCCGAGCCCCAGCTGAGCGGGAGCTCGGGTTTCAGCTCGCCAGGCTCTCCCATCCTCATCTGAGGGGAACCACCTTCAGCCAGAGCGACGTCAGCCCAAACCTCTCCTCTCTGCTGCCTTAACCCTTGAGGGGCCCCGGGAGGTGTGGCCATGCCTGGAGACCCGGGGGACGGCGGCTGCAAAGGAAGCTGCGGGGCAGGGAGGCCAGCCCAGGTACGGGTGGGGTCCCAGTGTTGGGTGCTGGAAGGAGGGGCCGTAGAACCCTGGGTGGGAGCAGAGGTACCCAGGGCTGCGGGGCGCTCAGGTGAGGCCGGGAGATCTTCCTACGGGAGGCTGAGACGGAAGCTGGCTTTGCCCTCTCTGACTGCAAAGCCTGGCCTGAGGAGAAGGAGGAGTTGGTGATGGGAGGAGAAAGGGAGCCTTCCCCCACTCCGCACCCAACACTCCTCGTTTATCTCCTTTCCTCTCCGTTTGCTCCAGGTGATCACAGTTTGGAAAGCTTATCTTTTGCAACTATAGGCTACTGGAAAAAGTTTTCCTCTTCCTATGATCCCCATCATGGTGAATTCAGCAACATAAACAGCTCCTGTACACACGCCAGGCAGGGATGGAGAAGAACAGACAAGAACCCTCACTGCCTCCACCGAGAGGGCTCAGTTTAGTTAGGTACAAGATAGGAAGTGACATCTCGAAGTGAGGAAGAAGGATGTTTTATAGGATAATAGGTGACTTTTTTTTAATAAACTTCTCCGTGCCAGGTGTCACATACCTTACATGTATTAACTCATTTATTCCTCACAATAAACCTAGCCTCTGTATTTTACAATTAGAGAAACGGAACCATTGAGGATTCAATAACTCACCCAAGGCCACACAGTTAGTGAGGGGCAGAGCCAGAGTTTGAACCCAGGCAGCTTAGGCCCACAGACTATAGTCTTAGCCACTATGCTATAGAGTTTCTAAGGATGCTACATATGCAGAATTATATTTCACCATTTGATATGGGCTTTGCTGTGTCCCCACCCAAATCTTATCCTGAATTGTAGTTCCCATAAACCCCACGTGTCAAGGGAAGGACCAGGTGGAGATAACTGAATCATGGGGACAGTTACCCCCATTAAAGTTTTAATTTTGTTCTCTAGATGTTGGCGGGCCCTGGTGGTTTAGGAGTAGGGTGTGCTGAGCTCAAAGCAAAGTCTCGGGAAGAGAAGTCACCCTGGACTATTCATGAAGGCCTGGAGTAAAGATTAAGAAATGGAAGTGGAAGGGAAAAGATAAGGTGGGAAACCTGAGAAAGGTAGAATCTGTAAAGCTCAGGACAGATCAGGAGGTCAGGAGCCCTGACACAGGTGCTCTACTAGAAAGAATTTCTGAACTCCAGCCCTGCTTCTGGGGGCCTATTGCAGTGAAGTGACTGGAAGCAAGAACTCAGCAGGCCTGTGTTCTAATTGTTGATTCACCACTTTCTGGCTGTGTGACCTTAAGCAAGTTAAGTAACTCTCTGAATCTCAGTCTTCTCATCTGTAAAATGGAAATAATAATCAAACCTACTTTGTAGATCACTGGAAGAATTTAATAAGATTATGCATGTAAGGCCCATAGCACAGAGCCTACCACATACTAAGTGCACAATAAATATTAATCATTGTCTCTATTATCTGTCCTGAGGCTGCCCCCAAGAACATCCCATGGTATGAGTCTTGTTCCTACACTCAACTTCCGTATCGAGGTGAAATCAGTTTAAAATAAGCACCAACAGTAGCCTTAAACAGGAGCAGAATACCAGAGGGCAGCATATACCTAAGAGGTAGAGGGCAGAGGTTAGAAGAAGGGAGGTTCACCTTGTTGCTGGCCAACCAGTCCTGGTCCTTTGGTAATGGGAGTGGGAAGAAGATGACTTAGTTTTCAAATAACTGTAGGCATAAGAGCCTCTCAGGAGTCTGTTTCAACTCCAGCTGACAGCACCACTTACTTTTTCTTTTCATCTTCCCTCTCCCCACCTCCCACCCCCCACCACACACACCTCCCTGAGTCAATACCAAGCACCCTCATCCCTACATGAATTGCATCCCCCTGACAGGATGGGGCTCTAGGTGATGAGCCTGAAGGGTAGCAGTATATACCACCCCCAGATATGCCCCTTTGGCATAAGGATTATTTTGAGCTGAAAGCAGTTAAGAAGAAGTAGACACAAGAATAGGTCTCTCTTCTCCCCCCATTTTCCTAAAAGCAGAACTTGAATTTATAAAAGTGTAGTGTCTCCACCTCCCCTCTCTACCAGGACAGACAGAAGTTAATCGCTGGAGACAACTCTAGACCCTTATCAGCCCAGAGGAATCTACATACCAAAACTTACTAACTAGTCTTATCTCCTATTAGTACCCCCATTTATTTATCTTCCCATAATTTGCTACCCCTAGAAGCTCAAAGCCCTTTTTGTTTGTCTTGCCACTTCTCTGCAAATTTATTGTTCTTTTTAAAAATGCAATGTAAACCCAAATTCTAACCATCCCTTTGAGTTACTCCTCACTAGGTACTTCAACGTGTAAGCACCATGCACAAGTTAATGAACTTTTGTTTGTTTTTCTCTTGTTAATCTGTTTTTTCTTTTTTTTTTTTTTTTTGTCATTCTAATTTACAGGGCCCCAGCCAAGGAATCTAAGATGGGTAGCAAAGAAAGATTATTTTTCCTTCCCAACAAACCTGTTTGGCTACTTGCTAAGGAAGTCCCTGGTACCAGGTCTTTACTTCTCTAGGTTCAGGGGTCTGGAAGCAGAGGCCCTTAATCTGTTTCTGGAATCCCCTTCAAGAGTTGATTTGTTGTCACTAATTTGGGTTTGTAAATTTCCTAGAGCTGAGGACCTGGAAAGAAACTCTTAAAGAGATGCTTTGCAAAGGTGGAGGATGTATTTTTCTGGAGAAGTCAAAGCAGTAATCAGATATTACCTTGTTGAACTGCACAATATTCCCAGGGCTGGAAGAGAAAGAGGAGAACTGTTATTATGATACAGAAAAGTCAGTAGTTTACCGAGGACATTCAGCCCTACACAAATTTCTATTTTCCTACACAAGTTTACCTTTCTCTGTCCCCATTATGGTCAACTGCATTTTTCATATTGATAGAGTTTAGTATTGTTCTAAATCAAGAGTTCTTAATCTGGAAGCTCCTGGTTGAGATGGGGTTTTTTGAGGGACTTTGAATCTTCCAAAATCATACGCAAATTTTTGCATGCAGGTTTTTGAATAAGAGGGAGCCATAGCCTTCTCATTTGCAAACTCCCAACTTTTTTAGAATCACTAATCTTCATAAGTTAAAATTGAAAAATGGACCAAATATTTCTCAGATTTGGGGAAAGTGATTTTGTTAATATATGCAATCATTGAGCCTAGGCTATAAACTGCACGGTGGACATTTGGAGGGCCCTCTCACCTCCTCCTCACCTTTAAAAAAATATTTCTGACTTAAGAGCACTTGCTCTGGACCATACTGACTAATGTTGAATGCAGATGGACCACTCGCTACCTGTGTACACCTGGGCATGTTATTTCACCTATGATGGCCTTGGTTTCCTCATCTGTTAAGTCTTAAGAATAGTACCTGTCACCATAGGACTAGAGTAAAGAGCTCAAAACAGTGCCTAAAATATGCTAAGATATCAGTAAATGTTAACTGTTTCTATGATGCTTATCTCCCCCTCTGCCCTCACCTCCTACCACTGCTTGCTTCAGGGGAGAATAAATCACAAGAAAGGCTGTGTATGAAAAGGACAAAGTGGCATGCTGGGGGGTAGGGCATGATACCTGGGATTAAGAATTATCTACTAATAATCAGCATCAGGAATAAAAAATTGGCTGTAAGAGATAGAGTCAGGCCACCCATTTAATTACAAGTCACAATACCCACTAATTTTCACATGAAAGGATGAGGCACTCTAACAATACCTGTACCTTTTTCAGTGCCACCAGGGAGGCTGGTTGCATGTGAATCCACAGGGAGAAACAGCAGAGGAGACTGTCTTTGTGAATTCTTACAGTTCCCTCTATCTCCCAGCTATCACTTCTGCAGATCAGCAGCTAAGCAACAACCACACATTGGGAAAGCCAGAGGAAAAAGGGCAGAGGTGGAACTGGTCTGCAAACCTATAAGAGGCATCCCAGACTTCTGGTAATTAAGTTTGGTTTCCATCAGCTGTGCAAAACACCAAGTTCAAGTCAGCCAAGGCCCGAGATGGAGAAGGGCAGGATTGTGGAAAAGACAAAGGGCCCTTCCACTGGAGCCTGCTATAACTGGCCCCTTCATGGAAGTCTCCAGACCTAATGAATCCCGGCTGTTCACCTACACAATGAGCAATCATTTTCTGCCTCAGGTCTGGCTCAGCTCCACTCCCTTCCACTGGGAGCCAGCAAGGGGGTAGGTACAACTGTGGTTCTTTCTCAGGCCACATTCTTCTGGCTGTATGTCATTGTTCACACAAATTGCTGAAAGCCGGCAAGCTTTTCTCCTTCATAGTTAATATGCCCCTGAATCACTTGGGGAAACCTGTTCTTGACTTCCATATGTATATTTGTAAACTTCAATTTTTAAAAAAGTTGTCTGCTATGCAACTGAACTGGAAAGCTTTACAAAGAACACTGGCAAAAACGTTGACCACAGTCCAAGTGGCTAACTCAAAAACAGTTGAGTCATTTGGTTAGGGAAGAAAACAAAAAATAGAATAACTCCAAGAGAAGGTAATGGAGTACAGTGACACACAAAAAAGTCACTGTGGTGAAAATATCCCCATATGGATCAAGGCTCTACTATGTATGAACCTGGGCAAGTCCATCAGTCCCTCTGAGCTTCAGTGTCCTCATCTGTAAAAAGGGGGTAATAGCTACCTCTGAATTTTGGTGAGAAGACTACAATGATGCTGTTGTACATAATAGGAACTCAATCAATGTGTACTGTTTTTTAATATTATAACTACTGTAACTATCTATCTATCTATCTATGAGGACCTCATCTTGGAATTTTTAAAAATAGGATAGAGAGAAGTGGCTTGAACTGAGAGTCACTGAGGAGGTTAGAAGGATGAGATCTGTGATTGATGATACATGGAGGATAATAGTGAGAGAGCAGCCAAAGATGACTCCCAGTTTAATGACAATATGGTGGTGGCTGGTGCATGGTGGTGTGCTGGAGGAGCCCCTTTGTTCTCTCTCTCTCTCTCAGATTACTCTGTCTGGGAGAATCTGGGAACAACCCTGTGGAGAGTCTTACATGGAGAGGAAGTGAAGCCTCTTGACAGTAGTCACGTGAATGAGCTTGAGAACATATCCCCCCAGTCCTTCAAATGACTGCAGCCCCAGCCAGCAACTTGGCTGCAACCTCATGAGAGACTCCTAGCCAGAACCACCCAGCTAAGCTGCTCCCAGATTCCTGACACTCAGAAACTGGGCAAGATCATGCATTTTATTGTTTTAAGCAACTAAATGTGTTAGTTCATTCAGGCTGCTGAACAAAATACCATAAACTGGGTGGCTTATAAACAACAGAAATGTATCTCTCTCAGTCCTCGAGGCTGGGAGTTCCAAGGTCAAAGTCCCAGGAGATTTGTTGTCTGGTGAGGTCTCACTTTCTGGTTCATAGATGACGTGGTTCACAGCTGAGTCCTCACATGGTGGAAAGGAAGAGCCCTGATCTCTTCAGTCACCACTATGCTCTGAATGTTTGTGTACCCTAAAAATGTATTGAAACCTAATCCCAAATGTGGTGGTATTAAGAGGTGAGAACTTGAGGGTGTGACTAGGTCATGAGGGCAGAGCCTTCATGAAGGAGATTAGTATTCTTATAAAAGAGGCCTGAGGGAGATTGTTTGCTCTTTCTGTAATGTTAGGGCACAGCAAGAAGGCACCATCTATGAAGCAGAGAGTGAGCCCTCACCAGACACTAAGTCTGCTGACACCATGGGCTTGGACTTCCCAGCCTGCAAAACTGTGAGCAATAAATTTCTATTGTCTATAAATTCTCCAGTCTATTGTATTTTTCTTATAGCAGCCTGATTGTACTAGGACAGCCCCTTACGCATCTACCAATCCAATTCATGAGGGCTCCACCCTCATGACTTAACCACCACCCAAAGGCTCCACCTCCAAACATTGTAACAATGGGGATTAGTGTTAAATATATAAATTGGGGGAAATCATAAACAATCAGACCATAGCACACAGAAATAAAATACAAATACAAAAGGTTTCTGGATTGGGCAACATGGGTTAAAGGAGAAACTAAAACTCTATATATCAGTAAACACGCAGCCAAGTGAAAACTGCCAGCCCAGCCACATTTAATATAGATATTGTTGAGCCTAAGGACTCAACAATGAGAAATGTTTAAATAGAGTTAGATTATCGCAGTTAGGAGGCTTCCCTGTACATAACAACAAACCAAATTCATGTGGCTTAAATAACAAGGAATTTTATTATCTCATATAACAATAAGCCCACAGGTAGAATGGCTCCAGAGTTGTTTAATCCTGTGGCTCAACAACAATGTAAAATACCCAGGACAAAATTACCAAAAGATATCTACAGCATGCAAGCATTTATGTAAAATCTCAGAACATATGAAAAATAGCATGCATTATTTATAAATATAAGCACATATCATTAAACTACTAAAACATATAAAGAAATGACATGTCTTTCTTTAAGATAGCAGTTACCACTGAGAAGGAAGGGCAGAGCAAAATACGGGGTATGAAATTTTTAGCGAAAATTTAAAAGAAGCACAGGCAAAATTTGAAATAATTGAAGCAAAATGTTAACATCTGTTTCATCTTTGAGATGAGTACATAAGTATCTGTTATTACCTAAGCTTTTTTTATATGCTTGGATTGTTTATAATTATATATAAATTTTATAGCGCTATAAAGATGACATAAGCGGGGAACACGTAGGAAACCATTTTCAGACGGATAAAGAAAACAAGCATTTATCGATTTATTTCAGAAACCATTTTGAGTGTCTGCTATATGCCAGGCACTATTCTAGGTAGTGGAGATAACATGGTGAGCAAGATGAATGATTCTTATTTTTATGGAGTTCATGTACTGCCAGACAAAAATATGCAATAAAGAAAGAAAACCAGATGATGATAGTGTTAGAAATGAAACAGGAGAATATGCTAGAAAGTGACTATTTTGTGGAATCAGGGCAGGCCTCTATGAGAAGGTGACATTTAAACTGAAAACTGAGGTTAACAAAAAAAAGAAAGCCATCCATGGGAGCCTCTGAGGAAAGGACATTCTAGGCAGAGGGAACAGCTAATGCAAAACGCCTGAGCTGGGAATGGGCTTAGTGTTCTTGCAGAGCACAAAGAAGGCCAGAGTAGCTGGCACCGAAGTACATCATCAACTCTTTAAACAAGAGAGAATATGAAAAGGGCCTGGAGAAAATGGGAGGATCAAGTGAGGCTTCATATCAATGTAACTTTATTATTTGAGTGTTAAAGAATCCTTTGAGAATTCAATAAAAAGGTATGGATTCTAGAAAAATATACATGCATTCCGGTATTTGCTTACGGTTTCAGGATATGTGGGGACCCTCTCAAGCCTATCCAAAATGACCTAACTCCCACATTTGAGCCAAGGCCACATTCTTCCCAGGCAGCCCCCAGTCAATGAGGGTACAGGGGAAAAGGCTCTGAAACTGCCATCCTCTCACTAAGACAGTGAATCAAAGACAATATCACATTCAAAGGGTATAGTTGGAGATTGTTGTCACCCCTAAAGATCTTAATGATGCAGCAATGATAATCTCTTTCATATATCCCTATCTCAACTTAACTCACCAGTCTAGTCCCTGCCAAATGTAGAATAATTGTAGATTACCACATGTTCAACCAAGTAGTAGATCCAATTATGGCTGCCTTATCATGCATGGTCTCATTGCTAGAGAAGATCTATGTCAACTCAGGTGCATGATATGCAGCCAATGAGTTCTTTTCTATTACAATCAGAGAAGAGAATCAGAAACAATTTTGTTCATGTGCAATGGACAATAATATGCATGCATGGTACTGTCCCAAGTGTATGTTAACTCTCTTGCAGTCATCACAATATAGTCAGAAACAATCTGGAGCATCTGGACATCTTGCAGGATAACACATTGATCCATTACATCAATAACAGAGCAGGGAGGGTAAAAAGTGGCTAGCACACTGGAGGCCTTGGTGAAACAACTCACTTCAGATGGTAGGAGATAAACTCTACGTAGATGCATGAACATGGCGCATTGGTAAAATTGTTAGGGATCCAGTGATTAGGGGAATGCTGAGAGATCCTGTTCAAAGTAAAGGATAAATTGCTGCATCTTGCATCCTCTGTTACAAAGAATGAAGTACAATGTCTGACACTGGTTGCCTCCAGAACCCTTCTTTGGGTTGGGTTCTGGAGACAATACATTTCACACCTCTCAATGCCACTTCAACCCAGGAGACCTAGAAGATAGCTGACTGCGTGGGGCCTGGAGCAAGAAAGGGATCTATGGTCAGTTCCGGCTGTAATGCAAGTAGCTTGGCCACATGGAACGTATGACCTGGCAGAAGATTTTGTGTTGGAGATGTCAATGGGGGGAAAATGTGCATTATGGATCTTATGCAAGCCCCAGTGGGAGAATCAACTTAAGCCCCTGATGTTCTGGACCAAGGTCATGCCATCTGCAGCAGAGAATTCTATGCTTTTTGAAGAGCAAATACTGGAATGTTCCTAGACCCCAGTGGACATAGAACACTTAACTCTGGGGTATCAAGTGACCACAAGTATGAAACTCTCCATCATGAGCGGAGTTCTATCTGACCCTCCAAGTCCTAAAGTTATATAAGCCCATGGCAATCCATCTTAAGATGGAAATGGTCCATCCAGAATCAAGCCCAAGCAGGATCAGAGGGAACAATCAAGTTTATGAGTGGAAACTCCAGACCCACATGCCATCCTCCGTGGCTGTCCAGCGCCCCTCTCTCAGCTTGCACTGTGGCCATATGGTTAGGGGAATTCCCAGTACAACTACCTGAAGGAGGGAACCCCAAGCTTGGTTTACAGGTGGGACATCTTGGTAGTTGAGTGCAAGCTGAAGGTGGGTGGTAAGTACATTGCAGCCACTTTCAAGAGTAGCTTTGAAAGACTGTGCTGAGAAAAGATCTTTCCAATGGGTGGAGCTTTGAGTAGTGTACCTTGTCATCTGTTTTGTGTAGAAGGAGAAATGGTCTGAGGTGAGAATATGTTTGTAGACTCATGGGCTGGGGTGAATGGCTTTGCTGGCTGATCAGAAGCCTGAAGTGAAATGGACTGAATAGTTGGAGGCAAGAAAGTCTATAGTACAGGCACTTGGATGGGCATATGGGAGTGGGTACAGTGACAGTGGTCAACAAGAAAGCCTCCACCACGGAAGAGGCATTGGGCAACCCAGTAGACAAAATGGCTCATCCAGTTGACATTAGTCAGTGTTTGTCATCAGCCACCCAGGCCTGGCATGATGGGCACATAAACAGAGTGGCCATAGTGGCACAGATGGAGGTGTTGCACAGGCCACAACAGCCTAGGCTGTAGCTTACCAAGGCCAATCTAACTACTGCAACCCCTGCATATTCAACCTCCCAATGCTGCTCCCCTGAGAAGGCACTATTTTGACCCACCAGGAATGGGACAGGGACTGGAGATTTTGCATTCCTAACAAGGTCCCAAACAATGCCCAAAAAAGGCTAGTCTGTGTACTAGTTTGAGGAGTGAAGACTTAAAGAAGCAGAAGTTACCTCCTCTGATGTCATAGGCTGGAAAATTGACAGAGGAGAAAAAGCTCTTTCAATAGGCTGTAAAGGAGAGTCATGAAGATTTTTAGCAGGGAACACTTTTTCCTTTAAGCAGAAGCAGCAGCCCTTGAAACCTGGCATCTATGGACTAGGGAGAATTTTCCAGGCATGCTCCCTGGGAATTGAATGGTTACTCTTTGCTAAGCGGCTTAGAGGTGAGCAGCATGAACTGTGTTGCATCTAAAGGGATTTAGGATTTGTAACAAAGTCTTCTCTTTCCCCTCTGCCCTGCTGGCTTGACCATGGGCCTTAAACTTTGCATCTTGAGTTTCCATGAGCTGCAACAGCATCGTTATCTGAGGAAGTATGCTACTCTCTGAAGGGAGGCCCCCATAAATCCAAGCCCACACATGCTTCCCTTGAGCTCTGCAAACCTGCTTTACCCTTTCTCCTTCACAGTGGGCCTCCCAGGGCCTCAGCACAACCATAAGTCAGACTGGACCAGGGCTGTGTTGACACCGGGCTCCTCATGAATGTCCCTCTGGTGACCTGGGCCAATTTACCTGTGATTTGGCTCTGGACTCTTTTTTTCTTATCATATTTCATTGGAAAATCTGATCTCATTTCAGGTTTGTGCTTCCAGTTCTGTTTTTGGTCAGGTGATCAGTGGAATGCAGCCAGGGAAATGTAAACAGTTAATGAAATCGAACAGGGCCCACACTTTCAGTGATATTTCATGTCTCCAACAAGTCTGCCTTTCCTATTTCCTCCACTGGGCTCTTCCTCCTGGGTATGGCCTGGGTCTGTTCTCCATCACCATGCTGAGCACTTCAGGGAAACACAGGTGTCTGCAGTCATCAGAAATTCAAATCCACCTGCTGGACCACATGCACGCAGGAGGGCAACTGAAGGCCAATCTGTATGCGGTGGGTGGGGGGTGGGGGTTGCTGTCTAGCCGTGAGCCCAGAGGACCCATAAATCATGCTGGTTTCCAGAGGCAAGGTGCTCTAATGGGAGTTAGGTGAGAGGCCCACCTGTGGCCAGCTGGCTGGATGCTATTAAACAGTGGCCCCAGAAGTCCTTGAAAGCGGGCGTATTTGGTTCCTTCCACTCTGGAAGCAATTTACTGTTCATGTCTGCCCTTTCTCTTATTGTGTCTCTCTGTATGGCTCTCTTTCTGCACACATTTGTTTCTCATTTTCTTTCATATATTTGTCTCTCTCCCCCTCTATTCTCCTCCTTTTCCCTCTCTCATTCTCCCTTTCCCCTTTCTTTTCCTTGGTTTCCCCTCTCCTCTCTTCTTTCCCCCTCCTGACTTGCAGGGAAGAAAGACTCAAAAACATAACTGAGTCACGCCTAACCATCGTTACCCAGGGAAGGGAGATTTTTTGAGCCCATGGCTGATGCAGGGACTGCTGTCTTGAGGAGGCACAGGAAATGAGCTGGGAGCCTCAAGATAAAATTGAAAAGTAGCCCATTTTGTCATTGTCCTCCACTTCCACTCCTTCCCCATTTTAGCATGTGCTCACCCTTTTTGGCATCCCCAGGCCTCCCCTCCAGGCTGCACCCAGGCTTGCCATCACACACAGTTGCTGCTGTCTCTGCTAGTGCTACAGGCTCCAGCTCCCTTCTCCAGCCCCTCTCCCATGCTCGATGACAGAGCCCAGTTCCTCAGGAATTGTCCCCGTTGACTAGAGACAGTTCCTCTAATAAAAGCATCTGTGCTAAGTACCTAGCTCTAGCCCAAAGGAATGACCTCAATGGAGGACGTTGCTGAGTCCAGGGTCTGCCATCAAGGGAGACATCTTGGGCAAGCTGGTTTTTTGTTTGTTTGTTTTTGTTTTTGTTTTGAGATGGAGTCTGGCCCTGTTGGCCACGCTGGAGTGCAGTGGCATGATCTCAGCTCACTGCAACCTCCACCTCCCAGGCTGAATTGATTCTTCTGCCTCAGCCTCCTGAGTAGCTGGGACTACAAGCGCATGCCACCACACCTAGCTAATTTTTGTATTTTTAGTAGAGACAGGGTTTCACCATGTTGCCCAGGCTGGTCTCGAATTCCTGACCTCAAGTGCTCCACCCGCCTCAGCTTCACAAACTGCTGGGATTACAGGCATGAGCCACCACACCCAGCCCAGGCTGGCTTTTGTCTGTCCCTGCAGTCACACCACATAGAGTCACCCAGCCTGGTGACAACTTGCTGGCATCAGCATCAGTGCACACTTCCAAGTCTCAGTGGCCTCAAGAAAATATCAGTGATATATGTAAGTTCCCTCAAACTCCCTGAGGTACCAAGAGAAGCAAGGCTAGAACTCAGATCTCCATCTTAGCTATCAACTCTGGGAAAATCAACCTTCCTCTCTGGGCCTCAGCTTCCTCCTCTGTAAAGTGAAGGGTTAAGCTCTGTGATCTCTAAAGTTCACTAAGCTTCTAACATCAGTGGGTTTATTCTACATAAAGCTGAGTTTCTTAGGTCTCTCTGACCTGTGGGTAGCAACTGGTCACCTATCACAGCCATTCCCACACTTCACTGCTCTTTCTCCCATAGGATCCTAGGGAACATCAACGCCCCCGTGAGATCTCAGTCTTCTGTGCCCCAGCATCCCTTGGAAGTGTCTCTCGGGTGCTCACAAACCAACAAGTCACCATTAGGCACAATGCATCCAGTTGCAGCCATTGGATTTTTCTCTTCTCCCACCTCACTCACCTATGTTGCCTGCATCTGAAGGCCCCCGGGAGTTGGCAATGCTTGCCTCCCAGCGGCCGTGGATGCCGGTCCATCACAAGAATGCCAATGTCCATGGCAAGGGTGATACCTACCACTGCTCCGACAGCTGCTGTAAGTGCCAGCAGGCTGCTCTGGTCCATTCAGAAGTGAGGAGATTGTCCCTCTCCCCTCAGCATCACATGGGGTCACCCAGACCTTCAAAAGGGCCTCCTTGTGCCCTCAAGAGTCACAGAGATTCTTGTGTAAACAGTTTCTCATTCTTTCCTTTAGGAGCCTCCTTTCCACCAGACTCAAATGCATGGCTGACTTCAAGGGCTCCTCCCCATCCCCTGGTTCCTCCCTGTTGAGGGTGGGAGAGCCGTCCTGCAAATCACCTCCTGATCCCCGCCAACCCCCTGTCACTGCTTCTGCAGACATTAATTCCATTTTAGGCTAAAGTTGAGACATCCGCACTGTCCCAAGCAATTCTCAGTATGCCAAACCACAAGGCCAGGTAAAAATAAAGAATTATCTTCTCCAATTCTTCCTCCCAATGTATTCTAGAAGCAGACCTGGGTTTCCAAAAATGCCTGTGACAAAGAGTATTGCTGGTGATTTTTAAAACTCTGTGCTGGCTGACAAAGAATAATCAAATTGATGAGGGAATAAAATAATATACAGTAAAAAAAAAAAATGCTTTCTAGTGGCCAATGTAGGGGGCCTGGGGGCAAAAATATAGGCTCAATGCTCAGTCTGGAAAATCCACCACTCTATTTTTAGAACCAACAAAAAGAGCCTTGTATAAGGACAAGGCACAATAACAGCTATTTTTCTCCCCCTAGGAATGAGGATTAAAAAGTGGTTATTAAGAGTCTGGATCCAGGATTCTGAGTGAAGAAACCTGGAATCTAAGCATGACTCTATGATCCGTGCTCCCTGCCTGTAACCCAGAGAGCGCAAGTCAGACCACATACTCCTGTAAGGGAGACATCCATTCAATAATTGATGACTCAATTTCAACCAAGACAATGCATATGACCAGAAGCCCAGACCTAGGCTAAGGGAGCAGGGAAGGCTTCCTGGAGGAAGTGTTGCCAGAGCTGAGCGTTAAAGGATGAAGAAGAATTGATGGGATGTTAATAGATGGAGTGATACATTAGTGTTCCAGGCAGAGGGGGAAGCAACACTTGCAAAGGCAGGCTGGGAAGGAACGTGGTGTGTATGGCAAGTGAAAAAAGGCCAGTGTAAACCGAAATCCAGAGATCAAAAGGAGTATTTTATGAGCGGAGGCTGATAAGATAAGCAGTTCTCTGTTAAGGACTTTGTCTTTAACTTAACGGGTGGTCGCCAGCCTGCAAGATGGTGTCTCATAATTTTGGCCTCCTGGTTGTCATGAACCTTGCATGATCCCCTCCCACAGTGTACCAGGGTTGGTATGTGTGACCCATCACAGATGGGAGTAGTGACCACACATCCCTCCTGAGATTAGGTTATGAAAGACACTGCTGCCTCCATCTGCACTCCCTCCTGGATCACGTGCCCTGCGGGAAGTCATGTCCTGAACAGCCCTGAGGACAGGCTCCCAGGCAAGGAACAAAAGCTTCCTGACAACAACCATCTGAGTAAGCTGCTGGAGAGAAAAAACTGTTTTCCCTCTATCCATCTTAGATTCATTGGTTGGCTGGGCTCTGCAAATTAGACTGATAAAAGTCAGATAAACAAGAGAAAAACAAGCAGAATTGCATTAACATGTGCATGACACATACACATGGGAACACCCAGTGAGTAACGCAAAGGGGTGGCTAGAACTTGGGCTTATATTGCATCTTAACAAAAGAACCATACAGTTTTAGAGAAGTGATAAGACAAAGGAAAAGGACTTTGAGCTTCTAGGGGTGGCAAATTATGGAAAGGCAAATACATGTGCGGGCTAATGGAAGAGAAGGACTCATTGGTAAGGTTTTTAATGAAGATTTCTCTGGTGCCCTCTCTGGGCTTATAAGTGTCTAGTGTTGTCTCTAGTGACTAACTTCTGTCCTTCCTGGTAGGGAGAAGAGAGAGGGCACATTCACAAACTTACATCGTGTTTCTGACAAGTAGAGGGAGGGCAGATAACTCTTCTTGTATCTCTCTGCTTTTTCTCCTTCGCCTTCAGCTCAAAATAATTCTTAAGCCAAAATGGCATATTTTGGGGTGGTATTTTCTGCTATCCTTCAGAGTCATCTTGGAAATGATGAAATCCAGCCCCGGTCAAGTCTTCAGAAACCACAGCCCCAGCTGACACCTTGGCCTCAACCTGATGAGAGAACCATAAACCTAAGCTGCCCCCAGATCCCTGACCCTCAGAAACCATGTGAGATAATACATGTTAGTTGTTTTAAGATGCCATATCTTAGGGTAATTTGTTATGCAGCAATAGATAACTAATATGTAAGCATAGCAACAGAATTAAACTTGCTAACTGTGACTTTGAACAAGTCACTTCACCTCTCTGGGCATCAGTTTCTCTCTTCACCTATAAACAGAGAGGAATGGGCTTGGGTAATAGAATGTTAGCCCAGGAAAGATTTTAGATATAATCTAAGAAGGCCACAAGTCTCTGAAGGCAGAAGAGTGGGCATAGATGGGGACCCAGAATCACCCAAGCTGCGAGGCAGCTGGGAGTGTAATAATAACAAAAGCCTAATATTTATTGGTCACATACCCTGTGCTAGGCACAGTGCATGCATTGTCTCATGTAATTCTCCCATCTAGGCTGAGTTAGGCACTGGATTGCCCCAATTTTACAGAAAGGAATGTGAGGCCCAGAAACACTAAGTCAATGACAATCCCATCCTTCCATGCTTCTGAAAGTTGCAAATAAGTTGTTTGGGACTACAAGTAACTGCTACAAAATGCAAAGCAGAAATCACTTGCTCTTTTGCCATCCCCTTGGTTCCTCCCCAACACCACCCTCATCAGCATCCTCTAGAAAATCAGCCCGACCAGACAATTATTAAAGTGGCCCCATTCTACCTCCTGGGTACAATTTCCAAATTTTCAACCCCACTTGACCTGGGAGTTTGGAGGTGGGGGCCATAAATGGCGGTGGGATGTGGTGTTGATGGTAGAAGCCAAGCAGCAGCCACACAAGTGCCTTCCAATCATTCATTTCCTGACAAAACACTACAAAGATGGCCATTGAAGATTTCTCCAGACTCATTGGAATTTGGGGTCTTTGTTCCCATGTCTGGAAACACATCAACCTGCCAATTCTGGTAACAGAGTCTACGATGATGCTCTTGGCTTTCATCGTTTTTGGCAAAAGCACTGCTAAGTGCTGCTTTATATTTTAGTTTTTGTCTCACTTTTCAGAGAAGATAAATCAACTGTAAAAGTGTGTTATGAAAACCAACTTGGCAAGCAAGGTCTCCTGGAGAGGAGCAGGGGTAGCTTTACTTTCCATTATCTCAGTGTAAAACAAATAGATTTATCCTTCTTAGATGTTCTTGTAAGGTCATCAGGAGCACACGTGATTTAAATCATGGCCCTTGGCCGACTCCAGTCCAGAGCATGATCTAATCAGGACTGGAATTCTCAAAGAAGAAAGGAAGAGAAAAAAATTGGCCTCGTTATGAGGATTTCAAAGTTATCTCAGTACAAGGAAGTTTTTCCTCTCTGCCGAAACCTCCTGAGAATCCTCCAAAGGAAGCCTAATTCTCGACATGTCTTTAAGGTTCTCTGTTCTGTTAGCAGTGAGTGAGGTTAAATCTGGGCAGACCAGGCCCTTGTCTTCATTCTTCTCCCAACAGGCTCAGACCTTTCTCAGCTTGATGGCTTTGCTTGGAATGTTAGGATTGAGCAATAATCACAAAGTATTTAACCTATCTGAACCCATGTTTCCTCATCTGCATGGCTGCCATCAGAACCCATACTGAGACTTAATTATTTTTGTGAAAATTAAACAAGGCAATTGATATAAAGTGATGAGCACATTGCCAGGCACATCCCAAAGAGTCATTTAACAGAGAAGCTATGGTGTGATCAAAGGTATAAGGACCACAGCTGGAGATGCTGCATTTGTATCCTGGCTCCATGACTTACCAGCTACAGGCAAATTACTTGATCTCTCTAAGCCACAGTTTTCTTGTCTGCAAAAGGGGGTGATAGTGGTATATATCTGCTACCTCACAGGATTGTTAGATGGATGATATGAGATGATGCTTAGACTATGCCCAGAACATAATAGATAGTAAGTATGTGGTAGTTATTATTACTGTGATTTCAAAAAGGATGACAACAACAACCACAGCTACTATGACTAATGTGACCTCTCAAGTATTATTTAGGGCTCTTTGATTACTAAGCAAAGCAAATCATCTCTGTGTAACTTAAAAGAAAAGAAAATATATTAGATGACTCTGAGACAACTAAAAGAATCAAAAGCTAAACTGAATGGCCAAGGTTTGGAAAGAACCAGGAAGCAGAAGAGCCCCAGATATGTCAGCCACAGGAACTAATGATGGACTCTTTAGGGTGCCACTGTCAGGACCAGTCAGCTCCACCAGGGTGCCATCTTTGAGCCACTGGCCAAAGGAAGGTGTACTCTCTGACATCCCAACCAAGACCAGATCCAATGGGGAGGGATAATTATATAAAGGAAAGCCTAGTTGTTACTGAAAGCAGAGGCCAAAATACTGGGGAATCAGAAACAACTGATGCCAGCCATAATTATGAACGCGCCTACCACTATTCCTACTGATATTAATATTTATTATAATATAATAGTTGCAGTAGTGCTCCTAGACCAAACCAAGGGTCAGGCTGCTTATTCTCACAGCCCAATAACAAAAATGCAGATGAACTGAGAGAAGGGAGTTTATGTCTATAACTGGGTACAGGGAGAAGGCCTGGAAAATATCACCAGACCAACTGAAAATTACAAAGTTTTCCAGAGCTTATATACCTTCTAAGCTATATGTCTACATGTAAGTGTGCATTCATCTAAAGATGTAAGTGATTAAATTCTTCTAATCTATAAGATCTGAATCCTGAACAGCTTCCTCTGGAGCCTTAGTAAATTTACTTAATCCAAACACGTCCAGGTGCTGGGGTAATTACCCTTATCTTGTCTCCTGCTAAATCATGGAGGTTTGGGGAGTTCCTTTAGACCCCTAATAAGCTTCTTTGTGGAGGCCTGGGGAGTTTCTTCAGACCCCCGGTAAGACATGTTTAATCCTAAATGGCTCCTGTTAAGAGTTCTTTCGTTATCTTGCCATGCTTCAAAGCCCAGGAAAGGCCTAGGCAAAACTCCTGGTGGGCTTTTGTTACATTCCAGCCTTTGTATAGGGGCACTAGGTCTTTTGGCTTTTAATATTTAACTTAACCACTCAGTGCTGAAACAGTTGTTATGGAGGCCTGCCTGTTCAGCCTTTAGGGAGACCTGGCTTGCCACAGTAGTTGCTGCTAATATTACCACAGTATTCCCCACTTATCCTTGGGGAATATGTTCCAAGACCTCCAGTGGATGCCTGAAACTGCAAGTATTGAAGCCTATATATATATATACGTGTGTGTATATATATATACACACACACACACACACACATATATACACAGATATATATGTACACACACACTATATATACTGTTTTTTCCTATACATTCAAATCTATGATAAAGCTTAATTTATAAATTAGGCGCAGTAAGAAATTAATAACAATAATAGTAAAGTAGAATAATTATAATAATACAATGTAATAAAAGTTATGTGAGTGTGGTATCTCTATCTCTCTCTCTTTCTGTCACTCTGTCAAAATATCTTATTGTACTATACCAGGTAACTGAAACTGCAGAAAGAGAAGCCCTGGTGATATGGTTTGGCCATGTCCCCACCCAAATCTCATCTTGAATTGTAGCTCCCATAATTCCCACGTGTTCTGGGAGGGTCCTGGTGGGAGATAATTGAATCATGGAGGTGGTTTCCCCCATAATGTTCTCATGGTAGCAAGTAAGTCTCATGAGATCTGATGATTTTATAAGGGATTTCCCCTTATGCGTGGTTTTTCATTCTCTCGCCTCCTCCATGTAAGACGTGCCTTTTGCCTTCTACCATGATTGTGAGGCCTCCCCAGCCACGTGGAACCATGAGTTCATTAAACCTTTTTTTCTTTATAAATTACCCAGTCCCGGGTATGTCTTTATCCACAGCGTGAGTGTGATAACAGATTAATACACATGGATAAGGGGGAGCTACTGTATTAATTCAAGAAACGGCAAAAACAACAATGTCAATGAATATCCAACCCTGAACTTCCTGAACACTGTCATTCCTAGATAATCAGACTAGCCATCAGGCTGGCACAATTTTTTTTTTTTTTTTGAGACAGAGTCTCACTCTGTCACCCAGGCTGGAGTACAGCGGCACAACCTCGGCTCACTGCAACCTCCGCCTCCCGGGTTCAAGCAATTCTTCTGCCTCAACCTCCCGAGTAGCTGGGACTACAGGCACGTGCCACCATGTCCAGCTAATTTTTTGTATTTTTAGTAGAGACGGGGTTTCACCATGTTGGCCAGGCTGTTCTCGAACTCCTGACCTTGTGATCCGCCAGTCTCGGCCTCCCAAAGTGCTGGAATTAACAAGCGTGAGACATCGCGCCCAGCCCAGGCTGGAAACATTTTTATTTCTCTTTTGGAAAACTCACAGTTTTCCAAAATGCTTTTATCTTTTGGGAAAAGTATAATTTTCCTGTGATAAAATGAAGTCCATCGTTTCTTGTCTGCTTCCTAAATGTCTGACGCCATGCTAAACACTTGATATATTTTATCTCACTCACTGTATTGTGAGGTTGGCTCAGGAGAAAGAATTAACCATTGTTAAATAAAATGTAATGGAAACAATAAAAGTTAATGTTGAAGTCACAATAATTTTTGTAATTGCTAATAATTAATACCAAGCTATGATCATTTTTAATTTTGCAATAAAGCTTCTTTATATAGTGAGTCGGTCATTCAATTCACCAGGACACACAATTAAATCCATGCAGCTACTTGCCCTGGATCACCCTGTGCAGAGTCAGTTGCCTGCATGAGGAGCAGTTCAATCAAAAATCAATGCCTGCAATTTGGAAAATCTGTCCTTGTGATATATTAGTGGTGAAACAGGAGAAACAGATGCTCATTAGCCATCTAATGTTTGCTGAATTATTAAGTGATTCAATGCAAAGGACTTCTAGGTACTGTTACAACATTTAAAAATTCTTTAGGATTATTGTACGGCCTCTTTTTAAGACAGCATCAACTTTCAGAAATTGAATTGCTGTTAGATTCTTTAGCTTAATCCTTTCAAGGCTTGTATTTGAAACCATTGTTTGTTTTCTGTCTTAATGGAGAGCAGATCTTTATGGGAAGGCAACGTAATATCCTCTGAGCTGGAAATCCATTGCTGTGAAAGTCTGGGCTTCTCTCAACAGCCATCACTTGGCCCTCTGAGCCTCCCTCTGGAACTCAATTTCAGCTGCCCCAGAGCACCACAGCCTATCTCTTTAGTATCAAATATTTTGAGAGAGATGCATTGTTCTTTTCATTATGAAGGATATGTGTTGAGCTATTAATATTAATATTAATATTTTTCCTAGCATGGTAATGCATTTGCACTGACCTTTCTATCCTCCGTTGACATTTCTGCTGTGTCCAGCAAGACACACTTGTGCTATCAGGAGTAAGGGGCAGAGTTCTTTGCAGAGCAAATCATGACTAGAAGGACTCATTCATCGCCCCACCATGCTAGACATCCTAGCCCTCCTGGTCACACCCAAAGGAAGCTACAGCAGAAACGGGAGGTGACTCTGAGAGTACTCATAGGAAAAGACCACACAGGTCACCAGGAGAAATGTAACCATCTAGGGATCAATGGAACATGCTTCAGCAGGGGAGCTATGGAAAGTCTTATTTCATAATGGCATTGAAAGTACTTATATTAAAGACAAAATTTCCAGAGCAGAGGAATTCTCTCCATCCTCCCTGGGGCTGCTCACTCGGTACTGAAGTGCTTCTCTTGGCCCCAAATCCTGTCTATAAACCTTAGGGCACAGAAAGAGGAAATGAGAGTGGAGTCCCTGGAGACAAACTTATTCTATTTAATCATTTTGTAAGAGTTTTAATCCTGCGCCTTTTCCCATCATTTAGTGCATGTCCTCCCACAGACAAATGACAGAAATCTGATCATTTAATTCACACTGCAGTAGCTGGGGGTAAAAACAGAACTAGAAGGACAGAACAATGCCTAACGTGAAGGCAAAATAATAAGAAAAATAACCAATCAGTGCTCATAGTTGGGCATTATGTACCAAGCAATGCAAATGCATAACTTGATTGGCCTATTAACCATCTTAAGAGGCAGTAACTAACCATCTTAAGAAGTAGTAAGTAACTTCTGCATTTTACAGAAGGAGAAATAGATGAAGCTCAAAGAAGCTATGAAGCTCAAACCCAGCAAAAAAAAAAAAAAAAAAAAAAAAACTGCCAGAGCTGAAACTCCTGCCTGGGTGCCCCCACCTAGTGTCAGTGTATCTCTGAATCATGTTAATAGAGTTGTAATTCTCCATCCTGGCTACACATTAGAACCACCCTGGGCTGCTTTTTAAACTACAGAGGCCTGGATTCTTCCCATGACAATTAAGTCAGAATTTTGGGGAGTGGGAAGATGACATTTTTTTTAAAAGAGCCCGAAGTTGATTTTATGTGCAGCCAGGATTGAGAACCACTCAGACAGGGCACCCTACTGATGGAGGAGATCAGAATTAGTTCCTCTTTCTTTCCTTAGGTCTACAATAAGACCACCCAACAACCAGACCTTCTTCACTCTTCCTCTGCCCCATCTCAGGCCTGAGTAAAGCTGCTGCCTCTGCCCTGCTGAGCTAAGGAAAATATCAGGCCAGAACCAGAAAGAAGACCCAGCTCCCAGCCAGGAAACCAACAAATTTATCTCCACATCTGTCATGGGAAGTCAAAGGAAGATCAAAAAGGGGGCAGAAGGAAAACGAAAGGGCACCAGACGAAATATGCGGTGGTCAGTCCAGAGGCCACTGGAGCGCTGGAAGCGAAGATTAACCAGTTGGGGGAAAGGACTGATTCTGGAAAGGGCAAGGGAGGGGGAAGCTCTGGAGCCGAGCAGTGGTCTCGGGGCCAGGAGAGCTGGGTTCTCACCTACCACAGTGGTCTGAGAGATTTCAGACGTAGATGATCTCAACCCAGCTACTCTAGGGTGAAAGGCGAGAGGTGTCTTTCCCAATGGGCACAGCTAGATTGATTTTTGGGGTTTTGTTGTTGTTGTTGTTGTTGTTTTTCTTTGGAATTGCAGTCCAGGCTTGACTGTCCATGCTAATGGAATGAGGCCTTGTTGTACAGTAATGGGATTTTTCAGGTTTTTAAAAATTTTAATTTAATTTTATTTCAAGTACCAGGACACGTATACAGGCTGTGCAGGTTTGTTACACAGATAAACATGTGCCATGGTGGTTTGCTGCACCTATCAACCCGTCATCTAAGCATTAAGCACCACACCATTAGCTACTTATCCTGATGCTCTCCCTCCCCCTGCTCCCCTCGACAGGCGCCAGTGTGTGTTGTTCCCCTCCCTGTGTGCATGTGTTCTCATTCTTCAGCTCCCACTTATAAGTGGGAACATATGGTGTTTGGTTTTCTGTTTCTGAATAAGTTTGCTGAGGATGATGGCTTCCAGCTCCTGAGGATGATGGCTTCCAGCTCCATCCATGTTCCTGCAAAGAACATGACCTCGTTCCTTTTTATGACTGCATAGTATTCCATGGTGAATATGTACCACATTTTCTTTATCCAGTCTATCACTCATGGGCATTTGAGTTGATTCCATGTTTTTGCTATTGTGAATAGTGCTGCAGTGAACATACGCATGCATGTGTCTTTACAATAGGATGATTTATATTCCTTTGGTTATATACCCAGTAATGGGATTGCTGAGTCAAATGGCATTTCTGGTTCTAGGTCTTTGAGGAATCACCACACTATCTTCCACAATGGTTGAACTAATTTATATTCCCATCAACAGTGTAAAAGTGTTCCTATATCTCCACAGCGTCACCAGCATTTGTTTTTTCTTGACTTTTTGATAATTGCCATTCTGACTGGCATGAGATGGTATCTTATTGCAGTTTTTATTTGCATTTCTCTAATCTCTAATGATCAGTGATGTTGAGCTTTTATTCATGTTTGTTGACCACTCAGATGTCTTTTTTTGAGACTTGTCTGTTTATATCCTTTGCCCACTTTTTAATGGGATTGTTTGTTTGCTTGTTTTTCTTGTAAATTTATTTAAGTTCCTTGTAGATTCTGGATATTAGACCTTTGTCAGATGGATGGATTGCAAAAATATTCTCCCATTCTGTAGGTTGTCTCTTCGTGCTGATGATAGTTTCTTTTGCTGTGCAGAATCTCTTTACTTTAATTAGCTCCCATTTGTCACTTTTTGCTTTTGTTGCAATTGCTTTTGACGTTTTCGAGCTAGACTGGGTTTTAAGTTTCCTTAAATAATCTCACATCTGGACTACGACAACAGCCTTCTAACTGGCCTCCTTGCCTGCTGTCTCTGTCCCCACCCCATTCCCTTCTCCACTGAGCTACAGTGATCTTTCCTTCTCGACTGCAGGGCAGCTTAATCCTCTGTTCAAAAGCCTTCCAGGCCTCCTATTGTTCCCAGTATAAAGCCCAAATGCATTAATGAGGCTTAAAAATTCTGCAGGGTCTTTTATCTTCTTGCCTTTCTGTTCCTCAAACAAGCCGTTTTTGACTGCTCTGGGCCTCTGCACAGACTGTCCCTTCCTCCTGAAACCCTCTTCCCACTCCACTTTTTACTCATCCCTCAGGGATCAAGTTAGACATCACTTCCTTCGGGAAGTCTTCTCTGATTCCCCTAGAGTGTGTGAGCGCCTATTTTAGCTATTATACTGGATTACAAATGCTTGTTTCTTAGTCAGCTTCCCTTAAGATATAAACTCCCTCATGTAGGAAACACTGCTATAATATATTTCCAGCACCCAGTTGTTTGAGGTTAAAATGTCTCCAGCATTGGAAGGAAGAAATATCTATAAAGAGTAGATCAAGAATAGCGCATCCAAATATACATCTCTTTCACCGGGGGAAAAAAAATCCCAATGCTTTAGAACCACATTCTAAAATCAGAGGTCCTGATTTGACTTTGTAACTTACCAAGGAGATCATAAACTCAATCTCCAAAGGGCTAGAAAAGCCATGAAAGACTAAGAGAGGAGATGGGGAAACAGAGTCAGCTTCCCTTGAGATGGAAATTTCCTCATGTAGGAAATATTGCTGGGATATTAATCTCAGAGGTCTGCTTGTAAGTGCCATGCTTTCTCCAGAGCCCAGAATCTTAACCACAGCACCCAACTGTCTGTCCCACCCCACTCAGCCACTGGCAGGATCTCCAGGCTCTCAGCTGAGCATGTGCTACTTTGTAAGTGCAGGTATACTTTCTAGTCCCCAGTGAGAAAATCACGGCATATGCACTGAAACCTGAAACCCTGGCTATTCCAAGAGCCTCATCATATCTTTCAAGCGCTCACGTTCCACAGCCCCAGTTCACCAGTGCTTTCTCACCAGAGGGCTTCAGCCTGCCTGTAACTTTGTCTCCTCTGTAGTGCCAAGAGACCACAGTTACCACTCACCAGGGATGTGGCTACAACCAAGCAAGAGGATCTTAAGAGCAGTAGTTGTCAAATGTGGCAGATTCTATCCAATGATTCCTGAATTCCAAGTCAGTCTTTCCTCTACTATGACCCCAGTAAACCACTCTGCTTTATATTAGGTTGGTGTGAAAGTAATTGTGGTTTTTGCCTTTATTAAAAAAAAAAAAAAAGATAATTGCAAAAACTGCAATTACTTTTGCAGCAACCTTTAACCAGCCTCTGAATTCGAAGTGAAAGGACTCTGACTTGAACACTGCATATGCACATTGACACCTGTGTAGCCTTGGAAATGCCACAACTCTGAATCTCAGCCTCTTCATCTGTGGAGTGGCATTGTACTTGAACACCCCAATCCTTGCCACATCTCTGAGATCTAACTTGATGCCACTCCCTGTTTGCTTCTTCCTTTTGAACAAATCCATGTTGATGGTCCCTGGCTTTAAATTTTGGTTCCTCTCCATATCACTGAGTCTCCCATTCTCTCTTAAATTGCACACCAGCCAAAGCTCATGGTTAACTCCTAACCAGCCCTTGTCAGAGTCCCAGGTGTTTCCATGGAGATGGAAATTGGAGAGTAATTGTGCACCAAAGGATCTGTCCTTTTTTTTCTGTGCAGCCAAACTTTGGAGGGTGGCAGATGATAGTCAAGTGACCTTTGGCCCTGAAACCCAAGAATTAGTTCTGTGAGGAGGCAAGGGGACTGTTGAAGAGAGTAGACTCGATGGCATGGCAAGTTCCCAGGGCACCAAATACACCTGGGAAGTTTGTGTGCTGCATACAGGTGCCCAGGCTAGGGGACAAGTGGAGGCTGGAATCCAGCCCAGCTTCTACTGACCACGCCATGTGCCCATGGCTACATTCACCCAAAGGGGGTGTCTTTCAGTAGATTGCACAAATGTACCCTACAAAGAATCCTAGCAGGTCCTGGCACATGTTAGGGCTCAGTAAAGGTTAATTGAATATTAAATTCTTTATTATCCACACAGACAGAAAATAGAAACCATTATGGCTGAAATCATCATAATTTCAACCTACTTCCCTGGGGTAGCAACACAGCAAAGTAATTAAAAACAGAAGCTTTGGAGTTAACCCAGGGTTTGAGCCCCAGTTCTGCCACAACTATGATGAATGATCAGAAGCAAGATGGGTAACTTCTCTGAGTTTCCATTTCATTATCTGTACAAGGGGAATAATTTGGGAGGATTAATGGTGACTATCATAACTACTATCTCCTGAATACCTCCTGTTTCAAGTGCTCTGGGATCTAGCTTTACAGGGAAATAGACCTCAGCTCAACAGAGGTAATCAAACATTCATTATTGTAATTGGTATTTATTAAAGTTCTAATGTGTTCTAGGCTCTGGAGGGCTTATGCCATCTATTGAGAATTTTCTATTTACCAGATAATGTGCTAAGCACTTTGTACACGTGGTCTCATTTATACCCACAACCACCCTAGGAAGCAGGTACTATTATTATCTGTTTGCAGGGAACTTACAAACTAGTTAAGAAAGCAATGAGTTAATGCTTGAAACCATTTGAGTAAGCACAAAATGAGTAAGAACAGATTGAGTTTCCAGGGAAGACAAGTTTGAGGATGCGCTTTGAGTGACAGAGTAACTAGGAACTGGAGTTAGTTTTTGATGGCCACCTAGATATCTGTCTCTAGAGTGTTTGGTATAAAAATATAATAAAATATTATGCAGCAGTCAGAAATAATCATTTATTCCTAGGAACAGAGATAGATCTTAAAGACCATGTCAAATGAAAAAAGTAAGAAACAGAGTGAGATTTAGAGCGTAACAAGATAGGATAGTATGCGCCAGATTGTGGGGTGATCCTACAGGGCTTCTCTCATCTAGGAGGGCTCCTCAGCCCTGGGAGCCTCCATTATGGATATACAGGGACAGCCCCAGAGTCACCCATTCATTCCTGATGCTGCCACGTAACATGGCACCAAAAACAAAGGTGAGCAAAACAAGGACCCTTCCTCAATTTGCCATGACCTAGAGTGGAATTCCTGAATGAGTAAGCTCTGATAGAAAATTATCTCCGCTACACGTGAGCTTCTCTCTCACAGTTGTTCTTCTGGGTCGGCAAATTCATTTTTCTCTGACAGATGTGTTTTTATAAAGTGGTAGAAATAAAGCTCTGGTCAAAGTCAGGAGTAATATCAGCTGGGAACTGTGCTGGTCATTCTGAAGAAGCTAATTAACCAATGTAACATTCCTATCAATGACCACTCTCCTGTCCTGCTTGTTGGATTATTATAGACGAAGCTTCCTGGAGATCTGGTTGTTTAAAAGTGTGTATCACCTCCCGCTTCTCTTCCTCTTCCTCCTGCTCTGGCTATGTGAAGTGCCAGCTCCCCCTTCACCTTCCACCATGATTGTAAGTTTCCTGAGGCCTCCACAGAAGCCAAGCAGATACTACCATGCTTCCTGTGCAGCCTGCAGAACCATAAGCCAATTAAACCTCTTTTCTTCATAAATCACCCAGTATCTTGTATTTCTTTATAGCAATGTAAAAATGGCCTAATACAGAAAGAGAAATCACTCCACTGACTCCACAACATTTTTCATATGGAAAAACATTCCCAGGGAGAGAAAGCAACTTACTCAAGGGACTCCACTAGAGAGTGAGGAGCCTGGGGAGAAGTTGCTGTCTTCTTTTGCTTGGCCCTGGGACTAATTACCTCAATAAAAGAACAGGTCATGATGTCTGCTAGCCTCAACATCCTGTATAGTGGAATGTAAACATTGGCTAAAACTTCTGAGGTCATTCAGATGGGTTCTCTAATTTCACAAATGGGGAAACAGAGACTGCCCATCTTGCCATAATTCTAGTTACAAATGCCAGTGGATCACATCTCCAACAAGCCAAATACTTTCATGGCCCCTACACAGCACAGCAGGCCCCAGTATGACCCCTGCAGATGGTTGACTACCCAGATGGTGAAGCACTGCTTCCTGATGACACAGAGACTTGGGTTTAGAGAAAGTCTCAATGGCCAAAGGGCTGTCCTAGGGTCAGGGCTGCTGAAGATAACCAGATAAAATGTTTAATTTGTCTGGAAACCCACATATCACTTTTGAGGAGCAATTCTCATTGCTCTTTCTATTGCCAGCCTGGACTTTTGCCTCTCTCTCTCTCTCTCTCTCTCTCATTTTGGATGTGGATTGGAAATTCAAACTCCAGTCTGTCCTTGTCTTTTTCCTTCCTCTACCCTAGTCTATCTGTTACTAAAGTAATCTCTTACAAGAGTTACATTCCCAAGGCTCATCTTTCAACCTCCCCACAATGATTACCCAATGCAGCCACCTACTGATTTCAACTCCACCCTAGTTCCAGCTTGGCTTGTGGGTTCTCAGCCATTCACCTGCCCATTTCCATTACCCTAAGCCCCAAACCCTGCAAGGGCTGCCTGGTCATCACCTCAGCATTCAATTACCCCACTCTGAAAATTTCTGAGTCTGAGAAGTGCAGAAAAAACTCAAGAATTCTTCTGGAATTGAGGGATTGTCTTTTACTTCTGTAAAAATGTTCAGAAGAAGCCCTTGTCTCTCTTAAGAAGACTTTAAATCTTTTTACACAAGGAACAGATGTAGTCAGGACTTTATACCAACAGAATCATGATCCTTGGTATTTTAATAAGCCTCTCTGTTTTGAAAATTCTTCAGCAGGAATCACCCTATGCACTCTTCCTAACAGCCACTAGGATTCCTTCAGTAACACAATGAGGCTTGGAGAAACAACATATTTGCTCAGATGTTTTTCTGCTGCTCTTCTTACTGTAGCAGGGCCTGCCGTGTGTTTACCTTTTCCTGCAGACTCCTAAGAGGATCTCATCTCTAGCCTCCCTTGCCACACGTGTTCTAGCCAAAGGAATATGAGGCAAGTGATGCATGCCACTTCTAAGTCTGGTCCATGAAACAGCAGAGAGACTCTACTGTCTCTCTCTTCTCATCTGCCAGCTAAATGAAGAAGACTTCAAAAATCCTAAGGAGGGCAGAGCCACCAGATGGAGGGATCCTGAGTCTATAAGTCATAACTTGGAAAAGAGCTGACCACGAACACTATCGTGGACTGTTGCAACAGTGGGAAACAAATTGTTATTGGGTTAAACTCTAGACATGTGGGGGTAATTTGTTGTATCAGCTAGCCTACTTTGACTAATACATTACTCTGTTTTTCAGAGACAGTAACCTAAAGTCAATCTAAAGTCAATTCAAGACAGAATAATCTTTAAGAATCTGTCTATTTATAATGAAAGCATCTTGAGAATAACAGATGGTGAGAAAATATTTGCAACATATTTCATAGTCATGTAGTTACTATGACTAAAGAACAAATAGTTCTAAATATATCAAAGGATATAAACATAATTCATAGAATTACGAATGACTCGTAAATGTATAAAAAGATGTTCAACTTCATTAGTGATCTGAGAAATGCAAATTAAAATAGCAAGGAGATGTAATTTTTCACCAATCAGATTAGAATAGATTAGATTATCTTGATAATTATTCAGTATAGGCAAGGGTTTGGGGAAAAGAGCATTCCCAGATACTTTTAATAGGATTGTAAATTGCTGTAATGTTTTGAACATTTGCCTCTATCTATCAAAACACAAAATGTGCTTCTTATCAAAATGTGAAATGCATGTACCCTTTGCCTCAACAATCACAATTCTAGGAATATTTACATAAGGGCACAAGGATAGATGTTAAAGGATTATTCACTGAAGCATTACTCATAACATCAAGAACCCACCTAAATAATTATCAATATGAGAATAGTTAAATAAATGTTGCTACATCCATCTGTACCACATGAGACATTATACAGCTGTTGAAGAATGTAGAAACTGTCATGCCAGTGAAAAAGGCAAGTTTAGAGATATAAATGAGTATATACGTATATGTTACAGATTACTAGATGGGACTTTTCCTATCGCCTTTAAATTCTGCTAATGCCCAAAGCTAAAAACAGTAAGTGGCAAGTACCTATGCATTCTAGTTCTAGTCTCATCCACCCACAGAGGACCTCTACTACCAGGCCCCCTCGCCCATCTCCAGGTCATATAAGAAAAGGTTGAGATCCCATAGAGAATTTTTTTTTTTTTTTGAAGGAAATTCATAGGGGTAGCGAGCATAATCGTGTTTTTCCTCCCTTTCCCTTCAAACTGAGGGAGATATGCTTCCAGAGAACTACACATGGACTTTGAGTTTGTCTGCCAGGAGAGGCAGCTACATCTCACCCTTCAGCTTAATGCATCCTGGGAACAATCCGCAAACCCATCACCTGGCGCTATTACCTGAGTGGGGCACAGAGGAGCTCTGGGAGAATCTGAACTGTAGCCCCAAGAGTTTGAGAGTTCTGGATGGGGAAATAGAAGTGCCTTCCTCGGCCGGGCACGGTGGCTCACGCCTGTAATCCCAGCACTTTGGGAGGCCGAGGCTGGCAGATCACGAGGTCAGGAGATCGAGACCAGCCTGACCAACATGGTGAAACCCCGTCTCTACTAAAAATACAAAAATTAACCGGATGTGGTGGCACGGGCCTGTAATCCCAGCTACTCAGGAGTAGCTGAGGATTGAGGCAGGAGAATCGCTTGAACCCGGGAGGCAGAAGTTACAGAGAGCCGGGATCACCCCACTGCACTCCAGCCTGGGCAACAGAGTGAGACTCCGCCTCAAAAAAAAAAAAAAGTGCCTTCCTCTAGCCTAGAGAAGTATAAAGGTGGGAGACTAGCTAAAGCAACTTGTGATGCTGGGGAGAAGAGAGAGGGCGGAGGCATAGCCCACCTGTACTTGAAAGGTTGTGCATGTCAAGGAGGCATAAGGTTTCCTATGGGTTGAGTCATAGCCACTCCTAATATTTCCAGGGTCCACAATGGGAGTACAAATGGAGGCCCACATACTCTATGTCTAAATAGTTTAAAGTATAAATAAAGCTCAATGAAACATGTTCTATCATTCTACCGTGACAAATATGTTTTCAAAATGACCTGGAAAGCCAGATCCAAAAAGAAACTTCTAAAAATCCTTGGAGTTGACTCCTATACACAGAGGCATAATGAGAGCTGGCCCTGCCAAGCTTCCCTTCTTGTCCCACCCCAGGTTCCTGTTCCCACACACACATACAAGTTCATCCATATACCCAACAAGCAGCGCCCCTTGGCAACCCCTTGAGCCTAGGGGTGTACACATCTGCAGTGAGTCCCAGGTAAGCCTGGGGAAGAAACCCACGAGGACTTTAGAAGAGGCTTTGAGGCCATCCAAGCAGAGGATTCAGGAGTCCCATTACCCAAAATGAGGTCTACAGGAGCTGCGTGAGCTCAGCTGGGAACATCCTTGTGGATTGCCAAGTTCTCACCTGGTCAAAGAGATGCCGGCAAAAGAAAACAAAAGTGGAGTCCTCTAAAGTGTGGGATACAAGGCTGGCAGCCTTCTTGCCCAAATCTGAGGGAGGACTGGGCCAAATGAACTCTGTGAACATTGAGTGGGGATAGGAGGCAAGTAGACCCCAGGGTGTTGGGAGTAGGGCCCAGGTCTTGGGGATAATAATTACATCAAATGGTATATCCTGAAGAGCCAGCATTCAGCCACCTGCCACACAGCACTGCAAGCCAAGTAAGACTTTGCTTTTTTCTTCTAACTCCCTCTTCCCCATCCTGGGGGAGCCAAAAGCCACAAAGGACATCAAGTTGTGAAAAGTTTGAAAGAACAGATCATATAATCACTACTCCGCCTTCCCCATCAGCTCAGGACTAAGGTGGGTCAGAGGTGGTGGCAGGGGTGGCAGGGAAAGAAATTTTGAACTAGATGAGAGACTGAAGACTTAATGTGTACTGGACTGGACTTTTTAATACCTGACAGTGATTGGAAAGCTATGAGACCACCCAAGATGCCTTCAAGAGATTGAAAAGGGAAATTATTAGAGCATATTTAAAGTAAATATTGGAGTAAATTGTACTAATTACTGACTGCACCCTACTAAGCCCTTCCCACTCAATAACCATGAAACAGAAAAAACCCAAACCAATTAGTAACACATTTGTATGTCATGTATAGAAATTTTATGATGGTTCTTATATTTAGAGGTTACCCAAGAAGAGTGAGCTATAAGAAGGAGGGGAGGTGATTTTGACTTTTTAATTCACACATTCTGAATGAATTTTGTTTAAAGGAAATATCTGGAAAGGTTTTGAATAATGTATAATTGCCTCAATTTGCCCAACAAGGCACTGAGAAATTCTCTTCAACCTAGGAGGAAAAAAATCAAGCCAAACACGAGACCTAACTTGTATATTACATAATCCCTCTCCAAATGTTGCCACAAGGCCAAACTCTATGATTTTCCTAGGAAAAAAGAAGTTGTTTATTATTCCAACTGTTGCCATAGCAGTCAGTGTTTCCATATCACCATCCTTTTCTCTCCAGACATTACTCCACTAATACATGTTCCAGACCTGCAATTCCAGGCATTTCAGCCAGAAGGAAATATCCTTGTGCTGTTGTAAAAATCAACTAAGAAGGCCAGCCCAGTGGTTGTCGTCTAAGTTCCAGCATTTTCAGTCACTGCCTCAGTAAGGAAGAAAAAGTGGAGTCTGTCTCTAGACTCAGCAGGGTGGGATCCTGAAGAATTTTATCCAACCCCATGATCCAAGGCTGGCAGCCCATTCTCCTCCACCTTTGGGACCCCTTTGGTCCCAGCCATTAGAACTGAGCTAGTTTCCTTAAGAAGAGTAAAAGAAGAATATAGAAACCTAGAGATCTGTTATTTGAAAGCTTGGTCCTGCTTATATCTATTCTTCAGTTCTTCAATTCTCATCAAATATCTGTTGTCTGGTATCACCAAGTCTCCCAGCCTTAGCGGCATGGTGTGGCCCTTTCATTTATCATTCAAATAGAATAGTAAATGAATTGGCAATCAGAATCAATACCATTACCCAAATAACTGTGAGTATTCTTTGGGGCCTTACATTTCTTCTGGTCACCTCTTACCCTGATCTTGCATTTCTGTTTAATGATCTCTCTCCATTCCACTCACTTCCTTTGATTCTTGTCTATTCTCTGTCCCTCTTGTGACACACTAAACACCACCCCGCTCCCTCAGCCCTTCCGAGTGCCTTAAAGTTATGTGTAGCAGACTTTTACTGAAGGTTGTAAGCAACAGAATTACAGCATAGCAAATATAAGAATCGGCTTAAACTTTAATCTCGTATGGTTGTATGTGCACAGAGCATTCCTAGAAGAATGTGCTACACAGAAGAACATGGAGTCAGGGAGACTCTAATTCACCTGGCAAATACTGACTGAGTGCCCAATGTGTGCCAGGCATCGTTCTAGGTACTTGGAATAAATCAACAAACACAACACACAGAAGGCCCCATGCGGTGGCTCACGCCTATAATCCCAGCATGTTGGGAGGCCAAGGCAGGCAGATCACCTGAAGTCAGGCGTTCAACAGCAGCCTGGTGAACATGGTGAAACCCTGTCTCTACTAAAAATACAAAAATTAGCTGGGCGTGGTGGCAAGCACCTGTAATCCCAGCTACATGGATTTTATTTCATCAAGGGGAGACAAAATAAACGACAAATAAATAAGTAAACTATATGTTAAAATAGCATACTAAAAATGTATAAGTGCAAGTGCTACGTAAGGGCTATAGAACCAGAAAGGGAGCCAGGAGTGCAGGGGGCAGGAGAGTTAGTTTTAAATAGGTGGACAAGAAAGCCTCATTGGGAAGGTAGCATTTTAGCAAAGACCTGAAGGAGGTGAGAGAAGGAGCCATGAAGATACACAGAGGAAGAACATTCTCTGTGCGGCAGGCAACAGCTACTGCAAAGACCATGAGTCAGAAGTGCGTCTGGTGTGTTAGACTCTGACAGGTAGAGGAACAGCAGGGAGGCCAGTGTGGTTGAAGGAGCATGAATGAAAGGGACAGGAGAAGGACAGAGGGTCAGAAAGGTAGGGCTGGCAGGGTCGTGATCAGGACTTTGGGGTTTTCTTAGAGTAGGATGGGGAGACATTGGAGGGTTTTGAGCAGAGGAGTAATGTGATATGACTTGTGTTTTATCAGAAATACTCAGGCTGCAGCATTGCGAATAGACTACCATGAGCCAAGAACATACCAGGGAGCCCAGTTAGAGGGCCATTGCAGTAATCAGGGGATGTAGCTCCTACCAAGCTGGTGGCAGATTTCAGATTTACTTTGTCATCAGAATTTCCTAATGGATGGTGTGGTGTGAGAAAACGAGAGGAGATAACTGTGGATGGAGTAGGTCTGGGGAGGAATTTTGAAAGTTAAATCTCAAAAACATTAGGGTTGGGGGGGGCGTCTATTAGATACCCAAGTGGAGACATCAAGTAAGTAGCAAATATATGAGTCTGGAGTCTAAGAGAGATGTTTGGTGGGGATGTAAAGTCAGGAGCCGTCAATACATAACTGAACTTAGAGCCATGATATCAGAAGAGATCAATGGGGTAGTTAGTATGGATCGTACATAAATGGCTATACAGAACATCTGCAGTATTAAAATTTTATGGTTGGGGAGAGGCGGTTAAAAAATATCAAAAAAGTTTCCTTAAGGAGACACTAATGAGAAAAAGAAAACTTGAGAGACACTGTTTAAAGAGAGAATGTGAGAAAAGGCACTGGAGGCAGCAGGTAAGCAATGCTCTCATGAGTTTTGCCGCAAAAGAAATCAAATAGCCAAGGACAAAGCAGGGTTCAGAGAAACTCCCCTAAAATAGTTAATAATGCGAATGTAACTATAGTGCTTATAAAGTGCTTATTCTAGGCCAAATACTGCTCTTAACCCTTTACAGACGTTAACTCAGTTAGCCTCCTCAACGACTCCATAACTAGGTACCACCAACATTGTCCTCATTTTGTAGTTGGGGAAATTGAAGACAAAGAAGTTAAGGAACTTGATCGCCCAAGGTCATGCAGCCAGGAAGTGTTAGATCTAAAATCTAAATAAATGCAGTCTGGTTTCTGAATCCAGAATCTGGATTCTGTTAACAGTGTTTTTATCATTTACATTTCCTTTAAAAAAGCAAATACATATATGTACATATATGTATACGTATTTGCTTTTATATATATATAAATATATATAAAATATAAATATATATTTTATATATAATATATATAAAATATAAATATATATTTTATATATAATATATATAAAATATAAATATATATTTTATATATAATATATATATATACACACATACACACACACACACACACAATCATACATTTCCAAAAATTAATATTTGGCATTTCATCCCTAAAATATGTCATTCTCTGATGTGGGGAATTCCTCAATGTTTCCTTCCTCTTTTGGTCCTTCTCTCTCAGGAGATTTTCTCTCTGCTTTGGCTATCAGCTCCCCCAGCTCTAATTCTTAAGACTTTCTATCCACAACAATGTATGCTTGCCCATCCCGATTCAGGCGAGGGGGTCTTAAATTCCAAGCCAAAAAGTCCATCAAGGCTAATGAAGGTGATCTCCTTCACAGAAGAGCCACCTAATTCTAAAACTAAATTAAACATAAATATAGTAAAATGTAAGATATTGAATTAGCCCTTCCCCTGGAAGGTAGAAATGCAGACAGTCATTTTATTTATTAAATTACAGCTTTTCCCATGAAAATCCCAACACCCACTCCTCTCAGTAGCATTTCCTTCCACAGGCAATGGCTTTTTTTTTTTCTTTTATTACTATTATTATTATTATACTTTAGGTTTTATGGTACATGTGCGCAATGTGCAGGTAAGTTACATATGTATACATGTGCCATGCTGGTGCGCTGCACCCACCAACTCGTCATCTAGCATTAGGTATATCTCTCAATGCTATCCCTCCCCTCTCCCCCCACCCCACAACAGTCCCCGAAGTGTGATATTCCCCTTCCTGTGTCCATGTGTTCTCATTGTTCAATTCCCACCTATGAGTGAGAATATGTGGTGTTTGGTTTTTTGTTCTTGCGATAGTTTACTGAGAATGATGATTTCCAATTTCATCCATGTCCCTACAAAGGGCATGAACTCATCATTTTTTATGGCTGCATAGTATTCCATGGTGTATATGTGCCACATTTTCTTAATCCAGTCTATCATTGTTGGACATTTGGGTTGGTTCCAAGTCTTTGCTATTGTGAATAATGCGGCAATAAACATACGTGTGCATGTGTCTTTATAGCAGCATGATTTATAGTCCTTTGGGTATATACCCAGTAATGGGATGGCTGGGTCGAATGGAATTTCCAGTTCTAGATCCCTGAGGAATCGCCACACTGACTTCCACAAGGGTTGAACTAGTTTACAACCCCACCAACAGTGTAAAAGTGTTCCTATTTCTCCACATCCTCTCCAGCACCTGTTGTTTCCTGACTTTTTAATGATTGCCATTCTAACTGGTGTGAGATGGTATCTCATTTTGGTTTTGATTTGCATTTCTCTGATGGCCAGTGATGGTGAGCATTTTTTCATGTGTTTTTTGGCTGCATAAATGTCTTCTTTTGAGAAGTGTCTGTTCATGTCCTTCGCCCACTTTTTGATGGGGTTGTTTGTTTTTTTCTTGTAAATTTGTTGGAGTTCATTGTAGATTCTGGATATTAGCCCTTTGTCAGATGAGTAGGTTGCGAAAATTTTCTCCCATTTTGTAGGTTGCCTGTTCACTCTGATGGTAGTTTCTTTTGCTGTGCAGAAGCTCTTTAGTTTAATTAGATCCCATTTGTCAATTTTGGCTTTTGTTGCCATTGCTTTTGGTGTTTTAGACATGAAGTCCTTGCCCATGCCTATGTCCTGAATGGTAATGCCTAGGTTTTCTTCTAGGGTTTTTATGGTTTTAGGTCTAACATTTAAGTCTTTAATCCATCTTGAATTGATTTTTGTATAAAGTGTAAGGAAGGGATCCAGTTTCAGCTTTCTACATATGGCTAGCCAGTTTTCCCAGCACCATTTATTAAATAGGGAATCCTTTCCCCATTTCTTGTTTTTGTCAGGTTTGTCAAAGATCAGATACTTGTAGATATGTGGCATTATTTCTGACGGCTCTGTTCTGTTCCATTGATCTATATCTCTGTTTTGGTACCAGTACCATGCTGTTTTGGTTACTGTAGCCTTGTAGTATAGTTTGAAGTCAGGTAGTGTGATGCCTCCAGCTTTGTTCTTTTGGCTTAGGATTGACTTGGCGATGCGGGCTCTTTTTTGGTTCCATATGAACTTTAAAGTAGTTTTTTCCAATTCTGTGAAGAAAGTCATTGGTAGCTTGATGGGGATGGCATTGAATCTGTAAATTACCTTGGGAAGGATGGCCATTTTCATGATATTGATTCTTCCTACCCATGAGCATGGAATGTTCTTCCATTTGTTTGTATCCTCTTTTATTTCCTTGAGCAGTGGTTTGTAGTTCTCCTTGAAGAGGTCTTTCACATCCCTTGTAAGTTGGATTCCTAGGTATTTTATTCTCTTTGAAGCAATTGTGAATGGGAGTTCACTCATGATTTGGCTCTCTGTCTGTCTGTTATTTATGTATAAGAATGCTTGTGATTTTTGCACATTGATTTTGTATCCTGAGACTTTGCTGAAGTTGCTTATCAGCTTAAGGAGATTTTGGGCTGAGACAATGGGGTTTTCTAGATATACTATCATGTCATCTGCAAACAGGGACAATTTGACTTCCTCTTTTCCTAATTGAATACCCTTGATTTCCTTCTCCTGCCTAATTGCCCTGGCCAGAACTTCCAACACTATGTTGAATAGAAGTGGTGAGAGAGGGCATCCCTGTCTTGTGCCAGTTTTCAAAGGGAATGCTTCCAGTTTTTGCCCATTCAGTATGATATTGGCTGTGGGTTTGTCATAAATAGCTCTTATTATTTTGAGATACGTCCCATCAATTCCTAATTTATTGAGAGTTTTTAGCATGAAGGGTTGTTGAATTTTGTCAAAGGCCTTTTCTGCATCTATTGAGATAATCATGTGGTTTTTGTCTTTGGTTCTGTTTATATGCTTAATTAACATAACCCAAAAGTAGTTCAGAGAAAATTCAAATAAAGAAATCCTTTGCCTTAATTAGATATATTTGTCAAGGAAAACTATATTTGAAGGCTAAATTATTTGCATAATTGTCTTAATTCTTTACTTAATTTAACAGGTTCATAGCAAGTCAGAGGCAAAATTGTTTAATTCTAGTAGATGAGTCCTAACCAGTATCTGTCCATGACAAATTATTTTAATTAGGGTTCAGTTTGGGAGCAGGGGCTTTTTTTTCTAATCTACATGGGGCAAATGTAACGGATTCATGAGAAAACAAATGACTTTCTGAATGTGCTGTGTATAAGGCTTTCATGGAGTGCCCTGTGAGCACACACAGTTCCCAGTCTTCCTTTCTGGTCTTCGGGTTTGTGATTCTCAGGGAAAGCATCTCCTCTTACTCTCTTCTGGAAAGTTCTCCACCAACCTTTGGAGCAACCCTACCCCAGTCAAAAGAAACCAGTCTTGTCCCAGGATCCATCATTCCCCCCACAGCAGGCAGTATTCCCAAGTGGAATTGATGGAGACTGAGTGGGAGCTGGGGAGAGCTCCAGCAAGATTCAACCCTGTCCTCTGACACCGTAAGGCCCAAGAAATATCCCAGAATATTTCCTGAAATGCTTTTGAAATTGGTGTACAAATGGAAGTTAGAGATAAACTTCATAATTCTCCCTATTGTCCAGCTCCTCCTAACGATCAAAATCAAACACATCTACTCACAATTCCAAAGACAAACATCAATTTCAGAGTCAGTACAGTCATCTGATAAGCAGAAATATTTTATTTTTCCCATAATTCTCAATGTATGAGGCTATCTCTTACATAAAGAAGTGAGTCCTTTCTTTTATTATGCAGAAGTGTGACTTCCTTTCCTCCAACTGCTAACCTCACCCTTTCAAATGGTGTCCTCAGGTAACTGGCATTGATGAGTGATAGATATCTAAATAACAACCCCCTTAGCTCCAGCCTGAATTTAGAGTAACCATGTGTAAGAACATTCAGGTTTTGGCTAAGGGCCATTCTCATCCTAGAGGATGCTAAAGATGCTTCCTTTCCTCTGGATGATGTAATTTTTTGTTCTCTAATTGACTTTTCCCCTTTATCCTTCACTCAAGAAGAATATATGAATCGAAATGCGTTGGAATGATACAACTTTATAGATAATCCAGAATCCACTCTAGTTTCTCAATGTAAATCATTAGCTCTTATCAGTATTTTGTGATTGCCAGTAGATTACTTGTAATATATCTAGCAGCTGATTGCAGGTACATAGCAGTTCTTTGGTTGAGAACTACTGAAATAGAATAGAGTGAAGGGATATATAGACAAGATAGAATGGTTCCATAAGTTTAAAGTTATGAACACTGAGCACTAGGTAAGAAGTACCATGGTTAAGAGCTTGATACGTGGACCCAAACAGAGTCCTTAAACCTGTCCTGTGCTTTAGAAACTTTTAAGACTTTAGGCAAGTTACTTAAAACCTTTTGTGACCCTGGGTGTTCTCTTTTTAAAGGGATAATACAGTATGTATCTCACAGCACTGCTGTGAGAATTATAAGCAGTAACATAAGTAAAAGAGAAAGTACAAGGCTAATCCGTAAAGGGATGGTTGTATCCAATGATCCACAATCCACACAGTCATAATCCTATGGGAGGGAAAGAAGAGGTTGGGCTGAAAGTTTTCATAATAGTTTCCATATTATTGATAAAGAAAACATTTCAATCCATTTGCACATTGCACAGATGTTTTAATTTTAAAAATATGTAGCTGATTTTGCAATAATGCGAAGTTATTTGCCTAGGCCCATATTTATACGATGAGAAATCCATGTTTTGAGACTAATAAAGTGGTCCATATATTTTTGTGTTATCTAGATAAGCCATTTTGAAAACATACAGCTTTGAAATCTGTCTTGAATCCAAACTAGTTTGAGTAACTGTTTGGAAGTTAAATGAAGTAAAACTTATCCAGAAATCTCAGTACTCAGATAAATAGGTTTTTAAAGAGTTTTAAATTGTTTTGATTAAAAATTATTTAATTTTTAAATAGTATAAAATTGTTACCAAAATATTTGTCTAAGTGATCTGGTTTCAAAACACATTTTGACTCTAAACAGGCTTGCACTGCCTTAAAAACCACTTATAAGTTATGAAAACCACATTAAATGGATTCCAAAACAAATAATGTTTAGAAAACCATTCCAAAACCACTATTTTGCGAAGCTTTCCAAATTTAATCATTGATGGCAATGACTCTCAAGAGTCCAAAAAAGCCAATTACTAGTTGTACGTTTCACGTGTTCAAACTTTACAAAATACCTTATTCTTTTTCATCCCTGGTTTATTTTAGCCTTTGTTCCTAGAAGACCCATGAATGCAAGTATATTTAGCAACCAATAGCATGCAGAGGAGAAAGATATAGCAGGGCCAGAAAGGACCTGTTTTTGACTGAAGTTCAGGTTTGAATTCCTTCTCTGCAATATACTATCTGTGGTAGCTTGGTATCACTACCTTTTTTTGAACTGCAATTTCTTTCTTAGACCAAATTCCCCAGTAAAGCAAAGCCTGGTCAAGAGCTTTCACGCAGATAGTTTGGGAAATGGTCTGGGGAAAGGATTAAGAACTGAAAAAAGTGACACAGGAAAAGAGAAAAAGCCATTACAAAGGCTGGAGTTGGCCACTATTGTGGACAATTGGGCCCAACTGTGCAGGTACCTTCTGGGGGTCATGTTGAATGCCCCAGTGACAGAGGTGGGGACAGTTCTTGATGGGCTCCATTCTCCCCATAGGTGTACCCTCCCAGATTATACATGCATAAGGGCCAGATGGGTTCCTGAAGATTTTCCACGTTAGAGAAGCCCCTGAGGTGGAGAGTGAGAGAAGTGAAGTGTGGCCCATATGAGGTGTCATCAGGCTACACCTGTTCAAGCTGGTTGCTGCAGCAATGGCTGCAATAAATGATGGGCCCAAGAGGATGTGAGGCAGGGCACAAGAGATGTCTCGTGAAGTTTCCTCATCTAAGTAATGGGAGTAAAAATATTATTTGCAGAACCTATGCTTCAGGCCGGGCAGAATGGCTCATGCCTGTAATCCCAGCACTTTGGGAGGCCAAGGCGGGCAGATCGCTTGAGCTCAGGAGTTCAAGACCAGCCTGAGCAACATGGTAAAACCCCCATCTCTACAAAAAATACAAAAATTAGCCAGGTGTGGTGGCATGTGCCTGTAGTCTCAGCTACTCAGGAGGCTGAGATGGGAGGATTGCTTGAGCCCAGGAGGTGGAGGCTGCAGTGAGCTGAGATTGCACCACTGCTCTCCTGCTTTCCAGCCTGGGTGACAGAGTCAGACCCTGTCTCCAAAAAAAAAAAAAAAAAATCCTCATCATCTAACTCTTTGCCTTTCTGAAACTTTTTTCTGATATGAAGCAAAGAAGGCTCCCTTCCCCTCTGTCTACCTTCCTCCAGGATCTAAAGGAAAAAATTCTGTCCTCTCCATTCTAAACTACCCCCAGCCACCACCACAAACTTCTGTACTCTTCTCCTAGTGAGAAGGAGTAGCTTATCTGAACTGCAATCTCAGAAAAAGCACTCTTTTTCAGATTCACCTTACCACTCTTCCTTCTCTAAGGTGGGGCCTGCCTTTTACAGTATGTACGTGCCAGCTGGGCAGAATGAGGCAGGTTTTACCTTCCCTGAAGATGATGGGAGGGAAGGAGACTTGGGAGGAATGGAAGAGCAAGGCAGATTCCAGCCACAGCCTCCCATCCCAATCACAGTACTTGGTTTTTACATCATCCATCCCAGCAGCTGGAAACTGAGTTCTAGCTATCACAACTAGCAAAGGCTAAAGTACTCTGGTGTCTTAAATAATAACCAGATAATAAATCTGGCATGTTGATCCCCATCTGATGCTTCAATCTACTTCTCATGGGCTCCTCTGTTACAATACAAGTTCTCCAAAAGGAGAACTAATTCTCTTTTTGTTCACTGATGTCTCCCCACATGCCTGGATCACAGCCTGGCACACAGGAGGTGCTCAGTAGTTGTTTCACAAATTAATGAGCTAACAGGGAGAAGGGACATGATTAGCACCTCAGAAACCTCAGTCATTTCCTCCAGACAGAAACGGGCTCTCCCTCCTTCGTGCTCCCTAACACCTCCTCCTACAGCATTTAACACGTTGTCATCATTTGACACAGAACCTAGCTCTCATGTTTAACTTGGAACTTCCCAAGGACAGAGATTTTGTCTTCTACTTATCTCTGTTTCCCTAATGCCGAACAGCATGAGGACTGACCCCTAGAAGATGCTTAAAAATAATAGCTGAATGAATGAGAAAGAAAAGGAATGTAATAATATCACACTTTCGCTGCCTTCTTTTACTACTAATGCCAGAGATTCGTCTGTTTTAAAGTTAGAATGTATGATTAATGAATCACTCCCAAGCTTTTTCCAGAATTCAAATGGAAGGAATGGAAAAACAAGATAAGCCAAAAGGAAAAGCCCAATGGACAAATGTAGACAGCGACTCTTGGCAACTATACTTGAAATCCAAGAAGCCTGTGTCATTCAAAAGGAAGGGTGTAAAGTTTTTTGAGGATTTGCTAAAATTATCAAAACTATGATTCCAAAAACGAAAATAAGAGGACTGAAGGAAATAAGACTAGAAGCTGTTAAAACTTTAAAGAATTATAAGAATGGCAAATATGCGGCAATTGTGACAAATAATTTCACCCACCCTTCTCATTCACCCCTTCACCTGCCATCATTGGTAGACATCACCAGTGAATCCAAATACAATCATGCATGGCATCATGACATTCCAGTCAACGATGGCCTGCACATATGACAGTGGTCCCATAAGATTATATATAATACCTTAATTTTGCTGTGCCTTTTCTATGTTTTATATATGTTTAGACACTCAAATATTTACCGTTGTTATAATTACCTACATTATTCAGTACAGCAAGATGCCGTACAGATTTGTAGCCTAGGAGCCTACACACCACATAGCCTAGGTGCATAGTAAGTTATACCATCTAGGTTTCTCAGAGTACATTCTATGATGTTTGCTGTTGTTAAGCAACACACGACTATTTGTTTCTATCAAGGACTCAAAGTCCTTCCCAATCAGCATGGTCAAGAATTATATTTGTTACTTGGTCTAGATCAAGAGTTCCCAAACTTGAATGAACTTCAGACTCACCTGGGGAGCTCCTTAAACATTCAAGTGCCTAACCCAGCTTTCCAGAGGTCCTCTTAGGGGTTGGAGTGGGGCACAGGAATCTGAGTGCTTAAAAGTCTTCCTGTGAGGAGGATCCTGGGGAGGAAAAGCCTTTCCTCCACCCTCTTAGGTTCAGTACTTAGGAGTCTGTGAATTAAATTGACAATAGGAGGTGGAACAAGATGGCCAAATAGAACCCTCCAGCAATCATCCCTCCTGTCCCTCCACAGGAATACTAAATTGAAAAACTATCCACACAAGAAAGCACCTTCATTAGAATAAAAAATTAGGTGAGCAATCACAGTACTTGGTTTTTACATCATCCATCCCAGCAGCTGGAAACTGAGTTCTAGCTATCCCCACCAGCACACGCTAAAGTACTCTGGTGCCCTAAATAAACTCAAAAGGCCGTGTAGGCCACAAGGACTGCAGTTCCTTGGAAAGTCCTGGTGCTGTGTTGAGCTGGGACCGTGGATTTGGGGTGCATTTGACCCCGTGAGACACCAACTAGGGTGGCCAAGGAAGTGATTGCATCACTCCAGGCAGTGCAGATCCCAGCTCTGGGAAGAAAGGCAAGAGTAAAGGGGACTTGGTCTTGCAACTAGAATACTAGCTCAGCTACAGTAAATAAAGCACCAAGCAGAATCCTAAGGTCCCCATTCCAGGCCCTACTTCCCAGATGACATTTCTAGACCCACTCTGGGCCAGAGGAGAACCCATTGTCCTGAAGGAAAGAATCCAGTCCTGGCAGAATTTAGCACCTGCTGACTGAAAAGCCCTTGGGCCTTGAATAAACATCAGCTGGAGCCAGGAAGCAGTCACCACAGGTCTTAGACAAGACCTAGCGTGATGCTGGCTTCAGGTGTGACACAGCACATTCCCAGCTGTTGTGGCCATGGAGAAAGACTCCTTCTGCCTGAGGAAAGGAGAGGGAAGAGTAAAGAGGACTTTGTCTTGCAACTTGGGTACCAGCTCAGCCACAGTAAAATACAGCAACAAGCAGACTCCTAAGGTCCCTGATTCCAGGCATCCCCTCCTGGAGGGAATTTCTAGACCCACCCTGAGCCAGAAGGGAATCTGCTGCACTGCTCAGTCCTGGCAGGATTTATTACCTAGTGACTAAACAGCCCTTGGGCCTTGAATAAACATCAGCAGTAGTCAGGAAATTGTTGCCACAGGACTTGAGCAAGACCCAGTACTGTGCTGGCTTCAGGTGTGACCCAGCACAGTCCCACCAGTGGTAGCCATGAGAATGCTTGCATCACCCCTCCCCTAACTCCAGGCAGCTCAGCATAGAGAGAGAGAGAGTTTGGGGGAAAGTAAGGGAAGAAACCAGGCATCTTGCCTGTTAATCCAAGGAATTCTCCCGGATCTTCCCCAAGACCACCAAGGTGGTACCTCTACAAGTCTGCAACAGTCACAGCATTACTGGGCTTGGGGTGCCTCCTAATACAGATACAGCTACAGTGACCAAAGACTTAGTTCACAACACTCAGTTCTCTTTGAATGCTTGGAAAGCCCTCCAAGAAGGATGAATGCAAACAAGCCCAGACTGTGAAGACAACAATAAATATCTAACTCTTCAATGCCCAGACATTGAAGATTGTGGATTGTGGATTGATTAACATCCACAGCCATCAAGATCATTCAGGAAAACAAAACCTCACCACAACTAAATAAGGCACCAGTGATCAATCCCAGAGTGACAGAAATATGTGATCTTTCAGACAGACAGTTCAAAATAGCTGTTTTGAGAAAACTCAATGAAATCCAAGATAACACAGAGAAAGAATTCAGAATCCTATCAGACAACTTCAACAGAGAGATTGAAATAATTAGAAAGAATCGAACAGAAATTCTGGATCTGAAAAACTCAACTGGCAAACCAAAAAATGCATCAGAATCTCTCAGTAGCAGAATTGATCAAGCAGAAGAAAGGATTAGTAAGCTTGAAGACAGGCTATTTGAAAATACATAGAGGATTCAAAAGAAAAAAGAATAAAGCATGCTTACAGGATCTAGAAAATAACCTCAAAAGGACAAATCTAATAGTTACTTGCCTTAAAGAGGAGGCAAAGAGAGAGAGACTGAAGTAGAAAGTTTATTCAAAAAGATAGTAATAGAGAACATCTCAAACCTAAAGAAAGATGTCCATATTCAAATACAAGAAGGTTATAGAACACCAAGCAGATATAATCTAAATAAGAGTACCTCAAGGCATTAGTAATCAAATTCCCAAAGGTCAAGGATAAAGAAAGGATCCTAAAAGCAGCAAGAGAAAAGAAATAACTAACAATTCCACTGCTGGATATATACTCCAAAGAAAGGAAATCAGCATATCAAAAGATATTTGCACTGCCATGTTCATGCAACACTATTTAAAATAACCAAGATTTGGAATCAAGTGAATCAACCTTGGTGTCCATCAACAGATGAATGGATAAAGAAAATGGGTGCATATACACAGTGGAGTACTATTCCATCATAAAAAAGATGAGATCCTGTCATTTGCAACAGCACGGATGCAACTAGAGAGTAGTAGTCCGTTTTCATGCTGCTGATAAAAACCTACCCAAGATTAGGCAATTTACAAAAGAAAGAGGTTTCTTGGACTTACAATTCCACATGGCTGGGGAGGCCTCAAAATCATGGCAGAAGGCAAGGAGGAGCAAGTCACATCTTACGTAGATGGCAAAAGGCAAAGAGAAAATTTGTGCAGAGAAACTCCCATTTTTAAAACCATCAGATCTCGTGAGTCCCATTCACTATCACAAGAACAGCATGAGAAAGACCCACCCCCATGATTAAATTGTCTCCCACTGGGTCCCTCCCACAACACGTGGGAATTATGGGAGCTACAAGATGAGATGTGGGTAGAGACACAGAGCCAAACCATATCATGAAGAAAATTATGTTAAGTGAAATAAGCCAAGCACAGAAAGACAAACTTCACATTTTCACTTGTGGGAGCTAAAAATTAAAACAATTGAACTCATGGAGAGAGAGAATAAAATGATGGTTATGAGAGGCTGGGAAGGGTACTAAGGAAGGAGGAGGAATGGTGATGGGTAATGGGTACAAAAATACAGTTCAATACAATAAATAAGATCTAACAGTTAACAGCACAACAGGGTGACTACAGTCAGCAATAATTTGTTGTACATTTTGAATAACTGACGTATGACAATTGAAATGTTCATAACAAAAAGAAATGAGAAGTGCTTGAGGTGATGGATACACCATTTACCCTGATGTGATTATTATATATTGTATGCCTGTATCAGACTATCTCATGTTCCCCATAAATAAATAAATACACCTACTGTGTATCCATAAATATTAAAATTAATTTTTTAAATGATGAGACTGGGATTTGAACCCAGTGGAAAAAAGACATAAACTGACAATAGATTAGCAAGAGAAAAAACAAACTTAATCACACACTGGAGTTTACAAAGAAATGTGACCCAAGGAGGTGGTTAGAATTTGGGGTTTACATACTATCTTAATAGGGAAAGGAAAGAGAAAGGACACTTAAGGGAAAACAAATGGCTATTTGGAAAGATAAATGGGCCCTCAGGGGAAGAGATGAGAGATAGGACAGTTTTGTGACAATATCTGTGTGTGGTGCTGACTTCTCATCTCCAGTGATAAGAATCAAGCTTCCCGAGTTTCCCCCAGGGAGGGAATTTATGACAATCGAATTCTGTTGGGAGGCTCTGCTTTTAATCAGATAGAAGATTTCAAGAACCAAATGCCTTTAGCTCAAAATAATTTTTATGCTACAGTGATGTATTATGGACCCCTTCAAGTATTTTATCACTGACATGGTTTAGAATTGCAGATGCATGGTGATCATAAAAAGCAGAACAACTTTTAATCCTTTGTATTATTGTTTGCAAAACCTCTACAGAAAATACACTCCCTCATTGCTCACCCCATCTTTAATACCCACTGCAGAGCACTCAGCTCCTTTTTTATTAACCTGTCATTGGCATAGGCTGGAAGCTCCATGAAGTCAAAGGACCCATCTGTTTTTCACCTTCACCATTGCATCCCCAGCACCTAGCAAAGCCTGGCACAGTGTAGGCTCTCAATAATGTCTGTTCAATGAAGGAAGGAAGGAGCCAACTCAGGTGTGGGTATGACAGTCCTAGGTACCCTTAGACAACTCGACCCACCCCAACTGTGCCTAACTCCCAGGCACCTGTCCATGAACTGGCATGGTCCTCAAATGAATTCATAATGAAGGGAGAACAGTAAGAACAAGGTGATTCATTTTTTGTTCATCTAAGTTTCTTTATTTTAAAAATTTCAGAGATTATGATTGCATATGTATGTGTGTGTCTTTTCTTATACCATATACTTTTCTTATACTATATGGTAATACAGAATTGCACACATAGCTGCTGAGCACTTGAAATGTGGCTCACCAAATCGAAATGCAACGTAAGTGCAGAACACATGCAGATCTCAAAGGCTTAGTATTTTTTAAAAAGTCACATCAATATTTTTATTATTCCATTTTGAAATTAGAATATTTTAGATATGTTGGATTAATCAAAATATATACTTTTAATAAAAATTGTAAGCCTTCCTGTGATGCTAATGATTAGCAAAATCTGACTACAACTGAAGTTGAAGACTAGACAGAGACTGAATTCAGAAAAGAACCTCAGGCACTATCTGACTATCTGAATTAAGAAGGCTGAACTGCTGAAAAGCATTTTATAGACACCATCTTCCTCAGCACTTTTCAACCCAAGTTTCTTGACCTACAAGCATGTCACCAGTGCTTTGTTACTAAAAATCATTAAAATTAAGTTTGATAATTAATTTCCTTTAATAAAACATAGCATAGTCAAGGATACTTTCTTACCAAAGTTATTTTCTCCCTTGCATACCAATATCCGTTCTTTTTTCCTTGTTAAAATAGATGATTTTGTTTCAGAATCATGTTAAATTTACAGTAAAATTCCAAAGATAGTACAGAGACTTCTCATAGGCTCTGCACCCGGTTTTCATTATTAACATCTTATATTAGTACGGCACATTGGTCACTGTTAGTGATATCATATTTATACATTATTATCAACTAAGGTCCATAATACCTTATTCCTGTTTCCTTGGTTTTTCTCTAGTGTCTTTTGTTTTTGGTCCAGGATCTAATCCAGGATACCACATTACTTTTAGTCATCATGTTTTCTTAGGTTTCTTTTGAAATTACTGCAGTAATTTCTCAGACTTTTCTTGTTTTCTATGACCTTGGCAGTTGTGAGGAAAACTGGTCAGGTATTTTGTAGAACGGTCATCATATGGAATGCGCCCAGTACTTTTGTCATGATTGTTAGACTGGGAGCTATGGTCCGAATTTTTGTGTCTCCTCAAAAATCCGTATGTTGCAATCCTCACACAAAGGTGATGTTATAATATTAGGAGGTAGGGTCTTTGGGAGTATAGAATCCCCTTGGCTCTCTGAAGTTTCACCAAAAAAAAAAAAAATCAACTTGCAAAAAGCAGATTAACTGGAGAAAAAAAATATTCATTTATTTAACATGTGTTCACAGAAGCCTTCAGAATAAAGACCCAAGGATACAGGGGAAATTGTCCATTTTCATGCTTAGGTTCAACAAACTATAGACAGCTGTGTAGAAATACCACTGGACAAAATAGGTATTATCTAATGCTAATAAACTGAGGGGGAAACCCAGCAGGACCTATCTCTCTAGATTCTTCTTGGCCTCTGAGCATTCATTTGGTCCTTCTGGGTATGGGTAGGGCCCTCTTTTGACCTATAGTTAAACAAGGTATATCAGATAATTGCTCTTATGGCCAGTTTTTACCCAGAAAGGTAGAGGATAAATTAGACTAATATTTTTAGGTTTTACGCTGACTTTGAAGAAAAGGAGTTCTGGTTTCTATGACCTGTCCTGGGGAAGAGGGATTCTATTTTCTGTGGCTAAAGCTAGCCTTGGGGAAGAATGGGACGGGGAAACAGGAGGGCAAGAGAAGTTCAGACAAAAACTTTTGCTTCTGAGGCTACTTCAGAGAACTTCGTTTTGGAGAACTGTTTTCTGAGCCCCAACAGGTTATTATGTTATGGGGGCACAGCCCTTGTGAATGGAAATAGTGCCCTTATAAATAAAAAAGGCTGAAGAGAGGCCACTTGCCCCTTTTACTTTGTAAGGCTGCAATGAGAAGATGGCTGCCCGTAAAGCAGAAAGCAGACCCTCACCAGATCACCAAATCTGCTTTGTCTTGATTGGACTTCCCAGCCTCAGAACTGTGAGAAACAAATTTCTGTTGTTTATAAGCCACTCGATTTACGGTATTTTGTTATAGCAACCAAATAGACATTGGGGTTATGTGTTTTGGGCGAAAAGACATTGGGGTTATGTGTTTTGGGGGAAACAGATCACAGAGGTCAAGGGCCATTCTCAGCATAACGTGGCAAGCATTGCTTTATCAGCTTTTCATGGATGATGTTGACCTTGGTCATCCGGCTGAGGTAGTATTTGCCAGGTTTCTCCACTGTGAAGTCATTCTTTGTTTCCCCCTTTTCATACTGTAGTCCTTGGAAGGAAGTCAACATGCACAGCACACACTTAAGGAATGGGAAGACAAATTTTAGGAACTCCATTTTTTAGAAAAAGGGAGGTAAAGGCAGATTACATAACTGTCTCTAGATTTCTAGGTTAGTAATTTGCAAAGCCAAGATTTAAACAACCCATGCTTGATCAAAAGGTTTTTCCCATGGTCTTTTGGGAAGCCAGTGGTAATTCACTTACAACACAATTCACTGTAAAAATTCACCATATTCCTTTGAAATACAGAATCCCATTGGCTTAGAAAAGAGCACAAGCTGAGAAGTCAACAGATGTAGTTCCATCTCTGAGTTTACCCTGAATGGTCATATCACCTTAGACACCAGATATCCCCGGCCTCAAGTTGACTCTTCTGGAGAGTTTAGAAATTGGGCTCTGTTTGAATTCCAGCCAAGCCACTAAACTGTTGAACCTTGGGCACGTGCTTTGCTGTCCCTAAGGCTCAGTCTTCTCATCTGTAAAATGGCTGTAGCAGGGGCAAATCTCAGCTCAGAAATTCATGTGAGTGAGAAATACAATCGTATTTTTCGTAACCCAGCTTAATTTCTGTCTTGAGCTCCACTTGTAGCTGAACGGCAAATCTTTACCTTCATATGGAATCCAGTCTTCTGCCCTTTCTCTCTGTGGTTGTGACCACATTCTGAGGGGGTTATAACATGCTAAGTTTATGAGTGCTTACCTGGTCCCCATGTCATCTGTTCACAGTGATATCTACAAAAATATCAGTCCTTTGATCCTTTTTAATCAGTCCAGGTTGGTAGCCACTGCTGTCAGTAGTGGATTTTTCTCTTCAATTTCTGTCTTCAATTTTGACCTGTCAAATTTCTCAATCTCAGCCCTATTGGGTATGTTGGACATGGTTGCTGAAGAAGCCCATCCAGCTCCCTTCTCTTCTCACAATGGCAGCTGCTGCCAGGAGCCTCAGACCACTGCACTACCTGCCTCCTCGCTCTCGCTCACCAATGCAGCCAGGAGCCTCTCAATTTCCTTGAAGTTCAAGATCAAGGCATTGGCAGATTTGGTTTCTCCTTGGAATGCAGATGGCCATCTTCTCGCTGTGTCTTCACATGGTAGCCCCTCTGTGTATGTGCGCCCCTGGTGTCTCTCTGTGTGTCCACATTTTCTTACAAAAATACCAATCAGATTGGATTAGAGCCCACCCTAACAGCCTCATTTTAATTCAATCACCTCTTTAAAGGCCCTGTTTCCAAATACAGTCATGTTCTGATGTGCTGGGGGTTAGGGTTTCAACATACGAATTTGAGGGGAGGACACAATTCAGCCCATAATGATAGCAAATAAATTTCAGTTATTTAAATTTGAGAATTTGGCAGACTTTTTATCAAAAATAAATAAAATGAGGCTGGGTGTGGTGGCTCACACCTGTAATCCCAGCATTTTGGGAGGCCAAGACAGGCAGATCACTTTAGGTCAGGAGTTTGAGACCAGCCTGCTCAACATGGTGAAACCCCATCTCTACCAAAAATATAAAAAATTAGCTGGGTGTGGTGGCATGCACCTGTAATCCCAGCTACTTGGGAGGCTGAGGCAGGAGAATCATTTGAACCTGGAAGGCAGAGGTCGCAGCGAGCCGAGATCATGCCACTCTACTCCAGCCTGGGTGACAGAGTGAGACTCCATCTCAAAATAAATACATAAATAAGACTCATCATTTCAAGAAAAGCAACTGACAGTATGTGTCGCCAATGATAAAATTTAAGCCTTCAACCGAAAATTAGAATTTGGAAAAATTTTATTTACTGTTATGAGCTTAATAGTTTCTCAATATTTAAGAGCTTTTCTAATGAAATCAGTGGTAATACTGACAAGTATGATTTTGTGATATTTTATAGTGAAATGTTTGAATATCTGGAATATATACATAACCTCAGTGAGCCAATATTTTCCACGATGTTACAAAATCATGCATGGGTAAAAGATCTATTCAAATTTGAAGACAGACCAATGGATTTTAGTAAAACAGGGTATGAAGAGTTCACTAATATGGTTTAAGTGAACCATATAAGTGAACTGAAAATAATCTTTAAGAAACTACCACTCAGCAAATTTTGTGTAGTATCAAAGGATAATATCTGCAATTTGGCAGGCATGGTGGCTCACGCCTGTAATCTCAGCACTTTGGAAGGCTGAGACAGGAGGATTGCTTGAGTCCAGGAGTTTGAGTCCAGCCTGGGAAACATAGTGAGACTCCATCTCTACAAATAAAAAATAATTAGCTAGCGTGGTGGCATACACCTCTAGTCCTAGCTACTAGAGGAGCTGAGGTGGGAGGATAACTTGAGCCTGGTAGGTTAAGGCTGTATTGAGCCATGATCACACCATTGCACTCCAGCCCAGGCAACAGAGCAAGATCCTACCTCAAATTACAAAATATAAGAATATTCACAATTATCTAAAAAGCCCATTAAAAAGCTTTTTCCTTCTCCAACTGTGTGTCTGTGCAAGGCCATATCTTCTTCATAAACTTCAACCAAAACAACATATCACAACAGATTAATTGCAGAAGCAGATATGAGAGTCCAGCTGACTCCTTTTAAGCCAGACATTTAAGAGATTTGCAAAAATATAAAGCAATGCGACTCTTCTGACTAACTGGTTTTCTGTTTTCAAAATATTTTTATTAAAAACATTATTTAGTTAACGTAATGCATTTGTTATTTTTAAATGAATCAACTGAAATTTTAATAAATGTTTTCTTATTCAGTTTTAATTTCTCATATGGTAAATATCAATGGATATAACCCACATAAACAAAAGCTTTTTGGAGGTCTCCATAAATTTTAAGAGTATAAAGAAGTCCTGGCCAGGCGCAATGTCTGATGCCTATAATCCTAACACTTTGGGAGGCTGAAGAGAGTGGATTGCTTGAGGTCAGGAGTTTGAGACCAGCCTGGGCAACACAGGAGACCTGTATTAAACAAAAATACAAAAAAAATAACTGGGCATGGGGTGTGCACCTGTGGTCCCAGCTACTTGGGAGGCTGAGGTGGGAGGATTGCTTGAGCCTGGGTGTGGAGGTTGCAGTGAGCCGAGATCGCCTCACTGCAGTCCAGCCTGGGTGACACAGTGAGACCCTGTCTCAAAACAAAAAAAAAAAAAAAGAGGTTCTAAGACCATAAAGTTTGAGAACCGCTGATTTAATCGACAGTCACATTTCGAACATCTACTATATGCCAAATAGTGGGAACTTTATAACCACAGCTGTGGTATAAAAAGAAAAGTCAGTCTTTCTCCTTAAGGAGCTCACATCTAGAAAAGGAGATGTTGAAACATTATATAATCACAATAGATTTATTTGTGCACAAATGAAGGTGTGGAAAGGTGGCTCTGGGAAGAGGCTAGTATAGCCTTTAACTCTCTTGAAGCATCGCTATTTCCCTGAGACCTCCTCTGACTCCCCAAGCTGCAGGCAAAAGGATAAAGAGGAATCACACAGGGAGACATGGCAGGACAGAGCAGCCCAGGCTCAGAGAATTACACATTCACGTAACCCAAGGCAAGAAAAAGCTGCTCTGCTCAGGGAAGAGCAAATGGTTGTTTAACATGGTGAGTGTTTGGACCACACAAGGATTAGCAGGTGGGGAGGCTAAATTCCTTTAAAAAGGAAAATAAATAGATGTTGCAAGATCTTTCCCTTTTTCGCTCTTAGCAGATGATAATAGTTAGCTTCCCCATGTCACAGAGGAAATAGGCTTGAATGACTCAGCAGAGATGACCCATCAAAAGGAAACTAGTGCTATGAAATCTGAGTCAGTTCAAACTAAATCCACATGGTGCCTCGCCTTGGAAAATTAATTTTTCTCCATAGGATGTAATTTTTATACCTTTATATTTAAGCAAACATATATTATGGCCTAGAATGCATGATTCATGTGAATGTTTGAGACAAAGCATAAAACTTAAAGAAATTTTCTGTTTGCAACTAACTGCTTTGGCTCCATGGGTACATTGATATTTTAAGTTGATTAGTACTTCAGTGGAGAGGTTTGTCTAGCACGATTTAAGAGTTAACCAGTCATGTGTTCTCTGCAAAAGCCAAGACAGCCCTATTAAAGGATCATATTCTTGGAAATACATTTTCACCTTCTCATTCTTCCATGTCATTCTTCCATTATACCCTCAAGTAGAGCTTATTTTTGTGTGACATGTAGCCTGTGGAATGGCTCTCAATTATCCCTCTCTTGTCTTTCATGCCTTCATGTAAGTTCCTCCCCTTGAGTGCAGACTGTGCCTAGTAATTTGCTTCTAATCAATAGAATATGGAGAAGGAGATGGGGTAAGAGTCCCAAGATTAGACTTCTCTAGTCTGAATGTTGGTATCCCCACCCCCAAAATTTATATGTGATGGCATTAGGAAGCGTGACCCTTGGAAGGCAATTAGGTTATAAGGAAATAACCTTTATGAGTGGGAATATTGTCTTTATAAAAGAGGTCAGAGAGAGACTCCTTGTCCCTTTTCTACCATGTGAGGACACGGCATGGAGGTGCTATCTATGACCTAGAAAATGGGACCTCTCCAGACATCAATTCTTCCAGTTTCTTGATCTTGGACTTCCCAGACTCCTGAACCATGAGGGAAAAAATGTCTGTTGTTTATAAGCCATGCAGTTATGATATTTGTTATAGCAGCCTGAATGGACTAAGACAGGTTACAAAAGATGGACTTCTACCTTGCTCAAATCCTCCCCTGTCCCACTCTGTTTTCCACTCTGATGAACTCCAGCACCATCCACAGAGAGCTTCCCTGTGGAGAGACTCACCCTACAAGCAACTGAGGGCAGCTTCTAGTCAAAGCCATCGAGAAACTTGAGGCCCTCAATGCAGCGGCCCTCAAGGAGATGGATCTTGCCAGACACCACATGGACATGGACCTTCCCCAAGTAAGTCGTGAAATGACAGCAGCCCAGATGACACCCTGATTACAGTCTATCAGTGACCTTGAACCAGAGGGCCAGTAAAGCTGCCCCACATTCCTGATCCACAGAAACTGGGAGATTTGAAAATTATGTTGCTGTTTTAAGCACTGTATTTTGGGGTCATTTGTTATGAAGTAATACATAACTAATACATTCTCTGTTGTTATGTTGTAAATGGATAACATTGTCTTACTTTAATAAAAGAGGAGAAAAATATCTGTGTCAGGCTGAGAGAATGTGGCAGGTTGGACTGTGGGAACCCATTCCTCAGGAACAAATGTTCACATGCGTTGTCTTTGTCCAAGGCATACTGTGAGATCTAGTTTTTGACATGCTCTGTCCGATTACCTCCCACTTCTGTGATTACACAAAGCCAACAGAGATGTATGTTTCAGTGCCTCCATTCCAGGGGCTGCTACCATCCCCTTAAATGCCCTAATCTCACTTCTTTTGCTATCAAAAATTCAATAAACATGCTGCATGCTGTGTGTCAGAGCTGACATCTTCTCTCATGGTGAAAGGGCTCTAAACTCAAAAGAGATTTTTATGTCTGTTTTTCCTATTCAACTTCCTAACCTTCTGCTATTTTCTCCTCCTGTCAGTGCCAGTTATCCAGAATAAAGGCTAATAGATAGCATTTGCTTTATACCTCTGCTTTTCTGTTAGGGTTTTTAAATTTGGACTGAATCTAGGTATGGAAGGCAAACTGAACAGTGGCTGTGTGAGTGAGAGCAGGCACTGGATTCAAAACGGGATGGTGCTTGGGATTAGCCAGCCTTCCAACCAGCACAGGCCCCACAGGGACAGTTCTCAGAGCCCATGTTAGCTGGGGTTCTCTGAGAGTCAGACTCCAACATGAGATCAAATATGCAAGGATTTGATAGGGGAAACACCTAGGAGAGAAAATGGGAGGGAGTCAGAAAAGGCTGGGAGAGTCATCAGACTGAGATGGGATCCTGGCCCTGAGTAGGAAGAGCAGGAAGGGAAGCATCCCAGATTGCCACACAGTCCAAGGAGGGTCCTGTAAAACCCTCAGGAAGACTTCAAGCCAAAGCTGGCATGGGAGGATTCCTGTGTTGCCTAGAAAAGGTCTGCCCCAGTAGCCCTGCTGCACTGGTCATTGACTGGGAGCATGGCCTCAGCACAGACACAGTAATGGACTTCAGAGTGCAGTGCGTGGGGCTCTTGGTCAAGTACACTCCCCATAGTAGAGATTTGCAAGGAGCATACTATGGCCAGCATAGAGGCATAAGACAATGAAAATTCTGGCAGCAGTGGGTCAGGGGGCAAAGGAGTATTGTAGAGTGATAGCTCCCCCTCTAAGAGGTAACAGCATAGTATTTCTTTGTCTATATTGACATTATATGATCTTCACATTGTCACCAAAGAAGCAGAACTGTGCTATGTTTCCTGATTTATGTAGGTCATTTTCTGTGTTGTCACATTTCCTATTCATTCGCTTGTTCATTTCTTCTTTTATTCACCCAACAATACTTTTTTTTTTTTTTTTTTTTTTTTTTTTGAGACAGAGTCTCACTCTGTTGCCTGGGCCAGAGTACAGTGGCGTGATCTTGGCTCTCTGCAACCTCCACCTCCTGGGTTCAAGCGATTCTCCTGCCTCAGCCTCTTCAGTAGCTGGGACTTCAGGCACCACACCCAGCTAATTTTTTGTATTTTAAGTAGAGATGGGGTTTCACCATATCAGCCAGGCTGGTCTCGAACTCCTGACCTCATGATCTGCCCGCCTCAGCCTCCCAAAGTGCTGGGATTACAGGCGTGAGCAACCACGCCCAGCCTAACAATACTTTTAAGAGTCTAATTCTTCTAGTCACTAGAGAATCAGTGGTAAGTTACACAGCCATGGAAATATCTTGTTTTAGGTAAAATAGACAATAAAGGTATGAACAAAAAAAATAAAGAAGAAAATATCTGATCATTATAATACCCTAAGGAAAATAAAACAGGATGACCCAATAAAGAATTACTTTTAGAGGGTGGAGGAAGAAAACCTATTACTTGTATGTCCAATCATGTTTTCAGCTACTTTCTTTTCTTGTCCCACAAACTCTATTTTGGAACGTTAAGACGGGTCGACCTAACCTGACTCCAGTTTGTTTTCTCCCCTGGCATAAACATTGGCTTAGACTATACACTCCAGCCTCTGCCTTTCCCTACCAATGTTATTGCTGGCAAGCCCAATCCCTCCAATACTGTGAGCTGCTCTGTACATCCCTCTATACACAGGGGACAGGGTTGGTCCTGCAGTGATGAATAAACATTTCTTCTGTATTAGTAACTCCTCTAATTTGTCTTGGACTATCATTATTTTTTCCTTTCAGGAAATAAAACCCCAAACAAACAAGGGTCTAACAAGCCATGTAAGAGTAAAGCCTACCAGGTCACACTCAGTTCTGGGAACACTCAGCCCTTCCCTAACTAATTGCAATAGTTGAAGCATTAGCCACACAGCTAGATGAGAAGGAAGCAAGAAGTTGTAAGAGTGTTGGGCTGGAAGTCAGAAGACCTGCATTTTTGCCCCAGCTCTACCATTAACTAAATGGGCAATCTCAAATAAATGTCTTCTTCTCTGGCACCTGCCACATAATAAGCACATAATATATTTTGTTGAATGAGTGGAACAGGATCTTAAACTACCACTGCCCCTGTCAGCTAAAGTAGAGATTCAGAGGCTGTAACAAACAGACCTCAAAATATAGTAGCCTAACCAACAAAAAGGTTTATGTCTCTCTGATGCAACAGAATAGTGGTAAGGAGGGGAGGTTGGCAGCTCTGCTCTGTCAGGATATCCTGGGACCCAGGTTTCTTTTATTTTCTTCCTCTAGATCCTTTTAGGGTGGTGCTGCATGGCTGATGCTGATTCAGCAGTGCCACATCCAAGTACCAGCCAGAGAGAAGAGGAAAAGAGAGTAGATGTGAAAGACTTACACTCAAGCTCCCATTCACAAGAAGCTGATCACATGGCCACAACAAGCTTCAAGGGAGACTGGGAAATGTGGCCTCTAGCTGATTAGCCATGTTGTCTGAAAGCACCTATGGAGTAGGGGAGAATTTTCTTACTAAAAGAGAAAAGGAGAGAACAGACACAGTTGGACATATAGCAGTCTCGGACATGCCTATAACAAGATTCTGTACTCAAGTCTATTATTCTACTGAGTAATGAATTGTATTGTCATGTAATCATTTAATTTTATTTGGCTTCTTTTTTTTGCCCAGAATTTTGCTTTGATTCCAACTTCAAACCTACTACTGGCCTAAACCTAATGTCTTTGGGTATGTGTGTTTTAATGTGAGGTCCATGGCTCCCACAGGCCCCCCAAGGGGAGTCTTAAAATGTTTTATGAGGATCTTTTTAATTGGAGGTCTTTGTTTTGATCATAGTCTTAAAATTGAGTTTTACTATCTTCTGCATCATTCTAATGACTCGTGATCAAATCATACCACAGGATTCCAGTGGCCTTGTTTATTCCAGTGGCACAGATTAAGCTTTGCAAAGAAATGTTGGGCTAACACAAATTAAGGCCAAATAAGTTGATAGTATACTTTACAAAGGCAGTTTCCATAGTAGTTCAAATAAAGAGAAATTGTGGAAAAATGGGTCATCACATGGCACCCAGTAGCATAGACATGCCAAATTTAAAAGAATTAATGAGGCAGCAGTCAATATAATGTTTTCACTTGAGAGGTAATTTGGTTTCAGCAAAACAACATCATCCTTCCCATTAAATTAATGTTGTTAAATTGGCTTTGTAGTTTTGTTTGAATTTAACTTGTATTGAATTATGTAATTTAACTTGCTTTTGGTTTTATATATATATATACATATATATATCAGAGCCATAAGGATAAATTTGAAAGTAGCATTATAATTAAACAAGTAAACACTGGGAGGAAAAGTGGAAATTGCTTTTTTCTTTCAAAAGGCTCCATTTATTACTAAAGGTTAAGGGGCAGAGTTAACATGAAGATTTTTAAACAGTGATTTCCCCCTAGACTATGATTCTAGTAGATCCTAAATATTTTTACCCTGAAAATACTTGTTTTAGATCTTGTCCACACTCACCACTCAACCTCAATGCCTACTCAGTTGCTGCCCTCTTTAGAAAAAGAAAAAACATGGAATTGTGTAATATTTGCAGCATTTCATGAACCAAAGAAATTTTGCCCAAGAGGATGGGTAGGTTACTCTCTGATTGCTAGTTGATTTCTGTTGTTTGAAAGGACAGGAAAGTGAAAAGTTCCTTCCTTTTCCTTTTGTCTTACCCATGACTGCAGTTTCTAGGGTAACTGCCTGAAAAGGGCAATAAACATTCCAGCCCCCTAACGCAAAGGTGTACAGAGTGACAAATAGAGGGGCTCTGCAGCAGTGCATACATCAGTCTGTCTGGTGCTTGGAGATCCTTTGGGATGAGAGGTGCTACATAACTTTAAGTTACAGAGACGCTTAATCAACCATTCTCCCACTGACTTGTGTTCTGTCTGTGATTTACTGGCACCTCTGTTTACCTACAGGATAATGGTTCTGGTGGGCAAGAGTATGAGGAAATAAATGACTAGGTGGGTGATTAATTGTCCTCGTGCAACACAGGGTCTGGTACCAAGATCATTATTTCTATTGTATGACAAGAAAGAAAGAAGGAACAGCGAAGCAGTGTGCCTAAATAATGGGAGAAAGCTTTCTTCATTGCTCAGGAAAGCTTTGCTGTCCCATTCTTTTCAGACTTTCTGAAGTGGCCTGTCCCGTAGTGTGAATTCTCATCTCTCTCTTGAACCTTCAAAACTGGTCTTCACCAATCCATTTGATATGGGGCTAACAGATATTTGGGGGATAGTTTCCATCCTATTCACTACCAAATGCAAAGGGAGTATGGAACTGTTACTTTGCCCTTTATGGAGCTTAACAATGCAAGCCACCTCCTGGGAGACAGCTCTGGGTTCCAAAAATAAGAGGCAGGAGAGAAGAATATATATTTGGTTTGAATGAAAACTATGAGTAAGGGCAGACCAATATGGAGAAGAGTTCAGGACTCAAAGGCATCAGCTTTCAGCATTTTATTTTAATTAACTAAATCAAGCATTTATCTCAGTTGTTCTCAATCCCAGTACATATTAGAAACACTTCACTTGGGAGCCTTCAAAAAGTACCAATGCCCAGGTCTCAACTCAGACCAATTAAATCAGAAAGAGGTCAATACCTTAAAATAACTGACCAAATGGAAATGAAATTCCTGGTCCTTGAAAGTAACTCTTTAGGAGACTTGGAGCATTGATTTCATCAGGGAATCCCTCGCCTGTCTATAGAGAGCAGTGGAGAAGAGCAAAGCACAAGCTGCTGTGGACTGTTCCAACTTCAACATTACTGCTTCCAATAGGAGGAAATAAATCACTAAAGAACTGTGCCTGATTTTAACTAGCCTGGGCTTTAATAGCCCATCAGCTTTGGTTTAAATGCTTTTTGATAGCACTGAGCATTTGACCTTAAGCAAAGCACTTGGATTCAACCTTGACATTTACCATAATTAGACAAAGAAGATTTTGCTCATTAAATATTATTTTTGTTTCTTGGACGATTAACTGAATTGTGAATGATCTCCAGTTTCAGGCAGTTCCTTGCAGCTGATAGCAGCTACAAGCCCCAATCTGCCCTCAACGGAAGGCAGGAGGCAAGGCTAGCATTTCCCACAGGTTCTCTTTGCTACTTGCAGCTACTGAGAAATGTCACAGAGGCTGGCATCCACCAAAGGGAGGATGGGTAGAGGGCCAGAGAGGTAGGCGGCCCCATGTCAGTTCTCATGGATATGAACTTTAATGCCATGGAATCCCCACCCACTGAGATAAAGGAGTGGATCATTTTTGGCAATACCCACCCAGTTCAAGTAGAAACTCTTAACTCCCTCCTCATCACAGCAGTGAGCCTTTGGCAGTTATTTTGTAAAATATTGCCTCAATCTTCTGCCATGATTGATTGGCCCAGATGTGGCCAATTCACTCAAGTTAGATTGAACAAAGTTCTCCCAGGAACTGGAAATGGAATCAAGAAAAAGAGAATATGACTTTGGATAACCAGACCTGTACAATGGACATGCTCCAACCACCACGTAAATTGAGAAGCAGAGAAATCAAGGCTACAGGAAAAAAGAAGAATGGAACAGAGATCAGAGGCAAGAGACCCAGAATGAGTACAGCTTGTGTGTGCCCTGATCCCTGATGTTAGTGCTTCTCCAAGCCCCATTTTGTTCCTGTTGTTGGCTTCCAAAAAAAACACTCCTGTGTCTTTATAATAAACTCCCCTGTGAGAAAAAGTGAGCTTTAACTGATTTGTTTGTTCTTTCATTAAGGCTTAAATTTTTTAGAGCAGTTTAAGGTTCAAAGCAAAATTGAGAGGAAGATATAGAAATTCCTTCTGCCTCCACAAATGCACAGCCTCCCCCACTATCAACATCCCCCACTGGAGTTTTCCATTTGTTACCATTGATAAGACTACATGAACTCATCCTTATCACCAGAGTTCATAGTTTACATTAGGATTTACATTTGGTGGTATATGTTCTATGGGTTTGGACATAGGTATAATGACATGGTATCATCTCTAGTCATTTCACTGCCCTAAAAATCCTCTGTACTCTGCCTTTTCACTCCTCCCTCCCCCTCAACCCCTGGCAGCCACTAATCTTTTTACGGTCTTCATAGTTTCCCCTTTCCCAGAACATGAATCACACAGTATACAGTCTTTACAGGTGGGCTTCTGTCACTTAGTAATATGTATTTAAGGTTTCTCCATGTTGAACGGGTTTTTGTTACTTACAAACATGACCTAAGCAAAGCAGATGGGGAAACATCTCTTCCCTGTTCCCTTCCTCAACATTATTTATCTTCCCTCCTTTCTTGATGTGGTGTCCGGGGACCAGGTCACCCACTTAAAACCAAAATCTAGGCGGGGCATGCTGGCTCACACCTGTAATGCCAGCACTTTGGGAGGCCAAGGCAGACAGATCACTTGAGCCCAGGAATTCAAGACCAGCCTAGTGAACATGGTGAAACCCCTGTCTCTATGAAAAATACAGAAATTAGTCAGGCGTGGTGGTGCACGACTGTAGTCCCAGCTACTCAGGAGACTGAGGTGGGAGGATCAGCTGAGCACAGGAGGTCAAGGCTGCATTGAGCCATGATTGCACCATTGCACTTTAGCATGGGTTGCAGAGCAAGACCGTGTCTCAAAAACAACAGCAACAACAAAAATCCAGATGTAATCTCTAACTCTCTGGAAACTCCACCCACTGAGATGAGATAGTGGATTCTTTTCGGCAACAGCTTTCCAGTTCACAATGAGACCCACAACTCCCTTGTGATGGCTAATTTTATGTGTCTACTTGTCTGGGCCACAGTGCCCAGATATTTGATACATTATTCTGGATGTTTCTGCAAAGATGTTTTTTGGATGAGATAGATTTTGAGTAAAGCAGATTACCCTCCATAATGTGGGTGGGCCTCATCCAAACAATGGAAGGCCTTAATAGAACAAAGACTGGCCTCTCTTCCCCAAGCAAAAAGGAATTCTGCTAGCAGACTGTCTTTCAACTCAAACTGCATCTCTTCTCTGAGTCTGCAACCTGCCGGCCTCCTCACATCTCCCATCTAATTTTGGACTCACCAAGTTTCCACAATCATGTGAGCCAATTCCTTAAAATCTCTCCCCCTCTCTCTGTCTCCATATATTTACATATATAGCACACATCCATCCTGTTGGTTTTGTTTTTCTGAAGAGCTGGAGAACTCTGACTAATACATTCCTCCTCATCTACAACAGTGTGCCTCTGGCTATTATTGTCTCAATTCCCTCCTTGTATTTATTTGTGAAGTTTTAGCATTGATATTAACTGACAATATGGAGGGAGTGTGGCGAAATGGAATGAACACTCCATTCAACTAATTAGTAGGGGTCTACCCCATTAGAATGGGGTCCACCCCATTCAACTAGTTAGTAGGGGTAATTAGTTGGGCAAGTCACCAATCCTGAGCAAGCCACTTAACTTCTCTGAACCTCCTCCTAGACTATAGTATTCCTAAGGGTCCTCCTAGTTTCATAACATCTCAATGGGAGGTGAGCCACTCCCTGTTCTGTTGGCCTTCACCAAGGCTTGGGACACACAGCTTGAGGTGCCTGTCTCTTTCTTTTCCATATTTTTCCTTGGTTGGAAATCTTGTTTCTGCTCCTATAATCCTTTTGTCATTTTGGACCTGGGAAAGGGAAGGCAAAGGGTAAAGAACAAGGAAGAAGGAGGATATGAGGACAGTTCTTGCTGGAGAGAAGGGGAAGATAGAAGGTGCTTTCCGTGGAGGGAGGAGCTGAGAAGAGGGCTGAAGAGAGAATGGGCAACTGTGACACAGTGTCCTGAATTCCCTCTCACAACCAAATCAAAACCCCAGGCTGGGCTGGGTGTGCGCATGCGCTGGGACCTTAAGGAAACTTTGGAGAAACCTAGCAAGGCCATGGATGGTGCTCTGCTTCCCCAGGTACAGCCTGGGAGAGCCACAGCCTGTGGGAGAAGTCTGCATTTCCAAAGGGTGCCGTGTACATCAGGTTTGGGTACTATGGGGCAGCATGGGCAGAAGTGGGTGCCTGTATAGCCAGGGCCTGAGATAGCCTCATTCTACCCCACCCTAGCTCTCTCTTGGCTTCAGCAGAGCACAAAGAAGATCTGGAAAGTTCTCAGGGACCAATAAAAGGGATGGCGAAAGTAAAGAAGAATTAAGAATTGAGAAGCCTGCCTGCAAGTCCTCACTGAGACATAAGATGGGGAAACCTTGTAGCAGAAGCCACAGGGAGGTCTGGCCAGGTCTGGGGGCCTCAAGGAGCTTGTGACCATGTCTCAAAGGACCAATATCACCAGCAAAATCTCAGGTGGCTGGAGTCAGCAGCAGGAGATGGCTGAAGTTGTATTCCACGGGCTGAGAGAACATTCACCAGGTCCACCAGGCTTCACATTGAGGCAAGGAAGGCTATTAAGGCCAGAAGCTGGGGCCCAGAGAACAGCGGCCCAGAGGACCACACGCAGATGCAGAACTTCTCCTCTCTGCTGTGAAGATATTTAAGGCTCTACTTCCCTCCACCTCAAGTGCCATCTTGAAAAAGAGTAGAAAGCAACTTCTTGAAAAAAGAGAAACAGACTTGGTAGGGAACCACTTCAGAATATTTGCCCAAAGGGAACTATTTTGAACTGGAAGAGACTGGGTTCTCTTTTATTGGCATGTCTATTTTTATTTGTGTTTTTCCCCCTACTCCTATGGGGGCTTCAGAGCAGAAGACAATCCATTATTAAAATAAAGGAAGCTCCTTTCTGGTTTTGCACACTTGAGCTCTAGTGTGTAAAGCTGTAGCCTTAACAGAGGATCGAGAAGGGGAAGCCTTTCTTGCCTCCATGCCTTGGAAGGAGAGGTGCTGTTCTCCCACCCTGTTGGGAGAGAGAAAGTCAGGGATGGCTCCAAGGATGCCAGCTACTTCTGGATGTGACTCACTGTCCCTAAGGATACATCACTGTGATAACAAGCCAGAAATATGAGCATTGAGTTGTAGAAAGATGGCTTGAGTCCTTCCCTCCTCCTGATGCTATAGCAGGTTGCAGAAAGAAGAACTGGGAGAGGCACCAGGGATCCTAGTTTATGGGTGAAAGAGCCAAGCCAGGGAGTGGCCTCTCCCAGGTTTTGCTAGACCAACTAAGGGGCTCAACAGGGAGAGTGTGCCCTTGTCCCTGCTTTTGTCAGTTTCCTTACCTGTTACACTGAGACACTTTAGGAGCTGTTAGAGCTGAGGTTTTCAGAAGAGGTCCCAGCCTTGCCAAGTCGACAAGAGGAAAGATTGGAGGGTAGCCCATGGGAACCAATACTGCCTCTGCCATGAGTATGACACAGCTCAAAATCAGCTTGGAGAGCTCTCTGTGTCCAAGTGTGGCCCAGTTCTGCCTATTCTGTTGTCATCTTACATTACTCTTTTAGCCCCTTAGCCCTGTCACACTAGTCCATGGCTTTTCCAACCAGACTTATTATCTAAATAGTGAGAATTATCTGAAAGTGAAAAGTTAGTTCTAATACTATCTCTTATCATGTACTTGCTAAAAATGCATCCCTAAAAACATGGAGCTTTCTACAATCTAACTATCTATCTATCTATCTATCTATCTATCTATCTATCTATCTATCTATCTCTACCACCCTAGCTACTTCTGTTCTTACTAGCTACTGCTCAGATCCATGCAAGGGCTTGAATCACAATTCCCCTCACCAATTCTGCAAATTTCATTTCTGTATGGTCATCACTCTTGTGTGCATACAATGTGCAAGGCACAGAAGTAGACATTTGAAATATAGCTTATTTAATCCTTACAATAGTCATGAGATGAGGGCAATCAGCCCCATTTTACAGAAGAATTGAAAGCAGGAAAGGTTAGAAAGTGAGTAATTTGCAAAGGCAGGAGTAAAAAACATGGGTCTATCTTTAACCAAAGCCCATGCTCCTTCCATTATAATGCACTGCTTCCTTATTGCCTGCTCTAACCCCAAAGCTGCGTGTGGCCACACACCAATGCCTTCTCTCCATGCTGCTGCTGTTGCTTCTGCAGCTGCAAAATGAGAGCTCCCATGTAACTCTCTGATTTTTCACTGTCATTTTTGTGGAAAAATAACAACTTCTGGATTAAGTTCAGAACTGAACTGGACTTCACTAACTGGACTGAACTGAAAAAATCTCACTCATCTTCAGAGACCCTTCATTTCTTGTTTCCATTATCAATTGCATCCACAACAATAGTGAAAACACGTCTGTTTATGTGTATGTGCAATATACATTCCTTTGGGTTGTCTACAAAAAGATGACATAGAGAGAATTGAAACGTCTAAATGATCATATGACAGTTTATGTTATGCCCAATTGCTGTCTCAGGAGAACTGTCCAAATATCAACTACAGGGAGAAAATGACTTCACCAGAATGTAAATGCAAAACCAGCTAATGCTTTCCAGAATTTTGTCAACATATTTTAGACATCCTAATTATTGGACATATCACAGTTAGTCCATAAGGATAGCAAAGACCATTTTCCTTGTGCATCCTATTTCATCATTTATATTGGTAGAATGTGTACCTTCACTTTTAGAATAACGTCCCAGTTTTGTGCTTCCTGAACTTTCCCCTTCTTGTCACTGGTTATTTCTCTGTATCCTTCAGGTGGTTATTGCTAAGTTCTTGAGGTGTTACTTAATCACGCCTTTCTCTCTTCCATGTTCTGAAGCAATTGAGAAGTATACAAAGGAATCAGAGGTCCTAATAATAGTGGTAATACTGGCTACCTGGTCTGGTGAATGGAAACTGTCCTTGTGATCTGAATGAATTTTCTATTCCATACTGAGTTATACTTAGCCACCTTTTCATGGCCACAGCAGCTAAACAACTGGAAGCCTTTCCTCTTGAGGGCAGAGCTTGCCTTGGCAGACTCACCACATGAAAGAGGCAGGAACAGAAGGAAGAACCTATACCAGCTTCAGGCCATCTAACCTAAGAAAGGGAGCCACAGAGAGTATAACACTTAAAAAACCATTGCTGCCCAGGCACGGTGGCTCACGCCTGTAATCCCAGCACTTTGGGAGGCCAAGGCGGGTGGATCATGAGGTCAGGAGTTCGAGACCAGCCTGACCAACATGGTGAAATCCCATCTCTACTAAAAATACAAAAATTAGCCGGGCATGGTGGTGCATGCCTGTAATCCCAGCTACTCAGGAGGCTGAGGCAGGAGAATCGCTTGAACCTGGCGGGCGGAGGTTGCAGTGAGCCAAGATCACACCACTGCACTTCCACCTGGGCGACAGAGCAAGACTCCATCTCAAAACAACAACAACAACAACAGCAAAAAAAATAAAAATAAAAAAACAAAAACAAAAATATATATATAGCTGCAAATGCCTCCCATCCCTGTATATATTCCCCCGGCAATGTGGGGTTGCTACTGTTCCCATCACTTGCCTTGGCCAATGGAAAGAAGCAGAATGATGTTAAGCAATTTCTGAGCCAAGGTCTAAGTCAAGCGACCTCTGCATTCTCTTTCTCAAAATTCACCTACCAAGTGAAGAAGCCCAAGCTAGCTAAACCAGTGAAATGGCCATGTGGATAAAAAAGTGCCCCAGCTGACACTTCAGCCAACTGCTAGGCCTGTAAATTACATCATCCAGGATCAGGCAACACCAATCAACATGCCAAGTGGCCACAAATATGTGAGTGAATCCAACAAACACCACACAGAATGGAGATGGACAATCTCAGCTGAACCCTGCCCAAATCACCAGGCCACAAAATCTCGAGTAAATAAATTAACGCATGAACAGAGCATGCTCAGTAATTGTTATTCAGCCTCACCAATCAGATAAGTCCCTCTGGTATAAGGCTAGACAAGCAGTGTAGCTTTAATATGGTTTTCTACAGAACATGAGGCATGGGGTAATATCCCCACTCAAGAGTTACAAATTCTACTGCTGTTGTGTATGCCAATGCCTTCCATAGGCACTAGAAAGGCACTTTAACCATTGACCATTATTCAAAGATCCATTGAAAAGTAGAGTATATGTTTCCTATTGCTGCCATAACAGATTGCCACAAACTTGGTGGCTTAAAATGAAACAAATTGATTATGTTATATTTCTAGAGGTCAGAAGTCTGAAATGGGTTTACTGGGCTAACATCAAGGTGTTAGCAAGGCTGCATTCCTTCTGGAGGCTCTGGGGGTAAATCCTTTCTCTTGTGATTTCCAGCTGCCAGAGGCACCACATATCCCTTGACTTATGACACTCTTCCATCTCCAAAGCCAGCAATGGCCAGCTGAGTCTTTCTTAGCCACTCTGACTTTTCTACCTTCCTTTTCCACATTTAAGGACCCTTGTGATTACATTGATCCCATCTGGATAATCCAGGATGCTCTCTCTATTTTAAAGTCAGCTGATTAACAACCTTAATTTCATCTGCAACCTGCATTTCCCTTTGCCATATAACATAACATATTCACAGGTTCCAGGGATTAGGTCAGGGCATCAGCAATATGAAACATATACTCTACTTTTCAATGGATCCTTGAATAATGGTCAATGGTTAAAGTGCCTTTCTAGTGCCTATGGAAGGCATTAGCATACAAGATAGCAGCAGAATTCATAACTTTGGGGTGTGAGGGCATTATCTTATCTACCACAAATAGTGATCTCAGAAAGAGTAGCATCATACTACTCAGAAAAAATTAACACTCAGTTCTTTCTTTTTTTTTTTTTTAGACAGGGTCTTGTTCTGTCACCCAGGCTGAGTGCAGTGGTGCCATCACAGCTCACTGCAACCTCAACCTCCAGGACTCATGTGATCCTCCCAAGTAGCTGGCACTCCAGGCATGCACCACTATGCCCAGCTAGTTTTTTATTTTTTGTAGAGACAGAATTTCACTATGTTGCCCAAGCTGGTCTTGAACTCCCGGATGCAAGCAATCCTCTTGCCTCAGCTGCCCAAGGTGCTGGGATTACAAGCGTAAGCTGCTGCAGCCGGTTACACCCAGTTCTTTACTTCCACATCGCCTAACATTTTCTAAGTACTCTCAAAGTAGGGATAATAAGAAGTCATATTTCATGTTATGTTTTGGAGTTGATCATATAAGACAGATATGGAACCTTGTTGAAAACAAAATACATTTTATCTCTTGCTTCACTCTAATAGCCCTGTGAAGGCCAAGTTGACAGACTGTCCAGCTTCCCTCTCAATCATGTTGCCTGGACACTGTCAACAATGCAGGCCTCATTGAGAGCGAAGCAATGTGTCTCAGTCTGTCAGATGCTACAAGATTTCTGATGGCAATGGCAGGGAGAGCACTCAACTTCCTGTTTCCATCGGTCTACTGAGTGGTGGGAAAGAAGTAGTACAGCAGCCTCCCTTGCCAGAAGCCAGAGAAGGAGATGGATGGATTAAATAATACAGAACTCTTCTGCCTGCTTGGCCATTTTCTTCTTGTAATTGAATGCTAAAAAGATAAGTTAAAAAAAGAACAATTTGTCCCACAAAGGTGCATGCATATCTGTTAAACGGTACAAGACACAAAGGGTCATCCCTACAAACGTGATGTGCACTCATTCACTCTAGGCCCCATACATTTAAAAAGTGAGAGTGTCCTTTCCCTATGTAAAAAGTGAGAGTGTCCTTTCCCTACTCTATGTTTTTGTTTGCTTTGTTGAAGATTAGTTGGCTATAAGTATTCGGGTTTATTTCTGAGTTCTCTATTCTGTTCCATTGGTCTATGTGCCTATTTTTATACCAGTACCATGCTGTTTTGGTGATATAGCCTTATAATATAGTTTGAAATCAGGTAATGTGATGCCTCCAGACTTGTTCTTTTTACTTAGTCTTGCTTTGGCTATGCAGGCTCTTTTTTGTTTCCATGTGAATTTTAGGATTTTTTTTTTCTAGTTCTGTGAAGAATGACAGTGGTATTTTGAGGGAAATTGCATTGAATTTGTAGATTGCTTTTAGCAGTATGGTCATTTTCACAGTATTGATTCTACCCATCTATGAGCATGGAATATGTTTCCATTTGTTTGTGTCATCTGTGATTTCTTTCAGCAGTATTTTGTAGTTGTCCTTGTAGAGGTCTTTCACCTCCTTGGTTAAGTATAGTTCTAAGTATTTTACTTATTTATTTTTTTGCAACTACTGTAAAAGAGGTTGAGTTCTTGATTTGATTCTCAGCTTAGCCACTGTTGGTGTACAGCAGAGCAACTGATTTGTGTACATTAGGTATGTATCCTGACGCTTTGCTGAATTCATTTATCAGTTCTAAGAGCTTTTTGGAGGAGTCTTTAGGGTTTTTTAAGTATACAATCATATCATCAGCAAACAGTGTCAGTTTGACTTCCTCTTTACTGATTTGGATGCCCTTTATTTCTTTCTCTTGTCTGATTGCTCTGGCTAGGACTTTCAGTACTATGTTGGATAGAAGTGGTCAGAGTGGGCACCCTGTCTTGTTCCACTTTTCAGAGGGAATGCTTTCAGCTTTTCCCCATTCAGTATTATGGTGGCTGTGGGGTTGTCACAGATGGCTTTTATTATGTTGAGGTATGTCCCTTGTATGCCGATGTTGCTGAGGGTTTTAATCATAAAGGAATGCTGGATTTTGTCAAGTGCTTTTTCTGCATCTATTGAGATGATCATGTGATTTTTGTTTTTAATTCTGTTTATGTGGTGTATCACATTCATTGACTTGTGTATGTTAAACCATCGCTGCATCCCTGGTATGAAACCCATTTGATCATCGTAGATTATCTTTTTTATATGCTGTTGGATTTGGTTAGCAGGTACTTTGCTAAGTATTTTTGCATCTATGTTCATCAGGAATATTGGTCTATAGTTTCTTTTTTTTGTTATGTCCTTTCCTGGTTTAGGTATTAGGGTGATACTGACTTCATAGAGTGATTTAGGGAGGATTACCTCTTTATCATGTGGAATAGTGTCAATAGGATTGGTACCAAGTCTTCTTTGAATGTTTGGTAAAATTCAGCTGTGAATCCATCTGGTCCCGGACTCTGTTTTTGGTAATTTTTTTATCACCATTTCAACCTCACTGCTTGTTATTTGTCTGTTCAGTGTGGTGCTGGGATAATTGGCAAGCCACATGTAGGAAAATGAAACTGGATCTTCATATCTCACCTTACACAAAAATCAATTCAAGATGGATCAAGGGCTTAAATCTAAGACCTGAAACCATAAAAATTCCAGAAAAACCCTTTTAGACATTGGCTTAGGCAAAGATTTCATGACCAGGAACCCAAAAGCAAATGCAACAAAAACAAAAACAAATAGGTGGGGCTTAATTAAAGAGCTTTTGCACAGTACAAGAAACAGTCAGCAGAGTAAACAGACAACACACAGAGTGGGAGAAAATCTTCACAATCTATACATCTGACAAAGGACTCTACAGGAATTTTACCAGGAATCTACGAGGAACTCAAACAAATCAGCAAGAAAAAAACAAACAAACAATCCCATCAAAAAGTGGGCTAAGGACATGAATGGACAATTCTCAAAAGAAGATATGCAAATGGCCAACAAACATATGAAAAAATGCTCAGCATCACTAATGATCAAGGAAATGCAAATCAAAATCACAATGCAATACCACCTTACTCCTGCAAGAATGACCATAATCAAAAAATTAAACAACAATAGATGTTGGCGTGGATGCAGCGAAAAGGGAACACTTCTTTTTTTTTTATTTCTTTTTTTTAAATTCTTGTTGCCCAGGCTGGAGGGCAATGGTGCAGTCTTGGCTCACTGCAACCTCCGCCTCCTGGGTTTAAGCAATTCTCCTGTCTCAGCCTCCCAAGTAGCTGGGACTACAGGCACCCACCACCACACCGGATTAATTTTTGTATTTTTAGTAGAGATGGGGTTTCAGCAACACTGCTGATAGGAATGTAAACTAGTATAACCACTGTGGAAAACAGTGTGGAGATTCCTTAAAGAACTAAAAATAGAACTACTCTTTGATCCAGCAATCCCATGACTGGGTATCTACCCAAAGGAAAAGAAGTCATTATACAAAAAAGATACTTGCACATGCATGTTTATAGCAGCACAATTCACAATTGCAAAAATGTGGAACCAGCCCAAATGCCCATCAACAACTGGATAAAGAAACTGTGAGAGATACGTGTGTGTGTGTGTCTGTGTGTGTGTGTGTGTATGTGTGTGTAGGAATACTACTCAGCCTCAAAACCTATAATTGAGGATAATAATAAATACCCGTTCATAGCCTCCTGTAGCAGATCGTTACATTGATTGTCCACAGTGAATCCCATCTTCCTGTATCCATACCCTTGCTAGCTCCCTTCCACTGATGCTGGGCTTGGCCATGAGCTCTGCTTTGCCAATGGAACATCACCAAATGAGACATCAACAGAGGTGGATAAGTACCTGTATATTGGGGCTTGCCCTCTTAATATACTGACACTACCATGAAAGAAACCTAAGATATCTTGGTGTAGAAGCTACCACCTAGACACTCCAGCTAGCAGCCCCACCTACTCACTTACTGCAGAGCCCAAGGCCCTCCATCATCTTGCCCCTGCCTGCTTCTCCAACCCCTTCCTCCTCCCCTCCCCATCTCTTTCCTCCTCTCTTTCTATGCACACTAACCTTCCTTCTGACCCTCAAACCTGGCAGATTTTTTCCCATCTCAGGGTTTTGCCCTTGATGATCTTTCTGCTTGGAAAACTTCCCCCCAAAATTTGTACATAGCTGTCCTTTTTCTCTCATTGAGGGCTCTGTTTATTGTCACCCCCTGCTACCACTTTCTCTGACCTGCCTAGCTAAAACAGCCCCTCCCATATGCAGTCACTCTACATCACAGTACCTATTTTATCTTCTTGATAGCTCTTAGACACACCTTAAGTTATTTGTGTCTGCTTGGGATGTCTACTCCTACTGAAAGGGGACCCCTTGGGCACAGGGACTCTTCTTTGCTTACTGCTGTTTCCCAGCCTGGCACACTGCCTGGCTCTTAATAGGTACTCACAAAATTTAGATTGACTAACGGACAAGTAGATAGCAGAGCTGGCACTCAAACCTGGGCAACCAACTGTTCCCCAGTTGCTGAGGGGTTTTCCAGGATACGTGACATTCAGTGCTAACACTGGGAAAGTCCCTGGCAAACGAGAAAAGTTGGTCATGCTAACTCAAACCCAGTTCTTCTAACTCTGGCCAATGTTTCCTCCTCTGCCTCACCCTTGGGATTCCAGGACATCTCATGTAAAGTCAGAGACCTCATGCTTTACAACAGTGCCTGACACAAAGCAGGCAAATGACAAATACGTGTTGGATAAATGAATGGATGAAATGAATGAGTGAATGACCTGGCTCCCATAAGTGGAAGCCCAAACAGAATCTCCCTGTGTCAGCTTGTTTGAACCATGTGGCCTGGGTACTCTGCAACATCATTCTGTGGGTATAACTAGTCATCTCAATATCCTAAGTTGTGAGCTATAGTAAAGTCTTCAGGTAGTCCCCAGTTCATGTCTTTTGTTTACTCCACCTTCTGGCTGCTGGTTCTCAGCTCTAGGCCAAAGACCTGCATTGAAGGGGCTTGGACACAAACAAAGAATCCAGAAAACTGATTCAGATACATTGGAATATTTTTTTCTCCTTGGGAATTTTTTTGCTTCTTGTTAGAATTTGTTGATAAACCCTGCAGTCCTGCACATGGGGATGGAAAACGGAGTGGATGCACAAAGGTCAGTTATGATGGCCTGATGGCCCCTTCTTAGCTGCAGCATGGAGCCGCGAGAGTGGAAGAAGGCAAGTGTACATGCCCATGCTACAGTGGAACAAGTCTGGAACTTAATTGGGGAGGGGCAGAGAACAAAACAGACTGCTCTGGTAATCAGGTTCTGAGCCGAAAGGCAAGGGACAGTCTCCCCCGTGCAGTACACAAAAATACATGTTCAAGGCCTCAGAGTTTCTGCAGCTGCAGAGAGGGTGGCTTTGGAACTCAAATGACCTGAGTCAAACTCTCAGCTCTGCAATTAACATATCAGTCACCCCTCTCTATCTGTGGGTTCTGTATCCATGGATTGAAAACTCAATGCAGATCTGAAATATTGGAGGAAAGATAAAAAATAATAAGACAGCAATTAAAAATATAAATTTTAAAATACAGTATAACAACTATTTTCATAGCATTTGCATTGCACTAGACATAAGCAACCTAGAGATTATTTAAAGAATACAGGAGGATGTGTGTAGGTTATACACAAATACTACACCATTTTATATAAGAGAGTTGAGCATCTGTGGATTTTGGTATCCACGGGGATTCCTGGAACCAATCCCCTGTGAACACCAAGGGACTGACTATACATATGTGACCTTCAGCAGATTATTTAACCCCTCCAAGTCTCAGTTTCTTCATCTGTAAATTGAGATTGCTGTGAGAACTGGAGATAATGGATGTAAAGCAATTGTCACATAAGAGGCACTGATAAACACTGGCTGTCTTTCTCATCATTACATTAAGTTTACATCCAAGGGAGAGTTACTTGGGCCAAGAATAGTAGGTGGCTCTGTCCCTGGATAATGAACAATTATCAATGCGGTTATGCTTTAGGGGCTGGCTTTGGCATCCTCACGGTGAGGTGGGAGTCATGAGGCTGGTGGTTTAGGATGCTCGCAACATCGCCTGACTAAACCCTTCCCCACCCTCCAGCACTAATTCCTGACTTTCATTTCAATTTAATAGATTTAGATTTAACAAGATAATTATTATACTTGAAATAAATACTGACTGGCCAGAAATGCAATGCTTACTGCAAATTAGGAACAAAGAGGCCTCCTCGGTTACATCTCTGGTATATCTCAAACACAGCTTTTGAATAATTAATTTGCCATTTCTATAATACAAAATAACCAGCCTATTAAGCCAAGAATTTTGCATTTATTAAATGCTAACTTAATGGCAAACAAACAAAACCTGAGTCAATAGTTGCTTTGCCAGATATTAAAAGCTCTCCTCCCTGAGGATTTGTGTGGGAGGCAGACCACATGGTTGGGGCGTGTGAATCTCAGGAGCAGGCAGTAGGAAACTGAAGGTGCGTGCAGGAGGATATTCAAAACTCAGACTCTGCTCAGGTGGGAGGATATTACTAGGATCTTCTGGGGTAAGTGCCGCAGAAACCACCTGGATTTTCCACCAACGCTGTACCAAAGCCATAACATTTGTTTTTTGTTTGGGCTTTCTGAATGTTCTTAATGCCTGAAGATGGGGTCAGGTGCAGTGGCTCGCACCTGTAGTCCCAGGACTTTGGGAGGCCGAAGCAGGTAGATCATTTGAGCCCAAGGGTTTGAGATCAGCGTGGGCAACATGGCAAAACACCATCTCTGCAAAAAAAATTAAAAATTAGCTAGGCATAATGGCATGCACCTGCAGTCCCAGCTACTTGGGAGGCTGAGGCAGGATAATTGCTTGATCCCAGGAGGTTGAGGCTGCAGTGAGCCATGATGGTGCCACTGCACTCCAGCCTGGATGACGGAGCAAGACCCTGTCTCAAAAAAAAAAAAAAAAAAGTAGAAAATGGTAGGGATCCCAATATTAGGATCTTTCAATCAAGAATAATGTAGAACTAAAGAATACAGCCCTTGTTGTAGTTAACTACACAGTACAGATGCGAACAATGTGGGTTTCAATGAGGAAACAATTAGGATGTTATTGATTGCATATAAAAGCAACTCCAATTCCAAACAGTTTATACATTAAGAAAATTAGTTCTCACCCACAGGAAATTCAGAAATATATAGGCTTCTCAGTTGGGATTAAACCAAGCTGCATATAAAAGAAAACATTAAATAACAGTAGCTTATGTAAGCTAGAAATTGCTAGCTTACATAGAGAAAATGCTATATTTCTCTCACATAAAAGAAGCCCAGAGAAAAACATTCAATAGCTGGTATGGCAGGACCCACACTCTCAGCACTGCCATCTTCAGTATACGACTTGTATCCTCAAGTTAGCTTCATGGTCACATAATGGTTGCCGTCATTCTAGCCATCATGCCCACATTCCAAGAAGCAGGAAAGTAAAGAAAGTTAGGGCAAAAAGCCACATAACTTCCATTGACAAGGAAATCTAGAAAATGTGGTTTTATATCTGGGTACATTACTACACTTATCAATATAGATTTGCTGTTACTAAAGGAGAATAGAATGCCCACTGGAAAAGCAAGTCACAGTTTCTGCTGCTGTAGCCTTCTAGGATGGGTTATTTAGTGACTCAGTTCAATCCTAAAGGACCCAGATTCTCTCCATCCCTGCACTTCCATCTTGGGTATTGGCCTCACCCTCAGATTTGGTGGCAAATGGCTACCAAATGGCTGTGCAGCAGTTGCAAATGCCCCATCAGATGCAATAAAAACCAGAGGAAGATGAAAGAAACTCCTCCCATAGCGCTCCCTCAGAAGTGAGAACACTTTTCTCAGAATCTTATCAGCAGATTTCTAATGGTCAAAATTAGATCAGGGGAAAAGGCAGCCTTTCCTTTGGAGGCGAGGGTGAGCACATATTCCTTAAAGCACATGGCTTCATGGGGGAGAGTGGGATAACTGGTCAAATTTAGGGTCTGTGAGAAAGGAAGAGGGAGGTGGGAGATGGATGTTGGATGCAAAGACCAACTCCACCATATTCTAGCTTTGGACCTTGCCACGGACTTAATACCTCCAAGCTGTAGGTATTGAGCTGCCTTCTCTGTTAATGACTAACTTGTAGGGTGTTGTAAGGCTAGAGTAAAATGTGTGTCACATATGTGTGTGTGTGTAATTTTACAGTTCTATAGATATGAGCTGTTCCATGCTCTTGCAACACAATTAATGCTATAGGTCTTTATTTCTGTAACAAAATGGAAGCTGCTCAAACTCCCATACACGAGATTGGAAGGAAGTTCAGTTACTGCACTCTTGAGACTTCTCTTCTCTGGGGCTTATAGAGCCCAGAAAAGAGGTTTGTCAAACTGCCACTTTCCCACCAGGATGCCTCCGGAATCACTTGGCCTCCTGTTTCTTTTGCTGTTACTGCTTCTCACTACTTCCTAGCAACTAAAATTAAAAATACTTCTTTTAACAACGATTGAGAATGCCCTCCGTGTCATGCACTCCAAGTGCTACACATAAACGAACTTGTTCAATGCCCCCAGAGCCCCTCTGGGTCTGTGGCCCTCCACATGTCTGCTGCTGCTGCTCCACGCTGCCATGGGGTGCCACTCCCCAGCTCCCTGCCTTGTCATGCCAAGACAGCCTTTGAAAGACTGATCTTTGAAAGACTGAAAGGCTTTGAAAGCATCTCCTTCACTGATTCACTCCCACAAAACCACATAAAATCCTGGAGGCCCCTTGTCTAGCACTCCAGGACTTTGGTTTTACATGCCCAGTTTTCTCAGGCACTCTCATGATTATTCTCCTCTACAGCCCCCAGCCTAGAGCCCACTCACTGTCTTGCTTCTCAGTTTGGGAAATCTTCCACCCGTCTTGGATATTTTCCTACTTCAACTTTATCCACTCCCCCATACACCTACAAACACCAGTCATGCCTGCTTTATTATCCTAAACTAGAGCCTGACAGCTACCTAATATCCCCTCCACACACACCCGCATTGTGTATCTGCCATATGGGTGAGATATGGTGATCCCACCACCACTGCCCCCATAAGTATGCTTTGCTCAGATAACCTAAGCCAATCAACATTCTCCAGTCAAAGGGACTCAGTCAAGTATGAGCATGAGACACAATTTGAGTGGCTGAGAATGGACCTGAGCTTTTTCAAGGAACTTCTAGGGGCAAAAAATATTTCTCTATCTCCTTCTAGATAACGTGGAAGTAAAGGCTGGAACTGCTGCATCCATTTTGCCACCATGAGGAAGCCAGGCTGCTGCTGTATGAAAAGCATAACAGGAAGCTTGAAAGAAACTAGCGTTGGATGACATTGGTGAGCCCTTAAATCAACCCAACCCAGAAGACCTTCTAGGTACGTGTACCTTAAATCTATCTTCTATATTGTTTAAGCAATTTGGAAGTGAGATTCTTATAGTTTAAAAAAAAACAAGACTTAAGTGACCCAATGAGGCATCCAGAAATGGCCCAGACCTTAGAAAGGCCTTAATTCTCTCAGGCTGGGATAAGAACAGCTCAGGTCAAGGGAATAATATGAGAAATACTGCCCTAAGCGAGGACCTAATTAGACTTCTAAAGGAGTTCAGCCTGAACCTAAAAGAAAGGATGCTTAAGGCCAGGCGCGGTGGCTCACGCCTGTAATCCCAGCACTTTGGGAGGCCAAGACGGGCAGATCACGAGGTCAGGAGATCGAGACCATCCTGGCTAACATGGTGAAACACCGTCTCTACTTAAAAAATACAAAAAAATTAGCCGGGCGTGGTCGCGGGCGCCTATAGTCCCAGCTACTGGGAAGGCTGAGGCAGGAGAATCGCGTGAACCCGGGAGGCGGAGCTGCAGTGAGCCGAGATGGCGCCACTGCACTCCAGCCTGGGCGACAGAGTGAGACTCCATCTTAAAAAAAAAAAAAAAAAAAGAAAGGACGCTTAAATGAAGGAACTCATTCATTTGTCCATCCATCCACCACCCACCCACCCACCCATTCACTGATAATTAGAATTCTAGCTCCTTTAGATCCCTCCATAGCTCCACACCAGTATCTAGGCTCCATCCTCATGCAAACAGTGCCACTTTGCAAGCCTTAAACAAATGCAGGTGATACCCCTGGCCCCTGGTTTTTAATGGCACTCAACTCCCCTCCCTTCCTTTCCATCTCCACTGCTGCCACCCAAGCCCACACCCTTGCTACCTTAATTCCAGCTCCACTGGGGCAACTTCTTAACAGTCACCTATTCTATCTGCCTTTTGACCATCTGATGCCATAAAGCATGAATTATTCATTTGAGAGCATTCTCTTGATCATTTCAGTCTGCTCAAAAATATATGCTGAGTATAATGAATTTAGATGTCCAGGAATATAAGAAATTTTTTGAAAAAGAAAAGGAAGAAAGTCCTTTCTCTTCAAATTTCCTTTTCCCAAGGTAAGGTATGTCAACAGTTAGATATGTATCCTCTCAGACTTTTTTCAAGGAATAAATATATTTTTTTACTTTTCTTTTTCAACAAAGCACAGTATAGCTTTATAAAAATTACTATACTACAAGAGAGGGACTGCCCTGAGATCACATAAAAAACCATCCCTACATGATTCCTTATGGCCACATTCACTCAAAATAATGGAAGTTTAAACTCAACTGCCCTGTTGGGGGAGCACTCTGAACACAACTGGAACACAACTCCAATTTTGTTGCTGTGATATTTCTGTTGTTACATTCTCCACTGACTTAATTAGTGCATGCTATTGTCTGACACAATGTCACTTTTACTCCAGTTATAGCCAGAGGCAGTCAGCACAAAATTCACAATATTTTAAATTCCAATAAAACTATCCCGCCTAATGGTCCCGTTTCAGCAACTTTAGAGGGTAGAACACCAGCATCTGGAGCTGCAAATGCGAAAAAAAGGTTTCCATGGTGTCTCAGGAAGAGTACTCCTCAGAGGGTCCATGGCTGGGCGTGAACTCCTGAGAGTTCCTGGTGCCTTGTTCTCCCAAACCATACACAAAAGAGCTGACTCAAAGGCTTGGCTTAAAGTGATGTTAATACCATGCTGGTTCTGGGAGCAAATATTATATCATAATTTCCAATCTGTTGTAGTCAAGACTATGACTACTCAACAGTTCTGTGACCTGTCCCAGAGCAGCCAGGGATGGGTACCAAAGCTGCCAGTCTTGGGTCCTTTCAAGCTAGCTTTCCAATACAGATGGGTGGTCAGGACCAGGTGACCTGAAGACACACTGGCCCAGGTTTGAATCTGGCCTTACCATTTAAGAGTCGTATCCATCTTAAGCAATTTACAAGTCTCTGAAGCTTGGTTTGCTCATCTGTAAATGGAGCTTATAAAACCCACCTGAAAGGGTTTGTGAGGCTATGTGAGCTGCCTGGCATGTAGCAAGACTCGGTAACTGGTATCCGTTATTAGTCTATCCCTGGTTGTTAGAGATGTGGCTTCTGCCTTCCAATAAGTAATTTCTGATCTCTTCCCCAGCAACTGCCCAACTCCACTTCCAAAGAAAAAAAAACACAAATCACAAGGAATGGGTGGGCGGCAGAGGAAAGGATTTATTGCCACTAGAAAGGACTCTTACGGGCTGACCGGAGGGGAGCTAGCTGAGCAAGTCCTCTGTGGCGCAGATGTTGCCAGGAAGCATTACAGAGAACACAGAACATTCCTCCTCCCCTCCTAAACGGGCCAAGCTCTCTGCTTCTCACTTTATCCTCAACCTCTTGGGCCTTGGCTGGGTGCCTCTTTGCTGGGAAACACGGATGGTCCGCATAGAAAATGCAGTCTGAATTTGAGCTCGCCTTAGAAGAGCCCTAAATCAGTCTGCCCCAGGGCAATGACATGTTTGTCTCTCTCTCTGTCTTTCACACACACACACACACATGCACACACACATGCACACGTACAGATTATACTTTGTGTGCCTTCTGTATGCTTCATATTCTCTGCCTCCCAAATGACAGCTGTAAAATGACAGTTAGTGATAGAAAAATCAAAAGATCGTCTACTACTTTTCTTTACCCTAATAAAGGTCTCAAATTCCCTTCCTAACCAGAGGGGCAGCACTAAAACAAATTTATGGAAATTCCGGATCTGCTAACCATTGGAGTCAAGAAGACAAGTGTTGTTATTGTTGTGTGGGTGTGTTTGCCATCATAATCAACATTTATTCAGACCCAGGGCAGACATGTCACTCTGCAATGTATCACCAAGCACATGAATGATGAATCCTGCTGGTTCCTTGTAAAAGGATGCACAAAACACATTTTGTCGAGATCTTACAGTATAGCTCTACTTGCTTTATCCATTGTTAGAGGTTTCACATTATTATTTTCAAAGACATGCAAGATTTTAACTTTTTGAAAAATCAAACAACACAAAATTGTTGGGACGGACATGTACAGAATCATAGTCCAGCACAGAACTGTTCCCTTACATACTAAAGGCTGGATGAGCCGATGCTGGAAACCTGGTCCTAAAATAGACTAATCAGATTCCTCCTTCCTGGAATATTAAAGCTTGAATGGAAGGTGCCTGTAGCTGAGACATCTTATACCCACAACCCTTGATCAAAGGCGCTCCTGTTTACATACCCAGGGCTACTCAATTCTGGTGTTTGCTGGTGCCATTGATGCTTCCATTGATGCTGTTACTAGTAGTGAGTATAAATTTTGCAATCAACCTGGGCACAGTGGCTCATGCCTGTAATCCCAGGTGTGAGAAGCCAAGGTGGGAAGATCGCTTGAGCCAAGGAGTTCAAGACCAGCCTGAGCAACAAATTGAGACCACGTCTCTACAAAAAAATTAAAAATTTAGCTGGGCATGGTGGCATGTGCTGTAGTCCCAGTTACTTGGGAGGCTGAGGCTGGAGGATCCCTTGAGCCCAGGAGTTCAAGGCTGCAGTGAGCTATGATTGCTCCACTGCACTCCAGCCTGGGTGACAGAGCAAGACCCTGTCTGAAAAGAAAACCACAAAAAACAGATTTTACAATCACACAGACAGATGTATAAAAATGTCACATTAGTACTCTCCATCTGATCACAACCCCTAACATGAGCATCCAGACATCCATTAATACTTACATATCATTCCCACAATGAGGTATAAAGTAAAAACATATGCAGTAAAAAAGTGAAAGTCCCCCCCACACACACACAAACATCTTCTTGGGAGTAATGCCATTAACAGGTTAGTGTGTGTCCTCCAAGACGTTCTGTGCAGCTTCATGTGTGATTTTTAACATTTACTGAGTGCCTACTATATGCCAGAATCTGCATTATAACTTTTCACTTGCTCTATTTTATCTAATCCCATAATCTCATTGAATTCTTGTAATACTTCTGCAAGGCAAGCATTAATATCCTATTTTTACAAATGAGAAAATCAAGGTGGGAAGACTTCTATAGTCCAGCTACTCTCACTTATCCTAAAAAGCCATGCAGACCTGTTGTCACCCCTAACTAAATGGCCCTCCCAATGGGGAGAGATGAAGACAAAGTTTAACACCATGCTTTGATCTGCTGACTTGATTTTGCCCTGAGTGAGCGGGGGTATCATGCACAGGAGCAGAAAAACAGGAGGAAGCTTTTTGCTTCTTACCATTTCCTGTTAGCTATCTCAGAGTTGTTGTATAATCTTTTTCCCCCAAAAAAAATTTCACTCAGCAAATAAGTCAATAATCAGTGATTACCCACACTTTCTTTCTCTGATTTCTTTGGTTAGCTCTTCTGCTTATTGAAACAGGTAAGCAGAGAAAAGTATTTAAAAATAATCTCTCTCTCTTTTCCCTAACTTTTCTTGCTCATTTTCCTTCCCCACTTCCTTTCTTTCATAAGTGCTAGTAACAGAGATAGAAGAGTCCAACGCAGGCAGGTCACTTGAGGCCAGGAGTTCAAGACCAGCCTGACCAACATGGTGAAATCCCGTTTCGACCAAAAAAAAAAAAAAAAACACAAAATACAAACATTAGCAGGATGTGGTGGTGCATGCCTGTAGTCCCAGTTATTTGGGAGACCAAGGCATGACAATCACTTAAACCCAGGAAACGGAGGTTGCAGTGAGCCGAGATCACACCACTGCACTCCAGCCTGGGTGATAGAGAAAGACTCTGTCTCAAAAAAGAGAGAGAAAGCACCATGGAATGGGAGAGGAGTGTCTAAATATTCTAGCTTTTTAGCAATCCTTGGTTTCTTTTTTCTGTCCTCATTACTGGAGTTTTAGCAGCCATTGTAACATACAGGTAACATGCACCTGTAACTACGTGGAAAACATGAGATACAGATAGAATCTGCAGATGTGAGTCACACTGGGCAAAGAGGGAGTGTCCTGTAAAACCTCTGAGGTGAAACTCAGGTAAAGTGCATTCATGTTCTTGGTGTGTCAGGAACTAGCTGAGAACCTAGGGCTCATCACGCAACTCTCTGAAGCTCAGCTTTCTTCTTCATCAGTAGGAACAGTAACCAACCCCTGCCTTACTACCCCTCCCTAGCAGGTTGTTTTGAAAACCCAATGAGATCAGCATGTGAAACTGGTCGGCCAAACTGCAAGGAGCTAGATAATAACCATTGTTATTCCTCAGCTTCTGTCCTGCTATTCCTCAGGCCGAGATTGTAAAATGTAGCCATTTTTTAAACTCAAGCAGCAAGAAATGGCCTTTGAGGTTTCTTTCTTCTTTTATTCTTCAGGTGAAATGAAAGGGAAGGAGACATTCAGCATCAAGTCTCAATGTGTGGTGTGTAACAAACGCACCCAGCCCCACAGAGGCATCTTCCCTGGGGCAATCTCAGAGTTTGCTCATGGGAGGGGCAAAACCAGAAGAGAAATGACAGCAGGTGTTCTTGCATTGCCATTCTTGTCCAGGCTGATCTGCTCCCCAGACAGAGACAGTGCCGTTTCCAGGATTGCCAGGCCAACCCTCCTCTTTCTGGATCAATCACATCCCACTCAATAAGGTATTAACCCTGTGGAGCTGTCTGTACTGCAACGTACCTCCCAGTAAATGGGCTTGGGCTTAATCATTCAGCAGAGATGAGGATGCAGGTAGTACCTATATTAAACAGCCTTGAGAGAGACGACATGCAGGTACCAAGGAGAGAGACAATTCCCCTATAAGAGTCCCCTTTGCTAACTCACCAGTGTTTCTCAGCCCCAGGAAGCCAAGTGGCATTGTAGTTAACATAATCTTGGTCTTTTGGCAGACAAGAGTTGGGGTTCTTCTTTTACCCAATAGTAGAAGTCTCCTGGTCTGAAGCTTACTTTAATGATGCTCCTTTTTCCCATGAATGAAATGGGAAAATAAGATCTTGGGGTGTTGTGGAGGATCTTAAAGACTAAGTGCGTGGAAAACTCTCGGCACATTGCCTGACGTGTAGAAAGTATGCTGAAAATGTTAAATTATGTCTACCAGAAATCCCTTCAGAGACTCCCCAATTTGATCCCTAGAAAAACCTTGACCTGAAGTAGAAGCTGAGATCCTGAATGGATCCTGAATGGGAGTAGCCCTGTTTTACATGATGTAAGAGGAAAATTTCACCTGTTTCCCCACACAGGAGGGAGAGAGAAAGGAAAGAGAAGACAGCTTCATGGATGAAGACCTTGCACAGTGCAGTGACCTCTCCTCAGCGAGCCCCACCAGATCTTCAGGAAAGTCAATGAACTCATGATATCTTGGTCCAAGTGCAGGCAGAGGGGTGGTTAAGGCACTGAACTTCACACCCATGCTGATGTGTGTCAGAGCCACAGTCACAACTGTGAAAGCAGGAAGTAGACACAGAGACAAGTTTGAGGCACAAAGCTCCAGGGACTCTCAGGAATAGGGGAAAGTCTTTGAACCTCCCTGCCACCGAGACCATACAATAGGAATACAAATAGGAATTTAGGCTAAGTCTAATTGGATCTCAAAAAAACAGGTGGCTTCAACTGACAACAGGGTACATCATTATTATCATCATGATCATCACCATCACTGCCATCACCAACATCATCAAATGATATTGTCTGCCTATGGAATGCAAAAAGCTGATTTTAGGCAACCAAAGCTAAGGCCCTGGAAGCTAACACATTCTTAACCAGGGCTGCATTACCTAAGAACTTCTGTTTTTTCACTCACCTGATTGTGGAAATATCAAACTACCTCTATGCTCACTATTCCCCATCAGTGAGTGTCTGTAAGTTATCCCTTGCCTTTTCCTACTCTTGCCAGCCATTTTTCAGTCCAGCAGCAATGGCTTTTCCTGCGTCTGGAAGTCTCTTGGTCTCCCACTTAGGTGACTCACTATTCCGAAGCCACTTTTCTGCACTGCAGTAAGCCCCAAGTTATAAATTACTTACCTGCTGGCCATCATTTTAATGTAAATGGATTTCAAAAAGCAGCAAAGGAATATATTTTCATTTGGAGTTAAAGCATCCATTTTTTATTTGAGTGTGAGCCTGGTCTAGGAGAGATGGCAGAAGAATGGCTCCAAGGCTAATATGGTTAATGATTATGATGGAGATCCCATGAGCAGCCGATATTTCACTTGCAGCCATCTCAATCCAGGCTTTGCTGGCTGCAGTACTTTCTTTTTTTCACAGCTGCTTCCATTAACACCCACCGCCTATGATGGAACCATTATGATAATATCTCTGCTTTCGGCAGCCTCGATTGGTCTTGACACATTATCACCCTAAGAGCTTAGCCACGTCGCACTAAGTCCTATTTATAATAACCCTTGGCAGGAGCCACCAAAATAAAACCTGGTACTTATGAACTACCTTTCATCTGAGGAAATCAGAAAGCTTTACAAGCTTAATTAAGCTTCAGCATCTATCTGACTGATGAGATATGCGGGGCCTTGGAAAGCTGAGGAGGCACAGAATCACTAATTGTGCACTGGATAAATCTCTGGGCGGCAACAAAGAACAGAAATCAACAAAGAAGAACGAGAGTCACCTCTTTTAGTGGGAGTGTTTGTTGAGTGAATTTTTTCAGGGTGGGTTGAGACCAACAATCATAGGTTATTGATGAAGGGGCCATAGAGGGTCTCTAATGAGGTGCCTCTCAATCTAGGGAGAGGGCCTGAGATTTATGTCTTTTGCCAAAAGAGGATTAAGCTAATCCAACACACTCACGGGTTTTCAAGGACAAAGAAATTGAGCTCCTGAAAGATGTGGTAATCTGCCTGCAGGCACATGGCTGTTGAGCTCACACACTGTTCCCTCTACTTGGCTGAATCTCCCACCCCACCTGTAAACCTCCACTTCCCCTTCAAGACTCATCTTAACACCTGCCTCCTCGGTGAAGCCTTCCTAGACTTCCCTGGCAGAATCAGTCACTCCCTATTCTATGCTCCTGCGTGTGCTTTCTATTTCCATAATAGCTACAGCAATTGATATTTATTGAGTCCTTTCTAAGTGCTTAAGGTACATCTCATCCATACGATAATGAGGCAGGTACAGTTACCATCTCCATTCTATGGATGAGTTAAGAGGTCCAGAGAGGCTAAGTGATTTTCCCAAGATGGTACAGCTCATAAATGCAAGACTCAGCCTGGCTGCAGAGCACATGTTCCGAAACATTAAACCACACTACTTTCCCAGTAGCCCAGTTGTGATGGAAGAGATGTTTGTTTATAAGTCAGCCTCCTTCTTTAGTTTGTAAGCTCTGATGTGAAAGGTATGTCATTCAGGAGATTTGGGGCTGCAAACAACAGAAACCCCAACTCAGAGTAGCTTGAACCACAGGAAGTCTAGAGGAAGGACATTTCCAGAGTTGATTAACTTGGGGGCTTGGTGACATCAGCAAGGATCCAGGTTCCTTCCATCTTCTACTCTGCCTTCCTGATTGTGTGAACGTAGTTCCCCTTGCATTAACATGACTTCCTCAGTTCCAGGCCTCCCATCCAGCCTGAAGCATGCAGAAAAGGTGCCGTATCTTTCTTGTGTCTCTGTAAGAGTACAGACATCTTTTTCAGAAACCTTCCACTGGGCTTCCCCCGTAACGTTCACCAGCCAGAATGGTCTCACATGCCTAAGCCTTATCCAGTCACTGCAAGGAATTGAAAGCACCATGACTGGTTTAGCCCAATCAGGATTCAGCATCCCTTAAAGGTTAAAGGCACAGAGGATGAAGGTGGAGACCTGCCAAAAAGGAGGAAGGGAAGGTGGAGGATGAAAAGAAGACAACAAACGTTCCCTGATGCAGGTGTGAAGGAAGCTCCACACCAAGCCCATAATAAGAGCTCAATAAGTGTTTGCTGCCACTGATGCTGTGGTTATTATTAATATTTCACTTGAGCTGCATGACAACCCTGTGAGTTGGGAAGGATTTATTAACTTATTTCTCAGGTTCTGAAACTGAAACTCATAGAAAGTAAATAACTAGCCCAAGGAACAAGCCAGAAAGTACTAATGCCAGACTTGGAAAATATTCCAATTCCAAGCCTCCTCCCCTGCTTCCAACCCTCAACTCCACCTCCTCTCTTTCCCCCAGGAGGCACCATTACATGAACCAAATGATTCTTCAAACAGGACTGTGGAAAAGTTTGAAGATATTGGAAGTTCAGGCTCAGGGATAAATTCTAAGGAGTATTAAGAAAGTCATAAAGGTGCAAATGGATTTCTCATCCCCAAGCAACTGCCAGAGGGCAGAAGGGACTGAGGTTACACATGGTGATTAACTATGCTACCCCATAGAGCCAAAGTGGTTTGGCCACAGGTGGCAGGGGAGTGTCCTCAGTCCAGAAAATAAAGGAGAATGGGAGTATTTTCATCTAACAGCTAAACAGAGGCATGTTTTTAAACCCTGTCTCAAATAATCAAATACCATTCCAAAACTGCATTCCACTTTGAGGAAGGGGCAGTGTTTGTTCCTTTGGTTTTCTGTATTTCTGCATTTCAATTAATTTGTTAAAGTTTCAATTAATACATCCTGTTCTGGTACATGATGCATTCAGTCCTATGGCTATAGGCAAAGGGCTGCTCAATGATAAAATTAGTCCATCTTATGAGGTGTACAATCTTAGTCAATCTATTTAAGTCTGGGTTTTTTTCATCAGTACCAGCAATACGGTTAGGAGATTCCAGGATTTCTAGTCTCTGGATTTGAAGCCAGCCCTCCCAGAATTAAAATCATGTGCTTCCCCTCACATCTATTATGCAAAACCCTCACCAATATTTTCTCTTTTTAAAATTAGTGGAAGTTCTTATTTTGTATTCTTTAATCAGCTGAACAATAACTCACAACCGTTGGACAAAATTGTTTTGCATTATTTAGTAGTAAGGTGTTTAATAAAAAAAAAAAACTTGATACATGCTACTTGCAGAGCTCCATCTCATTAGCATTCTAACGATGTATTTAGCAAATTGTTGTTGAACACACACTAAGTGCCAGGCATTGTGCCCAGGCAGCCATAAAACAATGGACAAGACAGACTCCCCAGGAAGTTTACAATGGTAGTTACTTACAGCTTTTGTTAGCAGCCAAAAAGACAGAGACCCCAACTACTTTGGATTTCTCCATATCTCCTAGGACATAGCTTGGTACACAGTAGACATTTAATAGTCTTCCGAGTTTAACTTCAACAATTAATCATCCAGTTAAAAATGTATACTTTTCTCCAATTAGATGATACTCTACTTATGCCCACTAGGTGGCGATCTTGCTTATAGTTTGCCCACGCTGAAAGAGGCTGCCTTTCAAATAAATACATATATATATCCCAGTAGAAGTTAAACCAAAAGAGAAAAAAATTAAATTTATTGAGTGCTTATTTAGTGTAATATACTATGTTAGGTGGTATAAGAAATAAAAAGTTAATAAGACATAGTCCCTGCCTGCTAGGGAAAGATGAGGAGGGGCTTACATAGGGCAAAAAAATAAGACCTTTGAATGGATTAATATATTTTGATGTAACCATATGGGAGCCATAGTAATCTCATTACCAGATAAGAGTTATAAAATGGCATGATATAGCCACCATGTCGTTGGGAACAGATTCAACAGTTCAGCCAATATGTACTTAACCACACCAGTGAAAACACTTGACTGTATCCTGGGGTCAGTGCTGGAATATTCCAAATGTTGTTTTTTGATGCCTCTGCTCAGCCATAAACATAAGAGTGTCTGCTTTATCACCCCAGAACGCTCTATCACCCTAGAACGTTTTTCTTTGGAGAATAAAACGTAATCACTGCCAGCTGATGAGGTAGTCCAGTTGAAAACCCCCATGTGCACCTGATGGGAAGACGAAAGGAGAGAAAAGATACACACCAAGTAAGGAAACAGATTTCAAACTCTGGGCCTTGAGAGGTGGATTCCACCATGCCCCTGATCTTGTGTCTACCCTGGGAATCTCAGTGTGGATCTGGGACTCATCCTGATACAGAGAGGTAAGGGAGGGCCGACTGGCATCCAAGAGTTTTCCTAGTAAATGTAACCCAGAGGTGGATGGAAGATGTGGTGGAGTGAAGAGGTTGTTCATTTTGTTTTGTTTGCTCCTTCACCACCTCCCTCCCCCACCATCACCACCATTTCTTTTTCCCTTAAATCATAAAAGCAGTAAATCAAATGCAGTATGGGATTGAGGTTTTTTTCCTTTTCATTTGAAAAATGCTTTTAATTGAAAAATCACATTTGGGGAACAAAGTGGTCAAATGACAGTGAATTTCAAACTTGAGAATGCTGACTTGATTAAAAAAAAATACTGATCTTTCTTAATGGAGGGAAAATCAAGTGCATGCCGCCAGGAGACCTGAGTTTGACTTTTAGCTTCGCCACTTGCTAATTGTGCAATCCTGAGCAACACCCATCCCTTCTCTGTGCCTCAGTTTCCTCATGGACAAAACGGTATCATTTCTTTCGAAAAGTCGTCCCTGATTCCCCTCTCCCCAACACGAGGTTGGATGGCTGTAATCTCTCTTAGCAACCTGAGAGTCCCACTGGAATGTAAACTCCAGCAGCACTGGGACCCGGATCTGTGGATTTTGCTTCTGGTGAGCAGAACCAGAACCGAGGGGCAGTCGCTGTGTTGAATGGATGCACGAATGAATGAGAGATGGCCTAGGTGTTCAAGGGGCACGTGCACAGCGAGGCTTCATTCCCTGGGAGTCCCTTGGGAAAGGCAGAGCGGCCAATACTGATTGGTGCTGGTGTGCGTGCTCAGAAAAGGGAGTGTCGGTTCAAAGTTGTTGGCTACAGCGGGTTCCTCTTTCCGCTGGAATCACATCCTCTGTGGCTCGGAGACATTCCCAGGGATTTACATAAAGCAGCGTGAATCACCCAGACAGAAACTGAGAAAGCAAAGGGACCCTGCCTGATCCTAGCCTGGCGGAGCTCGGAGAGAGGTGGAAATCTGTCTGAAGTTTGCAGGAGACCCGCGCTGCCTAGGCGAAGGGACCTGGCGACCACGACACCCCCGCGAGGGCCCAGGGCGCGTCCCTTCCGCCAGGCCCCAGACTCCGGCTCTGCGCCACCCCCTCCTACGCCCCGGCGCGGCAGCCAGTCCGGCTTCTTCCAGGCCCCTAAGTCCCGGACCGAGTGTGGGGCCGCCTCTCCCTCGCGGAAGGAGCCATCGCCGCTTTAAGTGGAAGAGGAGAGGAAGGGGGCGGGGGAGTGGGGGGCGGGGAGCGGAGGAGGGGGAGGGGGATCCCCCTCGCTCCCACGTGGTCCGGGCGCCTGTGAATCGCGCCCACCGGAGGGTCTCACAGCGAAATACAAAAGCAGCTGGGAAGCGGCGGGGACTCGAGTTCCCAGCGCCGGGCGGAGCGCCGGACAGAGCCCCGCAGCGCCCCGCGGCCGCGATGGGGCCGAAGCGCCCGAAGCTCCGGAGCACACAAACTGCCGGGCCCGCCTCGCCGCCGGGACCCGGGTGCCTGGGCTCGGCTTGAAGCGGCGGCGGCGCACCGGCACAGCCGCGGGAGCATGGGCAGGAGGATGCGGGGCGCCGCCGCCACCGCGGGGCTCTGGCTGCTGGCGCTGGGCTCGCTGCTGGCGCTGTGGGGAGGGCTCCTGCCGCCGCGGACCGAGCTGCCCGCCTCCCGGCCGCCGGAAGACCGACTCCCACGGCGCCCGGCCCGGAGCGGCGGCCCCGCGCCCGCGCCTCGCTTCCCTCTGCCCCCGCCCCTGGCGTGGGACGCCCGCGGCGGCTCCCTGAAAACTTTCCGGGCGCTGCTCACCCTGGCGGCCGGCGCGGACGGCCCGCCCCGGCAGTCCCCGAGCGAGCGCAGGTGGCACGTGCCAGCCAGGCAGCCCCGGCAGGAGGAGAGCGCCGCGGTGCACGGGGGCGTGTTCTGGAGCCGCGGCCTGGAGGAGCAGGTGCCCCGGGGCTTTTCGGAGGCCCAGGCGGCGGCGTGGCTGGAGGCGGCTCGCGGCGCCCGGGTGGTGGCCCTGGAGCGCGGGGGTTGCGGGCGCAGCTCCAACCGACTGGCCCGTTTTGCCGACGGCACCCGCGCCTGCGTGCGCTACGGCATCAACCCGGAGCAGATTCAGGGCGAGGCCCTGTCCTACTACCTGGCGCGCCTGCTGGGTCTCCAGCGCCACGTGCCGCCGCTGGCACTGGCTCGGGTGGAGGCTCGGGGCGCGCAGTGGGCGCAGGTGCAGGAGGAGCTGCGCGCTGCGCACTGGACCGAGGGCAGCGTGGTGAGCCTGACACGCTGGCTGCCCAACCTCACGGATGTGGTGGTGCCCGCGCCCTGGCGCTCGGAGGACGGCCGTCTGCGCCCCCTCCGGGATGCCGGGGGTGAGCTGGCCAACCTCAGCCAGGCGGAGCTGGTGGACCTAGTACAATGGACCGACTTAATCCTCTTCGACTACCTGACGGCCAACTTCGACCGGCTCGTGAGCAACCTCTTCAGCCTGCAGTGGGACCCGCGCGTTATGCAGCGTGCCACCAGCAACCTGCACCGCGGTCCAGGCGGGGCGCTGGTCTTTCTGGACAATGAGGCGGGCTTGGTGCACGGCTACCGGGTGGCAGGCATGTGGGACAAGTATAACGAGCCGCTGTTGCAGTCAGTGTGCGTGTTCCGCGAGCGGACAGCGCGGCGCGTCCTGGAGCTGCACCGCGGACAGGACGCCGCGGCCCGGCTGCTGCGCCTCTACCGGCGCCACGAGCCTCGCTTCCCCGAGCTGGCCGCCCTTGCCGACCCCCACGCTCAGCTGCTACAGCGCCGCCTCGACTTCCTCGCCAAGCACATTTTGCACTGTAAGGCCAAGTACGGCCGCCGGTCTGGGACTTAGTGTCACCGGGAGGAAAAGAGAGAGACCTGGGGCTGGGGTATGGATGATGGGGGGAAGGGCCGTCGCCTCTGCCACTGTCGGGGACCAGCCGGCCAACGCCCACCCGCAAAGGTGTCTGAAAACTTCAGCTCTTCACCCACCTGCCCCTTTCTTTCAGTCCCACGCTGTTTCCTTTCAAAGTTCTGGGAGGACGAACTCACCGAGGCGAGAAGTGTAACATTCTCTCCACCCAGCTTATAAAAGGATTCTTTACTGTGCCAGCATGGGGATTGGATCCGAAGAAACTGGCTACTGGGGTTTGGCCCCCGAGTGGCCGTCCCTGTGGGAGATGCACCCCATTCTTGGGCCCCCCTCATTCCCTTTCCGAAAAAGGAAAACTTGCGTTTGAGCCGTTGAGCTAATTCTGCAATTTTCTACCAAACACAGCGCTGGTGGCCCCGGAGCAGGGCTGTGACATTGGCTGGTGGAGCCCCCTTCCTGTGTTCTCCCTTTGTTCCAGCGCCGCGATGGTGAGATCACTGTTCCAAGCAGGGGGACGGCTCCTGATAGGACAAAGAGAGCAGGACCTCCAGACTCTGGGGAGCCCTGCAGACCTTGACAATTTGCCTGACTCATTCCTGACCTCTTGTCATTTTGGCCTGAAGTCTACAAATTCAGGGCCAGCTGTATGCACTAAGTCAAATAATGTATTTCTTCCTCCCTCTCGCAACCGACCAAAATTTTGACAATGATGATGTTCACCAGAAGGAAAAAAAAAATCAGTTTTATGCACTTTATTTTGTTTTGATTTTAATTTTTTATTAAGAAAAACTTTTTTATTTTACAGAATTTACCTTCTCTGTATATATGTGCATAAAGTGTGGTGTAAATATACTAAACAAACTTATATTTCAATAAAAGGGAGTTTAAAATTTATAATTTAATTCCTGTGGTTTTAACTTGTTTGATGTTTCTGATGCCCCATCTGCTTTCAGAATAAGATTTAGGTTTTCTTTCTTGTGGATGTGCTTTTAAAACAAAGGATGCATATCCATTCCAGTTATGACTACGGAACTTACAGAGTTGAACAAAGATAAGAGCAGACTCCCTGTCCTTACTCAGATGAACCTTGGTGCTGGAAATTTGAGTTTAGTCTAGAATGTGGGGGGAGATGGGGAGAGAGATGGGAGGAAAGTGTTCTATTTCCTGGCAAATAAAACTTTGATATGAAAGGATTTCACTGTAATATATTCCTATATTAATCATTTGGCAAATATGATAGAACCAGATGTGGGGACTAAAATATGACAAACACCCCCTTTTTAAACTTAACTACAGTGATCACATGTTGCAAATTATTTTCAACGTTGTAATTACAATGCATCGCAATGTGTACAGATGATAAGCTGAGCCCACATTGGGAGCGGGTAGAGAAAGTCATAAATTAATTCTTCTCTTAAATCTCCTGGCGTAAATTCCAATGGATTCAGAACATCATAATCTCCAACATCTGGACTCATCCAGTTCTCTGAAGAGGTTGTACTGTTTTCTGAGTACTAAGTGCATGGTCCCCTCAGAGCAGCCAGTGTGAGACCATGGAGGCGTACAGTACTTTGTGTATGACATTTGGACGCTTTCTAGGACTTCAAACAAATTATTTTTGGATTTTTATCTCAAGAGGAAGAGCTTGATTTTTATTTTACAGCCCTTGATGTTTTATTTTGGCATTTTCTTTGGTATCTGGGCCCAAGTGATCTTGCCTGTTACCTTCTTTTTATTTAATGACCTTTAACTCAAATCAACTTTTGGTTGCAACTTTAATAGTTTTTTATTTGACTTGCATTTGTAAACCTAGGGTTTTATAGACTCAGGAAGCTATTAAATCTCTGGGGGTTCCCCTTCTCACTCTGCATTACAACGTACTGTGTAATTTAACTATTTAATGTCATCCTTATGTTTTCAGTGCCTTTTGCTAAGCCAAATCTTACCTCAGCCTTAAAAAAAAATAGTCCATAAACTATCTGTGGTGTAAGTCAAGTGTTTGCACAGTACAGCCGTAGAATGTACTGATAATGGGAAATTTATCTTTTTTCAAGACATTGTTAATGGGATACCTCTCATAATTACACCTTTCAGAAAGAAACATTTTCCATTTCTGGTGATTATTTCACTATTAGATTTGCTGCTTTAGTTAATGGAGGCTGTTCCAAGAACAGGACAAGTATTCAGCAACCTACATTTTTACCCAACATATTCATGGAGGAAAACAATGAGCAGTAATAAGTTAGAAGTTTCACAGATTGCACAGGAAATACATCCTGGATCCCACGAAGATTCAGCACTGGTGAGTTCTGGGCCAGCAGCATTCTCTACATTCTTTCTAAACTTCAGTTCCAAGCCCAGACTTGATCGTGGTTAACCCAGAGCAAAACACTAAGCATAATTTAAATGGCTTTTCTCAGATTCTTTAGTGAACCGTGTCTGCTTGTTCGAGAAATAAGTTTAATTACATGGTGGAGTTGTTAATGGAACCAAGACTTAATTACAGAATGGGTTTTAACTGTTGCTGTTCCTCATAGATAATAGGTAGGCTGTGGCATGGAAAGATCAATTAAAGTTTTGCCATGGTCAGTGAATGCTGCTAGGGACAAATCATTTCTCAAATGAACAACAACAACAACGACAACAGAAAAAAAAAAACTTTCAGACCACAGCATGATTTGGAAAGAGTAATGGGTTCTACAGGCAGACAATATTCTGAATTCTGTTCCTTACCTACCTTCAGCAAGTCATTTAACTTAGTTCCCTCATCTGTGAAATGCAGATTCGATCAGAATATTGTGGGATTTAAATGTTAACATATAAAGCATACAAGCACATACAGGTGCTTCCAAAAACAAAAACAAAAACCTCACTTCTTATTCCTCTTAAAAAAAAAAAACAAAAAAAAAACTTTTGCCCTTCTTACATTCAGTAATTTCCATCATCAAAGCCAAATCTGGCTGTTTCCAAGGTCAGTATCAGTTTTAAACATGTGATAGTAAATTGATTCAACAAATTGTTTACTAAGGACCCTCTTCTAGCACTATGCAAGGCACGGGTTCATAAGGCCAAGGGCACAGGTCCACATGGGTTTGAATGGGTGATTTCAGGACCCAAGCGGACTTCGGCACCAAGGCAGCTATACTACAAATATATGAGGGTGGCTTAAACTTAAAAAAAAAAACAAAAAACAAAAAAAAAAAAACGCAGATGGATTATTGCAAATCCGTCACCACTTCTGGAAAGTTTCAAGAAGTGATGAATCTTTGCAAGAACAACCCTCTTCCCTATTCCTTCTGCCAAGAGACAGTAGGCAGTTGACCTTTTCTCCCTGGATTTGACTTTTGATTAATTCGCTTTGTCAGTGACATAGTTCTAAACTCTATTAAGTGTACTCACCCTCCTGTCTTCGAATCAGAAAGAAAAACAAATTAATTTAACACATCTCAACGCTTCTCAACCTTCTGCCTACAATTGCAGCTAGGAGAGTCCTCTAAGACCTTGAGGTTGATTATGTGGATTAAATGAGTAAATATTTATAATATTGTCAGAATAGTGCCTGGCACACAGCAAATGCAATATAAGAGTTTATTGGTGAGGTAGAACATTTCTCCTCTAACTCAAAAACAGAGGCACCTTAAGTTCCAGACATGATCCTCTTTCATGATCCCGTTCTATCTCTGCAGTTATAGAACACAATCTACATGCTTCTGTTTTGACCCAGGAAAACCAGCTAGAGTGCTTGAGTCTGGCAGGAATTACCCAGAGCCCACAGCTGTCAGCTAGCTGTCTTGTTTCTGAGCATGCCCTCTAAGTGAGTGGTCATATGTCCTTCCCTCTTTTTCACAAGGAGGCTGTAATTCTATTCCTCATGTGGCCCATCAGCTCCAGGGAGAAGTGAGCTGTGGAACTCCAAATCTTCTGAGCTACCGTGAGCTATCCATGAGTCATGGATCATGCAAGCCTAAGCGCTGATATTTTGCCCCTGCGCACGCCAGCCCGCATCACACAAAATCACTGATCCCAAGTGGTAGAAGGGCCGTGGGAGTGCTAGAAATGGAGAAAAGGGAATTCAGAGCATAGGAAATGTTCCAAAAGAGAATAGAACGTCAGCTGCCAAGGTGGTATGGAAATCAAAGGACAAGGGTTGACATCCGCCTTCAAGCATATTTTAGGCATTAGAGTCTAATGGAAAGGATACTGAGAGACAGGAGACCTGGGCTACTTCTGATACACTGTCTGATTTGAGAAAGCCATTTCTCCCTCTGGCTTCAGTTATCTTGCCTGCAATGGGAAGATATTTGATTAGGCTGATAATTTCCAATATTTGGACCAGAACTCACAGTAAGACACACATATTTTATATTGTGACCTCGGTTAGACAGAGAGACACCCATACCACTGAAACAAAAATTTCACAAAACAGTATGTATAACATACTTTTTCTTTTTCATTCAATGTTATTCTATTCCTTCTCCTCCTTTATTTCCTAACGCTAACTGTGGCCCTCTAAATTGATTTTGTAACTCATCGGTGGGGCACAGGCTGCACTATGCAAAACACTGGATTAGATCATCAGTAAGCTCCCTTTCAGCTCTAAGATTCTAGGGAAATTCCATTTATAACCAGATTACTACCTACTACATTATTTCCCCAAAGGCAATACAAACAGACTTCAATTTTGTACATTCTTTAAAAACTAAAGACTGTAGTGCTTTATTTCAAAATGTCATTGGGAGAACTGCTCAAAATCTCACATAGGGTCTTTCTATAAATACTTGAAAAATTCCCTAAATATGGGAGGTGACTTTCAGTCTGTTCAAACCATGCGTGAGCAAATAGTGCTTTGAAGCAAAAATAATAATAATAATCTTTTGCATCTCTGTCTCAATATGGCCCAAGGATGACTCAAGAGGACAGTTTCTCTTCTGTGTATTCATAAAGATCAGATGTAGGAGTCATAATTTTTTAATGTGACTGTTTTACCAGTTTCCCTTTCTGTGTCCTGCTGTGGGGGAAACTGCATTAATAAACTATGTCTTAACGCTGCCTAACTGGAATTTTTTTCTCTGTAGGACTCCACTAAATATAGCTAAAGGAATGCTCGTTGTATTTATCTTTCCAACTTTCTTTCCATTTTGAATATGTCTTCTTGACACTTTGGAAATTTTTCTCCTAATGGCACCTTAGTTTTGTTTTTTTTTAATAACAGAGAACTAATTGTTCATTGAGTAACAACAACAAAAAAGAACTCCTTTTTTTCTCTTTCATCTGTGCCATATGGTGTCTTTTATGGTTTTATCAGTTATTTTACACCATATGCAGAAAAATGATGTAGAACTGGCATTTTTCCAGTACCAAGTCACAGATTTTACTTTGCTGAGAAATTGTGGGTTAAAAAATAGAGAGGTATCACTTTTAATTAGATAGCCCTACACTATGCATTTGTCTTTGCCTCTTTACACCTTCCTCATAGTGATTTTTTTCCTTTTGATGTTCAGTAAAGACTTTGTCCTCACCTCACAACTGGCCTGGAAAGGCAAAGTGACTGGGGAATGATTAGTCATGACCTGTTTTTTTCTTCATTGTGGTAAAATATACATAACATGAATTTTTTTTTTTTTTTTTTTTTTTTTTGAGACAGAGTCTCGCTCTGTCACCCAGGCTGGAGTACAGTGGCGCGATCTCGGCTCACTGCAACCTCTGCCTCCCAGGTTCAAATGATTGTCCTGCCTCAGCCTCCTGAGCAGCTAGGATTACAGGCGTGCACCACCATGCCCAGCAAATTTTTGTATTTTTTTGTACAGACTGGGTTTCACCATGTTGGCCAGGCTGGTCTTGAACTCTTGGCCTCAAGTGATCTGCCCGCCTCGGCCTCCCAAAGTGCTGAGATTACAGGAGTAAGCCACAGTTCCCAGCTCCATTTTGATCATTTTTAAGAGCACTTTTAATGTCATTACATATATTCACTGTTTTGTGCAACCACACCATTGTCTATTTCTGAAACTTTTTCATCAATCCCCTGACCCCCTGCCAAAAAGCCTCTGTAATCATTAAGCAATAACTCCCATTCCTCCCTTCCTCTAGCCTCCGATAACCTCTAATCTACTTTCTGTCTCTGTATTATAACATTGCCTATTCTATATTTCATATAAGTAGAATCACACACTATTTGTCCTTTTGTGCCTGGCTTCTTTCACTTACACAGCCATGGTCAGGGAGGCAACATGACAAAAGTGAAGCAATACTGTTTGGGAACTGGCGGAACTGCATTTGAGCCTGATTTTTACTATTTAATAGCCCTGGACTGTAAGACAAATTGATGAACTCCTTATTTCCTTCACTGGAAAAGCAATGGAAAGACTACATAGTCTCTGCAGTCCCTTTCGACTCTAGAAAAATGCCATGTTTTTATGTACAGCAACTACGCAAATGAATTCCATTCCTGACTTCCAGTTTCTTTTCCATACCTGCAGATTCAAACACTTTTTAGGTTCCTCCTAAAAAGCCGCAAGCCATGTACTAGGCACTGTGGATTCAGTGGTAAGCAAGATAGGTAAGAACCTGCCTCCATGAAGCTTGGAGTCTAACAGCAGAAGGTGGAAAATTATCTAGCAGGAGCTAAACGTGAAAAAATGCAATCTATGGCAGAGAAAAGTGCTATGGAACCATATGACAGGACTTCAGATGCTCATCTGGAGGGAATTCAAGAAAGGCTTACAAGTTGGCCTGTGTTTATCTCTGAATTTTAGGAAAGGTTTGAAGAAAAGGAGGGTACAAAGAGGAATTTTCATAGTAGTTTTCTGAACAACCTAAAGATGTTCTGCTGACTGTGGTGAGGCATGATCTCTATAGCTTGTCTTAGAGGGTTGAGGGAGCCCTGTGGTAGTGGTTTAAACTTTTCCAGCGGGAATACTATGTAATTTCTGCAATAGGACATCCACTTAAACAGTAATCACCCTGAGATTGGCTGCATAGGGAGAGTACGGTAGGAATTAATATCACAGGGAAATTAGTTCTGTCAATAACATCAATACCTACTTTTTGCTGAATACATACAAACAAACTAGGCTTTGTGTTAGGCATTTTGCAGGATTGTTAGGATAAGCAATGATAGTTATACACCAAATATTTCTGTTACAGATATGGACACTAAGGCTTAAAGGGATTAAGTAAACTGCCCACATGTCTAGAAGACATGGGGCTGTGGCTTGAAGGTAGGTCTGTCTAGTGCCAAAGAGTGAGCTGTACTTTTCTTCCTCATCTTTTTCTTTTTTACTCTTCTTTTTAATATTAGTCTATTAGTCTTTTCTTTTTTTTTTTTTTTTTTTTTTTTTTTTTTTTAAGACAGTCTCACTCTGTCGCCCAGGCTGGAGTGCAGTGGCGCGATCTCGGCTCACTGCAAGCTCCACCTCCCAGGTTCACGCCATTCTCTTGCCTCAGCCTCCCAAGTAGCTGGGATTACAGGCACCTGCCACCACCCCCGGCTAATGTTTTTGTATTTTTAGTAGAGATGGGGTTTCACCGTGTTGGCCAGGATGGTCTCGATCTCCTGACCTCGTGATCCGCCCGTCTCAGCCTCCCAAAGTGCTGAGATTATAGGCGTGAGCCACCGTGCCCGGCCAATATTAGTCTTTAATAATTTTGTTTAAGTTTTTTTCTTTGTCTTTAGTGTCCTGTAATTTCATTATCATGTGTTTATATATGGTTGGGGATTTGTTTGTTGTTTGTTTTGTGGAGAAAACATCTTGTTACATTGCCCAAGCTGGTCTCAAACTCTTGGGCTCAAGCGATCCTCCCTCCTCAGCCTCCCAAAATGCTGGTGTTACAGGCATGAGACACCATGCTGGGACTTCACTGGGATTTTGTTATTGTTGTTTTTTCTGATAGAAACATGCTCTTTCTTAAATCTAAGAATTCCCTTTTATTTCCCAGTCTAGAAAAATTCTCAGTCATCATCTCTTAAATTATTTTCTCTTTCTTATTCTTTCTATTCTCTCCTTTGAGAACTGGTATTGGGCATATGTTAAGTTATCTTTCTATCCTTCAAGGCCCAACCTCTCTCACATATTTTCCATCTTTCTGTGTTGCTCTCTGGGTACTCAGAGCTGTCTTTTAGCCTATTAGTTTTCTCTCTGATAGTGTCTAAATTGCTGCTTAATCCATCCCTAAGAATTTGTTTTGTCTGTCTGTTTAAATTCAATGACTTTATTTTCATATTTTCAAAAGTCCCATTTGGTTCTTTTTCAAGAATTGCCAAACATTTGAAAAATATTTTCTCTTCTTTTCTCATGTAGTCAAGACTTTCTTTATTGTATTTGATCTTTTAAAAGTATACAATCTGAGTACTCTATCTGAAGTTCTGGGGTGCTCTAATCCTACACCCCAGATTTTTGTGCATCTCCTGACTTTTGCACATTTAGGACTGCCAAATATGTGAAACCCAATCAACTTTAAATTTCATATATCCAGTGAACAATTTTTTAGTATGTACATATTTTAGTATGCATGTAATATCTGGAATACACTTGTATTAAAAATTATTTATTATTTATTTGAAACTCAAAGTTAACTAGGTGTCCTGTTATGTTTTGTTTTTGTTTTGTTTTCCTAAATCTGGCAACTTGACAAACAGAGGCTTTCTATTTTGTAATTTGAGATTGTAAACTCATGTTCAAGCAGGATTTTATCTGTGAGACTCTCATTTTGTTTGGGTTGAACATATGTCGTTCCCAAGATGTTTTCATTTCCTTGTATCAGACACTCCAGGGTTAAAGCCAGACTGGCTCACTTTTAAATTAATCATTTTAAGGTGTAAATTTAAATAACAAACATATGACAACCAGAGGAATCCTCCCAGAGACTTTCATTTTTTTCCCAACCAGAGTTCAAGCTAAGACAAGCAATCTCCTCTTACATCTTCCTTTGCTGGAAGGATGAAGTTTTCCTTTGACACTCCTGGCTTTATGAAGGGCCTTTGAAAGATCCAACTTTCCCTCCCACTGGGGTGCATTAAACCCAATCTGATTACAAAGACCAGACACACACATACACAAAACCAGGGCAGCCCCAGTTTCCATTCACACCTATCACTCTGCTTTTGGTTCTCTCTTTGTTTTAGACCCCTGGGGATTTTCCTTACATTTTTATGAGCTCAGCTATGCATTTTAAAAGATGTTTGTTATATTTTATAAAACATTTATAGGTGTTTTACAGAGGGAAGGATTTTAGGTCATGTAGTTTGCCTTATTGCTAGAAACAAAGTCCACCTGAGCTCCTTCTAAACCCTGTTATCAAATCCTGCTTGCAATAAGCTGGCCCTTACTTGAGGATTAGATGCCCTATTTGGTTATTCAGAGAGATTTCCCCACAATGGAGACATTTACTTTCATAGGATTTGACCCAAAATAATCCATAAAACAAGTGACCTGGGAGTCAATAACGAATTCTGTTCTGTTTGCCACCAGCAAGTTTGAGATATATGCCAGGAAAATGATTAAAAGGAAAGACAAAAGGAAAAGATTGGGAACAAGGGAAAAGGGGAAGGAACATTAAAAAGAATCACATGTGGTAGAGTGGCAAAGAAGCAGCCTTTGCCTCTGGTACAGATAGTCCTCACATTGACCTTCAATCAGCATCAGAGCCAGCAAAATGATGCCACATTGCAGGCGAAAGAGCTAGTGCCTCTGCAGGTTACATTTAGGATTAAAGAAAGGTCAAGTTACTCCAGGGAAAATTACTTTTCATTTGCTGTCAGCATCCTGCCTGTGCTACAGCTCCCAACCATGCGAAGTCCAGCCATCACCACTTGATCCTTGGCCCCTTGACGCTGAAGAGCACATTCTGCCAACCTTTCAAAAAAGAAAGGCTTTGCCATCACACATGAATCTCAACCTTGCACTTCCAGAGGCAGCACATTCAATTTCATTATTTAGTGAGCCTATCTCTAGTGACCTATTAGCGAAATCAAAAATGCTAATGAAAAAACAGGTTAAGCATCTTTGACTTCTCAAGGCATTGAGCTAATAAAAGATGCCCAGAAAACATTGCTGTGTGGCTCCCTTCTCCTCCACCTGTTTATAATTGGGACCCATCCAAAGTCTCCCTGCAATATAACATTCGTGACCCAACTCCACATAAAGTGTCTGTCTTTTCTGATACTATGATCCTGGATGCATGACTCATGCCATAAAAATTATTGTAATGACTCTGGACTTAGCAATTCAGAAGTTGGTGCTCCATGTGAAACTCTTGGGCTGTTTTCAAGTGATTACTCATGGCCCAAGTATGTGCTGCATGTGTGAGTATAGTTATGTTGGTTATTAGACTATCGAAATACTTCCAGCTCAGTTGATAAATGTCTACTCTGCGGCCCCAGAGTGACTCTTCCATGTTTCTGAACAATCCCCACTACCATCCCAGGATCCTGCAACTAACAGGTTAATACCTGGAGTATCAGAGAGTTCTTGAACCAGTAACCCGGCACTAAGACCAACAGTAAGTTCTGATTGCCTCTTATGTAATTTGAATAGTATTTCCTGGGTATAGGATGTAAAGGTTCAAATCCATGGAACAACAAAGGTGTCATCCTAAGCCCTATCTTTAGTTCCTCTGTTTTAAAGCCTCGATTTACTTGGCAAACAGACACTGAGCATCTGCTCATTGCATTAATGTTTCCTGGCTGCTAACTTTGGGTCAGACACTGTGTTAGGTGGTAGGAACAGGTCAGTTAACTGGAGTGATATGGTTTCTGATCTTCTGTAGTGTAGAGTCTGGTAGAGGAGACAGACATTAAGCAAATTATTACTGTAATAAATGGGATGACAGGAAAATACATGGCCCTATGAGAGTGTTAATAGAGGACAACCTCACATTGGAGGCTGAAGGATGTGGCATTTAAACAGAGACCAGAGCAATGAGCAGACGTCAGCCAGCGTAGAGGAGAAAAGAAGGAGTGGAGAGCATTTCAATCAGAAGGAATTGCGTGTTTGAGAGCTTGAGAGAAGGAGCTTGCTGTACAGAAATGAAAGGCTGGTGTGATTGAAGGGTACATCCCTAGAAGGAGATTGCATAGTTCGAGGCCACAGAGGTAAGCAGGCACCTATTAAGTGCCAGGCACAGAGGGCAGGAGATGGATATATCATAATCCTCACCCCTTAGGGAGACCCTATCTCATAGTGGTAAGGGCTGAATTACAGAGGGGGACTCTCTAGGTTCAAACCCTGGCTCCTCCATTTTCTGGCTCTGAGACCTTAGGTAGGTTACTTATGCTCTCTGACCCTGAGTTTCCTCATCTGAATATAGGCATAATAATAAGACCTACCTATTTATGAATAACACAAGCAAAGTACTTACAACAGTGCCCAACACATAGTAAAGACTCAGTAATTATTAGCATTGACCGCTAGGACACAAGAAAGAAGTAGAAACACAGATTAAGTGGCTTCTTTTCTACTCATTTCCACCCAGTTCAAAGGTTGTTATGTGGTGATATGGTTTGGCTCTTTGTCCCCACCCAAAATTCATGTTGAGCTGTGATCCCCAGTGTTGGAGGTGGGGCCTGGTGGGAGATTATTTGGTCATGGGGGTGGTTTCTAATGATTCAGCACCATCCCCCTAGTACTCTCTAGTGATACAGTTCTCACCAGATCTGGTTGTTTAAAAGTGTGCAGCACTTCACCCTTCGCTGTCTCCTGTTTTGCCATGGTAAGATGTGCCTGCTTCCCTTTCGCCTTCTGCCATGATTGTTAGTTTCCCAAGACCTCTCAGCCATGCTTCCTGTACAGCCTGTGGAACTGTGAGCCAGTTAAACCTCTTTTCTTTATAAATTACCCAGTCTCAGGTAGTTCTTTATAGCAGTGTGAGAATGGACTAATACATGTAGTAAAAACATTCTGTGCTTAATAATCCCACTTAAAGGCACCAACGTTGTCTGTGCTATACAGTTCATGAGAAGATTATGTAAGGACTCTCCTTCCCATGATCCATTCTAACAAAAGCAGTTTCAGGCTGGGCATGGTGGCTCACACCTATAATCCTAGCACTTTCGAAGGCCTGAGTTTAGATCACATGCCCACTCTTTGTCATGATGAGTATGTATGAGAGAACCATGTATGGGAGAACTAGATATAGGACTCAACAACATTAACCACAACTGGGTATTTTTCCAAAGAAAACCAGATGTTCTTGAAGAAATAGATGCTGAGTGACCCTAACCACAACAAATGTTCACTCTACCTTCTTAGTCCCCATAGTGGGAAAGGTTTCGTGGTCCATTTCTGCAAAGGAGATGATCGTGGAAACTAACCCTCATGTCCATGGTGTTTCACAGAATGTGAGGGCAGCAGAGATCTGTGAAAACAAACAAACAACAACAACCCAAAGCCCATCAGACTGCAGAAAACAATGACCTCAAAGGAAGAGCTGCGTGCCTTTAGCTTGAATAATCCCAGAGTTTACTGAGTTCATGGGCGTGCGCTTCACAGAGTGATCTTCATGTGGCATTCTCTGGGGAAAGACTTAAGGACTTAATCTGCCCTTTTCACCTCCAGTTTCTCCCGTTCCTGCCCAGGGTGATTAATGTGATGATGGCTTTGAAGACAGCTCCACAGAATCCTGAGGGATCTATACTCTTGGCATGACATCATAGGGTGATTCGTTTGCTCCTAGGTCCCTGTACATTTCTTTGGGTACCAGCTGAGCACTCAGGAAAGTCTTTTGTAAACCTGTCAGAAATACTGTGGGGACTTGGTGTGCCTTTTCTTGTTTGGATTTCCTTTTCCTTCTGTCCTGCATTGTGACAAATTTCAGAATGGTGGTTTTATCCTCTTTTGTACTTCCTTTTTATTGTTGTTTATAACAACTCCGTAGATGATGGCTTTGTTTTTTCGGTACTATCTGGATGATCTCCCTTAATAGCAGGTTTCTGTGGTTTTGCTTTTGAGGAATTTGTGAAGAAATTGATTCGGGAAAGAATCAGTAGCAAATCCCTACAGGTATATGGCAACTGCTTTTTTTTTTTAAGCCAGGGTCTCACTCCCATCACCCAGGCTGGAGCGCAATGGTGTGATCTTGGTTCGCTGCAGCCTCAGCTTTCCAAGCTTAGGTGATCCTCCTACCTCAGCCTCCTGAGTAGCTAGGAATATAGATGGGCACCACCATGCCCAGCTAATTTTTTGTATTTTAGTTTAAGTAGAAACAGGGTTTTGCTATGTTATTCAGACTTGTCTTGAACTCCCGGGCTCAAGTGATCTGCCCGAAGTGCTAGGATTACAGGCGTGAACTACTGTGCCTGGCCTGGATTCTGTCTTTTAAGAAGTTGCTTCTTGGCCGGGCACAGTGACTCACGCCTGTAATCCCAGCACTTTGGGAGGCTGAGGCAGGCGGATCACAAGGTTAGGAGTTAGAGACCAGCCTGGCCAATATGGTGAAACCCTGTCTCTACTAAAAAATACAAAAATTAGCCAGGTATGGTGGTGCGTGCCTGTAGTCTCAGCTACTTGGGAGGCTAAGGCAAGAGAATCGCTTGAATCCAGGAGGCAGAGGTTGCAGTGAGCCAAGATTGTGCCACTGCACTCCAGCCTGGGCGACAAAGTCAGACTCTGTCTCAACAAAAAAAAAAAAAAAAAAAAAAAAAAGGTTGCTTCCAGCTGGAGAGACAGTTGGGGAGTGCCTGCAATCAGAAGTTCTGCAGCTGTCTGGGACCTGTCTATTCCAAGCTATGTACTTCAAACTTCCTTTCAAATCTGTAAGTGCCTTCGTTCTTGCCGTTAAATTCCCATTTTGCTTATGTTTGCCAGAGTATGTTTCTGTTGCTTACAGTTAAAGACCCCTGATTAAAGAAGGCATTCAAAAAGTAGTAGGAGGGTTGGAAATGATGTCTGGAATGATTGTCCCATGACAACAGATATTTCACCTAATGCATTGTACAGGGGTGAAGACTGCATGGTCAGGAGAAGAGGAGTATCTGCCTCTTCCCATCTGTTTAACTGGGTAGTAGCCTTTGACCTGACTGGGACCCCTGTTTTCACCCAGACCTGAGGCTGTGGAAAAACAGGCTCAGTGGTGCAGTGTGTTCTCTTGCACTCAGCAGTATCTTGGTGAATGTTTAACAATTGGCTTTGGGTAGGGGATGGGGACAAGGGTTGATCTGTAATGTTTGCCAATTTCCATGGTGTAAACATTCCCACTGTGGCCAGTTTCAAGCTATAAATGTGATGTCACTGAATGCACAGTTGGAAAGAGATGCACACATCAACTCTCCTGAGCCAGTATGAGCCGCTGCAGCGTGCCGCTGCCTCTCTGCCTCTGACTGTGGCAGTTGCACAGGAAAGCTTCTGGGTAATAATAATGGCTAAGATTTATTTAACACTTTACTTTGTGCCACATACCATTCTGGGCACTTTACTACATGTATTATCTATCACATGAATTTAATCATGATCTCTTTGACAGATGTAATTCTTGTCTCCATTTTATGGATAAGAAAACTGAAGGCCGGGTGTGGTGGCTCACGCCTGTAATCCCAGCACTTTGGGAGGCTGAGGCGGGCGGATCACAAGGTCAGGAGATCGAGACCATCCTGGCTAACATGGTGAAACCCCGTCTCTACTAAAAATACAAAAAATTAGCTGGGCGTGGTGGCGGGCGCCTGTAGTCCCAGCTACTCGGGAGGCTGAGGCAGGAGAATGGCGTGAACCCGGGAGGCAGAGCTTGCAGTGAGCCGAGATCGCGCCACTGCACTCCATCCTGGGTGACAAAGCGAGACTCTGTCTCAAAAAAAAAAAAGAAAAGGAAAAAGAAAAGAAAACTGAAGTACAAAGAAAATTAGAAATTGTTCAAAATCATAAGACTTGGAAGTTGAGGTGCCATGATTTTCATCCCTGGTCATTGTTTCCAGGGGCATCTTGCTTGATGACAACATTGTGCTGAGAGAACAAATCAGATCATGAAAGACTTCTGCCTTCTATAAGGCAAGGTGAGAAGTGGTATCAGGCTCAAACAACCTGGCAGAAACGACAGTGAAAAGGTCCACAGATACACTCAACACAGACGTTTCCTATTCGAGTCTAAACTTTATTTTCTGTACATACATTCTAATTATTTATACCCCATCTACCATCAAAAGGGTAAAAGGTAGCTCGAAATAGTAATATCTTTTTTTTTTTTTTTGAGATGGAGTCTTGCTCTGTCGCCCGGGCTGGAGTGCAGTGGCGCAATCTCAGGTCACTGCAACCTCTGCCTCCTGGGTTCAAGCAATTCTTTGGCCTCACCCTCCCGAGTAGCTGGGACTACAGGTGCATGCCACTATGCCCAGCTAATTTTTGTATTTTTAGTATAGACGGGGTTTCACTATATTGGCCAGGCTGGTCTCAAACTGCTGACCTCATGATCTGCCCCAGCCTCGGCCTCCCAGAGTGCTGGGATTACAGGCATGAGCCACTGTACCAGCCTCGAAATAGTAATATCTAACAATTGTTGAGTACCTACCATGTACTATTTACATTTTATCTCATCTTCGCAACCACCTTTAGAGAGAGGAATTGTTCCTGCCCATTTTGCAGATAAGGAAACTAAAGCTCACTAAAAGTTGATCTACCTCAGCCTACATAGCTAATAAGTGACCAAAGGAAGACAGATTTTTAAAAATCCTCTTTATTTCATTGATGGGGAAACAGGCACAGAATGGTTAAGTAACTTGCCCCATGTGACGTAGTTAATTAGTGTTGATCTAAACCCCAGTCTATCTGCTACTGAAGCCCATGATATTCACACCATATCCAGTGACTTCTCCCTTTGAGCACATCCCCTTATGATGCAGCCAGAACTGATTTTCCTAGAAAGCCCTGTCTGGAACACTCAGGAAAATGACCCTGCCAAGTGACCATTGAAGAGCTAACTGCAATTCCACAGCTCAGAGGGCTGTCTCGGGACCTCCTGCCACTTGCTCATGATCCACAAAGTCAAACACTTTTCTCTCTGAAAAGCTCACCTCTCTGCGAAGATCACCAACAGGTTAAAAGCAACATCAAAAGAATGGGTTTATTTATCCAATAGTGGTTACTTCTGATCTTCTCCTGTGACTTCCCTATGGAGACTGGGCTGGATGGGGGAGATACCGCACCAGAGTGCATGATTCTTCTTGTGTGTGATCCTGAGTGGCTTTTGCCGGATGCATACACGATCCAACCTGACTGCCTTGACAGGTGTGATATGAATGAGATGCTCCCGTTATTGGTGATAATGAGACTTTTCAGTGTCTGTCAGTTATGGAACAATTGATGTCATCCAATGAAGGGCATCTTCTCAGATAACTTGAGGCAGGGCTGCTGAAACATGGAACACTTTAAGGAAGTCATTGGTGCTGGTTCTGGAAGGGTTAACACACCCCAATGTGCCTGCCTTCGCTCTTCCAGCAGAGAGAGGAGGGGGTGGGCTGGAGGTGGGATGTGTCTCATTCAGACACATATCCATAGCAAAACAGTGGAGAAACAGTTTTAAACCATAACGCTCCCTGTTCTGGCTTGCATACTGATGTCTCTGGGATTACTTTTCCCTGCTCTGGCAATCTGTCACCTATAATTGGGGAGGAAAGGCAGGCATCAGAGAGCCTAAATGATTAAGTGGTGTTGTCTTGTAGACCTGCTGCCTTGCAGGTACTTCACCTCATTAGGGCATTGATGGTGGGACAGTCCTGCAGAAACACCTGAGAATCTCCAAGGGTACCTCTCAACACCCCTTCTACTGCAAATAATATACACAAAGGACATCCAGCCTCAAAAAATTAAACCTAGAATTATCACAGGACCAGCAATCCCATTTCTGGATATACACTCAAAAAGAATTGAAAGCAGGGAATTAAACAGATATTTGCACACCAGTGCTCATAGCAGCATTATTCACAATACCCAAAAGGTGGAAATAACCCAGTTGTCCACCAATGGATGAATGGGTAAACCAAATTTGGTGTATACATACAACCTTAAAATCATTCAGTCTTAAAAACAAATGAGTTTCTGACATATGCTACAATGTGGGTCAACCTTGAAGACCTTATGCTAACTGAAATAAGCCAGACACAAAAAGACAAATATGGTGAGATTCCACTTATATGAAGTACATAGAGTAGTCAAATTCGTAGAGACACAAAGGAAGATGGTGGTTGCTAGGGGAAGAGAAAAACGGGAAGTTATATTTTAATGGGTACAGAGTTTCAGTTGGGATAATAAAACATTTCTATAGATGGATGTTGGTGAAGGTTGTACAATAACGTGAATGTACTTAATGCCACTGAACAGTATACTTAAAAATGATTAACATGGTAAATTTTGTTATGTATATTTTACTACAATTCAAAAAAAAAGATACCTAGCACAGTGCATGTAGTCAGAGTACTTACAAATCACAAGGCAAATGAAAGAGAGCTGGGGTATTCATTGCCATAATTTATAAAGTATCCTACAAATGTTAGCTAAATGTGCCCATTTGCCTTTACCTTACTTATTATTCAGGGAGGTATCATCAGCTTCTTTTGACAAAAGAGGAAATTGAAGTTCAGAGAAGTAAAATAAGTTGCCCAGGTTCCATGGTGGTGATAGAGGGAAGATGTAAACCTTGATCTGCCTATCATCAAATGCAGTGCAATTTACATACTGCAAAATGCCTTAAAGTGTACGCTCTTTTCAGGGTGTTCACATGCCAGAGAGTCAGAGGAAGACAAATTCATCTGTTCTATGAAACATGGGAGACTTACCCTCAGAATACTTTAGAATTGGCCAAAGTAGAAGTCAACTTGTAATTTATAGAACTAAAGTGTATATCTGCTCTGATAATAGCTAAATAGAGAGAGACCTGGAGAATTTCCCTACTAAAGATCCAACATGTCTCATGTGTGGCTTTGGCTGGCTTTGTAAGAAATAGAATCAGAAAATTCAAAGCATTCCATTTATAATCAAGAGAGCCATGCCTCCATGGCATTGGTAATAACCACACCCCATTGGTAATAACCACACACCACTGGTTATTTTTCTAAACCTAGTTGGAATAACTTCCTTATCCCTGGCCAGATCTCTCTCTTAGTTTGAAAAAGGTAATGATGTGTTATTCTCGCTGTTTTTCTCATAGGTTTTAAGATCTTGGGGCTGTGTACTTTTCCCAGGTATTTGTTCCACTCTTAATGTTTATGTTAGCATATACATTATAGTCTAAGCCAGGCTTGGACTACTTCAGCATAGTGGTTCAGACCATGGGCTCTAGGGTCTTACTGCCTGAACACAAATACTGGCTCTACCACCTACTAGTTATATGACTTTGGGCAAGTTACCTCATTTTTCAGTTACTCAGTTTCTTCATCTGTGATATGGGGACAATAATAGCATACACTTCATTGGATTATTGTGAAATTTACCTGCTCTAATAAAACTACCCACCAGGGTGCCTGGTTTAAAATAAACATACAAAGTATATTCGCCATTATTATTGATTTCTTTGAACACATCGATGCATCTTACTTCCCAAATTCTAATGATATGGAAAAGATCTAAGATCACTTATTTTCAGAAGTGCACCCATTACTATTTGAGGAGAGGGAGAGGCAGGAACTGGGAGGTGAGGAAAGGTGGCTTTGAACCAAGTATAAGCATCACACATTTTCCTCTGGTACCAATTACTGTGATAAATTGAAGGTGACAAGTTATTTTATGACATAAATGCAAATCAGCATTCACTTCACTGTTATTTTCCAATGCCCTGGCACTTTAATGGTCCCCATAAGTTTGCTTCACTTGCAGCAAGTATCAGTATGTTCACAGTCAGCCAGAGAATTTATTTTTAGGTGGGGAGTGCAATGAACTGAGCCCATCAGCTGACTTAGAAAAATGATCACATTTCCATCCACAAATTATTCACAAAGCTTGTTAGCATTTGAGCCTTTGTTGGTGAAATAATGCAATAAATAGAGATGTGTCAGAACGGCTCATTTCTACCTGCCAGACTTGACTCTCTAAATATTAGGCATTCACACATTTGTGGGTGCCTGTGTGTTTATTAGAGAAACAAAAACTTATCCCAAAAGGTAAAATTCCCTGCAATGGATAGGAGACCTTTCACTCCTCAGAAAACACCATGGAGAGAAGAGCATGGCTTCCTGTCTGTTGAGCCAGTAAAACTGCTGTACACCTGAAACTAATACCAGTGACTTCAACGTGAAAGGAGACAAAAACAAGGAAAAAACCATTTGTTTGCTTTTCAGCACTGAACTTGATTTCTCATTCTGCCAGTTCTACCAACCTGTCATTCCTTCTTTATTGATGTTGATGGGGGGAAGAAAACAAAAAGTTAAAAAAATAAAAATAAAAAGCAAACAAAACCAGAGACCGGCAGCAGTTGTCACTGGAAACAGGCTTTACCTCTCCACCTGTCATTGTACCATTAACAGACAGTGGAAGCTGTTAAATACACTACCTAATTAATTTAAAATACAACTTCAGACAGACAACCCCTAATTGTTAAAAGCTTTTTATTAGGACATAAAGATAATCATAGAATTAAGTCATTAAGAGTCATAATAAGGAAACTGGTGCTCAAAATGAAACCCGATCCCCAATGTCACCCTTCCTCCATCAAGGAGTTAGAGGCTGCATTCATTCATTTATTTATTAACTAAATATTTAGTGAGTGCCTACCACCCTACCCCTGCCAGTAAGGCACCAAAAAGAAGGTCTTACATTCTAAAGACAGGTGGCTTTCTGCTCCCCCTGCTTCATCCCTAGAATTGCTGTTTGTGTGTGTGACAGAGAGTGTGTGCACGTGTGTGTGGTTTGCATGCTAAGATGCAATCCACGTGCAAGAGCAGGGAAGGCCAAGGGAAAGGGTAGTGAGAAACATTTTTAAGCACACCACAGAATGAGGAGACTTTCTATAAACAACTTTCCTTAGGTGCATTGCATTAAGCATTCCCTCTGACAAGGTGCCGCTTAGAGACACAATCTTACCCCCTTCCCCATCCTCCAACTTGAAATCTGACATTGCTTCACATCAAATGTTTAATGTCCCATTGTTTGAAATAAAATGGTATGTAAGGCATGCGTTGCCATGGATGCAAGATCTGACGGTGCATATAGAGTTTTCTGAAGCCAGTAACTTTGGAACTGCCCAGGTAACCAGGTGTTGAATACGGCAAAGGGAGAACTGACCCTCCCGAAAGAACTTCCAATGGAAAGTTCCTCCGTTGCAAACAAACAGTAGAATATTTACCAGTAACAAACTCTTTCTTCTGCCTGCAGAAAATATGCCTGCTTCAGGCTTTCCTCATCTGCTGTCAAAAAAGTCATTTTCTTGGCCAGGTGCAGTGGCTCACACCTGTAATCCCAGCACTTTGGGAGGCCAAGGCGGGTGGATCACGAGGTCAGGAGTTTGAGACCAGCTTGACCAACATGGTGAAACCCCGTCTCTATTAAAAATACAAAAATTAGCCAGGCGTGATGGAACTTGCCTGTAATCCCAGCTACTCAGGAGGCTGAGGCAGAAGAATCGCTTGAACCCAGGAGGCAGAGCTTGCAGTGAGCCGAGATCGTGCCACTACACTCCAGCCTGGGCAACAGAGCAAGACTCCATCTCAAAAAAAAAAAAAAAAAGTCATATTATGAGGGATGAAAGCAAGAAAGCTTCTTTTGTACACAACACTTAAGATGAGGCAATAGCTACTACCAACAGATGCACATTCAATTCCACTCCTAGGTATATACCCAATAGAAATGTGTCTGTAACTTCACAAATGTGTCCGTATCTTTTGCACGTTTGCAAAATTTCCATTCTTAATAGCCCTAAACTGGAAGTTGAGAATCTGCTTTTTTGTGGCTGCCAGGCCAGATGGTCAGGGGATGCTTCTTTGACTTTTGCTCCTCTAGCTACCTTCCTCAATCCCAATTGTTGTTGTTTGTTTGTTTTGTTTTGTTTGTTTGAGACAGAGTTTCACTCTGTCTCCCAGACTGGAATACAGTGGTGTGAGCACAGCTTATTGCAGCCTCGACCTCCTGGGCTCAAGTGATCCTTCCACCTCAGCCTCCCATGTAGCTAGGACTATAGGTGCATGCTACCACACCCAGCTAATTTTTAAGTTTTTTTGTAGAGACAGGGTCTTACTATGTTGCCCAGGCTGGTCTCGAACTCCTGGGCTCAAGTGATCCTCCCATCTTGGTCTCTTAAAGTGCTGGGATTACAGACATGAGCCACCATGCCTGGCAAACCCAGTTTTGTTAAACTCAAATTCCCTGTGTTATAAGCCTTCAATCTTGGAACACATTGAGTGGCCTTTGTATTCCTGACTGATCCCTGACAAAGCAGAATAATAGGAAGGCACACACACACAGAGGATCTACCATTTTGGGGCCTAATGCCTAGACTTTTAACAGAGCTGTGAGGCTGCTGCCAAGCCCTGGGCCTTATCTGAGGAGCTGGCTTCCAGAGCTGTAAGACCTGTATAATCCCACCTCTGGCTTTTTCTCTGACTTCACCTAATACCAATCATTCCTCTCTCTCTCTCTCTCTGTCAGCCCCAGCCAAACCAGGCTATCTGTATTTTAGGTCCTTTGACCTGCCTTATTCTACACTGACTCGGAGGCTTCACATCAGCATTTGCTTTTATTTGACACCCTCCTTCTCCCCTCAGTCATCTAGCACACATCCTGAAGGCGTTAACTAATCAGTCACTTCCTCAAAGTCATTTTCAATACCCCAGAGCACATACTCCCATTGCATCCTCTGTGGCTCCTTTCTTACTTATTGTTTTCCATGCCCAACTCCTACCAGTCTGTAAACACTGTGTGGGCAGAAACCAGGCCCAAAGAACGCACCATTGTATCTCTAGCACCCAGCATCCTCCTGGGACATGGAGAGTGCACAATGAATATTTGTTGAATGATTGGTATTCGAAGCCTCCTCTTTGTAGGTAAATAATGTATTTCCCTCAGAACAGATGGGATCCAGTTTTATAGCAGGTGGAATTGAGCAAAAGGAAGAATTAACATATATTGGGCACTTTCTCTAAACTGTACATTGTGTCAAGCACTTTGCCTACATTATCACCATTTAATCCTTGCAAGAACACTATTAATATCTCCCTTTTACAAATGAAGGAACTGAGGCTTACAGAGGTCAAGAAACTTGGCCAAGGTCATATAGTTGCCCCAAGTCTCAATTCCTCATCCTCTGTTTCATCAGTAATTGTTCATGATGTCATATGGCCTTCACACGGCTGGCAAAAAATGTCTCAGAAATAGCAACAGTTAATTTCCATAATTATGTGAGGTTGTTTTGAATGTGTCCTGATATTCTATTTTGCCACTTTAGCAATGACAGGCTTGCATTTCTACATCGTTTAGCTACGGTGGCTTAGTCCTGACCTCTAACCTCCCTCGACTCTTTGAAATTGCTTCATTTCTTTCCCTTCAGAGGGAGCCAACACTGTTTCAGTTAAGGGGCTCCACAACAATTTCCTTCCAAATCCCTCTTTTCTCAGGATGGATTGAGGTTAGTGGTTTTCTGAGAAACTCCCCAACCCCCAACTCCACCCCTAACTGGTAGCCAGGGTGCATGGCCTGCTGGCAAAAGCAGGTGGGTGTTTAGCAGTATAGTATCATGGCCAAGTGCATGGGCTTTGGAGTCAAATTATCCATTCAAATCCTGGCTTCACCATTCATTGTACGTTACACTCTCTGCCTCAGTTTCCTCATCTGTAAAATGCAAATAACAGTAATATCTCTTGCATGAGATTGTTCAGGGGATTCAATGACATAAGAAATGGACCATGGTTACGGCAGTACCTGGCCCATTGTAAATGCTTGACAAATGTGAACGTTTATCATTATTGATGCTGTGTAAGCACTTGAGACAGAACTGTAAGCAAGTTTTATCCTGCATCCAAACTGCAACCACAGCCCTGGTTTTTGCTTTGTTTTTTTTCTTTCTCCAAATAGACTTGAAGCTAAATATCCCTTGGCTGTTTGGGAATGAATTCAAGAAAGCTTAGCTCCAAGGGTGAAGAAGAATATACCCTAGTAAGGTGAGCCACTGGTGTCCAGCCTTTCTTTGTTGAGGAGTTTTCTCCCTTCAACAGCACTATCCTCTTCTCTCATCTCTCACCAGTGCTCCTGTGGCAGAAAAATTCATTCCCCTTTCTAACTGAATCACAGCTTTAATAAAGCTATTGTATTTGACCACAGGCTTAGAAAACGGTAATATAACATAATAAGAGAAGATCATTAAAGTTCTATAAAGCAAGCATTCAGCTCCTTCATTTCCAGTGTCCCCAGGCCTTAGATAAGGGATAAACATTTTTTAATCAAAATCTAAATAAATAACAGTAAATCTCACTTTTTGTTTTATTTCAACTATTTTTCCAGTTAAGTATGTGGTGTTTTCTAATTTCCTGTGTAGATCAGATGGACTATAAAAGTTTTTTTTTTAATTTTAAGTTTTCAGGGCACTTTTCTGAATGCAATTCCAGCACATGTCTCTGGTTAGGTTGTCAGAGAGGTGAGCCAAGAATGATTAAAATTCCGGAAACTGATTTGTAAGGGAATAATGACAAATAAGTACTGAGAGGTAAACACACTTACTGTAGGTTAACTGGGTAAGCAGCTCAGAAAGACTGAGAAAAACAGATGTTAACTACAATATTTGAAGGGTAGAGTTGCTCTGAGTCAGGAAAATTGTTTTAAAGGAAAACAGAAGCTTTTTTTCCCCCTGCTTTTGCTTGAAACAGCAAAGGCCACAAGCACTGAGGTCCCAGGCAGAGACTCAAGTCTTATTTATCTCTACCATTTGCTGGCTGGGTAGCCTTGGAAGTAACTAAACTTCTGAGCCTCAATTGTATTGTCTGTAAATGGCAATAAGAAAAACCTAATTATTCATGAGATGGTCAGGAGAAATCAAGAGGAATATTTAATGCAGTTAGCACAGTGTCCAGCATATAATCAATTTCAAAATATCAACATTATTGATGTTTTGTGGTGATACTTCTGAACAGTATCACATTTTGAACAATGTAAAACTTCCAAAGGAATTGTTCAAAGAAAACTTAATTAAAACGTTTCTCCCCACCAAGACGGAGTCTCATGTTGCCCAGGCTGGAGTGCAGTGGTACAATCTCGGCTCACTGCAACCTCCACCTCCCAGGGTTCAAGCGATTGTCTTGCCTCAGCCTCCCAAGTAGCTGGGACTACAGGCGCATGCCACCACGTCCAGCTAAATTTTTGTATTTTTAGTAGAGACGGGGTTTCACCATGTTGGCCAGGCTGTTCTAGAACTCCTGACCTCAGGTGATCCACCCGCCTTGGCCTCCCAAACTGCTGGGATTACAGGTGTGAGCCACCGCACCCAGCATTAAGACATTTTTAAATGGTCTGGGCTGAGCCCAACATGGTGGTTTATGCCTCAAATCCCAGCACTTTGGGAAGCCAAAGCAGAAGGATCACTTGAAGCCAGGAGTTCATAGTGAGCCTGGGCAACATAGTGACCCATCTCTAAGGCGAGAAGATTACTCAAACCCATAAGTTGAAGGCTGCAGTGAGACATTATTGGGCCACTGCACTCCAGCCTGGGTGACAGCATGAGACCCTGTCTTAAAAAGAAAAAAAAAAAAGTCTGGGCTGAAGTATAAGAAATCTAAATCACGGGTAAGCCTGGAAACAGACGAGCAAACTGGGATTTGACACTTCATCAACACCATCATCAAAAAATTTTTTTAACTTTATTTTATGGATTGTAAGATGCATTTTTTTCCACATTTTCCAACCATGAAATCTTACAATCCCTAACTTTTTTTTCCTTCTTAGTGCTATATGGATTGATGGTACGTATTCCAATAAATGGGATCTAAGTTTTGATGAAATATGGCATTAGGCATTAAGCTTACTGGCGTACTGTTTTGAGTAAATCAGCCCAAACAATTTTGGCTCTTAAATAATTTATAATGTGAGGCAGACAATGTAAAAAGAACATTGAAGCAACTAAGTCAACACTGCATGGAGACAGGGACGACTTGGTTCTTTGTGGGCAAAAAAATTAAAAAAGAAATTTAATTCTTTAATTTAAAAAATTCCATTTCACCATTTACTTATTGTGTAAACATGTTTAAGTTACTCATTTCTACATATGTTCATTTCCTCCTCTATGAAAGGGGCCTAATAACATCTCTTGAAAAGTTGTGGTGAGGATTGAAGGCATCACTATGTAAAAAGGAAAAGCCCTATTGGCCCTTAGCTTGGCACACAGGAGGCTTGGCTTTCATACTATCAAGACACATGTCTCTATCCTCCCTGAGTGCCCCCCAATATGGAAGAGCCAGACCAGTCTTATTTTAAGATTTCAATCAAGGATGATGTTTAGTCTATTCAGCCTGCTATGACAAGTTAGTCCAACTTCAGGATTCTCATTGTAGATGGTGGTTTATTCTGTTCAGGCTGCTATGCACAATTACCATAGACTAGGTGGCTTAAACAACAGAAATTCATTTCTCACCACTTTGGAGGCTGGGAAGACCAAAATCAAGTCACCAACAGATTGATGTCTGCTGAAGGTACTGTTGTGGTTTGCAGATGGCAGTCTTCTCACTGTGTCCTCACATGGCAGAGAGTAGAGAGAGGAAGCAAGTTCTTGTGCCTCTCTTTTTATAAGGGCACTAATCCTCTTCATGAAGACTCCACCTTCATGACCTAATTATCTCCCAAAGTTTCCACCTCCTAATGTCATCACATTGAGAGTTAAGATTTTAACGTATGAATTTCGGGGAGATACAAACATTCAGTCCACAGCAGGAGGAATTGTAAGCATCTACTGTCTCAGCTCTTGTTCCAATTAGCAACCCATATTCTACTGATACTTTCCCTCTTCATGTGTTTCTGTCTTACATCTCTTCTGTGTAGCTGTCATGATTTACATGTCCAAATTCTCCTTGGTAAAATCTATCCTCATTACCAAATAGGCTTTCACAAAGTCCTAGTTGCTACAGAACACATACCTCATAAGCTACATGAGGGTAGGGTCACGCCTGACTCATTCACTGAAGAGTCAATGGTAGCAATCACAGAGTGAAATGGGAAGGTGCTCAGTAGCAGGTCTCACCAGGCTAAAGTCAAGGTTTAGATCTTGTATTCCTTTTTGGAGACTCTAGGAGAGAATTTGCTTCCTTGCCTTTTCAATCTTCTAGAGGCTGCCTACATTCCTTGGCCCGTGTCCCCTTTCTCCCATTTTCAAAGCCAGAAATAGCAGATTGAATTCTTCTTCTATTGTATCACTCTGCTTACCTCCTTTGTCTCCCTCTTCCATTTTTAAGAACTCTTGTGATTACATTGGACCCACTGGATAATCCAGGATAATCTTTCTATTAAAAGGTCAGCTAATTAGTAACCTTAATTTCATCTGCAACCATAAATCCCCTTTGCCATGTAACATGATATATTCACAGGTTCTGAAGATTGTGACGTAGATATTTTTGTGGGTCCATTACTCTGCCTACCATACTAAGTTAGGTTTTTATTAATAATAGCAAACATTTGTGAGAGCCTAGTATGTGCCAGCTACTATGCTGGCTAAGCACTTTGTATACATTCTGTCATTTTATCTTCACAATAACCCTATGAGGCAGAAACAATTATAGCCCTAGTTTTAAACATGCCGTAGCTAAAGAACCCAGAGGTTTAAAAGACCTGTGCAAGGACAGAGATCTAATCAGTGAAAAGCCAGGATTTGAACCCAGGAGCAGGCCTAGTCGCAAGGCCTTAGTCTTAAGAGCTAGACCATATAATTGCAGGTGGCAAGTATATCCACAGGAATGGATGAGCTTGAACGAGGAACAGAGGTTCCAAATAAAAGTCCAAGAGAGTACCGTAAAATTAAAGTGGCAGCTTGGTGGATGGTTTCATAATGAATATCCACACTTCCTTAGCTGGGATTTCTTTCTTTATAAGTGACAGAAAGTCTTATCAGGACAGTCTATTCAAAAAAAAAGATTGGGTCAAGTAAACTGAAAAATGCAGAATTAGGGCCTCAGGCATAATTGGATTTAAGACTCTGTGATCTTATCAAGAGCCAGTTTTTTTAATCTATAATTTTTTTGAAAACTTTGTTTTAGAAAAAAGGAATTGGTTTTCTTTTTTCTCTTGTGTCTACCTTCCTTGGAGTGGATTCTTCAAGTCAGCAAGATATAGGGAAATCCAGCAGCTCCAGCCACTATTCCTCTTTCCTTCTAGGTCCAGCAGGAAAAAAAAAAAAAAAGGAAAAAAAATCCTCTTTCTCAAAAGTCCCAAGAAAAATCACATTGCCTCTCTGGCTCTGCCAGAGTCCTGGCCCATCTTTGAAATAACCACTGTGGTCAGGTGAATGTAGATGCTAATTGCTTAGTTCTGGGTTGTAAGTTCCTTCCTAGAATCACTCATGGAGTCAGTGTCTCTAGAACCACACAGATTCAGAGGAGTGGAAGAGGGATACTTTTGACAGCAGATAACAGACTTGCTTATTTATATGGGTGTATTATCTCACATAACAAGAGGCCCAGAGGTAAGCAGATCTGGGTTGGTGTCTTAATTCATCTGTGTTGTTATAAAGAAATAACTGAGACTGGATCATTTATAAAGAGAAAAGATTTATTTGGCTCATGGTTCACAGGCTGTACAAGAAGCATGGTGCCAGCATCTGCATCTGGTGACAGCCTCAAGCTGCTTCCCCTTATGGTGGAAGATGAAGGGGAGCCTGTCACAGAGCGAGAGTAGGAAGAGGGAGGGGGAGAGAGAGAGAGAAGGAGAAGGAGAAGCAGAAAAAGAAAGAGAAGGAGAAGGAGGAGAAGGAAAAGGAGAAGGAGAAGGAGAAGGAGTAGGAGAAGGAGGAGGAGCTGACAGCCTCCTTTCTACAATCGGTTCTCGGAGGGGCAGGGCAGTGGGTAGGGGCAGACAAAGTGAGAATTAATTAACTCCCTTGAGAATGGCACCAAGCCCTCCATGAAGGATCCACCCCCATAATCCAAACGCCTCCCACCAAGCCCCGCCTCCAACACTGGGGATCAAATTTCAAATTTCAACATGAGACGTGGCAGGGCCAAACAAACCATATCCAAATCATAGCACTGGGTGACATAGCAGTTGGATAAATCCAAAGCTTAATAATGTCAGGGGTCTAGGTGTTTCTCTGTGGTCTCTTACTCTCATGACTATAAGATGGCTTCCATAGCTTGTTCCTCACAAGATCCTAAAGCAGGAAGGAATGGACAGGGCTTTCCTCTTGCAAGTCTCTTTCTTCTGTTTAGAAAAGGAAATCTTTTCCAGAAGTGCCCCGATGAGACTTGCCTTAATGACTCATTAGCCAAGGCTTGGTCACATGTACACCTCAAAACCTATTACTGGCAAAAGAGGTTGGGATTCTCATGATTGGCTTAGCTCTATGATGATTCATGCTCCAGGTCTGAGGATGTTAATATCTAAATATCTGGACAGATGAGAGTTCTGTTAGTAGGGAAGCTGAGTTTTAACCAGCCATGTGTGCCTGGTCCCTGAGGGAAACTGGGGAGCTTGGTTACCAGAAGGAGGCTGAGGGGACACCAGGTAGAAAAAACAATGAATGTCTATTAGAGCTAAACTGAGAGCAAAGAGAGTTCAAGACCTAGAACATACTAGGCACTCAGTGGGGAATTCACAGAGTTCAAAAACCAAATTGAGAAGAACAGGAATTGTCTCAGAGCTTTAGGTTTAAATATGGACTGGCAGAACCAACATGGACCACACAGATTATGGTAATTGCTTTGAAAAATGGTCAGAACCATCCTTGCCATCCTGCATGCCCTTTTATAACGTAACTCTGAAAGTCTTCAGGAGGTAGAGCCTTTCTCCTTCTTCTTGAATCTTAGTTGACCACTGGCTTGCTTTGATAAATATTCTACAATGAAAGTAATATTGAATGACATCTGGACTAGGCCTTAAGAAGCTTTCAACCTTCCATTTGCATCCTCTTGGAACCATGTAAGGAAGTTCAGGTTATCCAGCGGGAGGGACTGTGTAGAGAGAGAACTGCAAATCAAGTTTTGCTTTCTTGCATGATGCAGTGATTCCTTTCAGTTTAACTCTGAATCTTGTCAGGTCTCAAACGTGCCTCAGGGTCTATATGGATTTCAGGATGAAGACAGCGTAAACATGTTTGGATTATTCCAGCCCTAGAGGATAAGAGTTCCTCTCCCTAGGGTAGAATTGAGGTTGACAAACATAGCTGCTAAACAAGTGGGCAACACCATCTTGGATGTTGCAGCTCCAGCTGAGCACCCCTCTGAAAGCAGCTGCATGAGCGATCCCAGCCAATACCATATAAAGCAGAAGAACTAGCCAGCTGAGCCCAGACAATCCATACCATCCTGAGAAATAATGAATCATTATTATTTTCAGCACCTACGTTTTGGAGTGGTGTGTGACATAGCAATAAATAACCGAAACAGGAATCATCTACTTCAGCTCACTCATTTCACAGGGGATACTGAAGAGCCAGTGAAGTTAAAGGACTTGTTCAGAGCCACATAACTCATTAGTGGCAGAGGCATGGCAAGAACTTAGATTTCTGCATTCTCAACCCACTGCTCTGATCATTAAACCTGGCATAATGGCCAGGCACAGTGGCTCACACCTATAATCCCAGTGCTTTGGGAGGTGAGGGTGGGAGGATGGCTTGAGGCCAGGAGTTCAAGACCAGCCCAGCAACATAGTGAGACACTGTCTCTACAAAATAATAATAATAATTTTAAAGTTAGCCAGGTGTGGTGGCACACGCCTATAGTCCTAGCTATTCAGGGAGGCTGAGGCAGGGAGATCACTGGAGTCTAGAATTTTAAGGTTATAGTGAGCTTGCACCATTGAAGTCCAGCCTGGGTAACAGAGCAAGACCCTGTCTAAAAAAAAAAAAAAAGAAAAAGAAAAAGAAAAAAAAAAAACCTGGTATAACTATTTGCATCCAGACAAAACAGGTGTACTTGTAACTTCTGCTAATGTGGATATAAAGTAATAGCTTGCACTGAATGAGTGTTTATTATTGCTTGGCACAGGGCTAAATGCATTATCTCATTTAATCCTCACAATGAGCCTATGAAGTGGGTCTGATATGACCACCCCCTCCCCATTTTACATGTATGATAATTGAAGTTAAAGAGGCTAAATAATGTGCTCAGAGTCACCCAGCTAAGTAGGTGGTGGAGCCAGGATTCAAATTCAGATTTGTCAGGTTCTGAAATGCTTACTCTTTAGCTGTCATGCTACGCAGTTTCCACTGACTCACAAGGGCATTTTTCACTGCAGATCAAGTTTTTTTTCTTCTTGCATGATGCAGTGATTCCTTTCAGTTCAACTCTGAATCTTGTCAGGTCTCAAATGTGCCTTAGGGTCTATATGGATTTCAGTATGAAGACACAGTAAACATGTTTGGATTATTCTAATAGTTTTTCTTTACTGAGCATTTTCTCTGAGTCACTAGGACTGTTTCTAAGGAAGGAAATTAAAAGGTCTTGAGTTTTTATCCCTCAGAACTACAATCAAGACACTTCCCACTCTACCCCACCCACTGTACACTCTGCATTGAAATTTATGGACTCCTATTATCCTGAAACTACCTGTGAAGTAAGGATGAGAATTGTAAGGTTGTGCTTTGGCAAGATTGGACAGTCTTGCTGACCAAGAAGAGAGGAAAAAAAAAAAAAAAAGAAGGGAGAAGGAACAGGAAAGAAGGAAGGCACTAGCCAGAAGGAAGTTGGACCCAAGAAAGTGAAACTATTGGTCTAAGAGGATTATTGGGAGACTAGAAATCTAAGGCTAAGGCTGCCTCCCTTGGTTAGTAAGACGACTGTACATCACACTTTACCTAGGACAGTTCTGGTCTCCACCTAGTGTTCTGGCATGATTGTCAGCAGTGCTCCATTTCATTCTCAAGATATCCCAGTTGGGACAATAAGTCATATAGTGATCCTTTCAATCATGTTTCACTCTCAGCCCACCACTTCAAGTTTCAAGAAAGAAAACTAGGCACTAGATGCTATCATGAGTGCTGAGGACATCAGAGTCAACAGATACGGCCCATTCCCCCGCGGAGTTCACTGCACAGTAGGGGAGATACACGGCCACTTTACGATTTATGAAGCACAAGAACAGAGGCATTGCTGGGCACAGGGGTAGGCAGTGGTTGGGAGAGGAGATGAGGCGGTCATTACAAGACAGGGAACAGCAAGTGCAAAGCCATGGAGGCATGACAAAGCATGGCATGGTTTAGGGAACCATAGAAATGAATCACTCCTAATGCCAAATGCAATGAAAGATTCTGGACCCAAATTATTTTTCAGAAAAGGGCTATCTTATACTTGATTTCTTCCAAAGTCTCTCATTTTATGAGGTGATCTCTGGGTTACTTTATTTTAAATAAAATAAATTACCATTTAGGGAAGTAGATGAAATTAGTTGAGAAAGAGAGAGAGAGTATGTGTGTGCATGTGTGTGCATGTGCACGCATTCCTGGGCTCCCAATAATGCTTCCCAGAATAGCTGGGACTTTAAGAGGGAGCTCACTCACAACAGTCTCTCTCCATCCAGTGCTCTTTACCCCTCTGCCCTGCACAGCCTGAGAACAGGGTTTGCTAAGAGGGAGACAGGCAAAGAGAGGAAAGCAGGCACACTGAGCCCAGAGCCCTAAGGACAGAGACAGAGAGAGAGAGAGAGAGAGAGTGGCATAAAGACTCAGTATTATTCCTTGCCTGGGGTATGTCCTCAAAATCCTTAGTGGTGCTTGTCATTGTAAAGTAGCCTTTTAAAGACCACTTTTAAAAAGCCACAACATAGCACATGGCTACATTGTGGAGAATATATATATTCTCACCTATAAGGAATGGGTTTTTCTGTTTGTTTGTTTGTTTGTTTTGGTTGGTTGGTTGGTTTTGAGATGGAGTCTCGCTCAGCCCCGCCCAGGCTGGAGTGCAGTGGCATAATCTCGACTCACTGCAACCACCGTCTCCTGGATTCAAGCGATTCTCCTGTCTCAGCCTCCCGACTAGCTGGTATTACAGGCACCTGCCATCATGCCCAGCTAATTTTTGTATTTTAGTAGAGATGGGGTTTCACCATGTTGGCCAGGCTGGTCTTGAACCCCTGAACTCAGATGATCTGCCCGCCTTGGCCTCCCAAAGTGCTGGGATTACAGGCATAAGCCAACTCCCCCGGCCTATGAGGGACTTTTAAAAAATGTCCTGTTGTTATATAAAGGTATATGTATGATTTGTGATAAAAATTCCAGTGGCTGCATCATTTCGTTTCAAAAAGTCCTATATTATAAACATTGTAGAAAGCTGTGAAGATGGTATGCCTTGAAAAGCTGTGTTCTGTGACTCAAAATGTAGCTCTAGTGATGATGAAGACACTGTCAGAACTGCCTATGAAGAGTTGGAATAAACTTATTCATGAAATTTGAGACACAAAAAGAATCAACGTTTCTAAATTAATATTTTATATAATATTTAATTTAAAATATATTTAACTAAATTAATACATGAACTATTACAAGGAGACACTAGAAATTTTCAGTTATATCCCCAAACATTTATACATTCAACTTGGCAATACAAGTTTTTTTATATGATCATTTCATAAGAAAATGGGGGAATTACCTAATTTGAGGTCACCAGATGTTTCGCACATACGAAACATCCCCCTTGGTCTATGGGGAACCAAGGTGTAGAGTTGAGGGAGCTGCAAGAGATGAAGTTGGAGACGTAAACAGGTGGTCAAATCAAGGAGGACCTTGCATACCATGCTGAGTTTGCAGTAGGCAATGGAAATCTAATGGATATTCAGAAGTTGAGTGTATCTTAATTAAATTTGCATTTCGAAAGAATGATTCTGATGGTAGTGTGCATGGTGAACAGAAATAGAAGAATGTTAACATATGCTCGAAATATAAATGCACTGGCAGCACTCATGGCCGTGTTTTGCAGGTGCATCTTCAGAACATAGGAGAGGGACTGGCCCATGGAAAGTAATCAACACTTATTTTATTTATTTATTTATTTATTTATTTATTTTTGAGATGAAGTCTTGCTCTGTCACCAGGCTGGAGTGCAGTGACACGATCTCGGCTCACTGCAACCTCCACCTCTCGGGTTCAAGTGATTCCCCTGCCTCAGCCTCCCCAGTAGCTGGGACTACAGTTGCGCGCCACCACGCCTGGCTAATTTTTTTGTATTTTAGTAGAGATGGGGTTTCACCATGTTGGCCAGGATGGTCTCAATCTCCTGACCTCATGATCCACCCGCCTTGGCCTCCCAAAGTGTTGGGATTACAGGCGTGAGCCACTGTCCCCAGTCTACCAACACTTACTAAATGAATAAGTTAATGACTGAAGGAATGACCCACTCTGAAACTACCTATTCTCACTCCTCATCCCTCCCCATCAGAAGAGGCTGCCTCAGCGTTTTCAGGATGGCTCTTCCCCATTTTGACTATGTCTGTGGGCCCTCTGGTTTATCTGTGTTTCTTGAACTGAGGCCTCTTCCATCCTCAACTCCACTCCTCTAATATCTTGTCATCATTGCCTAAATAACTACTATGGCTATATGTTGTCTTAAAACTTTTCTGGAAATGTACCACTTTTAGAGAGCATACTTAGGGGAAATAAGTCACCTGTCACCTGTTCCTCACTCTCTACTCTTACCTACATCATTCTGGTACCTCCCACAATACAAATTTCTTTATTCATAGATAAGATTATAAATTGAGTCAAGATATTGAGAAAAATGCCTCACTCTATGGAGAAAAAAAGTTAAGTTAGACCCCTATCTCAAACCATATACTAAGGTAACTTCTAGATGGAACTTAATGTGAAAGGGAAAATCATAAAGATAAAGGAAGAAAATATTGGAGTGTATATGTATAATCTTGGAGTAGAGATAAACTTTTAAAACAGAATGGATTTGACTACGTCAGAACATAAGGTCTCTATTCAAAAAGGACACCACTATAGACAATGATAATGGACAGGTGACAGATTGGGAGAAGATACTTACAATATCTAAAACTGACCAGGATTAACTACCCAAAAGAAACAAGAAAATTCTATGAAAGCAATAATGAAATGTCAGAGAACTCAATCAAAAATAAGCAAAAGCAATGAACACGCTGCTCATGTAACAAGAATATAAAGAGCCATTAATCTTTATAAGTAATTGGAGACATGCAAAAATAATACAAGTTATCACTTTATACCCATTGACAAAAATTAGAAAGTCAGATAATACCAAATGTTGTCAAGGAGTGGATATCCAAGATTTTAACAATCTCAGCATTGTATTAAAAAAAAAAAGACAGAAATAGAAAGCATTTCTTAGTGCCATGTTTATGTAAGGACTAACACGTGCGTAAACAAAATAATTACACTTTTTAAAGATAGATATATACTCAAGGATATTTATCAAACACATTAGAGTGAGTTTCTGTGGGAAGAAGTTGAGGGAATGAGAGTGGGAGTCTGTAGATAAAAGAAAAATTAAATTAAATTAAAATTACATAAAATGAGATAACTTGCATAAACTAAAGACAGGTTATGATCTGAGTTGTATGATTAACTGGCCTATCTGCACCTGAGTTCCAAAATAAATGAATAAATGGAGAGAACAGGCCTTGGGGAGATTTTCCCTCATAATCCCTGATTTACAAGGGCAGTGCACTAACTGCTGAAATACAAAGACTTTAGTTACTTCCAGTCCAGAGGTGACCGCTTTTCTAACTGGAGTAATGGAAGGCAAATTTAGGGATTTTTCTCACTCCCAAAGAGGGCTGATCTCACAGATGATTAAGTGTCTGCCTCCATTCCCCGAAGCCCACTCGGGTAAAACCGAAGACCACCCCTAACAAAGCATTTTCAAGAAGAGGAGTTTGAAAACATCATTTTGCCAAAAAGAATGAGCAACACCCAGGGGTTAGGGAGCTGGCTTGGGGACCAGGCAGGAAGTCAGAGATTAACTCACAATTGACTGGATGTTCTTTTAAATCACTCTCTTGGCCTTTCGTTTACACACTGGTAAAATGGAAACTCCACTAGCAGAGACTATAGAAAGTGTCTGAAGAAAACTGAAACAACAATCAATGAAATCTTTAGAATTCTTACAGTGAATAAAATGATGAATATAAAAATGGGTATGTTATTATTGTTATAGTTACAGGAACTATTTAGCAAGTATGATACTCCATGAGTGTAATGAAAATGTCTTGATCAGGGCTTCTCTGAAGTTATCTTTACACATGCTTATTTTTTAAGGGATTGGGGTGTTTAGAGCATTGTAATGTTACCAAGAAGTGAAGAATTTGCTTGTAAGCACTGGATGAAATGAAAATATTCAGAAGGGAATTGGGCCATGGAATTATTTTGTATATCCCTCTCCAATAGGCTTCTGAGGAAAAGAGTCAGGCTCAGCCACTCAGCCATAAAGGCTTCATTCTTTATATTTTAGCAGGGCTGGGATGGGCAGGGAGATACTATATTTCACTGCACTGACTTTAATAGGATAAGATGTTAGCTAATATGATAACAGCATGAGATGAGATTCAGGTGATCTCAGGGGCTTGTTGGGGAAAATGAAATCAGTCACTGAAGTGACAGTCTAATTACATAAGAATGGGATCAGCTGAAGGGGTGCATTACCTTCCCTAAAGCAGTGGACTTTGAAATTCCACCCTGTTGTCTTTTCAATGTCTAAAGGTTTTTCTAAAATTAAATGTACTATGTTATGCCTCTTACTAAACTCGGCTCTTCTATGTGGCACAGGTGAAGGGGATAGAAATAGATTTCACACCTGGAAGGAAAAGACAGGTAAAGTTATTTAGAATCAGGCAATTAGGGGGGATATTAACCATTCAAACCACAGATGAATATGGTAATATCCAGTCTGAAAGATCTGAGTTTGAATCCCAACTCAGCTAGCTTCTGGCTGTGTAAACCTTAAGTTTTTCACCTCTCTGAACCTAGGTTTCCTCATTTTGTGTAGAGTTGAAATGTTAAAAGACTTAAGGGCTATCAGCCACGTAATAGCTGACACCTGTTTATTTAGGAATACACTATTTCTGGAAGTCTCACATGCACTCAGAATACAGCTGCAGCTGCAAACTGCCCTGTCCTCCACATCTGCCAGCTGCTGAGCGTCTTGGAGATGCCTTAGAGTCATTGCTACCTACGATGAGAAGACAACAGCAATGCCAAGTGTGATGACCAGCCCCCAAGATGACTCAAAGTTTTGGGGTAATTTGTTATTGTTTGGGCTCAGAAAATGATACCCCCAAATGAAGGCTTCAGAAGCACAAGTTTCTCTCTGACCTTCTCTAACTTTCCTGTCTCTAGCCCCTCATTCTCCCCCCGAGGCTAGCCATAGAAACTAGAATTCCTTTTTTTTTTTTTTTTTTTTTTGAGAGGGAGCTTCGCTCTTGTTGCCCAGGCTGGAGTGCTGTGGCGCGATCGCCGGCTCACCGAAAGCTCTGACCCCAGGTTCAAGCCATTCTCCTGCCTCAGCCTCCCGAGTAGCTGGGATTACAGGCATGTGCCACCACACCCGGCTACTTTTGTAAGGTGAGTCGTAGACACCTGAACCTCTTTTTCCCAAAGCCAGTCATAAAACTTAAAAGTATTACTCCAACTTTCCCCCACATTTCTGCGTAAAAACTGGCCATAAAGAAATGATCTGACTTACTTTGCTTGATTGTAGGTCATAAGACCCCCATTCCAGAGAAAGTCCTGCCCTGTGTCTAGAAGGAAGGAATGTTGCACAGAAAGGCCAAGAGGAATCTAGACAGGCAGACCCTGCTGTCTCCCCACTCAGTCTGTTAGTGTTATCAGAAAGGGGCCCCGATCTAGACCCCAAGAGAGGGTTCTTGGATCTTGCCCAAGAAGGAATTCAGGGTGAGTCCGTAATGTGAAAGCAAGTTTATTAAGAAAGTAAAGGAATAAAAGAATGGCTACTCCATAGACAGAGCAGAGGGCTGTCGGCTGCCCACTTTTATGGTTATTTCTTGATTATATGCTAAACAAGGGGTGGATTATTCATGTCTACCCTTTTTAGACCATATAGGGTAACTTCCTGACGTTGTCATGGCATTTATAAACTGTCATGGTGCTGGTGGGAGTGTAGCAGTGAGGATCTCCAGAAGTCACTCTCATTGCCATCTTGGTTTTGCTGGGTTTTGTCCAGCTTCTTTACTGCCATCTGTTTTATCAGCAAGGTCTTTATGACCTGTATCTTGGGCTCACCCTCTATCTCACCCTATGACTTAAAATGCCTAACCATCTAGGAATGCAGCGCAGTAGGTCTCACCCTCATTTTACCTAGCCCCTATTCAAGATGCAGTTGCTCTGGTTCAAACACCCCTGACATTAGCATTAGATCATACCCATTTTTCTTCAATCATATTTCTACATGGCTGTTCATACTTCATTGACCCTAAGTATAAAAATAGACAGTTTCCTCCTGTACTTTTGGGTCTTCATTCTGAAGACTCTTGTGTAGTGTAAAACTTATATTAAATAAATTTATACATCTTTTCTTCTATTAATTTGCCTTTGTTCAGGTGATTTTTCAGCAAATCTTCTGAGGGTGAAGTTTCCCCTCCCTTCCTACATTATGTAGCGATAGACAACTAACACAAATTTTATTAAAAAGAATAGTTTTTCCATAACAAAAACCTAAAATGTTGGAATGGTTTTAGAACTGAGCAGAGGGTAGAAGCTGGAAGGACTTTGAGGACAATGTTAGTGAAAGACTAGAGTCTTTGCCGGATGCAGTGGCTCACGCCTGTAATCCCAGCACTTTGGGAGGCAGAGGCAGGCACATCACCTGAGGTCGGGAGTTCGAGACCAGCCTGATCAACATGGAGAGACCCCATCCCTACTAGAAATACAAAATTAGCCGGGCGTGGTGGCTCATGCCTGTAATCCCAGCTACTTGGGAGGCTGACGCACGAGAATCGCTTGAACCCTGGAGGCGGAGGTTGCGGTGTGCCGAGATCACGCCATTGCACTCAGCCTGGGCAACAAGAGCGAAAAACACTAGAGCCTTTGTTGGTGAGAACTTAAAGGGAAATGAGGAACATGTCTTTGGAAACTGGAGGAAAAGGGTCCTTGTTATGTAGTGGCAGCAGTTTAGTAACATTGTCACCTGCAGTAATGTGCAAAGTAGAAATTGTGCCTAACCAGCTGAGTGTTCTAGCTAAGGATATTTCATGGTAGACTGTTGAAGGTGCTAACTGATGTTTTCTTGCTGATTATAGCAAAATGTGAAAAGAAAGAGATCATCTAAAGGAAGGACTTAAAAAAAAAATGCGGAACTTGCAAGTTTTGAAAATTCCCAGCTTCCCCAGATGGCAAATGATGCTACTGTGAAAAAATGGCTCCCAGGCAAAGAAAAACTCCAGGACATTCCCAGCAAAACATCATCAAATGATGAAGGTAAGAGTGCGGCCATAAAATCCTTTGTTCAGACCTCAAAAGGATCTATAGCAGTGATTCATAGAATCATTCAAACAAACCATAGAGCTTGGAGGAAATTTATAGTGTTGTGCTCTAGCAGTTTCACTGAGGGACTCTACAGAGTAAAGAAGGGTTTATCTTGAAAAGAGCTATATGTATAATTTTTGTCCAATGGTATGAACCCCAATTTGATTTATAGAAGATCCACAAAGCTTTCAAAACAATTCTTTGGCAGAAGCACTGCCAACATGGACACACAGACAGAGTACAAAATGAAAAGTAGCCTTTGGACCTCCTAAATCCTGCTTGTAGTAAGCAAATTGATACAATTACACAGCTGCAAACATGAACTACTTTTAATGGAAAAGGAAAGATGACTCAGAGAGTGGAATCAAGAGCTCAACGGGTGAAATAAAAAGCCATGGGGATTCATTCCTGAACAAGGAGTAGGTTTGAACCCTAATCAAACAGCTTCCAACATGTGTCTACCTGGATTTAAGGATTCTATGGGCCAGTGACTTCTCAGGCCTCCTGTCTTTCCTCCTTTCTGAGCAGGACTGTCTGTACCACTTATCTTATTTATTTTTTTTTAGACAGAGTATTGCTCTGTCACCCAGGTTGGAGTGCAGTGGTGTGATCTCAGCTCACTGCAACCTCCGCCTCCCGGGTTCAAGCGATTCCCCTGCCTCAGCCTCCCGAGCAGCTGGGATTACACGCATGCACCACCACACCTGGCTAATTTTTGTATTTTTTTAGTAGAGATGGGCTTTCACCATGTGGGCCAGGCTGGTCTCCAACTCCTGATCTCAGACGATCCACCCGCTTGGGCTCCCAAAGTGCTAGGATTACAGGCATGAGCCACTGCGCCCAGCCTGTACCAGTTATCTTAAACCTGTCCCACCATTGCATGTTGGGGTGTGGGAGACATAGGCATTCAAATGAACTATACTTGAGGAGCTGCACTTAAAACACTATACCAAAGTGTTTCATCCACACCTGGTCCCAATTTAGATGACAGGACTCCAGACTTTGAGCTGATAATATAATGGGTTGAGACTTTTGGGGACCTTGGGAAGAAGCGAGTGTATTTTGCATTTGGGAGATACGTGAATCATTGGTGACCAAAGGGCAGAGTGTGACAGCCAACCTCCAAGATGGCCCCAAAGATTCCCATCTCTTGGTATTCAAGCCCTTGTGCAGTTTCTGCCCACACTGAATAGAGCTAATCTCTAACCAATAAGCTATGTACGAAATGATGGCATGTGACTTCTGAACTTAGGTCATAAAAGACATTGCATCTTCCATCTTGCCCTCTCTTGGATCACTTGATTTGTGAGAATTCAACTGCCCTGTCTTGAAGACATTCCAGCAGCCTTATAGAAAGTGGTGAGGCCTTTTGCCAACAGCCATGTGAATGAACCATCTTGGAAGCAAATTCTACGTTTGTAGGTAAGCCTTCAAGTGACGATAGCACAGCCAACATGTTTACCAAAATCTCTTGAAAGACCCTAAGTCAGAACCACTCAGCTAAGTCACTCCCAGAGTCCTGGCTCACAGAAATTATGTGAGATAATAAATGTTTATTGTTTTAAGCTGCTACATTTTGATGTCAGTTTCTATGTAGCAATAGGTTAATACAACAAGGGTGCTATTTGTGGACACTCCCAAAGATACTAATTCCTGGGGAATCAGATGGTTCGGATTTCTCTGCAGAGGGGTACAGAGATCTGCCTCATTGAGTCTGCCACACCTTGTCACCAGAAATTTATGAAGTCCCTTTTTAATAGTTTAATCTGGCCAGGTGTGGTGGTTCACACCTGTAATCCCAGAACTTTGGGAGGTCGAGGCTGGTGGATCACTTGAGTCTAGGAGTTCGAGAGCAGCCTGGGCAACATGGCAAAACCCCATCTCTACTAAAAATACTAAAGTTAGCTGGGCATGGTGGCACACACCTGTAATCCTAGCTACTTGGGAGGCTGAGGCAGGAGAATCGCTTGAACCCGGGAGGCAGAGTTTGCAGTGAGCCAAGATCATGCCAACGCACTCCAGCCTGGGCAAAAGAGCAAGACTCCATCTTAAAAAAAGAAAGTTTAATCTGTCTGCCTCTAAGACCCTCTCTCCACAGAGTTCTCAAGAAGAATTGTAAAGTGTCAGATACTGAACTGCACAGTATTATATTTTAACTTTCTGTCAGGTAACATTAAGAAGAAACAGTTAATAACAATAATGATGACATGACTCCCCTTCCCCTCATCAAAGACCCTGGATACAACAATGTCCTTTTAAGATATTGAAAAGGCCAGGCCTGTGGCTCACACCTATAATCCCAGCACTTTGGGAGCCTGAGGTGGGAGGATCACTTGAGTCCAGGAGTTCAAGACCAGCCTGGGCAACATAATGAGACTCCGTCTCAAAAAAAATACCAAAACAAGTAGAGGGGCTTAGTGGCTCATGCCTGTGGTCCTAGCTACTTGGGAGGCTACTTGGGAAGACTGCTTGAGCCCAGGAGGTTGAGGCTGCAGTGAGCTGTGATTGCACCACTGCACTCCTGCCTGGGCAACAGAGAGAGATCCTGTCACCAAAAAAAAAAAAAAAAAAATTAAAAATTATTTTCATTGAAAAAAAGACTTTCTAAATGTGAGAACGTTATGTTTGTAAAGGCTAAGTTGTTTCCTTTTAAGCCTGGGGGCGGACAGGAGTAGAAATAACCAAGCAAGGCACACTTCTCACTAGGTATATTAATGTTGATGTTTGAGTTGTCATTTGTTGAATTTTTTTTTTCAGAATGGTGCATCAATTCATGTTTCAAAAGCAGACACAGAAATAATTTCCAGAGAAATGAGCCAGGGGAAAACAGAAATGTGTATGGAATTGGAACAAAATAAACCTGATTTTTTTCAACATTCTATAGAATTGTTCTGAGGTTAAAAAGAACGGTTTCTAAAAAATAAATATCTAACAAAAGCTGCACAAAGATTAGGCATACATTATCCATGGAGACACTAAAAACTATTAAAAATTTTTTTTACCCCACCTCATCCCCTGGTATGTTTGAGGAAAGCATCTGGAAATTCTAACTCAAAATCATCTGAGGGAATCAATGTAAAACAGACACCATTCCATCCCCTTTCATTCTTCTTAACACACCTCAGCCTCTCCCTTGACTAGATAAAAACGGAATTTTCCCTCTCCCAAATACAGTGCAAAACAAAAACTCTTCTGTGAATGGAGAGACATAGATATGGGGTAGAGGTGGAGACTTGGCTACATTACCAGCAGCCAGCCGAAAATGCCCTATGTGTGTAAAATATGTTCCTTCAAAGGGGCATTGTGAGCACTAAATACAATTTGTGCCAAAAATAATAATGAAAGCTTAGTGAATACAGTGCAGGCATCGTTACATTTAATCCACAAAACTACCCCATGAGGTAGATATTTACCGTTCTTTTCACTTTACATCTTTTTTAAAAAGTGGAAAACAAAATGATGAATTAACTTGTCCGTGGTCATAAAACTCATAGGTAGTGGCATCAGGATTTGGGGATCATCGGGCAAAGGATCTTCCAAAACCGGCTTTTAAAGAGCCACAAAAAGATGTAGCCGGGTTCTTGGCACTACAGTACTGCTTTATAAACAACAGTTCCCTTCCTTTCTCTTAGAGCCCAATGGGAATCTAGAGGGACACCTTACATAAAGGAAAATGACTGCAACCTGGACCTGTCACTCGACAAATACGGCCTTTCCCCACCTCACTTCACCTGACATCTCTGCCCAACCCAAGGCAGCTCTCAGAAAACCGCACAGAGGTTACCACCCCAGAAATTCTGAGATCCTAGGAGGTACGAATGCAAATAGACAAAGCACAGTATTGCTTCGGATCGAAAATATTTGTTTGCTCATCCTGACTCCGATTCCCCGAGCCTAGAACAAACATAGCCCTTCAGCACTCAGGAAATCCCAAGAGGTCAGGTTCAGTCTGGTAAACAACACTGTCCGGGCACCTTGCAGAACACTGGGGACTGTGACGGGCGGCGACAAATTGGTACAAGAGAGACTGAAATGCACAGGGACACCAGCCTAGTGGCCTTGAAAACTCAGGTTGACACTTCCAGGGAGGGAATGGGGGAGGCGGAGCCCAATTCCTGCCTCTGGAGAGAGTAAGAGACTTCTCCCATCCTCCTTCTCTCTCCTCCTCCTCCAAGGCATGCTGAGATTTGGAGCGGAGGAGCTGAGCCCCGCGGGAAAAACAGAAAAGGGTCATTGCCACTTTAAATGACTCAGGAAGTAAAAGGAGGCCTCCTGACGGGGAAAGGGAAAGTGGAACCGGGGCGGCGCGGGGGCCGGCGGCGGCCGCGATCTCGCCCGGGTAGCGGGAGGCTGAGCGGGCGGCGCGACGCGGGGGCCGACGGGGGCGCGGGTGGCCGCGCCGGAAGTGCCCTGCGCGGCAGAGGAAGCGCAGGGACAGAGCGGAGCAGGCCGAGCCGGCGGAAAGGCTCTTTGCTGCTCCGCCCGGGCAGGGGCTGCCGCGGCCCCAGGTCCCTCTTCGAGACGCGGCGCGGTCCAGGCGGGCGGCGACTCCCTAGGAAGGGACCCGGGGCGGGAGGAGGAAGTGAGGAGGCCGCGCGGAAGGAAGGCGGCGAGCCCCGAGGCCCCGAGGCCTTGGCCGCGTCACAGCACCCACATGGCCTCTGGAGTGGGCGCGGCCTTCGAGGAGCTGCCTCACGACGGCACGTGTGACGAGTGCGAGCCCGACGAGGCTCCGGGGGCCGAGGAAGTGTGCCGAGAATGCGGCTTCTGCTACTGCCGCCGCCATGCCGAGGCGCACAGGCAGAAGTTCCTCAGTCACCACCTGGCCGAATACGTCCACGGCGCCCAGGCCTGGACCCCGCCAGCTGACGGGGAGGGGGCGGGGAAGGAAGAAGCGGAGGTCAAGGTGGAGCAGGAGAGGGAGATAGAAAGCGAGGCAGGGGAAGAGAGTGAATCGGAGGAAGAGAGCGAGTCAGAGGAAGAGAGCGAGACAGAGGAAGAGAGTGAGGATGAGAGCGATGAGGAGAGTGAAGAAGACAGCGAGGAAGAAATGGAGGATGAGCAAGAAAGCGAGGCCGAAGAAGACAACCAAGAAGAAGGGGAATCCGAGGCGGAGGGAGAAACTGAGGCAGAAAGTGAATTTGACCCAGAAATAGAAATGGAAGCAGAGAGAGTGGCCAAGAGGAAGTGTCCGGACCATGGGCTCGATTTGAGCACCTATTGCCAGGAAGATAGGCAGCTCATCTGTGTCCTGTGTCCAGTCATTGGGGCTCACCAGGGCCACCAACTCTCCACCCTAGATGAAGCCTTTGAAGAATTAAGAGTAAGTATTGGGCCTTCAGAGCATAAGCCTAGGGGTCAGGACACCTGGGTTTCAACTCAGGTGGCCTGGCTGTGACCACATTCGCTTTCACTGGGTCCCTAAGAAGCTAGTCTTTCCAACTTTTTGGGAGCAGTTCTTATTCACCCTTTTTGGTTAAACTCTTTTGAGAATCTGATGAAAGTTCTGGACTCTGACCTGAGAAAATACACACACAAAATCTAGTATACAATTTCTAGAAAACTGCAAGTTTCTGGTCTGTGGATCCCAGGTAAAGCATTTCTTGGGAGTTTTGACCCCACTTAGGCCAATTTCCACAGCATCACTATTGTTGAAACTGGTGCTTTGTGCTAGGGCTCTTGATAAGGCAATCTTTTTGCCTACTTGAAAACATGGGAAATAGGCTTTTGCCACATGAATCCAAGCAAGTGATACGTCTGCATCGAAAAGACTAACAAAATAGTTTTAATAGTAACTTCATATGTGCCCCGAGTTCATTTTAGATTCTTCGTGTTTGAGACTTAGTACAAAAGGAGGGTAAGAAGATGGAGGCCAAATTGGGGTGGGAGTGGAAGTTCCCGTGTCCTCTGTCTGGATCTTTGTCTGTCGTGGACCTTACTGGTCCCCCAGAACAGTGGACACTTAGGAAATATTTGTTGAATGAATGAATTTGCAGACGATGCGCCTTTTATTCATATTGTGGATGTTTACTATCATTGAGAGAAACTGCTGGTGTTAATCGGGGAGGGAGGGGAAATTTTGAGTGGAGTGATCAGTTCATTAAGTAATCTGTATTAGTGAACATTGTCATGTTATGGTGACTTTTGCTTCCCTGAATAGGGAATAGCTGGTATTGGGATAACAAATACCTTGAGAGTGAAGATCCTCTGTATTAGGTTTTCCCTTTTTTAGTCCCTATTTATAATTGTAAAATGCACATTCAGAAAATGTGTAAAAACTTACAGTCTAACAAATAATTATAAAACAAATACTGAGGTAGTCTCCATCCAGATTAAGAAATAGAACATTACTAGCAATATTGAAGCCTTTCCCCCATACCTTTTCCAATTATAACCATCTCTCTTCTGCATAAGTAAGCATAATCTTGACTTCTGTGATCATTTTCTTGCTTACCTTTATGCTTTTACTCCATATGTATGCATTCCTAAACTTATTTGAACTTGACACTATGGGTATCATATTTTTATCATGCATTCTTCTGGGTTTTGCTTCATTTTCTCAATGTTGTGTTTGTGAGAGTCATCCTATGAGTGGCTGTAGTTTATTCACTTTCATTACTATTTCGAGTTCCATTTTATGAGTATGCCACAAGTTATCTATTCTGTCATAGATGGTCATTTGATTTGTTCCCAGGTTTGGGAGCGTCGGGCTGTTACAAACAATGTCAGTGTAAGTATTCGTGGTCATGTCTCGGTGTACATTTAACATAAGTGGAATATAAACGCAGGAGTGAAATTGCTGTGTCAGAAGCTATGCATATCTTCAGTAATACTACATGTTGCCAACTATTTTCCAGAGTGGTTGTACCAGTTTGAATCACTATGAAGAATATATGAGAGTTCCTGTTGCTCTGTATCTTCAAAACTTGCTATTACCGTATTTTTCATTTTTGTCAATCTTGTGGCTATGTAATGGTATTTTATTGTGGTTTTAATTTTCATTCCTCTGATTGCTAATGACTTTGAGGATCTTTTATATTTCCTCTGTGAAGTACCTAGTCAGTTCTTTTGCCCATTTTTCTATTGAGTTGTCTTTTCTCATTATATGAGTTTATATATATATATATATATATTTTATTTTTTATTTTTTGAGATAGAGTCTTGCTCTGTTGCCCAGGCTGGAGTACAGTGGCTAGATCTCAGCTCACTGGAACCTGCGCCTCCCAGGTTCAAACGATTCTCCTGCCTCAGCCGTCTGAGTAGCTGGGATTACAGGCACACACCACCATGCCCAGCTAATTTTTGTATTTTTTTTTTTAGTAGAGACGGTTTTGCCATGTTGACCAGGCTGGTCTTGAACTCCTGACCTCAGGTGATCTGCCTGCCAAAGTGTTGGGATTATAGGTGTTAGCCACCGTGCCCAGCTATATATTTGTTTCTGATTTTTGTTTTTGTTCTTTCTATGTGGGTTGCAAATATCTTCTATGTGGTTTTTCTTTTTAAAAAAGTTGTGCCTTGAATAGAAGCTCTTCATTTTAATGTGGTAAAACTTATCAGTACTTTTCCTTATGGTTAGTGCTTTTTGTGTCTTGTTCTACTTAGTACTGATTTTTGTGTAGTAGAAGTAGGGGCGCAATTTCATTTTTTCTCCATACAGATAGCCAATTGCTGTTGCTGTATTTATTGAAAAGCCCTTCCTTTGTGCACTGATTTGCTGTCCCACTGTCATATATCAAGTGCCCATAATGTGTGTGAATGTGTTTCTTGGTTCTTCTGTTCTCTACCATTTATCTGTTAGTATATCCTTGTGTGAACAGCATGTTTTCTCAGTTATCATCCCTTTATAATATGTCTTAATATCTGGTAAAGCAGGTCCTTCCATCTTGTCCTACAAGAGTGTGTTGGCCAGTTTTGGCCCTTTACATTTCTTAGAATCATAGTATTAAAAAGCCTGCAGGAGTGTTTTTGGATATTAAATTTATAAGCCAATATAGGGAGAATTAATATCATTACAACATGAAGTCTTCTGATTCATTCATTTAGGTCTTTTTTATTGCTTCGCAGTAAAGTTTTATATTTTTTTCCTGAAAGATTTTTCACATCATTGTAAAATTTATTCCTAGATACTTCATAATTTTATAGTATTGTAGAAGATATGAGCCAGGCACAGTGGCTCACACCTGTCAGCTATATGGAAGGCTGAGGTGGGAGGATTGCTTGAGTCTAGGAGTTTGAGGCTGCAGTGAGTTATGATCCTGCCACTTCCCTCCAGCCTGGTCGACAGAGCAAGACCCTATCTCTAAAATAAAAATAAATGGTTTTAAGTTTTGTTTTCTAATTGAATATAAGAATGTGATTAACTTTTATATATTGATTTTTTTGTAATCTGTCTGCTGAATTATCTTACATATCCTAATAATTTATCTGTAGATTTATTCTACATACTTGATTGTATTTGTGAAGAGAGATACTTTTTGTTTGTTTCTTTTCAATCCTTATATCTGTTATTTGTTTTTTCTTGCCTTACTGCATTGGATAGCACCCTGAATATTATGTTGAATGGATGTGATTGGTGGGTATTCTGGCCTTGTTCCTAGTCTAGCAATGATTGATAACATTGCACAAATAAGTGATATGTTCTATGGTTTTTGAAAATAGATATGTTTTATCAGTTTAAAAAAATTCTAGTCCTGGTTTGCTAAGTTTTTCTGAATTTTGATTGGTTACTTAATATCAAATGCTTTTTTTGCATCTTTTGGGATCATGTGATTTTCTCTTTCACTGTGTTATGATGATGAATTACATTAATTGATTTACTTATTAAAGTTAATTTTAAAAATCAGTGATATGTTCATATGCCTCAAAAGCCTGTGCCCTTTTCACCTGATTCTTCTACCGGCTGTTGGTAACTACCTGTTTTTTTCTTAGAAACAGGATCTTACTCTGTTGCTCAGGCTGGAGTGCAGTGGTGAGCATAGCTCACTGTAATCTCAAATTCCTGGGCTTAAGCAGTCCTCCCACCTGAGCATCCTGAGTTACTAGGACTACAGGTGTCCTACCATGCCTGGCTAACTCTATTTTTTTATTTTGTAGAGATGGGTGTCTTGCTATGTTGCCCAAGTTGGTCTTGAACTCCTAGCCTCAAGCAGTCCTCCCGCCTCAACCTCCTACAGCTGTGGGATTACAGGCTGTGCCTGGCCAATAACAATTTTTATTAGTTTTTTGGTTACCCTTCAGGTGTGTGTTTCTGCAAATATAGGTGTGTGCATATATATGGTCTTACTTTCATCTCTTCGTATTTTTGTATTTTATAATTAAAGCAGAAAGACTAGCATTTCTGGGATATCCTTGACCCAACTTGGTCATAATGAAGTAGCCTTATGTTTTTGGATTTGGCTTATTAATAATTTATGTAGTTTTTTTTCATTTATATTTATGGGAGAAATTGGCCTATCATTGTTCTTTTACTGTTCTCATGAGATTTTGCTATCAAAGTTTGGCTTCATAGTCTGAGGCAGAGTGTGGTGTTTCTTATATATTCTTTCTCTCTTTTAATGGTCTGGAAGTATATGTGAAAGATTGAAATATTTCTTCCTAGAGTGATTGGTAGAACTGACCATGGAAGCCATCTATTCCTGGAGAGAGTGAAGGGGGAAGGGAGAGTTGGTTTATTATTGGTGCTTTGTTTTGTTTTGTTTTGTTTTTTGGTTTTACATTTTTTAACTGATCACCAACATTTTATTATTATTTTTAGTTTCAAACTTTTAAGTTCTGGGGTACATGTGCAGGATGTGCAGGTTTGTTACATAGGTAAACATGTGCCATGCTGGTTTGCTGCACAGATCATCCCATCACTTAGGTATTAAGCCCAGCATCCATTAGCTATTCTTTCTGATGCTCTCCTTCCTCCCACCCCCTATACACTGACAGGCTCCAGTGTATGTTGTTCCCCACCATGTGTCCATATGTTCTCATCATTCAGCTCCCACTTGTAAGTGAGAAGATGTAGCATTTGGTTTTCTGTTCCCTGCATTAGTTTGCTGAGGATAATGGCTTCTGGCTCCATCCATGTCCCTGCAAAGGACATGATCTGATTCCATTTTATGGCTGCATAGTATTCCATGGTATATGTACCACATTTTCTTTATCCAGTCTATCACTGATGGGCATTTAAATTGATTCAGTGTCTTAGCTACCGTGAATAGCACTGCAGTGAACATACACGTGCGTGTATCTGTATAATAAAATGATCTATTTTCCTTTGGGTGTATACCCAGTAATGAGATTGCTGGGTATTATTGTTTTACATAGTATTTTTGACTATGGACTCAATTTCTTTAATAGTCATAGGTCTGTCTAGGTTGTCTTATTTTTTCTTAGGTCAGTTTTGATAAATTACATTTTCTCAGACGTTTGTCCATTTTATGTAAATTTTCAAATATGCTAGTATAAATTTGTGAATCCTAATTCTTTTTTTTTCATTCTGTAGCTGTCTTAGCTATTCCTTTAAGAACTGTAGGCATATTGATTGATAATCTGCCTCTGATAATTCTAGTATATGAAGACTTTGTGGACCTCTTTTTGCTGCTGTTTTTATTTTTTCATGTTTCATGTTTTTATTTCTTTTTGTGCTGGGTTCTGTGTAGCTGTGTAGCTTCTCATTGCCTTTTAAAAACTGCTTATGGGACTTTTCCAAATCTTGCATGAAGCTGCATACTTCGAGAGAGGATTTGAGTTTGATTCCGCTAAGGCCTGAGAGTACAACTTGTTTAGAGTCCCCTTCTACTAAATTAATTTCTTGAGGTTTCTTGGACCAAACTTTCAGGAGGACCTTGCCCACATCTTAGAGATTTTCTTTCATTTTTTTCCCCCTCTGTGTTTTGTTAACCTCTCTACCTTCCCTTTTGGATGTTTGGATAGTGACAAGTTTAGTTTGCTTTTACTCTGAGATTTTTAGCAGAGTGAAAAGGTGAGAGGGTCCCAAGTCTATATGGAAAGGATCCCCTTTATTTATTTATTTATTTATTTAGAGACGAAGTTTCGCTTTTGTCGCCCAGGCTGGAGTGCAATGGCTCCATCTTGACTCACTGCAACCTCCACCTCCCAGATTCAAGTGATTCTCCTACCTCAACCTCCTGAGTAGCTGGGACTGCAGGTGCCCACCACCATGCCCAGCTAATTTTTTGTATTTCTAGTAGAGATGGGGTTTCACCATGTTCGCCAGATTGGTCTTGAACTCCTGGCCTCAGGTGATCCACCTGCCTTGGCCTCCCAAAGTGCTGGGATTATAGGCATAAGCCACCACACCTGGCCAGAAAGAATCTCCTTTAAATGGTTTTTCTGTTTGTTTGTTTGTTTGTTGTTGTTGTTGTTGTTGAGATAGAGTCTCATTCTGTTGCCCAGGATTGAAAGCAGTAGCACAATCTTGGCTCACTGTAACCTCCGCCTCCTAGGTTCAAGCAGTTCTCCTGCTTCAGCCTCCCAAGTAGTAGGGACTACAGGTATGTGCCACCACGCCCGCCTGATTTTTTGTAGTTTTAGTAGAGACTGGGTTTCACCATGTTGGCCAGGCTGGTCTCTAACTCCTGACCTCAAATGATCCACTCGCCTTGGCTTCCCAAAGTGCTGGGATTACAGGCGTGGGCCACCATGTCTGGCCATCCTTTAAATGTTTTACTCTGAGCATGCCATAGGCTTTGCTTTCTGTTATCCCATACTCCCCTCACACCTCACTTTCTACTAACCAAATGCACAGCCTAGTTTCTTGGGCTCAGTATATGTTCTCAGATCAAGAACTGCTTCGTGTACTCTGCTTTTCGTAATGTTAGAACATTCCTAACTGAACTATAGACTTTACTGAATGTCACTAGTTTTTCCTCTTGATTAATTCTGTACCACAATTCTATCCAGGACTTCACATTCCATTTCCTTGTTTTGGATGATCTTGATAGTATTAAGTAGTGCTAGTCAGGTATTTTGTAGAATGTTCCTTGATTTGGATTTGTCTAGTGTTTTTTCTTATGGTGAAACTGGAGTTACAAGGTTTTGGGAGAATATAATCTTTTACGCTTTGTTTTTTACACTTAGTATGTCTTGGAAATCACTCCATAGATTTGCTTCATTCTTCATGTATAGCAGCTGGAAATACTCCATTGAGTGTCATTAAATTCTTAATTTAAGATACCGTGTTTTTCAACTCTAGAATGTCAATTTGGTTATTTTTTTAGAGATCTATTTCTCTGGATCTTTTTGGGAATCATCCTTGATTATATATTATATTTTTCTGATTCTTGTCATGTCTCACAGTTTTTCATTTAATGCCAGATGTTGTGTTTGAAGGAATTGTAAAGACTGGAGTAATATTTTCTTTATTCTCCTCAGAAAGAGCATGACATTTGCTCTATTAGGTAGCTAGGGTGAGAAGCTGCTCATTTTGATTCAATAAAGATATGAGCTTGATGGCAGCTCTAGTTTCAGTTCTCTGGTTTCAAATGTTTTGAGTGCAATGTACATTTACTTATTGGCAAGAGAATATCTTGGAACAGTAAAAGTGGCTTAGTGGGATGATGGGCAAAAGAAGAGGATTGTTGTTATACTGCATTCATTCATTCAGCAAGTATTTATTGAGAATCAACTGAGTTTAGGTACTTTCTAAGTATTGGGAATATAGCAGTGAACAAAATGAAAGTCTGTACTTCTGTCAGAGCTTACATTCTGTTGGAAGGAAGTAGAAAAGAACAAATAAGCAAACGTGTAATAAGTATTATAAATGAAAAGTACAACATAATACAGGATTAGAGAGGGACAGGAAATATCCTCGCTCTACCACTTTTTGACCTTAGGCCAGTTATATTATAGTTTGTTCTTGTTTCTGTATTTCTAAAATGGGCATAATGATAAGAAATAAAATAGAACTTTTGTGAGAATGAAATGTCTTTGTGGGTGATTAAGAGACTTTAACAATGCTTAACACGTTAGTGCTCACTAAATGTTAGCTCTTCTTTTTATTATTAATATAAGGAGGCTAATTATACAAGTTTAAAATTGAGAGGAATTTGTACAATTTATGTTTTGATACCTCAGTGTTTAGCCAGGCTGTCAGTGGCTGGTATTGGCAATAGAAGGCCAAGTTCTTGCCAAAGTCTGCTGACATTTAGAGAAAAAGCAAACTTCAGAGTAGGCCAGAATGAGCAGAAAAACAGGGTGATCCTACAGCAAGAGGGGATTAGGGATGGAGACAACCTGCTAGGCCAAATGGACTGAGTGAACCTCTTGAAGGGGAAAGATCAGCATTTAGTCACTTGAAGTACTGTTCTTTCTTTTCTCCTGGACGTTGCTGTATTGCAGTTTTGGTCAGTGGCATTTGGTCTCCAGCAGATTTTGTGGGTCGAAGTTTGAACTGAGCCTAGTCTTTAGCTTTATCCTAGAAAAATAGTTATGCAGCCCAATTTATGACTTCTTACCTGAGTCATGACTTGTCATCTCAGATATGTGGGATTCTCTTACTCTGACCATAATTTCTGTCTATGAAAATGGGTCACTGGATCTGACAAAGGAGCTTGATCTGGCTTATGGATTTATTCATATGAAAATTCTTACATTGTCAAGGGAATTTGCATTCAGAGCTACATTTAATGAATTTTTATGTTGAACAATAAAAGTGCTTTAGATATACTCAGTAGTCTAGTAATTTTTAAAATTATTTTGAACACAACCTACAGTAGAAGAAATATATTTTATACTGTGATCTCCTTTATACACACAGCCACCCACTACACATACCCTTTTAACTCAAATGGAACACCATTTGCCTTACTACATACGATATGTTCTGTTTCTCTTCTATTCTGTTAAAAAATTCTGGACACTCCCACTAAATTGATTTCATGGTACACTAATGTGTCATGTCCTGTGGTTTGAAAACCACTTGTCTAGTTTACCCCAAGATCACCTGAAGAAAAGGTAGAGTCTTACAAAGTGGCAAAGGGAGAAGTGGTTGGCAGAATTCAGTAAATATATAGCATTTGTGGAGTTCTTAACATGGCTTTTCTAGACAGATCCAAAGGGTTTTAAGACACACCCTTTGCTTTTAAGATGGATATTTGGGGAGAATGTTTGGTTAAGTGATAAGAGGAACAACTGCTTGGGGAGTGACTGAGGAACATTGGTGTCTGGGTGAATGGGAGGATATAGCTGTGATTCTCGAGGGGCTGGAGGTATGCCATAGTGTATTCCATAGTGGTCAGTGAATCTGGCTTTTCAGTCAGCTCATAGAAGAAGCTCTCACAGGGAGACAGAAGGTTGAAGGTTTGCTGTAATGTATCTATTTATATTTTTTATTTTTTATTCTTGCTGAAGAGATATAGGTCACCTTCTAATTAGAGTTTGTAGCACTGGCATACATAGTGGTTCAACCAGTGTCTTATTTATTTGTACAGAAGAAGACAAAAGCTAAGACCAAGGTAAAGGGGATGGCAAGCTGTCATTAGTTGGAGCCACCCCTGCATAGTTCTGTAGAAAGTTTATGTGAGGCCTGCAGTTCTGGGATTTCCAATCAAAATGTACTTTCTTAACCTGTAAAAAGTCTTGGAAGTATGCAGTGAACTAGACAGATAGGGCTCTAGCTTTTTGGAATTCACTCTCTACAGTGGGAAAGAAATAGTAGAGTAATTTTGGATGGTGTTATATGCTATGAAAACAATAAATCATGGTAATGTAAGAATGAGTTGGTGTGGCAGGATAGGTTACTTTTTGATAAGATGTGTTATAGAAGGCATCTCTGAGCATATGACATTGGGCGGAGACCTGAATTATGACATCCTGTGAAGATCTAGGGAAATTTTCTTATTGTGTTACCATTCGATGCTACTGTATAGAGTCCAGTGATTTTATTCATGGCAGAGACAATTGGTTTGGTGTATATGAACAACTCCTTATAGAAGGGTTAGTTGGCTCTGTAAATGAGAGAATGGCATTGTTCTAGCAATTGAATGTGTTGTTAGCACAGATGAAAATACTGCTCTATGGAGGGAATATGAGATTATTTTACATTAGTTAGATTTTTCAGGGGATTTAACATTGATGGTGATAGAGCTTCATTAAAGAACTAGAGTGCTTAGCCAGTGGTCTGAACAATCCACTTTTGAGAGAAAAGGTCCAGGCTTTCTCTATTCTCTCTCCTAAAAGTCTGGTACCCTCTTTTTCTCTTTCCTGGCCTTTCAATCAAAATAGGATGAGTTCATAGGCATTTTATGCTGTTAGGCAATTGATTTTTTGGGTAAGGTTGCTGATGCAGTAGGCTTATTCTTAGGCTCCTCTGGTGATAAAGGACTCTTGAGCCTCTGTCACCATTGTCTTGACCACAACTCTTGACAGGGAGGTTGCCCTGCCTGCCTGTTCATTGACATACCCACCTTTTCTCTCTGCTTGCATCTAACCCTGAGAAGCCAGAGATTCATCTGTATCATGAATCTCTCCACTTTCATCTAACCCTGAGAAGTCTGAGAAGCCAGAGATTCATCTGTATCAGTGCCTCGTATGTGTTCTGCTTGAAGTTATAGTTCAGTCTGAGAGGACCAGCTGAGTTTCCTGCTCTTATTATTGTTTTAATATTCAGAACCAGGGGCTAAACTTGTTAGGTGGCAGTAAGGAACACAGATGCTCATGGACCTTTCAGAATAGGAGACGTATTATAGACAATGGATGAAACAGAAGCTTTAGTCTTGATATGGGGAGTAGAGATGAGAATGGGGTAAGAAATGCAGAAGCCTGGCTCTGGGAGAGTTGAATCTTGTGTGTGTGAGTGGGGGAGAGAGAGAGAGAATTTGCGTGTGTGTGTGTGTGTGTGTGTGTGTGTATACTCATGCGCACACGTGTTTGCATGTATGTATATATCACTATGATAGGATCAAGCCAACATTTCATCAGGTGCAAAAAAAATCAATATTGATGCCCTTTTTAAATGTCAGAAAACTGATCAAGAATGAAAAAACCAAAACCAACCAATCAAACAAAATTTCCCAAATATACCAAAGGCTCAATCCACAATTTACAGCAAATAACTCTATGGGCAGTGACTTTGATGTATACTATAATGTGCTAGATTATTTTTGTTGAACATTTATATATTAAACCCACTTCAGGTGGGTTTAGTTAGTTTTTGGTAAGGTAATAATTGGTTTTTAACATCAATAAGAAGATTAGCAAATACATTCATTATAGTATGTCCAAACTATAACATATAGCTGGCTTTCATTTTAGAGAATGATATTTTATTTGTTTAAACTAATTTTATTCATCTGAATAATTTTGGAGCACTTATTATGGTGAACTGTGTGGTGGATACTAAGAAGAATAAGCAAAGTTTCCAACTTCAGGAAGCTTACAGCCTAATAGGAAAGAGAGTCTTTTCACATGCTTATTTGTGTGTATTAGAGAAAAGGTACAAATAGTATGCTATGGAAGTGGAGAGAAAAGAGAAATTGATATCACTGGAGGGCATGGAGCCAGGAATAGATTCTTAGAGGAAGGAGTCTTTGAGATAGGCCTTGAAAGATGGGTAGGGTGTTACTAGGTAGATATAGGCTTTGAGGTATCCTTCTCTGTGTTCCCATTATAACAGCCTGTGAACATTTATTGTAGCACTAAATACTGTGTACTATGTCATGTTATTTCTTTCCATGTCTTTCCCTGGTGGGTTGTAAACTCTTTAAGGCTAGAACCATATGTTATTCATCTTTGTATTCCCAGCACCTAGCACAGTGCCTGCTGGATGGTAGATGAACATGAAATATGTGATAGGAAGTATAATAATCTTGTCTAGTTCCAGGGCGTTAATGAAGAACTGAGAGAGTATTGCATAGTTGTTGTAGATCAGTATTTACATTGGGATTAATTTGACTGCATCTAAAATAATGAAATAATTTGGAAAAATCCAAAATAACCACTCCCACATGATGTTTATTTCTCTGTCACATAAAATAACTTTGGGTGTAGGCAGTCTAAGGTTGGCGTGGCAGAACCATGAAGTTACCAGAAATTTAGGCTCTTTTCAGCTCCATTCTGACATCCTTACTGTGTCATGGACCAAGATGACTGCTGGAGGTCCAAGTTCCAGAATGACAGACATAGAAAAGTGAAGAAGGGCACACCCCTCTATTTTTGTTTGTTCATTTGAGACGGAGTGTCACAATGTCGGCTCACTGCAACCTCCACCTCCCGGGTTCAAGTGATTCTCCTGCCTCAGCCTCCCAAGTAGCTGGGATTACAGGTGCCTGCCACCCCGCCCAGCTAATTTTTGTATTTTTAGTAGAGACGGAGTTTCACTGTTTTGGCCAGGATGGTCTCGATTTCCTGACCTCGTGATCTACCCACCTCAGCCTCCCAAAGTGCTGGGATTACAGGCATGAGCCATCGCGCCTGGCCGGGCACACTGCTCTATTTTAAAGGGAACTCTTGAGAAGTTGTACACATTGCTGCTTATGTTTCTTTGGCCAGAACTCAATACCCTGGCCTTATCTAGTTGCAAGGGAGACTGGGAAACAGTCATTTCTTCAGGCCACAGCGTGTCCAGCTAAAAGCTGAGGTTCTTTTACTAAGGAAAAATGGGAGAAGAATATTGAAGGACCAAATAGTCTTTGACCCAGTTGGCTTTGCAGTCTGTTTTTGAGTCTTAGCTCTTCCACCTACTAACTGTATAATGTTGAGTAATTCACTCAGCCTCTGAGTCTTGGTTTCTTCTTCTGTAACATGAGCTAAGTAATTGTTTCTCCTTATTGAGTTATGATGAGAAACAAACAAGATCATAGATGTAAAGAGTTTAGCACAGTGCCTGGAATATCATAAGCCCTCAGCAATGGGTTGCTCTTATTCTTATTACTGTTATAAAGCCATCTAAGGTTCTATTCTGAGTTCCTTTCCAGACAAGTTAGTCTGGCAGCAGTAGAAGTTCTGGACACCAAGTTTCTTGGGTGCAAACTGTTCATCCCCCTCTCCTTCTGTTCCTTCTGCCTGCCCTAATCTGGTGGGTAGATAGGCTGGAGAAAAACTTGTCTTTGGAGAAGAGGCTTCTGTATATTTCAGTGTCCTGCTGGTGCCTTATGCACTAGCTAACCAAAACACAGCTGGTAGGTCTAATTTAGGTTGACAAGTCTTGCTGGTTGTCCTCTTTAGATTCTGTTTTACATTCCGAACTGTGGGAAGTTTTTATAGAAGCAGAGGGGAGGTGGGGACAATATACTCTTTACTTTCTGGTTGGAAAATAGCCTTCATTTTCTTTCTAGTAGGCAGTCATGGGGAGAGATGTAAGGTTAAGTTTATATAGGCACCCCTACTATTTTCCTCTGTGAGTTTTGAGTGTGTGTGTGAACCCTGGCAGGCTCTAACCTGTGTTGATTGGTAGACTCTGACTTCATGTGTATGAATAATGAAAATGCTAATCTTTGGCCGAGGTTATAAAACCAAGAGAATCTAGAAACTTTTGTCTGTTGTTGAATTTTTGAGACTGTTTTTGTCTGTTGTTGAATTTGAGACTGTTGTTTTGAGACTGTTGTTGAATTTTGTCTGTTGTTGAATTTTGTTTGAATTTCCAGAGATATGAGAAAAATAACAAATAGCTGTCATTTGTTGAGTGGTTTGTGGCCAGGTCCTTTTCATGTATGGTTTCATTTGATCCTTAATAAAATTCCACGATAAGCTATGTTGTTATGTTTTCCATTTTATATATGAGAACACTCAAAAGAGGTTAAGTTTTGCTGACAGTTACTTAGCTAGCAACTGTAAGGACTGGGATTTGAATCCAGGCCTGACAAAGTACATATTCTTTCCACCATTCCATTTTGCCTCTACAAATTTGATTACTCCCTCTCATATTTCATCTAAGTTGTACTGACACGTTATCCTTATGTTTATTTTCTGTATGAAGGCATTTAATAGATGAATACTTTCTGAATATCCTAAAACTATTTTCCCCTTCTCTTTCTTCTTCTTTCTATATATTATATATAATTTTAATTAGTAACAGCTTTTTTAAATTTTGTTCTATTCAGCACTTCTGTAGGTCAATACCTGATACTTAGTAGTCACTCAATGTATTGTTATTTAATTAATAATAACAACAGAAATTATAACTAACATTTATTGAGAACTTAGCTTGTACCGCTTCTCTAAACTTTCTGCATATTCTTTCATTTAATGTTTACCACAATTCTTTGAGGTATAGTATTTCTTGAGATAATTTTATATATTATTTGAAGTTAGTGGCATGTTTTTTTCTTTTGATCTATTTATTCATTCAACATATGTTTATTGAAGGCTTAAAATTTGCCAGGTGGAGTATTTTGGCCAGTAGGGAACCAACAAGAAGCAACTCTAAGTCATGGAATTTATAATCTTTGGGCAAAACAGACAGTAAGGAAGTTAAATAATAAGTGATATTTTAAATAATGATAAGTACTATGAATAAACAAACTGGGGAAAGAGATAGGGAGTGACTGGGATGTGGGAATAAGAGGGAAGCTTTTTAAGGATCTGAGGACTTTTTGAACTACTGACCTGGGTGTAGTTAGAGCCAGTGATGAGAAGCTCTAGGAGCATTGTGGTTCAACTGAAGGGAACAGCAAGTGTAAAAGCCCTGAGATAGAACAAGTTTACTAAGGGGATAAAATGAATGGCTGGAGTATAATCAGTAGGGGTGGGGTAGGGGTTGACTAGTAGATGAGGTCAGATTACCAAGTAGGCTGTGGTAAGGATTTTGGGTTTTATTCTAAGTAGTCATAGACTGTTTAAGTAAGAGAGTAAATGATCTGATTTATACTCTTAAAACTTCTCTTTGGTTCCTATGTGGAGAATGGGCTGTTGGGTAGCAAGAGTGGGAGCAGTATTGCTGCTTGTACTAGGTTGGGAATAGTGGACAATACGATAGTGAAGAATACATGCCAACTGGATATGGCATATATTTTAGAGTTAGGCCTAAAAAGACTTGCTGATGGATTTTTTTTCAGACCCAAGAATGACTTTGAGTCTGACAACTAAAAGTGATGGCTTAGTGTAGGAGTGGGTTTGGAGTTAGAAAATGAAGTAATATAAAGGAGATGGTAAAAATTTTCGTACATGGGATGGTGATACTAAAATTTAATTTCATTTCCTTTTGACAAAACTTTGCTTTCTGATTTGATTCCTTAGGAGGACTTCTTCTCCCCTCCCCCTCCCCTCTCCCCGCTCCTCCCCCCTTCTCTTCTCCCCCCTCCCTCCCCTCCCCATTCTCTTAGTGTCTCACTCTGTTGCTCAGGATAGATTGCAGTTGATCTCCGCCCACTGCAACCTCCACCTCTTGGGTTCATGGGTTCAGGTGATTCTCATGTCTCAGCCACCCAGGTAGCTGGGAATACAGGCATGCACTACCGTGCCCAGCTTATTTTTGTATTTTTAGTAGAGATAGGGTTTCTCCATCTTGGCCAGGCTGGTCTCGAACTCCTGGCCTCAAATGATCCACCCGCTTTGGCCTCCCAAAGTGCTGGGATTACAGGTATGAGTCACTGCGCCTGACCAAGGAGGACTTCTGTATTCCATCTTCTGATCCTTTTCCACGATTTCTCCCAGACAAGACCTTCTGGTAAAATGACTAAGTTGGGTTGATTTTTTTTTGTTTTGTTTTGTTTTGTTTTAGAAGAATGATATCAACACAAGCCAATGGAATAGGGAGGAAAACACCCCAACACAGATAGCTAGTATTCTTTCTGAATTCAACATCCTCTGATTGATTCTTTGTAATAATAGAATTCAATATTCAGGAGCCAGTTTAGGATATTTATGTGGCTTATATTTACATTTTTGCTGACACGTGACTTTTCTTTTGGGTGCCTAGCTGGTTATTGGCATTAGACTAGACTGACTTCCATGAAAGTGCAGAGACCACTTGTCAAGGAATTCTTCTTCCTATTCTGATGCCACTGCTACCTGCCATATTCTACTTTTGCTTCTACCCTTTACCCATTTTTAAGGCATGTTTCCATTAGTATGAAATGTTATTTCTGTGTTTTGGGGTGGATGGATATGAATGTATCAGGTAATATGTACTCCTTTGAAGAAAGGCACCCCAATTTTCATGGTGTTCAAACACAAGGAAGCTTAGAGGTAGAAAACTTTTAGAATTGCTTCCAGGGATAGCAACTTCAGATATCTACCAGAAAGGTAATGTAAACAAGAGAAGCAAGCCAAGGTAACTGGCAAAGTTGAGAGAGCTTGCTTTGCCTAAAGTGAGTAGTTGCTACTCAGCTTCAGCCAATTTCTGCTGTATGGGAATGGGAGCCCATTACAGTCATACCCTTTGAATTTACAAAAGAAGCTAGAAATCTTTATTTTTATGTCATATGTCCTAATTTTTAAATGCTAGCAACTAACTTAAAACTCTTAGTGGATGTGTGGGACAACACTCTAAAAGCCAAAGAAAATAGTTCTGTAGGCCTCAGGCTGTGGATATATAGCTTTTGATCTGGTCCATCTTCCTCATTTACAGTTGGAAAAACAGAAACCCAGGGATCTAAAATGACTTTTCCAAGCCCACACAAGCAGTTGCTGGCAGTGCTAGTAGTAAAACCTGGGTCTCCTTTCTCTTTGTGCAATGCTCTTTACATTTGGAATGTTAATTGTTTTTGAGGATGTGAGAAAAGCTAATGTCATGTACAGCCCAAATTTTATATCGTTTTGAGGATTTCAGACCCCCTGAAATCCATACATGAATATCAAGTAAAGAACCTTCTCTTGAATCTGCTGGTCCATATGTTTGCAGTGTCAAAGGAAAAGGCCCCAGTATTTACATTTAGGCAAACTCATAGGAAGAAGCACTGGAAGCAGGAGACCTTGGCCCTCTTGGTCAACTTCTGCCTCTCTCCCTGCCTTACTGCCTGCCTTTTTTTGTTTGTTTGTTTTTCAGTCTGCTATATCTTAATTATGCAATTAATAGGACTATATTTAACTCTAAAATCCTTCTATCCTAAGTACCAGTCCCAGCAATAGTTGCTTTTCTAATATTCTACATACCTATATCACTCATAGAAAGTAATTTTTTAAAAAAATATATTTATTACATGTACCATTTTGCAAGTTTTTTTTTAAAAAAAAATTCAACAATATGTCATGCCTTGTATCCAGGTACTTACAACCTACCTCATTCTTTTTATTTGCTATGTCATATTCCACAGTGTGTTAATTCCATGGTTTATTTAGCCACCCACTATTTATGAATCCTTGGGGTGTTTACAGATTTTTAGTATTACAAACAGTCCTGCAATAAATACTTTGTACATGCATCCTCGACACAGATGCTAGTCTTCCTCAAGAGGAAAGGAGAAGTGGATTGGTAGGCATGTGATTTCAGAGTGGCAGTTATTTTATATATCCATCAACAACATATGGAAGTCACCAATTTCCCCAGGGCCTAACACTTGCTGTTATGAGATTAAAATTTATTTCAGGCTGATGGGTAAGAAATTATATTTTAATCATGAGTGAGGTTGAGCATCTTTTGCATGTTTTGATGTGTTTGCATTTCACATTTCTATTTTTTTTTAAGACAGGGTCTTGTTTTATCTGTTCATTTTTTTTGGAGATTTCTTTTGGGTTTATTTGGCCTTTTCTTATTGATGTATAGAAATTCCTTATGTGTTTTTTCTGTATTCTTGATACCAATGTATATGTTATAAATCTTTTTCATTTAGATCTTTCTGATCTTGGTTTTGTCACTGACCAGCTCTGTGATTTTGGGGACATTGTTTGACATCCACAATGCCATTTTTGTCCATTGTGAAGGAGAATACACTGCCTTTTAGTTATTGTATTATTGTGAAATGCCAGTGAAAGAGTATAAGCGCTCTGAGCTTTGGGTTCGTTTGATTTTCACCAGCCATTTTTCTCATCTGTAAAGTGAGAATACACTGCTTTTTAGTGAAATGCCAATGAAAGAGCATATGAAAGTGCTTTGGAGACTAAAGAATACCTTCACATGTACAGCATTTTGTCCTTTGGTTTTATTATGACTCATCCCTAGGAGATGGCTTCTGTGAAGCGTCCTACGCTTCTACAGATTAATCAAATTCTGAGTGGTGGGTGTTACAACGTAGCACTTGTCTCTTTTTATTCTACACCTTCTTAGGGGAGGAACAAGGTACATAAACAAGATATGCTCACATTGAACTCCTGTGTTCTTGGAATGCATTGGGTGGGATGGAGGTGGAGAAGTACAGATAGCAGGAGAATCTTACCACTTTGCTAGTCATGGTATGTGCCCCCAGGATTGACAGTCATTTCTAAAAATGGAACCAAATGTCTACAAGGTTAGAATTAGGCTGCATTTTCTTACTATCCTGGTTCACTTCTCAATTAGAACTCAGGTTTCAGAGGCAGCTGTTCTGTTCCACTATCTTTTCTGTTCACTAGTTCCCTAGCTAGGGAACAAATGAGGATATAGTCTCCTGTCTGGCTATCTTTTGACTAATGGCTGTCCTCAACAAACAAATAATTAACCGAAACATGGTACTATTCTATGGTTTGGGGATACTCAGACTCAGATACCACCACCCTTAGACCCAAACAACCCCATGCCCCTGACCTATCCTGACCTATGTCCCATACTTTTTTTTTTTTCCTTGAGATGCAGTCTCACTCTGTCACCCAGGCTGGAGTGCAGTGGAGTGATCTTGGCTCACTGTAGCCTCTGCCTCCCAGGTTCAAGCGATTCTTCTGCCTCAGCCTCCCGAGTAGCTGGGCTATGTCCCATGCTTTTGAAGACCCCTCCTGTAGCCATGCCTGTCCCATTCCGTACCACTCTTCAAGTACCTAGCTACCCAAGAATTACCTGGTAAAATGTCCTGAGCTTGCTTCCAGGGCCTGCAGAGCCTCTTCCTAAGTCCATCTACCTGAAGATGGACCAGTTTCTGATACATGTATCCCTAGGTCCCACATGTGTATCATGGGTGACCAAGAGGGGTATTCTCAGCTTGGACATGCTAGCTTGAACACCTGTGCACAAGGCCCCTTGGGGTGCAGGAAGGGACTGGAATGTGGGGAAAGTGGTGGGAGTGGATTGGGGCCAGAGTCCTCCATCTGGACTCTTGCCCCAGCTCTGCAGCTGTCAGGGTCAGGTCTGCCCCGAGGAGTCTCTCCCTTCTGACCAACTACTTATTTTATAGATTTTTAAAAAAGCCTTTGGGAAAGGTTTTCTTCACCACTGATTTAGAGACTGAGTATAGCAGGCTCATCATAGAGCCCAGTTAATCTTGGTGAATAATTCACAGAGAGTGGGATGGGGAGGTGGAACAGGTGAGTTTCCTGAAGGGAGGCTCTCTTAAGTTGCCTCTCCTCTGTCTCTTCCCTGGTTAGGCGATGCTGCTGATGCTTTGTGACAAGGAGGAAGGATTCTGCTGACACACTGAATTTTTATGAAAGAAGGCTAAGGGTTCCCTTATCCATCCACACGAGGCACATCTGCTTGCAGACAGGCTGTCTGCTTCTTAGGGATTCCTTCGTTGTCGTTTTATTCTTTTCTGAACGTTTTAAGGCACAGTTTGGTGCATTCCTTTCTGTTCTCTAGAGCCAGGGGGAAAGTCATAATATATCAGAGCTCTTGCCGAAGAGCTTAAAATGGGCGCTGGCAGCTGGGATGTGGGGGAAGAGAGCTTTCCAGGGACAAGTGACCTGCTTGTTCAGCCAATGAGAAGCAGGTTAGAGGAATGATATCACCAGACAGGCTTTATTGTCTGATCATCTCGTAAAAGCAGGATTGTTTCTGGCAACTTAACCCTTTTTTAGGCACTTCAGGTCTCACCTGCTTCCTGGTATATGACCTCTAAGTTCCTTTTGTCAGTTGTCTGCTATGAGACCACAGAGATTAAAGACTAAAATTAGTGGAGGATATAGGGGAGTTGTAAACCATCATTTTAAAAAATAGAACTTATTAAAATTTAGAACCTTTGCTAAAATGGAAATGTGATCTAAGCTGTGTTTGGAGAACACATCTAAAGTAGATATTGGTTGTAGTCATGTTGTGTCTGATGTTTACTGTGTAGACTTGAGAGGCAAGAGAGGTCAGAGGGGGGAAAATTGACCCTTTAGTATATTTTAATTTATATAGTAGAATCTTATTAGGTATTTCCTATTTTGGAGGAATTGAAATTAGTTCAGTTCTGTAAATTTGGAAGATATGTTATCATGGATCCAGAGGCCAATTTTGAGTAAGAGATATTTGCAGTATCTGTTTATTCTTGTACTTCTTTGTTGTCCCTACCCCATAGAAATGACAGTGATTTTACCTCTTTGTGCTTCCTTTCCCTCATTGGTAAAATGAATGTTCCTACCTATCTGATAGAGTTGTTGAGATAAGAAAATAAATGAATTCCTGTGATTTTAGATTGTCCTATATATAATATAATGTATTATTATTATGGCATTCATGTCTTGAGATTTTATGTTCATTTATTGATTTGTTCAGACTTTTTACAACATCTAGATGCTAGGCATAAGAGATACAGGGATATAAAAAAATACAGTTCTTACCCTTAAGGAACTGAAAATATCACGAGGGAGACAGATAGTAATAAAACTGTTTCATACTTCCTTTTTTATTTACCATGTGCCAGGCTCTGTTCTGAGTACCTTGACATACATTAACTAATTTGATCTTACTACAGTCCTGTGAAATAGACAGTTATTGGCTCTATTTTACAGATAAAGAAATTGAGACAGAGAGAGGCTAAGTAACTTGCCTAAGGTCATACAGCTCTAGTCTGTGCTCTAAATCTGTACTGACCAATATAGTAGTCACTAGTCACATGTGGCTTTGGAGCACTTGTAATGTGGCTGGTTTAAATTGATTGGGCTGTAATTGTGAAATACTAGATTTCAAAGACCTAGCATGAAAAAGAAATCTCATATTGAAATTACATGTTGTAATGATATTTTGAATATACTGAGTTAAGTAAAATATATCAAAATCAATTTTACTTTTTAATTGTGGCAATTATAAAATTATATACATACGCTTGCATTTGGGGCTCACATTAGTCTTTTATTGAACTGTGCTATTCTAAATCATTATACTGTAATAATAGTAATAGCATATGAAATTTTTGAGCACTCACTGTGTGCCACATACTGTGCTAATATCTTTTAAAACACTTTCAGTTAGGCCCCAAAATAGCCCAGTTTATTATCACTATTTTATAGAAGGGGGAGAAGGTTTTGAGACATTTAGTAATTTGCCTGAAATTAATCAACTAGTTAATGGCAAATCCAAAATTGGAACTGTATATGTCTGACTCAAAAACCTGTGAGTTTTATGGTTTTTCTTGGTCTTGAACTCTTGGCCTTAAGCAATGCTCCTGCCTCAGCCTCCTGAGTAGCTGAAATTACAGGTGCAAGCTACCACACCCAGTTAAAAAACCTGTATTCTTAATCAGCACACTACAGTTCCATTCATAATTAAATTTCAGACTATTTTCTTTGTTTTAATTTTTATAAGTATATTTAATATTGCATACTTCTATAGCTGATGCATAAAGGTTCAAAATAAAAATTACTAGTCTGTAAAATAGACATCTTGTATGGAACTGTCTTTTGTAGAGCTGCAGTGAACACCAGCACAGTTGAGCCTGAGATGAAGCAGCCTATACAAATGAGTCAGCCTATACAAATTGTATTTAATTTTCATTTCATATAGTTGTGCCAGTCACTGGGTAATTTATGTCCTGACACTCTTTGTCCATAGAGAAGGGAAAGAGGGGCAATGCACCTCTCCTTAGTTGTTTAGCTCTCTTGGCTGCTAAGAAAAAATTGCTTACTATTTCATTGTCTTCCAAAATGCTGTTTGTGTTTGAGAGAGCAACAAAATGCTGTCTAGTGACCCCTCACTTTTCTTTCTTATAGAGCAAAGACTCAGGTGGACTGAAGGCTGCTATGATCGAATTGGTGGAAAGGTTGAAGTTCAAGAGCTCAGACCCTAAAGTAAGTATTGTTTGGAATTGATTGGGTGTTGGTACCCCAAGCATTTCATTCTCCTTGAGCTAAAATTGTGAGGTGTTGATGATCATCTCTGAATATTGCATTAAGATTTAATTAAGCCTGCCCATCAGAAACAGTGTCCTGATATGCCTAGAAATAGGTCATCTATTTTTCCCCTTCTCTGTTTTATGACTTACAACACATAATCATTCATTGTTTTCCCTGAACTGCAGACAAGTGCATTTTTAATCCTCCTTTACCAAGGGTCTTTGAATCTTTGATCCTCTGTGTCCATTAGATGCAACCAAAGGCGTCTGAGAGAAATACAGACCATCTTTTTTTTTTTTTTTTTGAGACAGAGTCTCACTCTGTTGCCCAGGCTGGAGTGCAGTGGTGCAATCTTGGCTCACTACAGCCTCTGCCTCCCGGGTCCAAGCCATTCTCCTGCCTCAGCCTTCTGAGTAGCTGGGATTACAGGCATGCGCCACCATGCCCTGCTAATTTTTGTATTTTTAGTGGAGACGGGGTTTCACCATGTTGGTCAGGCTGGTCTCGAACTCCTGACCCCGTGATCCGCCCGCCTCGGCCTCCCAAAGTGCTGGGACTACAGGTGTGAGCCACCATACTGGCTGAGAAATACAGATCATCTTAATGCCAGGGACCGGCATAGGATCCAGACTCATCTAGTTGGTGTTCAGCACTAGCCTCTTATCTCTCCACTGCTTCCAGGAGCCAGCTGCCACTCAGAATACTTTTTTCCTCATGACCTGAAGTCTGGTTTGGAAACTGGTTTAAGTGTCCCGGCTTTTTTTTTTATTTCAATATGTTAGGGTCTAGAGGATTGATATTCTGGGAGACACCATAACGGGGTGGAGGTAAACGGAACTGAACAGACTTCCTTCTCCTTCCTACCCAGATACTTACTGTGGCACTACCTGGTATTGGGGCCAGCTGGCTTTGCCTTAGAATCAAAGTTTCTCACAATTAAATAGGGAAAGGAGCATGATTTTATTTTACTGTAGGTTCTTTTTTTTTTTTTTTTTCTTTTTTTTAAGAGGAATGGGTCTAGCATTTCTTGAGTATCTACTGAGAGCCAGGCACTTTGCTAGGACTCTTACATAATTGTGCTAAAATATACATACAAAATTTTAACCATTTTTGAGTGTACATTTCAATGGCATTAAGTACATTCACTTTGGTTTTTTGTTTTTTTGTTTGTTTTTGTTTTTTGTTTTTTTGAGATGGAATCTCTCTCTGATGCCCAGGTTGGAGTGCAGTGGCATGATCTCGGCTCACTGCAACCTCTCCCTCCCAGGTTCAAGTGATTCTCCTGCCTCAGCCGCCTGAGTGGCTGAGACTACAGGCACACGCCACCACACCCAGCTAACTTTTTGTGTTTTTACTAGAGACAGAGTTTCACCATGTTGGCCAGGCTGGTTTCGAACTCCTGACCTCAAGTGATCTGCCCGCCTCAGTCTCCCAAAGTGCTGGGATTATGGGCGTGAGCCACCACACCTGGCCACACTTTGTTGTACAACCATCACCACTGTCCATCTCTAGAGCTTTTTTACTATCCCAGACTGAAATTCTGTACCCATTAAATGCTAACTTCTGATTCCTGCTCTCCCCTTAAATACTTTTAATTATTTAACAACACTGTAAAGTAGCATTTTCTTCCTACTTCATTGATAAGAACACTGAGGTTTAGAAAGGTAGAATCATCTGCCCAAATCTAATGTAATATAGACGTGGAATTCAAACTCTGACTCCAGTGCCTGTACTCTTTATCTTATGTCATGCAAACCAAGCACTGGATTTTATCTCCATTCTACCACATGATCACATTGTGCTGCAGTTTTCTAAATTGAAACACAATATGTGGCAGAGCCATAGACTGGTGGGCTCTTCAAAAGGTGGCTGCAGCCACAAAAATAATTTCTTTTCATATGGCAATGAAAATATCGGGGACATTGGTAAGATCTCTTGTCTTCTGGTGTAGTTAGGGTTCCAGAAGTAGAGAGTTATCTTGGTAGATAGAAAAAATTGGAGTAACCTTTATCAACTTTCCTAGGTCAAAGTACAGGACCCCGGATAAAAGTTTTTTCTTTAGCTAGGATGAACCACTTATTAAAAGTTACTGAAAGCTTTTCTTACCAAGTTTCTCTGGTTTCTGGGGCAACTCCTGTTCTGCAGGAGACAACCATATTCTGATTCTGCCAAACTTACAATGAGCAGGGCAGTGAAGAGGGAGTGGATGTGTACAAATCACACCAAGTTTTCTCTATGTATGACTATAATACAGGTAAAGTGCTTTGGGATCCTTTATGAATGCATGTAGTGCTTCTGATGGAAAGCTTGCCAGAAAGTGAAAGGACTGAGTGGTTGCATGAGAGGAATCCCTGGAAGTGTCAGGGTTTTTCCCTTGATGCATCATAAGGTAAAGGATATTTGTAAGAACCTGACTTGATCTTGGGTATGTGTGTATACCTGCACCTCTTTTTTACGTTCTTTTTATTTTGCCCTGGATCATTTACTACCAACCTATTTTATTTTCAAGCCCCTTTTTAGTCTACCACAACCATATGCTGTATATACTTGGAGCCAGCTTGAAGAAGGGTGAACGTAATTGCAGAATGATTGCCAGGTCAGGAATGGGGGTAAAAAATGGGCCACTTAAATATATAATTTCTGCACAAAGAAGATTTTCCTAGAAATAAATTGGCATCTTCCAAGACAACCCTTAAGTTTTTGTCTGTTCTGTTTTCCCATAGAGCCCCACCATCCTCTTTTTGAGTTGGCCTATTTAAGAAGGGCAGAAATCTCTTAGGCTTTGTGGCCTGTCATTTCCTGGCACAGAGGCTTTACATATAAGCACTGATTGAGTCATGGAGGACTGAGCACTATCTCTGCCTCACTTCCTCTAGAATTCCCTAAAGCATCACAAAGGTTGATTAGTCCAGACACTGAAGCCTATTGGGGAATGAGTTGATTTTTACCTCTTGAGTTTTGCTAGAGAGCAGTAGAAGACGTCTAAATTAATCATTTTTTAAAATTATAAAATAATACATGCTTATAGATTTAAAAATACAGATATTCATAAAGAAAAAGTAAAATCTCTCCTAAGTTAGCCACTGTTAACAGTTTAGCATGTAACCTTCTAGACATTTTTGTATGTAGAAGTACATTTTCAAAATTTTTTTACAAAATTATACCCATGGTTTTACAATTGCTTTTTCCTTTATGTAGAATATCTTAGATATTCTTCTGTGTCAAAAATATAGACTTGATTCTGTTTAATGAGATGCCTCATTTTATCTAAAACATTTGTCAGACATCTTCTTTTCTTCCAGACCCAGAGGTTCTTAAACTTCAGTGTGCATGAAAATCACCCAGAAGACGTATTAAAATGTAGAGTGCTGTGCCCACCTTCAGAGTTTTTTATTCAATTGGCCTGGGGTGGCTAGACAATGTTCATTTCTATGAAATTATCAGGTGATGCTGATGTTGCTCTTTCAAGTACCACACTTTGAGAACCTCTGTGCTGTACCTTAGCTGTTTTCCTCTATGTTTGTTAATGATTTTTTTTCGCTTCTTTGAACAAGTAGAAGAGCCCCTAGAAATAAGTCCAGGTGATTTCAACTTTGGAAAAAAGGTAGATAAAAATCTAGGCTTATGAAACAAACAAGTTGAGCAGAGGTAGGAAAGGAGTAGGGAGGGGAAAAAGAGGTGGGTTGGGAAGTCAGCTCAGGCTAAAAGGATGGGACTGCTTTACACTGTGACTTCCAACAGAGAAGTAGCAAAGCCAAAAAGAGGGAAAGGGATCCTGGTCGGGATTTAGGAGGATGATCAAAGCTCCCTGCCATGGTTGAGGTGTAGGCTGAGTTCTAAAACCAGAGGAAAATCAGGAACAACCAGCCGTTATGGGTGAGCCTGAGGAGAGGAATCAGAGCCAGTGATGGTTAAGAAATAGGGCACAAGACCAAATGAAGTTTTGTGCGTGGATGTTGCTGTGGTGAGCCCTGTTTTAAAGGGTACATACCTCTGGGCATCTAGAACCCTCTATATCATGGAAGAAGATTACTTTTAATAACAAACAATCTTTAGTTTGTCAAAAGGATTAGTAGGAAGTGGTCTTTTACATAGTATGCTGTCCTAATGTGTTTGACTTGGTTTAGTTTGCAGCCTTTTTTTTCTCCAGCCAAACTTTTCTGAAACACCTATTGCACAAGCAGGATTCTTATCTGTAGATTGAGTACATTTATGGTAGGCTTTAGGGAAATTTTAAAATGTAATCAGTCAGGCAGGGGTATGTGTGTATATGTGTGTCTGTACTTGGATTTTTAAGAAATTTAAAGCTTTTTTATTTCTTTATCTTCACAGCTTTCCTTTTTAGTGACTATGCAGTTATCTTTCACAGTTTACTCAGAGGTAACCTAGGCTTGGAAAACACGTTGATTCCCTTTCCTCCCTTCCCCCTGCCCAGTCCTCAGAAAGCATTGAACCAAAAGTACAACATGCTAAGCTCAATCAAACTAACCTCTTATTATGTAGTTAATAACAGCCACTTTCTCTCTATTATGTGTTGATTGCTTTTCTTTCCCTCTGATATGCACTGTTCATTGTTTCCTGTAACTGGTGTGCTTGAAGCAAACAGTTAACACAGTTGTGTGTCTTGAATTCATACTAATCTTATAGTCTCAAAAAAGAAGCATCTTAAAACTTGAGCCAAGTGGCTCACATTATTCTGTGTGACTGGAGTGGGATTAAACATGGGATCTGATCATACCCAAGGCTTCCTGAAACAGCAGGTTTTTTTCCTTTTGTTTCCTCTAGCCTCTAGAGGTATTCTTACTGAAGTGTGAAACCAAAAAATTATCTAGCAACATGAAATTAGTTAAATAAACCCAAGAATGGTTTTCTTTTTTTATTTCAGCATTTATGTAGCATTTTATAATTGCAAAAGAACTCTGCAATCATTTGTCATAGCTGATATCATTGGCATGGAACACAGCCCAGTCCTTCACTCTTCTGTGATAATCAGATTCTTGTCAAAAAATATAAATTGTAAATGTACAGGTAGTGATGAATACAAGCAAAACCTAATTTGAAATTCTTATTATTGTGTCCTATTATTCACAAGGGTCAAGCCAGGCATCATCTTGATCCTTGCCCTGTGCCAAAAAAGAAGTATTCACTGGGGCACTGTTTATTCAACCAGCTAAAGCAGAGAATTGAGATGCCTCAGCTATCAAGTTGTTACATATAGAAGTGTTCCTGTGGTTGATGAGTTATTAGAATTATTGACCCATTTCTGGACTTTTCATTTAAAAAGTTGTAAGTAGGGAATTTTGGAGATCATGAGTTATATTTATTTTATCTCTGTATCTTCAGCCCTTATTAGCATGGAACCTGGCACATAGTAATTGATATGTATTATCTATTACAGCAACCCTATAAAAATAAGTATTTGTCTTGTTTTATGGATGAGCATTCTGAGACTTCAAGGGGTTAAATAGCTTGCTAGTAAGTGATGGGAACAGGGCTTAACTCGAGATTTGTCTTACTTCATGTTCTTCACCCATATACTGTTATTGAATCCATGGGTAAATAGATGTGTATATAGCCTGGCATCCCTAGCAATGTGACCCTTAACAGATTATTTTTTCTTCACACTCTTCTTTTACCTCCCTTTACTGGGATCCTGTGCCATAGCACAGTCCCCCACAGCTCCAGAGAACCAGGACTGGAGAATGGCCTTTTCCAACAGAAAATGTGGGAAGATGGCAAAAAAGCCATAACCCTCAGAGCATTTAGCCCTCGCTAAATGAAGAACTGAGGCAAGTGCTTCCACAGTTTGACCTGATTAGTGAAGGACACTAATAGGGAAAAATACCTGTGCTCCCTCAGGCCTGCTCTAGGAAGAAGTAAATGTGGCCCCTTTTTATCCTCTCTAGACACTTGGGCAGGAGAAAAAGGAGAAACAAGCTCTTTCCCTCCTTCACCATTCCCCTGGCTTTATCAAAATACAACAGCTTACCCCTCTCATCCTCCCCTACCCAATTATAAAAGAAATACACTTTCTCCTTGACTTACAATGGGATTACATCCCAGTAAACCCATTATAAGTTGAAAATATTATGTCAAAAAAGCATTTAGTACATCCAACCTACTGAACATCATAGCTTAGCCTACCTTAAATGTGTGCAGAACACTTACATTAGTCTATAGTTGGGCAAAATAATCTAACCAATGCCTATTTCATAATAAAGTGTTGAATAGGCTTATTTATTTTATTTTCATTTATTTATTTATTTATTTATTTATTTATTTTTGAGACAGAGTCTTGCTGTGTTGCCCAGGCTGGAGTGCAGTGGCATGATCTCGAGTTACTGTAAGCTCCACCTCCCAGGTTCACGCCATTCTCCTGCCTCAGCCTCCCAAGTAGTTGGGACTATAGGCGCCCGCCACCACGCCCAGCTAGTTTTTTTGTATTTTTAGTAGAGACGGGGTTTCACTGTGTTAGCCAGAATGGTCTCGATCTCCTGACCTCGTGATCCACCTGTCTTGGCCTCCCAAAGTGCTGGGATTACAGGTGTGAGCCACCATGCCCGGCTGAATAGGCTTACTTTTAAAGTAAAAAGCAGAATAGTTGTATAGGTACTTGAAGTAGTTTCTATTGAATGTGTAGCACGTTTGCACCATCATAAAGTAGAAAAATTGTAAGTCAAACCATTATATGGGGACTATCTGTATATGTTTTCTGTAGAAAAATGTAGAAGACCCAAGTATAAAGAAGAAAGAAATAAAATCACCCATTTTTTTTTAATCCTTGCAGTGGTTTGTAAACTTTGGGTACTTACTTTTTATAAAGAAATGCAGATTCTTGAGCCTCACTCAAAACATCTGATTTTGTGGTTCTGAGATATGCTTTTTAAATATGCAGCCTGGATGATTCTCATGCACATGGTCATGTGCATTCTTTTGAGACCATACTTGGAGGTGAAAGACACCTATGGAAAAAACTGGGTAATATTATGGTTCTTTGTCTTTTGTGCATAAAATGGTATTATAGATTGAGTATCCCTTATCTGAAATGTTTGGAACCAGAAGTATTTTGAATTTTGGATTTTCAAATATTTGTGTTATACTAGTTGAGCTTCCCTAATCTGAAAATCTGCAATCTGAAATGCTTCAGTGAGCGTTTCCTTTGTCAGTGCTCAAAGAATTTTGGAGTTTGCAGGATTTCAGATTTTGGAGTTTTGGATTTGGGATGTTTAACCTGTATTATATATTGTTAGAAGAAAAACTTCAGGGCCAGGTGCAGTGGCTCATGCCTGTAATCCCAACACTTTGGGAGGCCAAGGCAGGCAGATCACGAGGTCAGGAGATCGAGACCATCCTGGCAACACAGTGAAACCTCATCTCTACTAAAAATACAAAAAATTAGCCAGGCATGGTGGCGGGCGCCTGTAGTCCCAGCTCCTTGGGAGGCTGAGGCAGGAGAATGGTGTGAACCCAGGAGGCAGAGCTTGCAGTGAGCTGAGATCATACCACTGCACTCCAGCCTGGGCGACAGAGCAAGATTCCGTCTCGAAAAAAAAAAAAACCTTTAGCTGAATTAAATTTAAGGGACTTTAATTGAGCAATGGACGATTCTTGAGTTGGGCAGCCCCCCAGCATCACAGCAGATTCAGAGAGACTCCAGGGGTGCCTCGTGGTCAGAACAAATTGGTAGACAATAAGGGACATAAAGAAATCAGAAGTGAGGTACAGAAATAGCTGGATTGGTTACAGGTTGGCATTTGCCTTATTTGAACACAGTTTGAACACTCAGCAGTATATGACTGGTTGAAGTATGGCTCCTGGGATTGGCCAAGACTCAGCGATTGTAACAGGCACATACTCCTAAGTTAGGTTTTCAATCTTGTCTACCTATTAAGTTAGGTTGTAGTTCATCCAGAAAGACTCAAATCATCCAGAAAGACTCAAATGGTCATTTTCTCAATTTTGAGAGATTGACTAAAGCTTTAGTCACTGATGTCAGTATTACCATCATAAATGTACTTCATTTGGTCTTGAAACCCACTGGGAAACAGTAGAACAGTGAGTCTTGCAAAGATAGGCACAGAGACTGAGTAGTGGGTACCTCTTTATGCTGGAATGTACTGTTTGCAGGAGAAAAACAAAACCTGGTCCTTTCTGTCTAGGATCTGTGTTTCTTTAAAGTCTTAGTTTGATTGGGTCACATTTAGCATGAGCAACTCCATTTTTGTTTGGTTTGGTCTGTTGGGGCCTAGTACCTGAGCTCAGTCCAAAACAATGGCCTCCCATAGTTTTGTTTTAAAAAATTCCCCCTTTTGACCAGGTTCTCACTTAGGTGAGTATAACCAAAACTTAGGGCCTCAGCGCCACCCTCAGTTACCATCATTTTGGGTTTCCAGTCTCAGCATGTCATTCGTAGGTTGTGGTGTCCTATAATATTTCTTTTAGCTCTTGTCATTCCAGTTGAAGAGAGACCATTGGACATTCTGGAGATGGCTGTATGCAAACATTTAAAACTTTTGAAAGAATAGAGTGCACTAGGGAGACTATTATTATGACTATTGAGAGGATAATACCAAGAGTTTGGAGTATGCTCCTCACCCAGGGTCCGCATAAACCAAACCACCTAAAATCAAATAGATCAAAGAATGAGCTAACCAGTCTACTCACTTAACTAAGCAGTCTCTTCATTAATCCTCTACAACTGAGTCTCTGCAATACCAGATTTTTTCTCCATAGGACACAACTGCCAACAGCTACACATACACAGATACTTTTCTTTTAGCCAATTATATTATTTAGCTTAACTTTCACAAGAGAATTTAAAGTCTGTTGTGTAACCATAGCCTTTACAGAAGAATCTGCTATAGAGCCGATTATGTGGGATACGTTTCTAATCATTGCCTTTTTTATTTCAAATCATGGACAAAGGACCTAACAAATGATGCCCTTCTAGAAGAGTGAAAGCTTCCTGGCAGTGTTCTCTTTAATTCATGATGTGAGTTAAGAAGAGTAAATTAATGTTATGTTTCTGACTGATGATGAGGCAACGTATGTACCATTAAAGTTTCTCACCTACATTGGGCCTTCATCTTTTACCTTATAAAGTATAAGGTTATCCATGAATAAGGCTGGCTGCAAAACCCTTCACAAATAAAAGTATACCCTATAAGTGCACACAACAGACCCCCTTTTCATTTCTGTTGTTCATAGAAGCATAAACAAGAAAAAATATTCAAAGATAAGAGTCTTATGATAGTAGAAGTCTTGATCTGTGATCATGGGAAAAGCTGTTCACATCAAGGATGCCATCTTCTGGGGAGAGACTTACCTGGTTAGCTTTACCCTAAGGGTTTCAATGAATGTACATTTTTAAGAATGAGGAGGGACCCTTCTCAGTTGTGAGATTATGAATCCAAAATTCAAGGTTCCAAAGTTTTGCTGCAATGTGGATGGCAAGGACAGTCTGTCTCTGATGTTCTTAGATGATCCGGTCTTTGGGTTCTAGATTGTGAAGGGGTTGACTGTCCTCAGTGAACCATAAAAAAGCTTTATTTACTTTATTATACACTGTGGCATAATAACTTAGTGTTATAACATTAGTCCTCTTGCATGGGGAGAGCTTTTATACAACCAGAAAACATGCATTGAAAATAACAGTTGAATGAAATCTTTTTATAAAATGTTTAAATGGCCCATCAGGTGACCAGATGTACCTGAAGCTTTGATTGTTTTCCTAGGAATATAGGACCAAACATTGTTTATAAACTATTTTAGCAATTTGTAAGTCACCACACCAATATATTCAATTTGGATCATTTTATCTTCTCTATGACGAGTCATGGAATGCATTAAGGAATCAGGAAGGACAAGGTGCCCATCCTCGTTCTCCATGAGTCCGTGCTTAATTAACATTAGACTTACGTCCTCTTGAATACCAGTTGTTTCTTCAAACTAGGTGAATAGCACTAATAACTGATGGGTTATCTTGGGTAATTTGACTTAGACCTTAGAGTTCATTCAAATTGTATAGCTAAACAATTTCAGTATCAGCTGATTTCACTTTAAAATCTGGCAAAGTATTTTCTTGATATTTAATTAATTTTTGTTCTGCTTGGGTTAGCAGTTTTATAAACCAGTCCATCTTTTCATTGAAGTTCCAGGAATTCTTACCCAGTTCAAATGATACGATTCTGAAGTTATTAGAAACCTGTATTTAAGAGTGCTTTTTAGGATCCTTTTCATCCTTTCCTGAACCTTCTAAAAGACACCATATTCTAGGATTTTGTGTGCTCGTGAAGTTTTCAGAAACTGCATCAGCATTAAGCAGTTAACTGTGGGAATGACTTTAAATCATTATAGATGAAAACACAATTGACAAGGAAATTTGGTTATTTCTGTGGTCTACAATAACATAATAACCACAGTTACAATTAATAGCATATACTCAGACATATTAGAATTATAGAGATCTCATACAACTTTGTAACATATGTTAATATCCCTCACTAAAATATAATCTGAAGAAGATTAAACTTTTTTTTTTTTTTGACAATGCTTGCCATGTAACATGTCAAATCTGTTTACCTCTCTTGGATGCTTTAGGGGCCCTCTGTAGCATTTCAATGTTAGAGGAAAGAAAAGGCAATTTTGAAGCTGAAATTTGATTTTGGTACCCCATCAAATATATTAAAGGTTTAAAACACTTGATACTATGAAATAGAATTCCGGGTTACCATAAGTCATTCATTTAGCCAAAATGATGAGTCCAATTTTTTTTTTTTTTTTTTTTTTTTTTTTGAGATGGAGTCTCAAGATGTTCTGTCGCCCAGGCTGGAGTGCGGTGGTGCCATCTCAGCTCACTGCAAGCTCCGCCTCCTGGGTTCACGCCATTCTCCTGCCTCAGCCTCCTGAGTAGCTGGGACTACAGGTGCTCGCTACCATGCCCAGCTAATTTTTTTGTATTTTTAGTAGAGACGGGGTTTCACCGTGTTAGCCAGGATGGTCTCGATCTCCTGACCTCGTGATCTACCCGTCTCGGCCTCCCAAAGTGCTGGGATTACAGGTGTGAGCCACCGCAAGCAGCTGTCAGAAATTTTTTAAAAGCTAAAAACCTTTACTCACTGATAGAGTGAAGACTTAACTTTCCGAATCTTCTGTCTCTTGTCTTTCCCCCTGCCCCTTTTTTGGTAGTTTATTTAAAGGCAAACAAAGGCGAAGCGCAGTGGCTCATGCCTTTAATCCCAGCACTTTGGGAGGCCGAGGCGGGTGGATCACGAGGTCAAGAGATCAAGATCATTCTGGACAACGTGGTGAAACCCCATCTCTACTAAAAATACAAAAATTAGCTGGGCATCGTGGTGCATGCCTGTAATCCCAGCTGCTTGGGAGGCTGAGGTAGGAGAATTGCTTGAACCCGGGAGGCGGAGGTTGCGGTGAGCCGAGATCATGCCATTGCACTCCAGCCTGAGCAACAAGAGTGAAACTCTGTCTCAAAAAAAAAAAAAATTAATTAATTAATTAAATAAAAGGCAAACAAAAACGTTTCATTATCTTTTAATATTACATGAAAATCTTGTTCAAGAGACAAAGCCAAATTTCACTGTTGTAGTACTGTACTATTAATGTCAACCCCAATTTTTAATAAAACCTTAAAGACAAATCTTTCCAATCTTAGTTTGACCATAAGGTGAGATTTTCATAAACCTTTTTTTTTAATTATACTTTAAATTTTAGGGTACATGTGCACAACGTGCAGGTTTGTTACATATGTATACATGTGCCATGTTGGTGTGCTGCACCCATTAACTCGTCATTTAGCATTAGGTGTATCTCCTAATGCTATCCCTCCCCCCTCCCCCCACCCCACAACAAGCCCTGGTGTGTGATGTTCCCCTTCCTGTGTCCATGTGTTCTAATTGTTCAGTTCCCATCTATGAGTGAGAACATGCAGTGTTTGGTTTTTTGTCCTTGCAATAGTTTGCTGAGAATGATGGTTTCCAGCTTCATCCGTGTCCCTACAAAGGACATGAACTCATCCTTTTTTATGGCTGCATAGTATTCCATGGTGTATATGTGCCACATTTTTTTTTATTTGTATTTTTATTTTTTTAAGGTACATAATAGATTTTATTTTATTTTTTTATTTTATTTTATTATTATTATTATACTTTAGGTTTTATGGTACATGTGTGCAATGTGCAGGTAAGTTACATATGTATACATGTGCCATGCTGGTGCGCTGCACCCACTAACTCGTCATCTAGCATTAGGTATATCTCCCAATGCTATCCCTCCCCCCTCCCCCCACCCCACAACAGTCCCCGAAGTGTGATGTTCCCCTTCCTGTGTCCATGTGTTCTCATTGTTCAGTTCCCACCTATGAGTGAGAATATGCGGTGTTTGGTTTTTTGTTCTTGTGATAGTTTACTGAGAATGATGATTTCCAGTTTCATCCATGTCCCTACAAAGGACATGAACTCATCATTTTTTATGGCTGCATAGTATTCCATGGTGTATATGTGCCACATTTTCTTAATCCAGTCTATCATTGTTGGACATTTGGGATGGTTCCAAGTCTTTGCTATTGTGAATAATGCCACAATAAACATACGTGTGCATGTGTCTTTATAGCAGCATGATTTATAGTCCTTTGGGTATATACCCAGTAATGGGATGGCTGGGTCGAATGGAATTTCTAGTTCTAGATCCCTGAGGAATGGCCACACTGACTTCCACAATGGTTGAACTAGTTTACAGTCCCACCAACAGTGTAAAAGTGTTCCTATTTCTCCACATCCTCTCCAGCACCTGTTGTTTCCTGACTTTTTAATGATTGCCATTCTAACTGGTGTGAGATGGTATCTCATTGTGGTTTTGATTTGCATTTCTCTGATGGCCAGTGATGGTGAGCATTTTTTCATGTGTTTTTTGGCTGCATAAATGTCTTCTTTTGAGAAGTGTCTGTTCATGTCCTTCGCCCACTTTTTGATGGGGTTGTTTGTTTTTTTCTTGTAAATTTGTTGGAGTTCATTGTAGATTCTGGATATTAGCCCTTTGTCAGATGAGTAGGTTGCGAAAATTTTCTCCCATTTTGTAGGTTGCCTGTTCACTCTGATGGTAGTTTCTTTTGCTGTGCAGAAGCTCTTTAGTTTAATTAGATCCCATTTGTCAATTTTGGCTTTTGTTGCCATTGCTTTTGGTGTTTTAGACATGAAGTCCTTGCCCATGCCTATGTCCTGAATGGTAATGCCTAGGTTTTCTTCTAGGGTTTTTATGGTTTTAGGTCTAACATTTAAGTCTTTAATCCATCTTGAATTGATTTTTGTATAAGGTGTAAGGAAGGGATCCATTTTCAGCTTTCTACATATGGCTAGCCAGTTTTCCCAGCACCATTTCTTAAATAGGGAATCCTTTCCCTATTTCTTGTTTTTCTCAGGTTTGTCAAAGATCAGATAGTTGTAGATATGTGGCATTATTTCTGAGGGCTCTGTTCTGTTCCATTGATCTATATCTCTGTTTTGGTACCAGTACCATGCTGTTTTGGTTACTGTAGCCTTGTAGTATAGTTTGAAGTCAGGTAGTGTGATGCCTCCAGCTTTGTTCTTTTGGCTTAGGATTGACTTGGCGATGCGGGATCTTTTTTGGTTCCATATGAACTTTAAAGTAGTTTTTTCCAATTCTGTGAAGAAAGTCATTGGTAGCTTGATGGGGATGACATTGAATCTGTAAATTACCTTGGGACGGATGGCCATTTTCACAATATTGATTCTTCCTACCCATGAGCATGGAATGTTCTTCCATTTGTTTGTATCCTCTTTTATTTCCTTGAGCAGTGGTTTGTAGTTCTCCTTGAAGAGGTCCTTCACATCCCTTGTAAGTTGGATTCCTAGGTATTTTATTCTCTTTGAAGCAATTGTGAATGAGAGTTCACTCATGATTTGGCTCTCTGTTTGTCTGTTATTGATGTATAAGAATGCTTGTGACTTTTGTACATTGATTTTGTATCCTGAGACTTTGCTGAAGTTGCTTATCAGCTTAAGGAGATTTTGGGCTGAGACAATGGGGTTTTCTAGATATACAATCATGTCATCTGCAAACAGGGACAATTTGACTTCCTCTTTTCCTAATTGAATACCCTTGATTTCCTTCTGCCTAATTGCCCTGGCCAGAACTTCCAACACTATGTTGAATAGAAGTGGTGAGAGAGGGCATCCCTGTCTTGTGCCAGTTTTCAAAGGGAATGCTTCCAGTTTTTGCCCATTCAGTATGATATTGGCTGTGGGTTTGTCATAGATAGCTCTTATTATTTTCAGATATGTCCCATCAGTACCTAATTTATTGAGAGTTTTTAGCATGAATGGTTGTTGAATTTTGTCAAAGGCCTTTTCTGCATCTATTGAGATAATCATGTGGTTTTTGTCTTTGGTTCTGTTTATATGCTGGATTACATTTATTGATGTGCGTATATTGAACCAGCCTTGCATCCCAGGGATGAAGCCCACTTGATCATGGTGGATAAGCTTTTTGATGTGCTGCTGGATTCGGTTTGCCGGTATTTTATTGAGGATTTTTGCATCAATGTTCATCAAGGATATTGGTCTAAAATTCTCTTTTTTTGTTGTGTCTCTGCCAGGCTTTGGTATCAGGATGATGCTGGCCTCATAAAATGAGTTAGGGAGGATTCCCTCTTTTTCTATTGATTGGAATAGTTTCAGAAGGAATGGTACCAGTTCCTCCTTGTACCTCTGGTAGAATTCAGCTGTGAACCCATCTGGTCCTGGACTTTTTTTGGTTGGTAAGCTATTGATTATTGCCACAATTTCAGCTCCTGTTATTGGTCTATTCAGAGATTCAACTTCTTCCTGGTTTAGTCTTGGGAGGGTGTATGTGTTGAGGAATTTATCCATTTCTTCTAGATTTTCTAGTTTATTTGCGTAGAGGTGTTTGTAGTATTCTCTGATGGTAGTTTGTATTTCTGTGGGATCGGTGGTGATATCTCCTTTATCATTTTTTATTGCATCTATTTGATTCTTCTCTCATTTTTTCTTTATGAATCTTGCTAGCGGTCTATCAATTTTGTTGATCCTTTCAAAAAACCAGCTCCTGGATTCATTAATTTTTTGAAGGGTTTTTTGTGTCTCTATTTCCTTCAGTTCTGCTCTGATTTTAGTTATTTCTTGCCTTCTGCTAGCTTTTGAATGTGTTTGCTCTTGCTTTTCTAGTTCTTTTAATTGTGATGTTAGGGTGTCAGTTTTGGATCTTTCCTGCTTTCTCTTGTGGGCATTTAGTGCTATAAATTTCCCTCTACACACTGCTTTGAATGCATCCCAGAGATTCTGGTATGTTGTGTCTTGGTTCTTGTTGGTTTCAAAGAACATCTTTATTTCTGCCTTCATTTCGTTATGTACCCAGTAGTCATTCAGGAGCAGGTTGTTCAGTTTCCATGTAGTTGAGCGGTTTTGAGTGAGATTCTTAATCCTGAGTTCTAGCTTGATTGCACTGTGATCTGAGAGATAGTTTGTTATAATTTCTGTTCTTTTACATTTATTGAGGAGAGGTTTACTTCCAAGTATGTGGTCAATTTTGGAATAGGTGTGGTGTGGTGCTGAAAAAAATGTATATTCTGTTGATTTGGGGTGGAGAGTTCTGTAGATGTCTATTAGGTCCGCTTGGTGCAGAGCTGAATTGAATTCCTGGGTATCCTTGTTGACTTTCTGTCTCGTTGATCTGTCTAATGTTGACAGTGGGGTGTTAAAGTCTCCCATTATTAATGTGTGGGAGTCTAAGTCTCTTTGTAGGTCACTCAGGACTTGCTTTATGAATCTGGGTGCTCCTGTATTGGGTGCATATATATTTAGGATAGTTAGCTCTTCTTGTTGAATTAATCCCTTTACCATTATGTAATGGCCTTCTTTGTCTCTTTTGATCTTTGTTGGTTTAAAGTCTGTTTTATCAGAGACTAGGATTGCAACCCCTGCCTTTTTTTGTTTTCCATTTGCTTGGTAGATCTTCCTCCATCCTTTTATTTTGAGCCTATGTGTGTCTCTGCACGTGAGATGGGTTTCCTGAATACAGCACACTGATGGGTCTTGAGTCTTTACCCAATTTGCCAGTCTGTGTCTTTTAATTGGAGCATTTAGTCCATTTACATTTAAAGTTAATATTGTTATGTGTGAATTTGATCCTGTCATTATGATGTTAGCTGGTGATTTTGCTCGTTAGTTGATGCAGTCTCTTCCTAGGCTTGATGGTCTTTACATTTTGGCATGATTTTGCAGTGGCTGGTACCGGTTGTGCCTTTCCATGTTTAGCGCTTCCTTCAGGAGCTCTTTTAGGGCAGGCCTGGTGGTGACAAAATCTCTCAGCATTTCCTTGTCTGTAAAGTATTTTATTTCTCCTTCACTTATGAAGCTTAGTTTGGCAGGATATGAAATTCTGGGTTGAAAATTCTTTTCTTTAAGAATGTTGAATATTGGCCCCCACTCTCTTCTGGCTTGTAGGGTTTCTGCCGAGAGATCCGCTGTTAGTCTGATGGGCTTCCCTTTGATGGTAACCCGACCTTTCTCTCTGGGTGCCCTTAACATTTTTTCCTTCATTTCAACTTTGGTGAATCTGACGATTATGTGTCTTGGAGTTGCTCTTCTCGAGGAGTATCTTTGTGGCGTTCTCTGTATTTCCTGAATCTGAATGTTGGCCTGCCTTGCTAGATTGGGGAAGTTCTCCTGGATAATATCCTGCAGAGTGTTTTCCAACTTGTTTCCATTCTCCCCGTCACTTTCAGGTACACCAATCAGACATAGATTTGGTCTTTTCACATAGTCCCACGTTTCTTGGAGGCTTTGCTCGTTTCTTTTTATTCTTTTTTCTCTAAACTTCCCTTCTCGCTTCATTTCATTCATTTCATCTTCCAGGGCTGATACCCTTTCTTCCATTTGATCTCATCGGCTCCTGAGGCTTCTGCATGCTTCACGTAGTTCTCGAGCCTTGGTTTTCAGCTCCATCAGCTCCTTTAAGCACTTCTCTGTATTGGTTATTCTAGTTATACATTCTTCTAAATTTTTTTCAAAGTTTTCAACTTCTTTGCCTTTGGTTTGAATATCCTCCCGTAGCTCGGAGTAATTTGATCGTCTGAAGCCTTCTTCTCTCAGCTCGTCAAAGTCATTCTCTGTCCAGCTTTGTTCCGTTGCTGGTGAGGAACTGCGTTCCTTTGGAGGAGGAGAGGTACTCTGCTTTTTAGAGTTTCCAATTTTTCTGCTCTGTTTTTTCCCCACCTTTGTGGTTTTATCTACTTTTGGTCTTTGATGATGGTGATGTACAGATGGGTTTTTGGTGTGGATGTCCTTTCTGTTAGTTTTCCTTCTAACAGACAGGACCCTCAGCTGCAGGTCTGTAGGAGTACCTGGCTGGCCGTGTGAGGTGTCAGTCTGCCCCTGCTGGGGGATGCCTCCCAGTTAGGCTGCTCGGGGGTCAGGGGTCAGGGACCCACTTGAGGAGGCAGTCTGCCGGTTCTCAGATCTCCAGCTGCGTGCTGGGAGAACCACTGCTCTCCTCAAAGCCGTCAGACAGGGACATTTAAGTCTGCAGAGGTTACTGCTGTCTTTTTGTTTGTCTGTGCCCTGCCCCCAGAGGTGGAGCCTACAGAGGCAGGCAGGCCTCCTTGAGCTGTGGTGGGCTCCACCCCGTTCCAGCTTCCTGGCTGCTTTGTTTACCTAAGCGAGCCTGGGCAATGGCGGGCGCCCCTCCCCCAGCCTCGCTGCCGACTTGCTGTTTGATTTCAGACTGCTGTGCTAGCAATCAGTGAGACTCCGTGGGCATAGGACCCTCTGAGCCAGGTGCGGGCTATAATGTCCTGGGGCACCGTTTCCTAAGCCCGTCGGAAAAGCACAGTATTTGGGTGGGAGTGGCCCGATTTTCCAGGTGCCATCTGTCACCCCTGGAAAGGGAACTCCCTGACCCCTTGCGCTTCCCGAGTGAGGCAATGCCTCGCCCCTGCTTCGGCTGGCTCACGGTGCGCTCACCCACTGACCTGCGCCCACTGTCTGGCACTCCCTAGTGAGATGAACACGGTACCTCAGATGGAAATGCAGAAATCACCCGTCGTCTTCTGCGACGCTCACGCTGGGAGCTGTAGACCGGAGCTGTTCCTATTCGGCCATCTTCCACATTTTTTTTTTAAATTTTATTATACTTTTAAGTTTTAGGGTACATGTGCACAATGTGCAGGTTTGTTACATATGTATACATGTGCCACGTTGGTGTGCTGCACCCATTAACTCGTCATTTAGCGTTAGGTATATCTCCTAATGCTATCCCTCCCCCCTCCCCCTACCCCACAACAGTCCCTGGAGTGTGATGTTCCCCTTCCTGTGTCCATGTGTTCTCATTGTTCAATTCCCACCTATGAGTGAGAACATGCAGTGTTTGGTTTTCTGTCCTTGTGATAGTTTGCTGAGAATGATGGTTTCCAGTTTCATCCATGTCCCTACAAAGGACATGAACTCTTCATTTTTTATGGCTGCGTAGTATTCCATGGTGTATATGTGCCACATTTTCTTAATTCAGTCTATCATTGTTGGACATTTGGGTTGGTTCCAAGTCTTTGCTATTGTGAATAGTGCCGCAGTAAATATACGTGTGCATGTGTCTTTATAGCAGCATGATTTATAATCCTTTGGGTATATACCCAGTAATGGGAAGGCTGGGTCAAATGGTATTTCTAGTTCTAGATCCCTGAGGAATGGCCACACTGACTTCCACAATGGTTGAACTAGTTTACAGTCCCACTAACAGTGCGAAAGAGTTCCTATTTCTCCACATCCTCTCCAACAGCTGTTGTTTCCTGACTTTTTAATGTTCGCCATTCTAACTGGATGTGCCACATTTTCTTAATCCAGCCTATCATTGTTGGACATTTGGGTTGGTTCCAGGTCTTTGCTATTGTGAATAGTGCCGCAATAAATATACATGTGCATGTGTCTTTATAGCAGCATGATTTATAATCCTTTGGGTATATACCCAGTAATGGGAAGGCTGGGTCAAATGGTATTTCTAGTTCTAGATCCCTGAGGAATGGCCACACTGACTTCCACAATGGTTGAACTAGTTTACAGTCCCACTAACAGTGCAAAAGAGTTCCTATTTCTCCACATCCTCTCCAGCACCCGTTGTTTCCTGACTTTTTAAATGATCGCCATTCTAACTGGTATGAGATGGTATCTCATTGTGGTTTTGATTTGCATTTCTCTGATGGCCAGTGATGATGAGCATTTTTTTCATGTGTCTTTTGGCTGCATAAATGTCTTCTTTTGAGAAGTGTCTGTTCATATCCTTTGCCCACTTTTTGATGGGGTTGTTTTTTTCTTGTAAATTTGTTGGAGTTCATTGTAGATTCTGGATATTAGCCCTTTGTCAGATGGGTAGATTGCAAAAATTTTCTCCCATTTTGTAGGTTGCCTGTTCACTCTGATGGTAGTTTCTTTTGCTGTGCAGAAGCTCTTTAGTTTAATTAGATCCCATTTGTCAATTTTGGCTTTTGTTGCCATTGCTTTTGGTGTTTTAGACGTGAAGTCCTTGCCCATGCCTATGTCCTGAATGATATTGCCTAGGTTTTCTTCTAGGATTTTTATGGTTTGAGGTCTAACATTTAAGTCTTTAATCCATCTTGAATTAATTTTTGTATAAGGTGTAAGGAAGGGATCCAGTTTCAGCTTTCTACATATGGCTAGCCAGTTTTCCTAGTACCATTTCTTAAATAGGGAATCCTTTCCCCATTTCTTGTTTTTGTCAGGTTTGTCAAAGATCAGATTGTTGTAGATATGCGGTGTTATTTCTAAGGGTTCTGTTCTGTTCCATTGGTCTATATCTCTGTTTTGGTACCAGTACCATGCTGTTTTGGTTACTGTAGCCTTGTAGTATAGTTTGAAGTCAGGTAGCGTGATGCCTCCAGCTTTGTTCTTTTGGTTTAGGATTGACTTGGCAATAGGCTTCATCCCTGGGATGCAAGGCTGGTTCAACATACTCAAATCAATAAACGTAATACAGCATATAAAGAGAACCAAAGAAAAAAACCACATGATTATCTCAATAGATGCAGAAAAGACCTTTGACAAAATTCAACAACCATTCATGCTGAAAACTCTCAATAAATTAGGTATTGATGGGACGTATCTGAAAATAATAAGAGCCATCTATGACAAACCCACAGCCAATATCATACTGAATGGGCAAAAACTGGAAGCATTCCCTTTGAAAACTGGCACGAGACAGGGATGCCCTCTCTCACCACTCCTATTCAACATAGTGTTGGAAGTTCTGGCCAGGGCAATCAGGCAGGAGAAGGAAATCAAGGGTATTCAATTAGGAAAAGAGGAAGTCAAATTGTCCCTGTTTGCAGATGACATGATTGTATATCTAGAAAACCCCGTCGTCTCAGCCCAGAATCTCCTTAAGCTGATAGGCAACTTCAGCAAAGTGTCAGGATACAAAATCAATGGCAGAAATCACAAGCATTCTTATACACCAGTAACAGACAACCAACCAAATCATGAGTGAACTCTCATTCACAATTGCTTCAAAGAGAATAAAATACCTAGGAATCCAACTTACAAGAGACGTGAAGGACCTCTTCAAGGAGAACTACAAACCACTGCTCAATGAAATAAAAGAGGATGCAAACAAATGGAAGAACATTCCATGCTCATGGGTAGGAAGAATCAATATCATGAAAATGGCCATACTACCCAAGGTAATTTATAGATTCAATGCCATCCCCATCAAGCTACCAATGACTTTCTTCACAGAATTGGAAAAAACTACTTTAAAGTTCATATGGAACCAAAAAAGAGCCTGCATTGCCAAGTTTCATAAACTTTTTATAGCCCTTTACAAATTTTTGTTTAAGAGCAGATCAGTGCTTTAAGAAAACCCTGTTTTTGCTTTTATTTCTTTGTTCAATTTACTGAAAAACCAGAAGATACTACTTTAAATTTAGTCAAGGTGTTCACACACAGAATTTTTTTTTACAAGATTAATTTTTACAAGCCTTCCACAACTTGTTCAAACCTTTAGCTTATTCTTATCTAATTTAAAACAATCCTTTAACCCTCCAAACTAGGCAAAAATTTACATTCCCATGCCTTGTAATCTTTTACCAAATGTACATTTCATTCTCCTCACACACCTTGCATGTAAAACTATTTTTTCAGTAGTCTCAATCACATGTTATAATGGTGACTCTTAGCAACTTTTACTTTTGGTGCATACATTTCCTTTCATGAATCCTTTCACAACTTAACACAGACCATCTATGTCATGTGTGGATTTTCCAACTTATCCTAAACATCCCTCTTTTTAAACAACCAGTTATTTTACTTTAGGACAAGAATTACCCATACAAAATCCTTGCTTATGTAAAATCTCTTCTCTTTATAGCCTTCTTTGCATAGCTAGGGGGCATGGCTAATTCCACAGGTCCCCGGGCCTTATCTATAATATAATGCTCCAAAGTAGGTAAATTGAAGAATTTTTAAAAGCAGTTTTAATTTCCCAAAGATTACTAAAGTTACATGAACTAAAACGTTACAGTTTTTATTTTTCTGACAAAATATTTAAGGGCGTATTCTTAAAGCCAATTAATTAGAGCTGTTTTATATAAACATTATACACACGATACATGTATAACTACACAGAAGATCCAGTAGTTGTAAGATTTTTCATTTGCCAATTTTTAATTTTTTTTTAATTGGATTACTGGCTTTAGAGTGGAGTCCTTGGAAGAACGGGGCCAGGAAAGCATGCAGTTTCTAAGGCCTAATATAATAAGCAGGCACAGCTGGCAAAACAGGTCCCCCAAAATTAAGGGTTCCATTTTTATACCAGATCCTGGATCCCAAAAGGAACAGAGCCTTAGATTTTGGGTAGGTCTATCCATGTCCAATTCTTGGGGTTCCATGAGGAAAACAGGTTTGGTTTTTTTTCCCCCCCGAAACGGGGTCTTTTGCGCAGCCTGTTTTTCCCAAGGAGTCCCAGGCTGTTAGAGCTTGAATATCTGCTTGTAATTAAGCTGCCGTTTAACTATAGTGCTCTTTAAAAAAAAAGTCCTTTTGAATATTTTATTACCCAACTTTGGCTAGGCCAAATGACCAATTTCTGTGCTCAGAAAAAGGAAAATTTAAGATAGTTCATGGAGGGAAAAAGAATCAACAAATGATAAAGGTCATGCAGATCTCAAACCAGAAAGTACTCATTCCCTAAGCCGGGAATTGAACCCTGAACCCAGGCTGCCATTGTGGAAAGAAAAACCACAGTCACGTGGTTACAAGGTCGAGCTCCCAAGGACATAACTGACCAGTTTTCTGGGCCGTCTTGAACAGCAGGCTTATGGGGTCCTAGGCACGCATTTTATCCTAAGGTACCCCTCTTTATGACAAAGCAATACAGAAAGACGCAAAGCATACTAGATTCACTACAGCTTAAGACCAGCCTCAGAATTCTTTTTTTGTATTAACCCAAACTTTATAGAGGAGATAAACAGTGACTTTTACGATTCATTTAACCAGTTCACACAGAGAGAGAGAGGCCAGAGTCTGACTGTTAAGTAGTTCTTACCATTTTGCTGGCAGGCCAGACTTTTGGGTTCCTTTTCCCGGAGAGGCCCTAGTGACCCTGCTTGCTACACTATAACCCTGGGGGCCAAGCTGTATCATAAAGGAAAATCATCTTTTTTGTTTCATGGATCCATAGCAAAAGCCTCTCAATTTTGCAAGTTGCCACCCAAGGGGTTATGTGGGGTAACCCAGTTAACATTTTTCATTCTGGCCAGAGGAATATACATGTGACTAAACCTAGAAATTAGCCACTCTGCTTAGCACTCACTGTTGAACTGGCAGGACTCAAACTTGCCCTTGGTTGGACCCTGTCACCTTTATTCCATTTTTAACCAAGAAGGACTTTACTGAGAGGAGGACCTCTACCCCAATCCCTTCCTTTACTCAGGTGAAACGTACCCCATTACTTATCCAAAGTCAGCCAATTGGTGCTGCAGTCTATTTCCTTTGGATGGGGATAGCAACTAAGCTGAAAGATTAGCGGATTTAATTTTTGGAGGTCTTATTTGTAAATGCACTTCAATGCATTGTTGTTTATTCAGAACATTCTACTGTAAGTTACCTTTAGTAAGATTTTGTCGTTTTCTGTAAGACTTTGCTGCTTCCTGTGCCTGATGCATAAGCCAGAAGGAACTCAGGTTTTCAGAAGTTACGTATCCCATTTTTACATAAAATATTGGCTTTGCTCTCAGATTCCCTTGATTAACTCAGCCAGTGATTTTTTCGTACCTAAGTGGGCAAGAAAAATGAAACAAAGGGATCAAACAAAAAAATCCTTGCAAATCTTTAAGAGCTAAGTTTTATACCCCTAAAATATTACCATTTGCTGTCAGTTTCTTTCTGACCCAGTCAGATGTAAGAGGCCTCTAACTGGATCCAAGCCAATTAATTACCAGATCAAATCCATTCCTGGACCCAGCCCAGTTTCCGTCATGACTGCCAAACCCAGTTTGGATCAGAAATTTGCTCAAAGAAACTCGGAGAGCTCAAAATGCAAATCCGTGGGGCTCCAAAATCCAAGAGAGAACTTAACGCTCCCCAGCCAGTCTGAGAGATCAGAGGACACAAGTGGATCCTGTGGGCACCTTACTTGTTCACTCAGCACTCCTGGGGGTCATTAGAAGCTGTACTTCAGACCCCACTTCTGACACCATTTGTTTAAACAAAAATGTCAGCTGAATTAAATTTAAAGGAGTCTAATTGAAAAATGAACAATTTGTGAATCGGGCAGCCCCCAGAATCACAGCAGATTCAGAGAGACTCCAGGGATGCCTTGTGGTCAGAACAAATTTATAGACCAAAAAAAAGTAAAATGACATACAGAAATTGGAAGTGAGGTACAGAAACAGCTGGATTCGTTACAGTTCAGCAGTTGCCTTATTTGCACACAGTTTGAACCCTCAGCAGCGTATGACTGGATGAAATATGGCTGCTGGGATTGGCGAAGACTCAGTGATTGTTACAGGTGCATACTCCTAAATTAGGTTTTCAATCTTGTCTATTAAGTTAGGTTACAGTTCATCCACAAGGACTCAAATATAGAATTACAGAGTCCTTTTCAGGCCATATTTAGTTTGCTTTATATATATATATAGAGAGAGAGAGCTTTGTATCCTACTTTTTTCACCTAAGGTTATCTCTTATAAATGGATACAATTTTATCATTTGAATCCAGTTCCATCGTTGAACCTCAATTTAGAAAACTGGGATCCTGAACAATAATTTTCCTGTCTACCCTTCAGCATTCTTAGTTGAGACAAACCCTTTTAACAAAGACAGATTATCGAGAGAAAAACAAGTTTATTGACATATATACCTCGTGTGTGCATGCGATACCTAAGGAAAGATAAGTAAATCCCAAAGAGGTGGCTTTGAGTTCAGGCATGAATACCATGGAAGGGAAGGCTAGTTATGGGGAGATGCCCAGGAAAAGCATAGTAAACAAAGGTAAAGTTTCTCCAAATAATCAGCTCAAAACAATTCTTCTGCCAAAGAAGCATATTTTGGGGTGGCATATTCTGGCCTCCTACAGTCATATTTTGGGATAGCATATCTTGAACCCCATCAGTAGTTACTGAAAGAAGTTATTCACAAAAGACCAAATATGTGATTCTATCTATATGAAATGTTCAGAATAGACAAATATATAGAGATAGAAAGAGACTCAATACTGTATGGGACTGAGGGAGATGGAAGAATGTGGGGTGACTGCTAATAGCAGTGGGGTTTCTTTTGGGGGTGATGAAAATGTTTTAAAACCAATGGTGATGATAGTTGCACAACTCTGGGAATATACTACAAACCACAAAATTGTATACTTTAAATGGGTAAATTGTAAAATATGTGAATTATATCCAGTAAAACTGTTGAAAGAGAACAAGATTACTTCCTGAATCAGTTTTTTCAACCATTCACTTGAAGTGTCAGCAGTGAATATTAATTTTCTTTTTCCTTTTCTCTTCCTGACAGGGATGAGGGTTAAAAACCTGATGTTGGCCTCTGACAGGAGGAGGCAGTATACTACAATTATTAAAAGTTCAGGAATTGCCCCATCAGCTCAATGCTGTCTGACCCTGGGCAAATCTATGCTTAATCTCTTCATTTCTCAGATTTTTTGTTTTTTTTTTTTCAGTTCCAAAATAGGGAATAATAGTACATATTTCATAGGTTGTTGGGAAAACTAAGTGAGATAATCCTTTTAAAGTGCTGAGTACATAAGGAGACCCCCCATCTCTACTAAAAATTAAAAAAAAATTAGCCAGGCATAGAGGCACATGCCTGTAGTCCCAGCTACTTGGGAGACTGAGGTGGGAGGATCTTTTGACCCCAGGAGATCAAGGCTGCAGTGAGCCATGGCTGTACCACTGCACTCCAGCCTGGGCAACATAGTGAGATCCTGTTTCAAAAAAAGTGCAGAGTACAGCCTCCTATAAATGGTGGCTGCTGTTAGCCTCCAGTCCGGAGAATAACCCCTACTTCCAGCAGAAGGGCAAGGGTACGTGAGGGCACCTTCCTCCCCACAAAGTTCCGGAAACCTTCCAAGCCTTGTAGAGAAAAATAAGCCACCTGTTTATAAATAATTCTATGCTTTGATCAATTAACACTTCCTAGGAATAATGACACCAATTGCATGTTTTAGGGGGCCATTGATACCCGTTTGAGTGATAATGACTTGCAAATAAATTGAGTTCAGTCTCCACTTTTGGGATCCCTTGGTGTGGTTTGTTGGCTCACTCACTCTGTGGGTCTTGCCTGGCTGCAGAGTAACTGACAGTAGTTCAGCATAGGTCTGTTGCCTGTTCAAGTCAAAGCAAATGTATCTGCCTTGGGAGTGTGTAGTTGTGTGTCCATATATTCCCAATAGAAAGAAAAAATCAATGCATAGAAGCAAGTATGTTTATTGTTATGAAGCAGACTCCCTAGTTAGCAGAACTGCTTGGTGCCCAACTATAAGAAAAATAAAGAAGTTATTTTAGGAATAACTTTACTTAAAGTTATTTAAGAAACACATTAGGAAATACATTTCCACTTTAAAGTAAACGCTACTGAGATTCTTCACTCCCTACCTCCTCTTCTCCCTTCCCCTGCAGCTTTACCGTATCCTTCTCTTTCTTACTGGAGCCCCAGACCTCCTAATTGAACCACAGCACCAATAGATTATAGTCATTTAAAAACTTAGGCGGGCATGGTTTCCAAGCTGCCTGGTGGACTGGAGCATTGTTACAAAGCAAAGGGATTGAGCTTTAAATGGCTTAATAAAATTAACACTTTGTGATGTCTTCTTCCTCCTGCTCCACCTGCTCTCTGCACTGACAGGAGACTTGATAGTATACTCTTTGCCAAAAGCTTGAAGGGCTGATTACACAGCGAACCTGGAGAGGGGAGTGAAGCTGTCAGGACTCCTCCATAGCAGCCACATTTCAGGTTTCCAGTGCAGGATTGTATTTGACAGTTAATTTAGGAGCCGGGGTACCTAGATATAAAACTTTATTGTGATAATAGTGATAAAATCACCCAGACTTTTATTTAAGGGCCTGCTGCTCTCCTGTCCCCCTCCTTCCTCTTTCCCTGTTAGTTCAAGCTCTCATTCAGTTAAAGAAATAAAATCAGATTTGCTCAGGGAAAAAGGTGTTTTCTTTGATATTTTTAGACCAAACCTGCAGAATGCAACTCTCAGTCTACCTCAGATCTGTATGTAGATGCTTATACATATATATAAATACAAAATTTGAGAACAGTGCCTCTCTCCTGATTGACTGCCAAAGGGCAGAATTTATCAGGTCTTTGTACCTACGAAGAGACATTTCATTCAACCCAGTGATTCAGCTGATGTTCATCCCCTTGTTTAATGACTTTTGTTTACCTCTACAGCAGGTGAAATAGATTCTACCATGTCTCCCTACTTCCTAACTCAGCCCATTTATTTAGACATTATGATGCCCTTTTACAAATGAAGAAACAAAGATTTAAGAGGTTAAGTGACTTGTTCAAGGTCACAGGGCTAAAGATGCTAGTAAGTTGCCTTTCTATGGCTTCTATATAGAAGTTATTAACTTTTGCCTATAGAAGATGGATTGAGAATGGTATTCCAATGTAGTATTTGTTCAGACTTAGAGGTAAAAGTTTACATTGAGTATGACATGCTTTTTTTTTTTTTGGTGAAAGAGCACAAGTATTGAAGTCAGATGACATGAGTCCATATATTTCAGTTTCATCTATAAAGGAGGACTAATCATACTATATTTTTATTAATGAAGATCCTGAAAATGAAAACTTGTGAGGAGGAGATAAGAAACAGTGGAAGATGATTTTGGGGACTTAAATGTATGTTAGCAACTGTAGTTAGTTTAAGAGCGCTGTGATTCTTGGGTAAGCAGGTTGTTAGCTCCTTAAGGGAGTAGAGTACGGTTTCAGTCTACAAAGGAGAGAAAATACCATGAGAGGCAAGTTGTGAGATTGAGGAGCCAACTATGCCCATAGACTGACTTTGTGTAGGTACAGAGGAACAGAATATGACCCATCCTTCCTGTGCTTTCTGTACTTTGCTTCTGTATCATTGAAGTAGGCTGACCCTGAGATGTTGGGCAGCCAGATCTGATCAAATTAGAAAAGGCAGCCATTGCTCCTTGACACCTTGTGGCCATTTATTTGAAACTGAGGCAAGGAGTCTCGGTATTGATATCTTTACTTTTCAATGCCTAGGATGAGTAGGAAAGTCTTTTAGATGTTCCCTTGGGAAATTAGATCTAAACTCCCAAGGGCATAGGCTCCCTCTTTTCTTTAGGAAAGCTTATTGGGGACTCTTTTTCTGTGAGAGCTCAGTAGATACCATATGGGAGGCACACAATAAAAGTTCACAGTTACCATTATCTCTGATGAGCAGAATGGTTCTGCTGATGGTTCTGTGTGCCCGGAGAGCCCTAAGTGCTTTCCATGTATTATTTTGTGTTAAGTTTAGAAAAATATCTATGAGAATGTTATTATTAGCCTCATTTTACAAAGAAAGTTTTTATGGAGAAATTTTCACCTTTCTGAGCTTCAGAAGCATGGAGTTAGCAGAACCAGTCCTCAAACCCCTTTCTCTACTATATCAAAGTCCATATGCTGTACCGTTGTGACCCTCTGTAGGAAAGAAGACTCAGCAAACATGAGAGCTACGTCTCAGTGCCCTTTCCTGAGTATTTGTGGTGGTATGCAGTTGTTTTGGTGTTGTGTTTTAATAAAATACAAATAACTGTGGCTTTATAGGGAAACTGCTTGAGAGAACTGGAATGGAGTTTGAGTCTTATTTTAAAATTGCTTTAATCTTCAGATAAAATAGGCTTTCTTTGTATATTCAAGTCTAACTTATTTTAAGTCAAGACTTAAAAATAGTATAAATTCTGTACAGTTGCCCCTCAAACTTTCAGTGTCACTTTCCACCTCCCACTTCTACACGATAGTTCCCGAAGCAGAAGTTGTCTTTCTAGTTTATGCATAGGCTAAGGTGTTAAGAAAGCAGGAAAACAAGATGGAATAGAAGCTCTCACCCTTATTCTTGGTTGTTACAAGTCCTGGGTGTCTCTGGGGACACATTCTTCTAGTTTAATATTCCTATAGCAGGGGCCACCCAGAATTTTTTTGTTTGCTCAGAAGTTTGTGATTGCTTTCTTTATTGCCACCCTGGGGTCAGGCAAAGAGAGAAGCAACTTAAGAGCAAGCATTAGTATTGAGTCATAGTGAACCCAGCATCCCCAGTGAACTGCTTTCTGTTGCATCCAATTCAGTGTCATGTCACTGGGTTACACATCAAGTTGTCATGGCAATAAAGTCATAGCAGCTGACAGCATGAACAAGCAGCCCTGGGAGGAGAGGACGCTTGGCGGCGATGCCACAGTCATAGTGGTTAGACATCCATCTCTCACGTTAAGGGGTGCTTGTCAGTCAGCTGTGACTGTGTCTCAGGTAACTGGGGAGCACAGTTGCCGTCTACTTCACAGTTGATTAACAGATTCAACTCGAGTGTTTATTAGGCCCTTTAAAGTACAAAGCCTCTAGGAAACATGGTCCTGAGCCTGTATTATTCTCTCTGTGTATGTGTGTGTGTGTGTGGGTGTGGGTGTGGGTGTGGGTGTACACAAGGACATGTATATTTATGACTATATGGAGGAGGGAGAACCATGAAGGGAAGGCAATTCAGAAGAAGCATAGGGTCATATTCATGAAGCTGTTAAGGAACGATACAGAATTAGGGCTTAAGTACCAAAATTGATAGTCTTATGAAGAAATACTCTGGCCACAAGTAGAGGAAGGATGGAGTAGTCTGACTGAGATAGGGGGTGTATTAGTCCATTCTTGCATTGGTATAAAGAACTACCTGAGACTGGGTAATTTACAAAGAAAAGAGGTTTAATTGGCTCACAGTTCTGCAAGCTGTACAGGAAGCATAGTGGCTTCTGGGGAGGCCTCAGAAAACTTACAGTCATTGTGGAAGGTGAAAGGGAAGCAGGCATGTCATACGTGGCTGGAGCAGGAGGAAGAGAGAGAGGAAGGAAGTGCTACCCATTTTTAAACCAGATCTTGTGAGAACTCCCTCATACAGTACCAAGAGGGATGGTGGTAAATCACTCATGAGAACTCCACCCTTATGATCCAGTCATCTCCCACCAGGCCCCACCTCCAACATTGTGGATTACAATTGAATGTGAGATTTGGGTGGGGACACAGATCCAAACCATATCCAAAAGCATTTGTTTCTGGGAGTCAAAGCTATAAGCCAAGAAAAAGACTATATAAGAGAAAGCTGAGTTCCAAGCACCAAGGCAGAGGGAGTGAAGGGCACATATAATCACTAAGTTTGAAGAGGCCAAAGCTGGGATTTGAGATCAAGATTAGAAAGCCAAGGATTCAAGGCCAAGTGGAGATGAAAAGAGACAGAAAGCTGATGAAGAACAAGTTGGAGTTAGAAGCAAGATGCTAACCAGTGTCCTCAAATCACTCAAGAGTTCTTTGTGACTTTGAATTTTGTTTTAGCAAGTTAGTGGTGCAGGGGGCAGTGGGACTAGGTTAAAAGGTCTAAATGGGGTAAGCAGGTGATGCTAAAGTGGAGCCTCGAAGATGGGTCTAGATGTTTAGCAGGGAGTATTTGGAAGGGAATACAAATAAAAGAAGGAGATTTTCATGTATATGGGGCAACATCTCTGCAGCCAGACTGGTAAAGGGACAGATATGGGATAGCCTCTGACCTTCAGTCAGAATGTATTGCCCACTGTTTTTTGCAGGGCCCTTAGTAAAGGTGTCATAATTTTTCCTTGAGGTAGTGGTAAGTCAAGAGACCTATTATCTGATGGAGAAAATAAAACTTGACTCCAGAGTTTGGAGCCTGATAACTGCCTAAATCATGGCATCATTAAGGGGAATAGAGGAAGCAAGTTGACATTTGAAGGGGATCTGTAGGAGAATAATGTTGTGGTCAGAAGGCAGATTGCATAATCAAACTATTTGGGTTTAAAATCTGCTACGTACTGTGTGCCTGAATTTGGGCAGGTTTCTTACCTCCCTTCTTCAATTTCTTCATCTGTAAGTGGGTATAATAATACTAGCCACCTCTTGGCATCATCATGATAATTAATTGCATTATACACATAAGGTGCTTAGAATAGTGTCTAATATGTGGGGCACTGAAAAAAGGTAGCAATGATAATGAATGAGGAGGGGAAGGATTCAGTTTGACGCTTGATGGTTTGGGTAATAGAAATGTATCCAGGTAGAGAAGTACATCAGCCAAGAGCAACTGTGAAACTGATTTCCTGTAGAGAAAATCTAGGCATAGGAGCCATCCTTATGGAGGTAGTAGTTGAATTTCCAAAGATGGAATGAAATTGTTAAGGCAGAGTGTAAAGTAGTGCTTCTCAGTGGAAAGTGATTTTGCCCCCAGAGGGCGATGTTTAAATTCTAAGGGGTGTCAATATGCTGAATGCTACAGAGAGGTCAGTAGTGAAATTAAATAGAGTTGGTGACTAGTAGGTGCCTTTGTGGTGGGGGAAAAAAGGGTAGCAAGTGTTATATGTTACTTTTTTTAAAAAAGTCTGGTGTCAAAGGTAGAAGTCAGCTCCATGTGATTTCATCTCCAACCTGACCAATCAGGACTCTTGACTCGCTGGTCCCCTGTCTGCCAAATTATCCTTAAAAAACCCCAGTCCTCAAATTTTCAAGGAGACTGATTTGAGTAATAATAAAACTCTGGTGTCCTGTTCAGCCAGCTCTGCGTGCATTAAACTTTTTCTCTATTGTAATTCCCCTTTCTTGATAAATTGGTTCTATCTGGGCAGTAGGCCAAGTGAACCCACTGGGCGGTTACAAAACTGTGCCTCTGAGAACCAGGATTAGACCACTGGTAAGCAATTCAGAACAGAGGAAAGCACCAAGATGGAAGCAGAGGCCCCAAATGTTAGTCAGTCATACCAACCAGCTGTGTGATCTTGGGCAAGTAGCTGAATTTCTCAGAGCCTCATTTTTTTTTTTATTATAAAAAATGAAAAGCCAAACTCAGTTTCCTTTTATCTCTAACATAATATAACTGCATAGATTTTAGACTCTTGAAGGAGTAATTCACTAATCCAGATTTGTCTCTAATCACATGTGTTGCCAAAACAAGAGTGGAGATTCAGGGCACCAGGAATCTAACTCAGTAGTTGTTAGGATGAGATAGCCAAAATAAGAAATGAAGAAGATAATAGAATAATCTTGTCTTTTGACAATGCTCCTTAGCTGTTTTGGATGTCATTATTTTCATGGGCTTAAATCGAAATGGGCTTTTAAAAACTTTGATTATTCTAGAAAGGGGGAGTCATATTGGGAAGGAAGGGTCTTAAAGGTATTAAATAGGAAGGCAGAGAATGAAAATGTTGACAAATCTGGGTATAAGGTTTAAGCAGAATTATCTTTCCTCGTCCATTTGATGGTCACCCCACCCCCAGATCTTCTCTAGGCTTCTCAGTGGCTACTTAGTTTTCTGTTTTAATTGTATTAGGTTGGTGTAAAAGTAATTGCAGTTTTTGCCAGTGAAATGGCACCAACATAATATTAACATTTTAAAAATAGATTTTTTTTAGAATGGTTTTAGGTTAACAGAAAAATTGAATGGAAAATATAGAGAGTTTCCATATACTCCTTCCCCACATGCGTAGCCTCCCCAACTATTATCATTCTGTACTAGAATAGTACATTTGTTATCACTGGTGAAGCTGTACTAACATATCATTATCACCCAAAGTTTATAGTTTGCATTAGGGTTCACTGTTGGTGTTGTATATTGTATGGGTTTTGATAAATGTATACACCATTAAAATATCATACAGAATAGTTTCACTGCCCTAAAAATCCTCTGTGCTCTGCCTTTTTATTTTCCCTTCCTCCAAACCTCTGGCAACTGATCTTTTTACTTTTTATTTTCCCTTCCTCCAAACTCTGGCAACTGATCTTTTTACTGTCTCCATAGTTTTGCCTTTCCTATAATGACATGTAGTTGATTCCAAGCCTTTTAGATTGGCTTCTTTCACATAGTAATATACACTTAAGATTCTCTCATGTATGTTCATGACTTGATAGCTTTTTTTTTTCCTGTTTTTCTTCTTTTTTTGGTGGGGGGGTTTGATTAATATTCTGTTGTCTGGATGTACCACAGTTGATTTATTATTTTACCTACCAAAGGACATCTTGGCTGCTTCCAAGTTTTGGCAGTTATGAATAAAAGTTGCTATAAATATCTGTCTTCAGGTTTTTATGTGGATGTAAGTTTTCAACTCATTTGGGTAAATACCAAGGAGCATGATTGCTAGGTTCTATGGTAAGAGTATATTTAGTTTTGTAAGAACTGCCAAACTGTCTTCCAAGTGGCCTTACCATTTTGCATTCCCACCGCAATGCATGAGATTTTCTGTTCTTCCACATCTTTGCCAGCATTTGATCTTGTTAATGTTTTGACTTGGACCATTCTAATAGGAGTGTATGGAATCTCATTGTTGTTTTAATTTGTAATTTCCTAATGATATATGATGTTGAGCATCTTTTCATATGCTTATTTTCCATCTGCATATCTTCTTAGTGAGGTGTCTTTTTTAATCAGGTTGTTCATTTTCTTATTTTTGAGTGTTTATGGTTCTTAATATATTTTAGATAACAGTCCATTATTAGATATGTCTTTTATTAGTATTTTTTCCCAGTCTGTAGTTTCTCTTCTCTTTCACAGAGCAGAGGTTTTCCATTTTAATGGAGTCCAGCTTATCAATTGTTTTGTTCATGGGTACTAACCTTGGTGTTACATCTAAAAAGTTATCACTATACCCAAGGTCATCTAGCTTTTTAAAAATGTTATCTTCTAAGAGTTTTATAGTTTTGCATTTTACATTGAGGTCCATAATCCATCCTGAATAAATTTTGGTGAAAAGTATAAGGTCTGTGTCTAGATTATTTTTTTTTCATGTGGATGTCTAGTTGTTCCAGCACCATTTGTTCACAACTATCTTTTCTCTATTGTATTACCTTTGCTCCTTTGTCAAAGATCAGTTGACATATGTACCTGGGTCATTTCTAGGCTCTTCATCATGTTTCACTGATCTGTCTACTCTTGCTAGTATCACACTGTCTTGATTATTACAGCTTTATAGTAAGACTTGAATTGAGTAGTGGCAGTTCTTCGGCTTTGTTCTTCTTCAATATTGGGTTGACTGTTCTAGGTCTTTTGCCACTCCAAATAAACTTTAGAATCAGTTTGTTGATATCCACAAAATAACTTGCTAGGATTTTGATTGGGATTTTGTTAATCTATAGATTAACTTTGGAAGACCTGACATCTTGACAGTATTGAGCCGTTTTCTCAATTAACATGGAATGTCTATTTCTTCTTTGAATTCTTATGTTAGAGTTTTATAGTTTTCCTCATATAGATCTTGTACATATTTTGTTAGAATTATACCTAAGTATTTCATTTTTGGAGGTGCTAATGTAAATGGTATTATCTTTTTAACTTAAAATCCCGCTTGTTCACTGTTGGTATATAGGAAGGTGATTGACTTGTGTATATCAGTCTTCTATCCTATAGTCTTGCTATTGGTTCCAGGAGGTTTTTTTCTTTTCTTTTTTCCTTTTCTTGGTGAATTCTTTCAGATTTTCTACATAGACAATCTTATCATCTACAAAGACAGTTTTATTTCTTCTTTCCCAATCTGTATACCTTTTATTTCGTTTTCTTGACTTGCTGCATAAGCTAGGATTTTCAGTACAGTGTTGAAAAGAAAAGGTGAGAGGGGACATCCTTGCCTTGTTCCTCATCTTAGCGGGAAAGCCTTGAGTTTCTGACCATTAAGTATGTTGTTGGCTGTAGGTAATTGTAGATGTTCTTTATTAAGTTGAGGACGCTCCCCCCACCCCATTCCTAGTGTACTGAGAGTTTTTATAATAAATGAGTGTTGAGTTTTGTCAGGTGATTTTTCTGTATCTATTGTGATTTTTCCCCTTTAGCCTGTTGATGTACATAAATTATATTAGCTGATTTTTCAAATGTTGACCCAGTCTTGCATGCTTGGTATATATCCCTCATTTATGTCATGGTATGTAATTCTTTTTTTTTTTCTGAAACAGTCTCGGTCTGTCACCTAGGCTGGAGTGCAGTGGCACCATCTCCCCTCACTGCAACCTCCGCCTCCCAGGTTCAAGCGATTCTCGTGCCTCAGCCTCCTGAGTAGCTGGGATTACAGGTGTGCACCAACACACCCAGCTAATTTTTGTATTTTTAGTAGAAATGGGTTTTCACCATATTGGCCAGGCTGGTCTCAAACTCCTGACCTCAGGTGATCCACCCACGTCAGCCTCCCAAAGTGCTGGTATTACAGGCATGAGCCACCACACCTGGCCTATAATTCTTTTTATACATGGATTAATTTGACTTGCTAGTATTTTGTTGAGATTTTCTTTAAGCCACATTTCTTTTAAAAAATAGTTTTTAAAAAGTGTTACATGTTATTTTAGAAAATTTGGACTGAGAAGTGAAAAAGAGAAAAGTACTTGTAATTCCACCATTCACAGATAACCACTCTCCAATATTTTGGTATTTATTTTGGTCTTTTATAATGAAAATAATAACAGTAACAACAGCAATAGTAAATACCATTATATTATTTCATTGAGTGGATACCTGAAGTAACTAAGCGGTTAACTGATGTAGAGTTCCAATGGTACCTTATTAACAAAGTGGAGGTGATGAAAGAAGTGAAGATACAAATGACTGCTTTTGCCTGGAGGCTTCTGAAGAAGATGAGAAAGATAGCTTAATGAAGAGTTTAAATGTTCACTTCAGTAAACTTTTGTCCTTTCATTCTCAATACCCCATTGTAAAACCTGCTCATGTCAGGCTTCTAACTAGGTCGCTGAGGATGACATCACTGAGAATGTTGGTAGTGGAATGCTGCTCAGAGTTTATGTCTACCGTGTTTCTAGGCTGCTGAATAATTTTCTAAGCCTGGTGGGTGGGCAGTTGTTTTATTCACAAATAGTGGCTATTCCACCGATACACAAAAGACACAAGAAATAGGAGATCTTGCCATCCATTGAAAAAGTCTTGACCTCCTTGTTGATGAAGTTTTTCCCTTGCCTGCCCTCACTGGAGTCTGGCCTAAGTTTGGAAGGAGCTCTCTTGGAGTACAATGTAGGAATAAATGCTGAAGGCTAAACAGATGCCTTAACTTTGAACTTCCCAACTTGAAGTTTCCATAGACACTGGCAAGTGGGGAGGATACTGTACTGTGGGAGTGTGGACAGCTTGTAGCATCTGAAAAAGTTCCATTTCCTGCTTTTTTGTTTTTCTGTTTTAGAACAATGGCCTTTCAAATGAGGAAGAGGGAAGTGAAAATGGACTTTTTGGGGAGATATTTAGAGTCTTCAAACTCTATTTCATGCAGTCTACAATTTTTAGTTATTTTTGGAGTAGTCTCCTTAACACCTTGCAGGAAATTTGGCTTGTAGGACTGTTACCAGAAAGGGGTCCTGATCCAGACCCCAGAGAGGGTTCTTGGATCTTGCTCAAGATCAAGGGTGAGTCCATATAGTGAAATGAAAGCAAGTTTATTAAGAAAGTAGAGGAATGAAAAAATGGCTACTCCATAGGCAGAGCAGCCCCAAGGGCTGCTGGTTGCCTATTTTTATGGTTATCTCTTGATCATATGCTAAGCAAGGGGTGGATTATTCATGCCTCCCCTTTTTAGACCATATAGGGTAACTTCCTGACATTCCCATGGTATTTGTAAACTGTCATGGTGCTGGTGGGACTGTAATGGTGAGGACCACCAGAGGTCACTCTCATCGCCATCCTCGTTTTAGTGGGATTTGGCCAGCTTCTTTACTGCAAACCTGCTTTATCAGCAAGGTCTTTATGACCTGTATCTTGTGCTGACCTCTTATCTCATCCTAAGACTTAGAATGCCTAACCTGGGAATGCAGCCCAGTAGGTCTCAGTCTTATTTTACCCAGCCCGTATTCAAAATGGAGTGGCTTTGGTTCAGACGCCTGTGACAGAACAAATGTTTCTGAAATATTCAGTGTAGATTTGGAAGCTTCTCTTTTGAGTAGCTTCCTGCTCCTAACCCTGACCATTATTCTTAGTTCATCTCAGCAATGCTTTTCTGAAACAAATTGTTTTTCAATCTCTCTCTACCTCCCTCCTTCTGTCTCTCTCTACCTCCCTCCCTCCCTCTCCCCCTTCCAACTCTCTCTCCCCCGCCCTTCGCTCTCTCTCTTTCTCTCTCCTTCTCTTTCTTTTTCTTGTTTTGACAGAGTCTCATTTATAACTCATTGGAAATGATGAGTTGTAAAAGTACATTAGACTGGACCAGAGGAAAGTTTCTAAACCTAACTTTATCGTACTTCTCTGTGACTTTTTTTCCCCTTCACCTATAAAATTAGAAGGTTAGATTCAGATGTTCAATAGGTAGTTCTGACCATACAGTGATCAAAATTTTCAGATTGCAGTGCTATGTTATAATTTCAATAAAATGCTATGTTTAATCATATTCCACTTCACCCTAATGCAACTATAACAAAGATATATCAGCTTGATTGTAACTAACGTGCCAAAGGTTTTGATGTCTTAGGTTGGAAAATGCTTATTTGTTAATTAGAGAATGAGAGTGGGAAAAAGTCATAAAGGTTTTATAAAGTGGATTATTTTTTCCTTCAGTTTTCATTTGTGACCTGATATGTATAAAATACAGTGTCATGCTGAAAACCCTATGTAATTAAAGCCATGGGAAATAGAGAATTTTAAAATCCATGACTTATTCACCTGCTGCAGTCTGGCCCATACCTTTACTAAGTGAGATGTCAGCTTCCTAACTCTGAACCACATGCGTATGTGAAGTCTAGTAAAATAGGTTGTGAGTCAGTTTTTATTATGATATCCATTTTTAGTTACATGTAGCCATTAAGGGAGTTTCTTAGGCATTCAGAAAAGTCCATCCCTTAGTGAAAAGGTTTGGTCTCTGAGAGAAGGTTCTAGTCATTTAAGACTCAATTTATTTCAGGAGTAGAGATCCATTGATCAGTGATCACTGTAAAGCATAATAGCCCTAAAATACATACACTAAAAATAAAAAGGAATTATATAAACACAAATCACAGTTCTCAATCTGATACAGAATTTACAGGGACATTAATAACATTTAATACACTTTCCCATTTTCTCCAGCACCAGGGAGAGCACCTGCAGAGAGTATATGAGGGCTTATGACACTTAGTCACTTGATATGTGAGCAGATACATGTCATACAGGCCTTATTTTGCACTGATGTCCTAAGCAGTGTTACAAAAGCTGCGTAAGGTATCAAGCTTCTTTCAGTTTCTAAGGGGCTAATTAAAAATTAATCTGCTACCCCCTCCTTTAGGCTTTCTCTTTCACAGTTTCCTTTCTTAGGTTTTCCCAGTTTGACTTCCCTTCTGACAGACTTTTATAGTGAACAGAGCACCAGACTGAGAACAAGAAGATTGGAGTCTTTCCCTCTTCTACAGGTTTGCAACCGTGTCCATTTCCTTATCTGTAAAAGGAAGGGGTTCATTTAGATGACAACTGTTTTCTCTTCCAGTTCTAAAATCCTCTATTGGCTTTTCTTCTGTCTTTCTCCTTTTGTCTACAGTTTACTTCTTCCCTGCTCCCTATCTCAGCTACACTCATAATATGCATAGTTGTTTTAAAATAATCATAAAATAAACATGGTTGTGAGGAAACATCAATAAATGCAGTTGCTGGTAAAATTTGGAGTTTAGAAGTTCTCATTTTGATAACTTCTCACTTTGTTAGCCTTTCTTATGCCCTAAGCATAAATATAGCTAGCAGTTGTATTTTCTTTGGTTTGCAGTTGTTATAAAATAAAACAATAATATATTTGCACCCATCATAGTAAAAGTTTAAAAGCTTGATATAATCCAGTATTGGCAAGGGTGTAGGAAAGTGCTTACTTTCATACGTTGTTGTAGGAATGTAATCAATACATCTTTCTCAGAAGGCACCTTGGCAATATAAACCAATATTTTTAGAGTATATGCCAATTTACTAAGTGGCTCTAAACGTCTTTAAAGAAACTCATATGCATATATTAATAGCCAAGGATGTTTATTGCTGTGTTGTTTATAATAGCAAAAATTTGGAAATATCCTGTACTTCCATAAAGAGAGGAATGGTTAAATAGGACACACACACACACACACACACACACACACACACACACACACACACACACACACACACACACACACACACACACACACACACACCTCCATCTCCATATCACACACACACACACACACCCCCCTCCATCTCCATATCATACAGATAGTAAAAATAATAGAATGAAGTTGATCTGTATGCACAAATACATCTTAAGTAGAAAAGTAAGACAACCATATTTTCACTATGATTCATTTATATAAAAACTACTTAATTATCTATATACATATATGTACATAACTATATAGAAAAATGGTATGTATCCTACCAAACTGTTAACAGTAATTGGGGCAGAGAGGAAGAATTTCATTTTTTGTTTTGTTTTGTTTTGAGATGGAGACTTGCTCTGTCGCCCAGGCTGGAGTGCAGTGGTGCGATCTGTGCTCACTGCAACCTCCGCCTTCTTGGTTCAAGCAATTCTCCTGCCTCGGCCTCCCAAGTAGCTGGGATTACAGGCACCCACCACCATGCCCAGCAAATTTTTTTGTATTTTTAGTAGAGACAGGGTTTCCTCATGTTGGCCAGGCTGGTTTCGAACTCCTGACCTCAAGTGATCCCGCTGCCTTGGCCTCCCAAAGTGCTAGGATTACATGCATGAGCCACTGTGCCCAGCCTCATTTTTTACTATATATATTCATCGTATATATTACTGGTATAAAAATGAACAAAACCAAAAGGAAAAAAGGATAAGAAATTATTCCCTGAAGAATGAAAAAGGCAAAAAGATTAGCAGGAAATTCATCAAAGATATTAGGGGAACATTGTTTTTAGGATATTCCCAAAACTTTAGGATCGGATAGGATCCATGGTGTGTATTTTGGCCAGGGCTGTGTAGTAATAACTCTGCCCTTTTGTTTCTTTGTATGTTCAACTTATTCTTCTTATTTGTCTCTGTTCTAAAGGTAACTCGGGACCAAATGAAGATGTTTATACAGCAGGAATTTAAGAAAGTTCAGAAAGTGATTGCCGATGAGGAGCAGAAGGCCCTTCATCTAGTGGACATCCAGGAGGCAATGGCCACAGCTCATGTGACTGAGATACTGGCAGACATCCAGTCCCACATGGATAGGTTGATGACTCAGATGGCCCAAGCCAAGGAACAACTTGATACCTCTAATGAATCAGCTGAGCCAAAGGCAGAGGTAAAGGAAAAGCCCATAATTATTAGTGGCAAGAGAAATAGGAGGAAGCTGATGCCATATTTGTTAGACCCCATGTGGTCCCTGAACGTGAATGAATTGAAATCTAGGTAGGGTATAAGTGTTTCACATGGTGTATAAACCAGTATGGAAGTATTGGCCACTAGTTTACTCAGTGGCTGGGCCTACCAAATTATTTATCCATCATTACTTTAAAGAGTGTAGTCAGTGGGGGCAGATACTAATCACAATTAAGAAAGGAAGCCAAAAATTACAGCCAGAGAAGAGGGCAAGCGACAGACCCCAAGTTGTGAAATGAGCCTTTAAAGTCATCATAGACCTGGGCTGAATGAGAACAAATCATGAAGTAGAGCATAAAGCAGGCCAGAATGAAAGATTTTGGACTTACTTTGTACATAGTGAAAAGGTATCTCAAGCTGGTTGTTATATGGAGCCAGCTGCATAAATTGGAGGCATAACTGCTGGATTAAGAATGGCATGTGCACTAGGGCATTGTAAGATTAAAAAAAAAAAACTATGAAAGACACAAGGTAAATGTTGAATCACTATACAAATGTTAGTTGTCATATTCATTGTTATTTTTAACGGGAATAAAAGGGTCTTAGGCATTTTACCAAACAACATATTTAGGCATTTTGAATCTACTTTGAAAAAATTATTTAAGGTAGCCATTAAAAAAAAAAAAGTACAAGCTGGACTCAGTGGCTCACGCCTGTAATCCCAGCACTTTGGGAGGCTGGGGTGGAAGGATTGCTTGAGTCCAGGAGTTTGAGACCAGCCTGGGCAACATAGTGAGACCCTGTGTCTACAAAATAAAAAATTAGCAGACATGGTCTCACCTGCCTGTAGTCCCAGCTACGCAGGAGAGGTAGGAAGATTACTTGAGCCCCGGAGGTTGAGGCTGCAGTGAGCTGTGATTGTGCTATTGCACTCCACCCTGTGTGACAGAGTGAGATCCAGTCTCATAAAAAAAAAAAAAAAAAAACCAAAAAACTTATATTTCAGCCACTAGAGAGAGGCTACTATTAATCAGATTTCATAATTTGACAATTCTAGTGAAGGTAATGCCAGATAGATTTAGGGTAGGTCCTTCTAGAAAAAAACATAGGAGAGTCCTGTGGACTTTCTAGGACTGTTGCTGACTCAGCAAGTCCATCCTTAACTGGAAGTCCTGCCTTGGCTTGAGAGAGCCTGGCCACAGAATAAACTGGCCAGTAGAAGAGCCAAAGTAATCCAGGAGGCAGGTATTTCCAAGCTATCCTGACAGGAAATGTAAGAAACCATTGAAAGGTATCTGCTATACCCATCCAGGGCTTTTGATTAATTTTCATCAATGTGTGAAAAGAATAACTCTTCTTCTTTTCATTTTATTCTCCCCATAATTGAGAAATTAGGTGCCTAAATAAGTTTCTAGATAGGCAAGAGAGCACTTTATATTCATCATTTCATTTAATCCTTACATCAGCATTCATTAACTCCATTTTACAAATGGGATATTTGAGATGCAGAGAACTGCAGAGATACTGACCCAATGTCATTTAGTCAGTAGAAAATAGAGCCAGGGTTTAAATTTAAGTCTGTGCTATTTCAGTACCTGTGCTTTCCCCCTACTATAAGACATATGCTAAGCATCCCATCTGTATCTGTGGGAAAAATGAGAAGAATCCATGTTCTAGACAGCTTTGCATACCTTTACAATGTCAAGATGGTCACTTTGTGTCTTAATAAACAAAAGGTTCAACCAGAGTTAATTCAAGGGATAGACAGCATAGCTCTGTCCACAGTTCCCATCAAGTTCGACCCCTTCATTTATTCCCTATGTTGATTACGTTGTTCTTTGAAAAATAAAAATTTAATTTTGGCTAGGCGTGGTGGCTCACACCTGTAATCCCAGCACTTTGGGAGGCCGAGGTGGGTGGATCACCTGAGGTCAGGAGTTTAAGCCTGCCCTGGCCAACATGGCGAAACCTGTCTGTACTAAAAATAGAAAAATTAGCTGGGTGTGGTGGCGAGCACCTGCAGTCCCAGCTACTTGGGAGGCTGAGGCAGAAGAATCACTTGAACCCAGGAGGCGGAGGTTGCAGTGAGCCAAGATTGCAGCCACTGCACCCCAGCCTGGGAGACAGAGTGAAACTCCATCTCAAAAAAAAAAGTTTAATTTTGAGGTTTATTTTTCTCTTTTATTTTAATCTATGAATTTAGTCCTTCTCTGACATTAGCTGTCGTTTAAGCACCTCAGCTGTACTATGCTTGTTAACTCTGATGGAATTACTCTTAAAGGGTTGCAAGAGCTGACAGGGCTTAAGGACCAGGCTACAGACAAAATGAGCTATTAAAAACAGAGATAGCGTTCAGCCACTAGAGTGTTTACAGAGAGCTATTATTATTTCATAGCCTCTTGTTCCAGTTAATCTGGTAACTTGTTGGTAAGAGCAGATATCTAGTACCTGTCTTTCACTCATCAGAGGAATTATGTTCTTTTTGTGGTATAGAATTTATCAAAAATCACCTGCATTTTGAATTCAGCCAAAAGACCCCCCCTCCAACATTTTATTATAAAATTTTTTAAACATACACCACAGTTGAAAGGATTTTACAGATTATACCTATGTACCTACCACCTAGATTCGCCTATTAACATTTTGCCATACTTGCTTCATTACGTATCTAGCCATCTTTTCAACCTTCCACTCACCAATCTATTTTATTTTTGGCATATTTAAAGCAAATTGCAACTTCTGGTTCTGAGCAAGATGGAGTAAACATATTCTATTTTACTCCTTTCACTTATTACAGTAGAAATCTCTGGGCAAAAATGCTGAAATCATCTACCAAAAGACTCTTGCAGGTGGAAAAAAGATGGCATACTGATCAGGGACCTTGGGATTTGAGAGGATACAAGGCAGTGAATTCCCTGGGGTTTTCTTTACTTCCTATGTATGGTAGCCTGGGTGTTCTACAAACTGGAAACACTAATACACACAGACAAAAAAAAAAAATACCCAAGACAAGCCTGCTTCTGGAGGCAAACATCATGAAAAAAGTGGCACTGCTCCTCAACCTCAATTGGCACGCAGCAGTGGAGCCGGTGAGTGAAACTCACTCATTTTATGTATGCCCTATGTTAATGAGGTATCTTTCTCTATGGAGCCTGTGGGTGAACCTCTTACTTCTACCTTTGGCTCTGCTCCTCTCAGTAATGAGTGGTACCCATCTCCTATGCATCCGTAGGTGGAACTCTGACTTCTACCCTACCCTGCAGTAATAGTACAGAGGAAGTAGTACCTCTTCGTTTTGGAGACTGTGGGTAGAGCTCTAACTCCTCCCTCTCACCCCTGTATTAACTAGGCTATGGACTTCCCCAGCTGAGTCAGTTATTGGAATTTTATCTTTCACTCCTGCCCTGTAGTAATGATTTGGTTTCCCTCCTCCTCCTCAACTAGCTCTGTGGAGAATGTAGAATGGAGTCCTGTCATCTGAGTGGGGCAGACAAGAATAGCACTGTAGAGGCTTTATAAACTTAAGGTGACATGTGAACCATAGTTCACAAAAAGGATCCAGGACATGCATTCTGAATCTAAACAGGTTGACTGCTAAAATAGAAGATTTAAATAGGAACTAGGTTTTTATAATATAACTCATCATGTCCAGGATACAGACCAAAGAACCAATAAAAATCTCAATTCTGTAAGGCCGACGAGGCAAGAGGATCGTTTGAACCCAGGAGGTTGAGGCTGCAGCGATCTGTGTTCACACGACTATACTCCAGTATGGGTGACAGTGCAAGACCCTGTCTCAAACAATAAAATGAAAATCTCAATTCTAAGGAAAAAAGAATTGATATATGCTAACTCTAAGATGGCATAGATGTAGGAATTAAAAGACAAAGATTTTAAACCTGCTATTATAAGAATGTTTCAGTGAGCAATTACAAGCACTCTGGAAATAAATGAAAACCTCAATAAAGAAATAAAGATATTAAAAAGTACCAAATGAAAATTTTAGAACTGAAAAATACAGTAACTGACACCAAAAATTCACTGGATGGGCTTAATGGCAAACCGAAGGAAAGATTTGGTGAATTTGAAGATAGATTGATACTGATCCAATCTAAACAACAACAAAAAAACATGGAAAAATAATTGAACTGAGCTTCAGGGACTTATAGGACAGTAATGAAAGATACATGTCACCAGTGTCGGGGGGGAAAAAGGAATGTGGAGCTGAAAAAATAGTTTGAAGTAATAGTGTGTTAAAATATCTAAAATTTGGCTGAAAGACATAAACTACAGATTTAAGAAGCAGAGCGAACCCAAGCAAGATAAACTAAGAAATCCATACCCAGACACATCAGAGTCAAACTTCTGAAAACTAATGGCAAAGAAAAAAATCTTGAAAGCAGAGTAGCTAAAGAGAAATGACACATTAGCTCTACAGAACAGCAGTATGAATGAACATATGTCTCCATTTATAAGTCTGTTTTCACATGCTCTCAGAAATGGTTCATGGTTTTCATTTAAAGGTATTAATGGCTTTTATTAAATTTATTCCTAGTTATTTAATATTTTCAATACTATTGAAAATAGAATTGTTTTTACATTTTATTTTTCAGCTTATGTTAGTATATAAAAATATAATTGGTTTTTATATATTAGCCTTTTTTTTTTTTTTGAGACGGAGTCTCACTGTCACCCAGGCTGGAGTGCAGTGGCGTGATCTCGGCTCACTGCAGATATTAGCGTTATGTCTTGTAACCTTGTCAGATTCACCTATTAGTTATAATAGTGGCTTTATAGATTCTTTAGGATTTTCTATATCAGCAATTATGCCATCTACAAATAGAGACAGTTTTACTTTCTTTGTTTCTAATCTTTATGCTTTTTATTTCTTTGTCTTGTCTTACTGCAGTGGCTACAACCTCCAGTGCAATGTCTAATATAAATGGTAAAAGTGGACATCCTTGCCTTGTTCGTAATCTTAGAAGGAAGGGATTCAGTATATTAAGTATGATGTTTTTTGTAGATGCCTTTTATCAGATTCAGGAAGTGCCTTTTTATTCCTAATGTGCTGAGGGCTTTTATACAAACTGATGTTGACTTTTGTGAGATATGTCTTCTGTATCTCTTGAAATGATCATACGCATTTTTTTCATTATTCTGTTGTAATGGTTAATCATGTTGGTTAATTTTACAATATTAAACCAACCTTGCATTTCTGAGATAAAGTCCCATTTGGCCATGATGTATAATCTGAGTTCAGTTTGCTTATATTTTGTTCAGGAGTTTTGTGTCTTTGTTCATAAGGGATATTGGTTTGTGTATTTTTATAATGCCATTGTCAGGTTTGGGTATTAGGATTATGTTGGCCTCATAAAACAAACTGAGAAGTATTCCCTTCTCCTTTATTTTTTTTCTCATTGTTTTTTGCGGAATTTACTTACATCATTTTATAAAACTCTTTATAAAGCTTAAAAAAATGGTGTGTCTTTATTTATATGTCATGAGCATTTTTGTCTTATGTCCAGTTAGTTTGGTAAGGAGAATACTGAGTTGCAATGAGCTAATATTGGAAAAAGTATGTTCAATGGGTAAACCATTAAAAATGATACATGCATATGATAACCATTTATTTTAAACTTGAAACATATTTGTACTTTTTTTTTATTCAGAGGCAAGGCCTTTGAAAATATGGGTTTGCTAATTAGAGTTAAATGTCATGTTTCTGGCTAAACCATACCCATTTTGCGCCATTTATAAGGTCCAATTTCAGACTCTCTATATTGAGGGTGATACCATTCAAAGCAAGCTGAATGCAGAATCTTAGTTCTTATAACTTACTGTTTCTAGTATTTTACTTGTGTTTCACCTACACCAAAATTGACAACAATTTTTAAGTAATTCATCTTTATTAAATACTGTGGATGCATTCACCTTAGTTCTTATGTGAGCAAGTTCTCTCTCTTGCATTCACTTTTTGTTATTTAATTAAATGTGTCGTCATTACAAGTTCATATAAACAGCCTTGTTTGATTCTTGGTGAACAACATTTCCACTGGTGGAGGTAGAAATGGGATGTTGCACAAGAGTGCAGTCTGCCAACCAAGAGCATTTGTGATATCTTAATTAGGGATTTGGGAGCAGTGCTTAATCTAACAAGTCATTTAAATGGAAGTTGGTATTTAATAGACTCTCACTTCTGATATTTTCTGAAACCAGAATTTGCTTATAATAGGAGTAGAAATTAATCTTAAACCTTACCTATATCTTGAATAATTATTTACTATGAGCCTTGTGCTGTGTTATGTGCAGTGAATACAGAAATGAGCAAAACACAAGTTTCTATTCTCAAGGAGTTGAAATCCAAAGAGGGAGGCACTGTTTGATGTCATTGTCAGTTTTCTTCTCTAAGTACTAGTGTAGAGTGGCGAAGCCTACAAATGTGGGGGAAAGGAGGAGGATTAACTTATTCAAGATGTTAGTGAAGAAGTTTCTGAGTAAGGCTTGATCTTAAAGGATAGATAGGAATTCGCTAGGTTTTTAGAATAGGGATGTGCATTTCAGGTAGCAGGAACATCACATGCATATCTTTTACTAGCAAGGTTAGCAATCCTCTCTGTGCCAACCTATTCAAAACGGCTTTATAATTCATATGTGTGTGTATATTCTTGCTTTGTAACAGTGACCATTGTTTCTGAAAAGAAGCATACATCTATAAGCAGTAGAATTGGATGAACATATAGCAAAACTTTGTGTCCCATCTTTTCTGTCCTTCCCTGCTCTCCCCTAGAAATGTTATTAATTAACAATTCTAGGAAAGTAAAATAATGGCTACTATTTGTTGAACGATTACAAGGTACTAGACACTTGCTTAGTGTTTTACATAGATTTTCTCATTTATTTTAATCCATATGGTGACCCTTTGAGGTAAGAACTAGGATCTTTATGTGCAGATGGAGAAACTGAACCTTGGAGAAGAAAATTGCCAAAAGCTTCACTGTTGGGATTAATGAACCAGAATTTGAGACCATGTTTTTATATTATAACTGAGAAACCCTGTCTCTTAATCATTACACCAAGGTATGTGATTGTGAGGAGGACTTGCTCTAAATTATGGGAGAAAGTTTAGATATTTTTTCCATAAAGTTCTCTTAGACAATTAGGCTTAAACATCCAAAAATAATTGAAAAATTTGTGTTGAGATTTAATTATGTCATTCATAGTTATGTAACTCATATTATATAACTTTTTTATTGGTATATTATAGTTGCCATGAGACATACCAGATGATAAAAATGCAAAGAAATTTTCCACCATCCCTATACCCTCTCTCTACCACTCGCCCTACTTCCCTCTAGTTGGAGTGTGGATGATTAACGCCCTTCCCACTATTGCAGATCTTTAACAGTCTGCCAAAAATGCCCTTCTTATTCGACCTCAAATGGCAGTTTGATTTAAATCACCTTTCTGGCTGCAGCTGTACTTTACAGGCTTGCACCCTGGCAGTCTCCCTTTACCTCAGTCACGCTCAACCCCACATTGCTCTCAGTTCCAACCTTATACCACCCCCAGTGCCCTGCCCAAAACACACACGTGCACATCCCCATTCTCTGGTTTCACAGAACTCAAGGTTCCTTGAACAACACATTTTTAGAAATTTGCCTTTGCTGTTGCTAGTTCAGTGTCCTTCCCACTTTTCTCTGTTGTCAGCCTGGGAAAATACTATTTATCCCTCAAAGTGGCAATATCAATGTTACCTTGTGTGTGTGAAGCTTTTCCCACCTTCTCCAGGAGAGGCAGCGTTCATAACTTCCCTGTTGATTCTCATATTATTCTGTTTATGTCTTTGGTATTGTTCATAACACATTTAGGAATAGTTCATTTTCTTTGTGCCTGTTTCTCGTGCTCCTGATTCGAAAATCCTAGAAGGTTAGATCATTATGGGTGATTGTTTTTCCTTAGTTAGCATATATATATAGTAGCTTCTTAATGAATCCTACTGAATTGTTACTGATACTGATAAATAGGCTTTATTAAATACATCCTGTGTCACAGGTACTGTGTTTGATGATTATAAGCATTATTTCATTTAATCCTCATATTCATCCTATGATACAGAGACAATTATTACCCCATTTTACAAATTAGGAAATTGAAGTTAAGAAAGGCAAAATAACATGAGTAGGCTAATACAGCAGTAAAGTGATAGGGTTAAGACTTGAACCCAGAACATCTGACTTGAGAGCTCATTCTGCCTTATACCAGTAGGAACCATTCATTCATTCATTCATTCATTCATTCATTCTCCGAGGAGTACAACCAGAATGTACATTCTCTATTAAGACTACCCTTCAATGGCTAAAAAGAAGGATATAAAAGATATGCTGACACCAAAAGGATGAATGAGGTCCCTTGGGAAAGGCTTGAGAGTTATTTGAAAAATCTCATTTGATCACAGAAGGAAGCTCAAAGGAATCTGCTGTGATCACTTCTGATAAAGTTAGGTTGAGAGATTGCCATCCCTGGAAAAATAATGTTAACACATTGTTTTTGAAAAGTGGGCAAGAAAAAGAGAAGAGCCATGGTTTGGTGGAAGAATGATGTGGATCATCAAATGCCAGAACTAACCTCTTACGGAGGAGAAGACCAAAGTCCAGATTAATTAATGTTTGCCCAAGGACATATAACTAATAAGTAACAGAGCTTGGACTAGAATCCCAATTTCTTGAGTCCCAGTTCGGTGCCCTTTATACCACAGTGTTCTTTATAGTAGAATTGCAGTGTTCATGTTTGATGAAAAATGCTAGAACAAGGCAGAAATGAGTCTTTGAAGGAAAACAGCTTGATGTTTTGGAACTGACTAGCTTTTGCCTAAGACCTGCCTCTATTTTGGGTTTCTCACTTTGCTAAGAACTAAATACTGCCAGCCATACAAATAAAAAGGCAAGGCAATTATTTAGGCCTCCTAGGTCTGTGCATTAACTTCTCTGCTCTGCTTGTCAGGGCAAATTATCAGTTCATCTCCACTGGGCAGTTTGAACATAGGATTATATTAGCTCTTGTCTTAGCCTTTAGATGTCTGTTGGTTTGTCTCTGTTACAATAAATGTATAGTCCTTGCATTCAGGTTGGGAGAGGGGAGGGAAAAGAAAGAAATCTGACTCTGTCTGTACCGACAGTGATTTCTAATACTGTTTCTTTCTGTTTGTCTTTCAGGGCGATGAGGAAGGACCCAGGTAAGATCACATTGTTGCTTGTCTTTTCTCATAATTGAAGTAGAGTGACATTTGTGGCCTTTTAGTGCTCCATGAAATATGGACAGCCAAGGAACAGCACAGAAAAGGGATCTGTATCTTAAGCCTGGTATTTGAAAATCTTATTTTGTAAGACTCCCGTCTCCCTCTCATCTATGTCATTTCCTGCCTGTAACCTTCAGATAAAGGTATACTTTAAGGTATATAATGACAGTAACTTTGCTGTATTCTTTTGTACATTCAGAATACCTTGTTAAGAAGAATAGGCACTACATTTAAATGGTAATGTAGTATCATTATGGTAATAGTAATGGTATCAGGTGGACTAACTAGATAAATTTTTGTATTGTTCTTTCTTGATTGGAATTGGATTGATTTTTTTAATGGGCTCTAGATCTAGTATTCTTTATTTCTGACCTATAATATCTTTGTGTCAGACCCAAGACACCTATATGATGAATCCTAGGGTACAGGTATACAAAACTTTATTTAGGAAAAAAAAAAGTTCTTTGTGCTTCTGTATTGCCACAGTTGAATACAGTTTAGAAGTGCATTTTATTATTGTCTCAGCCTTGCAGTGAACCTGGACTGTGGTTTACTTACCCTTCCTGTCATTCTTCTCAAGCAGTTGAAAACAGACTCCGGGAAAAGCTACAGCTGTGTCATCAACACAATTGAGGAATATTTGTACAAAGTAAAAGGCAATGTCCAGATGGGTCCCATCTGTCACATAGAATCAAGGGCTGTTAAGGCTGGGAAGTATCAGAATGGTCATCCAGGCCACTGCTATTCAAACTTTATTTTTAGCAGAAGCACCCTTTTTTGAAATGGACTTTAAGTAGAACCTCAATGTGTAAAAAACAATTTTTCTCTGGTTAAAGTTGGGGCAGCATTCATTGAACTTTCTCTCTTCTTCAAAATAGACCCTGAGGAGCTTCTGCAGTGACCTAGGGTTCCTCAGAACTCAGTTTGAAAATCACTATCAAGTCCCTTATTAAAAGAAGCTGAAGGAATTGTCAAAGGTTACCTTACTGGAATCAGGATTTGACCCTTCTTTGTTATTTTGTTTGTTTGTGTGTTTGCTTTTTACAAACCAACAAAAACAGTTTCCTCTCTTTTTTCGTTTTCCCTCCCCATATCCTGAGCCTCTTTCTTAGCGCCAAATGTTGTCCCACATCTGCGTCTCTTGGTGTGTTCTTCCCTTGGAAACTATAGTTTTTAACATCTGCTCTGGAACAACAAGATCTTGTCTAGCTCCTTGTCTACTATGGCTAAAGCCAAAGGCACCCAACTTTAAAAGGCATAGGCATCTTGCTTTAAACCTACAGGGTTTCAGGGAACCACTTCAGACTCCATCTTTCAACCATTCTCAGGAACAGGCTCCTTCTGTGTTGTGGTTCTTTTCCTTCCTTCCTCACTCTTCCCTCCCTTCCTTTTGTTCGTTTAACATATATTCGTGACCTACTGTGTGTCTGGCACTGTGCTACATCCTGGGTATATCATGGTGACTAAAGCAGACATAGTTCCTACTCTTGTAGATCCTAAGTGTAGTGGAAGAGGCGAACATGTAACTGGGCAATTACATGGTAGGGAATGTGTTCTGATAAGTTTAGGCTACTTTAGGAAGGGCTCCTAAGGTTAGTCTTGGAGGGTAAGGGGAGGCTTACCAGAAAAGGTTATATATAAACAGAGATCTGAAAGGTTGGAGCAGGAGTTGGTTTTTCTAGGTAGAGTAAACAAATTCTGTGCCAGTTCCAGACAAGAGAGGAGTGGAAGAAAGACAGCGGAGCCCAGATCATTTAGGGCCTTATAGACCTTCTTAAGGCATTTAAGCACTATACTGAAGGCAATGGGAAGCTATTAAAGAATTTTAAACAGGAATTAACCTGAACAGATTTGCATTTTAGAAGTGTCTCCTACCTACGGAATGGAAAATGAATTGGAGGTGGATCAAGAGCCTGGGAGACTTCCAGGCACAGTGATGCACACCTATAATTCCAGCTACTCAGAAGGCTGAGGTGGGAAGATTGCTTGAACCCAGGAGTTCAAGAGCAGCCTGGGGGACATTATGAGACTCTGTCTCTAAAAATAAGTAAATAAAAAATAAATTTTAAAAATTGAGGTCGGGCACAGTGGCTCACGCCTGTAATCCCAGGACTTTGGGAGGCCAAGGCAGGTGGATCACCTGAGGTCAGGAATTGGAGACCGGCCTGACCAACACAGTGAAACCCTCTCTCTACCAAAAATACAAAAATTAGCCAAGGATGGTGGCGCACACCTGTAATCCCAGCTACTCGGGAGGCTAAGGCAGGAGAATTGCCTGAACCTGGGAGGCAGAGGTTGCAGTGAGCCGAGATTGTGCCGTTGCATTCCAGCCTGGACAACAAGAGCAAGACTCCATCTCAAAAAAACAAAAAAATTGAAAAATAAGAAAAGAGCCTGGGAGACTAGTTAGACTAGGTTATCGATGATGGGAGCCTAAATCAATATCTTCTAGTTACTGGTTAGGTTTTTATCATTTTGCAGAGACCTTTGGTTTAGATGCACTTTAAACTATCTCCTTGGCCCTCCTCCGCCTTTTCTCTCAGGATTAGCTCTAGCTCCTTAAAATCCAGTCCAGTCAGAGCCCTAGACTTACTTTCCCAGAAAAAGAGTTTAAACAAGACCATGATAAAGAAAATACCTTGGCAGAGGTAATGTGCAGGCTCCACAGGATAGCAGTGGCATTTCTGTCTTAGGAGAGCCAAATTAGGATGAACACACTCATCTTTATAGCCACATGCCAGAGTCACATTGATTAGAAGAATACAAGGACCGTATGAAGAGATTAACTCCCTTTAAAGATACTGTTCAGTGTGAGATTCTGGCTTTAGAGTTTAACTGCAGATACCCTTGTATCATTTTGACAAGATAATGGAAAGGCGTAGAGTTTCTTTACTTGTAACCAAGATGTCAGGCCGTCTCCCTTGAGCCAGGCTGCTATGGAGGTCAGCAAGGAGTCCATTGGACTAGGAGTTGACGGATCCCTTTTTGGTACAATAAGTACCAAAAATAAATGCATGTTCTGATTTGTCAGAAAGAAGGAGGAGGAGTCAGATTTTCTTTTTTAACCTTTAAATTCCTACTTGTTGGTTCAATTCACTTTATTTGTATTGAACTACCATTTGGCTCAATTTATTCTGATTAACCCTTCAAGGCAAATTGCCTTTGATCTGAAATTTTTCTGATTTATGATATATACTTTACCATTTCAACAAGCCAAATAGAGTTTTGTTCCAAAGGCTTCTGTATTGCTGACAATACTAAATGAGAGTTTGATGTATAAGGAAGGCAGAAAGGAAGTGTGGGAGTCCCTGCACAAGGGATGGATGAGAAATGAAGCTGGAGACACTGAGTTCCAGTTCTGCTTGGATCATTATGCCTGTGTCTCCTTTGCTAGCATTCTTTTCACACAGCCACTTCTCCACTGTCTACATAGAAGTCCAAAGAGAATTAGATTCCAACCAGTCTCCGTGGTGGAAGGAAAAAAGAAAAACTCCTGTCCTATGGAAACGTATTTGTCTATAATGGATCTTCCTCCCTTTCTACTAGCTGGAGTGTCTTGCCTTTTTTCCTCTTTTCTGTTTTGATTTCCCAAGCTGTTTGATATTAGGGGACCAAATGTTGTGCTTTTAGTCATGTCTGTTCCTTGCCCTGAATTTCATTGTGCAGTTATGCTGCTGATTTACCACAATCATAATCACAGCTACCATTTATTGACTTCATTATGTCCAAAGTGCTTTATATATATTCTAATTTAATCTGCATGCAAACCTCATGATGTAGTTATTAGCCCACTTGTCAAATGAAGAAATTAATGCTTTGAGAGATTAATTTGCCTTGGATCACATGGCTAGTAAGTGGCAGAGCTATGACTTGAATCTAGTCTGGCTTCAGAGTTTAACCACCAAGTGCCCTCAGCCACCATTTGGACTATCTTCAAAATGGCAGCATGCTTCTCTCTGTGACCCTATACAAAAGCCAAGAGGATTCACACACAGTCCTCAGAATATGACTTTGGTCTTTTTCCTCTAACCTGGGAGTTCTTCAATTGCTTTGACATTGAATTGCTGTGGCCCCTGTTTTCTGCAGGTTGCTTCCCCTCTCAGCTTCTGTCATTATAAAGGGAATGTCTTTGTCTCATTCTTACACAGTATCCTCTGAGGGTTAGCAGAAAAAGGGGTGCTCCCTGGGGAGCAGCCAACTAAGCCTGCCTTTGACTCCACAGAATAGCTGTCTGTTGCCTCTCAAACTGGTATCTTACTCCTCAGATCCATGATACACAGTCATATAGCTGGCAAGAATTCTTGGAGGGCATGGAGAAACAAAAGTCCTAATATGTAGAACATGTGTATTAACTGCTGTGGAGTCATCGTTTAAGAGAGTGTGTTTGACTTTGGGAGACTGAAGTGGGCAGATCACGAGGTCAGGAGATCGAGACCATCCTGGCCAACATGGTGAAACCCCGTCTCTATGAAAAATACAAAAATTAGCTGGGCATGGTGGCATGTGCCTGCAATCCCCGCTACTTGGGAGGCTGAGGCAGGAGACTCACTTGAGCCAGGGAGTCAGAGGTTGCAGTGAGCCGAGATCGTGCCACTGCAATCCAGCCTGGTGACAGAGCAAGACTCCGTCTAAAAAAAAAAAAAAAAAAAAAAAAGGTACCTTTGAAGCCCAGAGTGATTTTTTTTTTTTTTTCCTAAGCAGAAAAGCAATTTACACTTTTGGCATCAATTTTCTGTCTTCTCTGTGCTATTATGAGAGATCTTGTGTTCACTCCCTCACAGATTGACTCCTTCTCTACTCCTGCTGGAGCCTGCTGAAAAGTAATATATATCCTAGGAGAGGGGGTGGCAATAGGATCTGTTGGCGTAAAAGCTATTGTATAGTGGGAGGAAGTCAGAGAGGGAAAAGACCCTTAAACTCTTGTGCTTAGAGGAGAAGGAGGAAGATCAGGATTAGATTTTGATTTGCTATTGAGGTTTTCTGTAATTTTTTTTACCCTAAGAGGAAAATGGCTTTTTAATAGTAACACCACACTTGGAACTTCTGTAGAATTTTTCATCTTCAAAGCTGGCTGTTATTCAGGCAAAAAGCTCCTGCTGAGATCACTGTGAATCTGACCCATACTGATTCTGCAATCAAACAGGAAGCGTGTTCTGAAGGAGTAGGAGCCGAAGGAGAGTCAGCAGACCTAGCTTCTATTTTTGATTCTGTCTGTGACTGACTGTGTGACCTTGGGCAAGTCGTTTAACATCCTTGTACTCTTATTTTTAGTTCCCTGTAAATATTATCCTCACCCCTCTCCACTCTTTCCTCCACCTAGTTTTGGGGATATCCTTGTGAGAAGGAATACAAGTCTTTTATCAAATATGGAGTGGAAACAACCTGCTTACAGATTCTATAATTTGGTGGATTTTTTTTCCTCAATTTTGTTTCTTTAAAAATTATCTTGGGTCTGTATTCTAGGTACTTTTTTTCCCCCTCTAAATGAATAACCATATGTTCTTAGATATGGCATTTCTCTTTCTATTTAGGTTGTAGAGATGAAAGAGGACTAAGTTAGTGATACGCTTAGGTTTCTTTTGTCTTCTGATTGCAAATTTGTGGTTTGGTTGTTGCGTTGTCTTCATTGCAGGAAGTCTATCTGGAAGCTGAAGAAAATGGCTGTGATACTTGTGCATGGAATGGAACTATCAGGACTGCTTATTATGCAGAGTGGGGTGCCAACATCTAAGTTGGCCTTCAGCATATAGAGTCTCTTAATTGTCACATTTCCCTGTTATGGAACCTGAGTTGACCTTATTTTTCCATGCTGATAAGGATTGTTTATCCCTTACTTAAGTCAGGTGAAAGTTGAAGCCACTCTATGCATTGTGCTGCCTGTCTATACCCAAAGCATACCTCCTTGCTAAAATAATTGATTCAGAAATTTGCCTGTAAGAGTCACAACTTTATTTTGTGCATGTTAGGATATTAACCAGAGATTCCATTCACAGGTGGAAAATTCAGCTGAAGTGCCTCTAGCTTATTGCATCTGCCTCCACCTGGAAATGTTGACTAGAAGCAGCCTATATTTTTAACATACATCTACCTACTTTATAATGCTAAGAAAAAAGGGCCCAAGAGGAAGGGGCATGGATGTCACTTTGCATGCTATGGTTTAACTCTAATCAACTTGTTTGCCATCCGGTACAATAGTTATGATGCTTGGCAGGCTAACCTTGTTTATATATTTGGCCTCAGAACTTATCAGGGTAACATTTCCCACTAGGAGCTCTATTCCCTAACCTTTCAGACAACAAAGATTGCAGAGGAATTCTTTCTTTCAACGAACATCTTAGAGCGCCTAATGCCAGGCCCTCTGCTAGGCCTTAGGGATATGAAGATGACTAAGGCTTTGTTCCTGCATTTAAAGTCTCGAAATCTAGTTTGAAAGAGAGCTAAATAAACCATTTTAATTTTATTTATTTATTTATTTATGAGACAGGGACTTGCTTTGTCACCTAGGCTAGAGTGTAATAGTACAATCACAGCTCACCGCAGCCTCAACCTCCCTGGCTTAAGTGATCCTCCCAACTCAGCTCCCACCCCCATCAGCGAGTAGGTGGGATAATAGGTTCATGCCACCATGCCTGGCTAATTTTTTTATTTTTTGTAAAGATGAAGTCTCACTTTGTTCCCCAAGCTGGTTTTGAACTACTGAGGTCAAGTGATCCTCCTGCTTCGGCCTCCCAAAGTGCTGAGAATACAGGCATGAGCCACCACATCTAGCCAGCAATTTAAATTTTATATTTAAGTGCAGTGTAATAATTATTATGATAAATTATAAAGAAGTATTGAGTGCCAACTATATGTGAGGAAGTATTTTAAACATTTACATATATTATCTATATATATGGATATATATATGGTCTATATATAGGACAACAGTCCTAATAAATAATATATTAATATATTATTAATTATTAATATTATATTAAATATAATTATATTAACTAAATTATATTAAATGCAATTATATTAAATATAATTATATTACATTAAATATAATTATATTAAATATAATTATGTTAATTATATATAAATTATATATTATATTATATAAATATATAATTATATTAATATTATTTTAAATATCATGATATTAATTATAATATATTAATATCATTAATATATTATTTTTATTTCTAATTTGAATGAAAAAACTGAGTCACAGAGAGGTTATACACTCATGAGGTCACACAGCTAAAAAGTGGTAGAGCCAGCATTCAAACTCAAGTAGTCTGACTCCAGACTGCAAGCTCTTAACTACTGCAATATAATGATTCTCTGAAAAACATGTTGGATGTAGAGTAGGTTCCAACTAACTCAGGATAAAGAATCAGAAAATATAGCATTTCTTCTGGACCTTGACAAATGGTTAGGTCTAGGCTTCTTCAGATTGGAAAAACAGGAAAGCTGTCTAAGCAAAGAGGTAAGTATGAAGGCTCAAGGAGTGAAAACACATGTGCTGTGCGGGGAATGGTGAATAACTGCATGACTGGCCTGGGGCCGGAGACAAGACTAGAAGGTGGGTTGAGTCCAGCTTGTAAAGGGTGAAGTGTACCATGTTGAGGCACCAAAAGTTGTTACTGTTTTCTGTTACACTTTACCTTTTGACTACAGCATTGCCCCCTTATAGAAGAAATGGACAGACTTCTGAATCTTACAGGTTTCTTCCTCTAGTCACATCTCATGATTTGTTATGGGTAAATTGCTTTCTTTACATTTTTGTTTCCCCATCAAAATCTCACATCTTATTATACTTAAAGGACAAATATGTTTTGAAGCATTTAAAGTATTCCCCTTTTGGGGGTTGCTCTTTTAGATGGAAAACTAAGCAACTGAGGTAAAGTAGTTGTAGAAGGGAATTGTCTATTTGATTTGTGTCTGTTTTGATAGCTTCTGCCTTCCTCTAATTTATTCTTTCTTTTCTTTTTTTTCCACCACATTTATTACATAAAAGACACTGATATTCTATTCCATCATTATCATCACTAATGTTTGTGACCCACTAAAATGATTTCCCAGCTCATCAGTGGGTTACAATCCATGGTTTGAAAAACACTGCAGCACATTTTATGCTAATCTGCCATGGATACAGGGTTACCATGTCCATGATACCTTGGCGTGAACTAGAAAAAGGTGCCCTTTCCTCAAGATGCCTAATTCCATCTGCCAAAAAATTGTCATAATGTGCTGACTTTGTTAGAGTAAGATACTGTCATATGCCAGAGAATAGTTAAAAATAAGTAAAACTTGATGTCAACATTATCAATGGTGTGCCCAGTAAATAATTATTTTGTAAGTACCCTGTGCACAACTGTACATATTTGCCCTGGTGGACACTAAACCAGATGACAAAATAGGTTGGAGGTGTTTGTTCAATGGATAAATTATCTCAGAGTACCTGTATACCAGGGATTTGTGACAGCTGTTTTGCCTTCTTAGGGCCTTTCTGCTCATTTCCCAATTAGAGTAGCCAGATAAAATACAGAACACCCTTTTTAACTGGAATTTATATAAACAACAAAAAAATTAGTATGAGTATGTGCTACACAATATTTGGAAGATACTCATGCTACAAAATTCATTATGTATTTCAGAATTGCTAAAAGATTATATCTTAAATGTTCTTAACACAAAAAATAAGTATGTGAACTCATGGATATATTAACTAGCTTAACGTAATTGTTCCACAATATTTACACATATCAAAACATCACATTTATCCTATAAATATACACAATTGTTATTTGTCAATAACATTTAAAAATTAAGAAATATTTAAAAACATTCACTGTTATCTGAAATTTAAATTTAACTGGGCACCCTGTATTTTTTTTTATTTCTTCTTCAGTGTTTAAGTTCAGGGGTACATGTGCAGGATGTGCAGGTTTGTTACATAGGTAAATGTGTGCCATGCTGGTTTGCTGCACAGATCGTCCCATCACTTAGGTATTAAGCCCAGCATCCCTTAGCTATTCTTCCTGATGCTCTTCTTCCTCCCACCCCCAACCCTCTGACAGGCCCCAATTTGTGGTGTCCCCCCATGGGTCCATGTGTTCTCATCATTCAGCTCCCACTTAAAGTGAGAATGTGCAGTGCTTGGTTTTCTGTTCCTATGTTAGTTTCCTGAGGATAATGGCTTCCAACTCCATCCATGCCCCTGAAAAGGACATGATCTCATTCCTTTCTGTGGCTGCATAGTATTCCATGGTGTATATGTATCACATTTTCTTTATTCAGTCTATCACTGATGGACATTTGGGTTGATTCCATGTCTTTGCTATTGTGAATATTGCTGCAATGAATATATGCATGCATTTATCTTTATAATAGAATGATTTATATTCCTTTGGGTATATACCCAATAATGGGATTGCTGGGTCAAATGGTATTTCTGGTTCTAGGTCTTTGAGGAATCACCACACTGTCTTCCACAATGGTTGAAGTAATTTACACTCCCACCGACAGGTTTTTCTCTGCACCTTGCCAGAATCTGTTATTCTGACTGGCGTGAGATGGTATCTCATTGTAATTTTGATTTGCATTTCTCTAATGATCAGTGATGTTGAGCTTTTTTATGTTTGTTGGCTACATGTATGTCTTCTTTGGAGAAGTGCATATTCATGCCCACTTTTTAATGGGGTGGTTTGTTTTTTGCTTGTAAATTTATTTAAGTTCCATGTAGACTCTAGATATTAGGCCTTTGTCAGATGGATAGATTGGAAAAAATTTCTCCTGTCTTCCTCTAATTTAAAGTCAAGTTTGGAAAGCACAGTAAGTCCTCACTTAACATAATTCATAGATTCTTGGAAACAGCAGCTTTAAGTGAAATGATGTATAACGAAACCAATTTTACCATAGACCAGTTGATATAAACAAGAGTTAAGAAAGATTTAAGAAAGATTAATAAAACAAGCAAGATAATTATTTACCCCATTATTCCAGTTCACAGTCATAAGTGGCTGGAGCAGCTCAGGGCACAAAGTGGGAACCTGCCCTGGCCAGGATGCCATTTCATTGCAGGCTGCATTCATACCCACACTCACTCAGACTATGACAATTTAGACACACCAGTTCACCTAAGGTGCACATCTTTGAGATGTAGGAGGAAGCCAGAGTACCTGGAGAAACCCACACAGACATGGGGAGAAAGTACAAACTCCACACACAGTGGCCCGGGCTGGGAATCCCCCCGCCTTTATTTTTCCTCATCAACATTATAAAAAAAAAATGTTGAATGAAAAGACTCTATTCAAGGACCTGCTGTAGTTTAGTTCCTTCTAAATTAATGGAGAAAAGCAACATTAAAGCACCACCTTCCAAATAGATTTAAGGATTTAGAGGTTTTCCTTAAAAGGTAATCAAACAATTAAGTTGATGTGAAGGAATGCCACATTGGTCCCTGAGTTAGATCCAATGCTGAGGAGTCTAGCTGCAGCCTAATTCTCTTCTTCCTTATTTGTCTTCATAGCTATTTTGGACTAGCACTAAGCAGAGTGGATTTTAGGAAGTCACACAACTTCAGTCTGTGTTTTAAGAATAACTAAATTTGATGTCCTTGGTTATGCCTCCCTCACCTGTGGACAGCCACAGCAAAATAATTGATGGTGGTGGTGTCTTTTTCATTTTAGGAGAAACCTGCTGGTCTTAAGCATCTTGTCACATTTTTTCCCAGTGAGAGGCAGGCAAGAGGTCAGTAATTCGATTTTCCCAACAGCTTCCAAGGGTCCTTCCTTTTTTTTTTTTTTTTTTTTTTTTTTTTTTTGTAGCTCTATGTCACTGAACTACAGTTACCTCTTTATCCAGAAGCTGAAACAGCAGGCATCTGTAACTCATGCTGGCAGCACATGCTGGTGGAGTTTTTTGTTTGTTTGTTTTCTTTCCAAGATGATGTGAAGTTCAGAGTCGAAGAGTGCAGATTTTCTTAAAGTTAGAGCTGTAGGGAGGTGGCTTCAGAACTTTAAGAAAGGTAGCCAAAGGCTGAGTTAAAACTGGAGTACCCTAAATGGTGAGGTTTTACCATGAGGCAAATTCATGTGCCTATACTTGTTTGGACCCAGGACCTAAACATGAATGGTTGCAGGTTCGTAAAATAAATACTTTCTTGTCTATAAGCAGGGGGTTCAGCGAAGAAAAACATTTTCTTATATAAATGCCTCATTCCTTCTTAGCACCACTACCAGTTGTTCCCTGTAGGTTTGCAATGTGGTTATAAAATGGAAAAGCATTTTGTTTTCTTGGTGAGTACATGTCTTACCCTCTGGTTTCATCATTTCTATTTAGAGGGAAGTGAGATTGAGCATGAGAAAAACAGTGCAAAGAGGGAGGAGCTGACAGAGTTGCAGCAAAAGCAGGGAGAGAGGCATTTCTCAGCTGCTAGATGCATCTTGATCTAGATACTTTGGGACAGCTGCCATTTTCTCCCACCTGTACAGGTATTATTGTCTCTCATACAAGGACTAGTTAAAACTCACTAAGCTGCCAACTTTTCCCTACCTTTCAGGATTGTCCAGGGTTAATAGTTATCCAGCAGTAATACCTGCCTGTGTATTGAACATTAACTAGGAGCTAGATCTACATATATAGTTTCAAAGTTTTAAAACAACTCTGTGAGGACAGTTATTCTAATCCCATTTTTGTTTGTGTATATGAAGATAGTGATGTTATAAGAAATTAAGTGACTAAGCCGTGATCACACAGTTAGAAAGTGACTCAACCTGGATTAGAACCCAGATCTATCAGGATTAAAATTCTATGCTTCCAACTATTATACTGTACTGCCTTTGTCAGAAGATGGAAGATTCATATCTTCCAACCTCATGGCCAGGAAAAAGTAAAGCTGATGGATGGAATTATGACAAGCCAACAGGGATTTGGTACTTTTATGAGAAAATTTTTTCATTTTCTTTGTTAAATGTCAACAAGCAGTTTGTCTGAGAAGAAAGTTGAGGTGGGGCTTGCTAGGAAAGTGCCTAAGGTGGAATGAACAGGAACTTCTCTCCCCAGACAGGTAAACATTAGTTTACTCACTGGCTTTTGTGGAGCCAGCAACTGCCATTGCCTCTTCTGAAAGAGCCAGTGTTCACCAAGTGGCAGGTGCAGGCCAACTGTTACCATGGCAACAGCAGGAGAGGCAAGCAGTTTAATTCCCGAACTGATAATTAACTGGGGTTTACGGTGCGGGGCGGGGAGAAAAATGGGGGGATAATTGTTGCAGAAGGGAAAACTTAGCAATTACCGGCAAGTTGCATAGATGAAAAGGCCAGGCACAGATGCTCCAGCCCAGCATGCTCCTAGCTTTCGGCACTCATTCCCTCAGGTTAGGAATTTTTGATACACTAAAGTGAAGGGTTGAATCCCTAGCCAACCGAGTCTTTTTAAGGAATCTCTGAGGAAAGAAGACTGTCACGTAGGCTGTGGAAAGAAATACAGAGGGCCAGATGAATGACTACCTGAAATTATACCACTCAGCCAGAAGTGACCCAGAAATCCTATCTAAACTCTGCAGGAGGGATTCATACTTCGTAATAAAATAGGACCCATAAAGCATACTTGTTGTGGGTGTCTACTTCTTTGGGTTGAATAGGGGAAAGTGGCTTATTAGAAAATAAAAGGAGGACTCGAGGAAGTGATGAACTTGTTTAGGTACTTAATCATCATAGCTATTAGTCCATCAACCCTTCAGAGACTGTGTTAATGAAAGTAGCCAGCACTCACATGGATGATTATCTATCTCATTTAATCCTCAAAACAATTTAGGAAGAACATGCTATTAATATTCTCATAACCGACTCAGAAATGTTCAGTACCTTGACCAAGGTCATAGAGCTAGTAAGTTAATGTACTGAATCTTATCCTATTGGGTTGTATTTTTAAAATAGAACCTATGCTATTCTATAGAGAAATCGTGGTCCCAATCTACAACAAAATCAGACTTAAGCAGATATAAACAATTTATAATAAAAAGGAAAATATTTTTTCTAGTAAAACAAGGTTAGCTGCAAAATAAAATATCCTGAATGAGCAATATTGGAGAATATCCTTTTCTTTTGAGATCTATCAGGCTCATAGCTCAAGATTAGCCCTATGTCCCAAGCCCTGATCAGGTGAATAATGTGAGTCATGATTCTTTCCTAACTTGGTTCTATGGCTCAGGTGGGGTAAAGCTCAGAAGAAGAGGAGGTTTGTTGACATTAAACAATGCAGAGGCTGTCCAAAACTCATCTAAATGATCTGTTAGAACCAAACTTCCATGATGTATGTATTTTTCATGGGAAAAAATGCCATAATGTACGGCAAGACTTCCCTGTATTCCTTGGTGTGTGTATGTGTATGTTAGAGAGAGAGAGAGAGAGACAGAAACAGATATTTTACTTTGAAACAGTGAGTCTCAGTTGGAGGAGAAACATGGCATTCATTCAGCAGAGTTTTTAGAGCACCTGCTTCATTCTAGCATTGTCTTTGGTGCTAGGGATATAACTGTAGAGAAAACATTCAAAGTCCCAGCCTTCAAAGAACTTATGCTATAGAATCTTAAGAAAAGGTAAAGGAAGGTAAGTGATGTGTAATTTAAAAGCACATTTTAAGGAGACTCATTAATCCTTCTTTCAAAATCTATTATAGAAAATAAAATTTACCCAGTCCTTCTGGCTGGTAGGAAGATATACAAAAGATAGAATAAGAATAAGAGAGCAGTAGAGGCCAGGTGCTACAGCTCACTCCTGTAATCCCAGCACGTTGAGAGGCCTAGGCAGGTGAATTGATTGAGGCCAGGAGTTCCAGACCAGCCTGGCCAACATGGCAAAACCCCGTCTCTACTAAAAATACAAAAATTAGCCAGGCATGGTTGCACACACCTGTAATCCCAGCTACTCAGGAGGCTGAGGCACCATAATTGCTTGAACCGTGAGGCAGGGTTGCAGTGAGCCGAGATCGTGCTACTGCACTCCAGCCTGGGCAATGAAGCAAGACTCCATCTCAAAACAAACAAATAGAGCAGTAGAGGTTGATAATCACTATTTAAAACTATGAGGTTACCCTTGATTTTCCAGAGGTTTGACAAACTAATAAGTTAATATTGCCTTTGCAAGGGAAGAAATTAATATCAAAATTTGGGAGCTCGACTGACACAGTAATTATGCTGGAAAATGTAATTTTGCCTCCATAACAGAGATGGGATTATTTCAAGAAGATCTCATTAATGTGCTGTTCATCAACAAATAGGAGTGTAACCTTTCTTTTATTAGATTAATACAGGGTCGTGATGCAAAAGGCTGTTGGAATAATTCTCACTCCTTTGTTCTAAGAAAATAAATTAAGTACCGTCTTAAAGTCTAGATATGGAAATTAAAATCATTAAAGACAGAAAAACAGTGTGGCCACTCATTCCAAAATCTCCATGAGCCTTCTGTCATTTCTATAAAATTCATTCCTTTATCCATTTATGAAACAAATTTGATCAAGTGTCTACTATGTGCTAGGTAGTGCTAGATGTTGGAGCTATAGTAGAAACCAAAACCAAATGCAGTCCTTGTTTACATGGCGCTTACCACATGGTGAATGGTCTCTCCTCCACATTTCGGGGGCATATATTTATTCTGTGTCTGCTCAACTCACATTAAAGGATCGGCAGCCTACTAAAACATTCATGTCACTTTTAGCTGTAAATGGAAATCCCCAGTGCAGAGCTTTCTAGATATATTAAACTAAACAGTATTTTAGCTCTTAGTTTGCTCTTCTAGGGTTCCATGGTCCAGTAAGTTTGGCAAAGGCCACCCTCTTGGAGTTCCACAAGTTTCATGATGTGATAAAGACTTTGAGCAGCCTTGTGATAATGAAATACGTTTACTTTGTTTAACCTGGCATTCCCAAACTTATTGACCGTAAGACTCTTTTAACCCCTATCACATAAATGTAAGTCTTTAGAAGCGGTGTTCCTCAAGCTATACTATGATGCATGCTGCTTTTTCTCCACTAGATGTTGGGACTCGTTGCTAATGACTGACATGCAGAAAAGGGTATAAAGAAAATGTAGAGTCATTGTCTTAGTTGAAATCATCTCTTCACCATACTTTGGGACTTCTAGGACATTTCTCTGCTATTATTCATGTAATTTATTTGTACCGCAATTAAAAGTGTAGCTATCAGGGGTATAGAAAATGAAGGTAATACATATTCCTGGGAAAAGGAGGCCCAGAGAGGGCTGCTCAGATATTTTTAAAAATTGCCATTAAAAAAAAAAACTTGGATATACATAATTCCATTTAAAAAATATCACCATAAATAAGTTTTATGTTCTTTTCATCTTAATAATGTGATTTTTTTCCTATTTTTAATAATAACAACGCAGTGGTACCACTGTAAAACAAGCAACCCAGCACATTGCCTAGCACAGAGTAGACACTCAAATCTTGGTTAAATGAATGAATGAATCAGGCAGTGACAAGGAACATTACTAAATATGAAGCAATGCAGAACAATTACATTTTTCCAGTTTTAAGTCATTGCATAAAGTGGGCCAATCCTTTTATGTCTTGATAGTGCCTCTTACATCTAAAAGCTAATACATGTTTATCATATGTTGGGAAGAACCAAGAAAACATTTTACAAACCCTTAAGTACTGCATCTAACGAATAGTAATTTTTTTTCACCAATGATCATGGAATTGCTTTAACTTTCAATGTGTGAGAAATTTCTCTAATATGGCCAGGCCTTGATGCCAAATGGATTATACAGTAGGATCACAGTATTCTGACTAAAGGCCAAGAGAGAAGGGCAGTGAGACCAGGATATCAGGCTTTCATTAGAACCTGGCTGTCTCAATTTTTTCATCAGTCATATAGGAGCAGTAGTACATACTCTGTATTAAGAATCAAGTAATGATAGTATATAAGAAATACAAGTAAGAAGAGTAAATTGTGTCTTATACCCTTTAAAAGCGTAAAGTGCTAAACAAGTGAAATAAGAGTGAATGAAATAAAGGTAAGTCTTTTATAATGGTATCTGTTAAGACATAATTGTATTTACAACCTGAGGCTTAAATGAGTCATGAGTCATTTAAACATTACCAGAAATAACAAAGGAAACAAGAAAATTGACCTTGATTCATCACCTTTACAATTTACAAGATGTGCACAGACATCTCATTTCCATGTTCTGTCAATCCTGAGAGGTGGTTTTGCTATTTCCGTATTACATAGATGAGGAAATTGAATGAGTATAAGTGACTTGTCCAAGTTTGCCCAGCTAAAACTAGAAGTGGCAAGAGTTAGAGTAAGACCTTCCTGTCCTACATCCCATGGCTTTGCTGTCCTAGCTACTTTTGTTCAAAACATAACTCTTGTTTTCTCCTCTGTCCTCCAAATTCTTCTACCCTTTGCCTTCTTAGTAAGTGGCATTATTCTGTCTCAGGCCAGTAGCCGAGGAATTATTCCCAATATCTTTCTTTTTTCTTTGCATTCCACATCCAGTTAATCAGCAAATCCTGTCAGATTTATCCTAAGTATATATCAAATATAGACGCTTCTCACCACCTCTACCTCACCGTCCTGGTATATGCCACATACTTCCCTTTAAGAATCCTACTGCCTTCTTCCTGTTGGCCACTCTTACTCATTCTTCCTTCTGCCAGACCTCCTCCTGACCCCCACTGCCATTCCATTCTTCACATAGAAGCTAGCATGAACTTAGTCTAGGATACAAAGAAGATCATGTAATTCTCCCAGTCATAACACTGCAGTATGAATTATATTGTGTCTGGAATTTGTGTCAGAATAACCTGGGGGAAAGGGAGCCTATAAAGTCTCACAAAATGAGGCTCCCACCTACCTCTCTCCATCCCCATGCCCCATTGCTCACCTTAGCCACATTGCTTTCTTCCTCTTCTTCAGAGGTGAGGTTCCTTCCTATGTCAGGGCCTTTGTGCTCATGTTCCCCTCTGCAGGAATGCTCGTCCCCAGAGTTTCACGTGGCTCGCTCTCTCGCTTCATCCAGGTGTCTGCTGAAATACTACTTCTTTAGAATAATATTCTTGACTGTGTTTTGGTTTTCTGCATAAACTTGCCACTGCATGAAAGTGTATTATATATTTAACTTATTTTCTTTCTTTTCCGCTAGAACATAAATGTAATAAGGGTAAAAATTTTGTTCATTTCACAACTGTATTCTCTAGAATATAATAGGCATTTATTTTTGAATATACAAATCGCTTTGCAAACCCTGTTTTCTAAGTGCAGAAAACCCTGGTTTGGAATAGGAAAGCCTTAGATTCACTGGATTACATTCTCAGTCTGTCACTTTGTGCAGGTCATTTGCCTTTAACAGTTATTTGTGAGTCTGCTTTTGTTATTTACAAAATGGGGATAGTAAGGTGATATAATTGGGGGGAGTTAAATGAGCAAATGTATATGAGTCTTGTAAGGTATTATAGACATGGAAGAGAAAGCCTGTATTTGGGCCTCAGAGCCTAATCCCCCTCTAAGACAGGCATTGTAGGGAATTTATACAGACCCATTTCTTCAGTGTTTCTCTGAAGCTCTGTACCCTTACAGCTTGACAGAGATTCCACTCTGCCAGTGTTAGAATCCCAAGCCTAGGATCTTCATTCATTCTCAGACCCTGGCCTAAAGAATAACTTGTCCAAGCCATATGGTTTCCAAATGGCTATGGGAAATAATGCTTATGGATCATAATTTTTGCTAGGAACCAATATTAAACCATCTAGGAGCAGTTCTCTTAGGCAGGACTACCTTAATGACAGGCAAGTATTCTCTTGCTTCTTTTCAATATTGTTTTGTTTCCAGAACATGCAGATTATGCTTAAGTAAATGAGTAACACTGTTATTACTGAAACCAGATCTATCCTAATGCTGTTTGGAATGAGAATATAGTTGCCAAATTGATTTTTTTTTTTTCTTGAGACGGAGTCTCGCTCTGTCACTCAGCAGGTTGCAGCGCAGTGGCGTAATCTCGGCTCACTGCAACCTCCGCCTCCTGGGCTCAAACGATTCCCCTGCCTCAGCCTCCCAAGTAACTGGGACCACAGGCATGTGCCACCAGGCCTGGCTAATTTTTGTATTTTTAATAGAGACAGAGTTTCACCATGTTGTTCAGGCTGGTCTCAAACTCCTGACCTTGACCCCAGGAGGCCAAGGTTGCAGTGAGTTGAGATTGCACCACTGCACTCCAGCGTGGGTGACCAAGCGAGACGGTCTCAAAATTTTTAAAAAAAGAAAAAAAGAAATTTATTGAATACTTACTAAGTGACTAGTAAGTACTAAGCATTTTACATGTGAGTATTAGTGTGGGCCTTGAGACTTTGTGTTAGAGACAATCTTTCTTTCTTTAGTAATCTTTACTAACCTTTTAGTGGTTGTATAAAAGAGAGGCATGCTAATATCACTGTAGTTAACGGGAAATTATTGGCAAAATCCTCACGTGAGTAAACAGGGAATCATCTCGGATTTCTTGCAGGGTGCAGGGAAACATTCTGGATGTAGTACAAAATGGATAGCCAGTGTCCATGCTGCCTGCTGTTCACTCTAGTGTCCGACTATTATGGAGACTCACTGCCTGTCTCCCCTTTATCTGTACACCTCCTACATTTCTTTCAAGGTCCCATTTAGTTGCCTCTTCTTCCATGAATCCGTCTTTGATCCTTCCATCTTTATAGTTTATTTTTTTTTTATTGTACTTTAAGTTTTAGGGTACATGTGCACAACATGCAGGTTAGTTACATATGTATACATGTGCCATGTTGGTGTGCTGCACCCAGTAACTCATCATTTAACATTAGGTATATCTCCTAATGCTATCCCTCTCCCTCCCCCCACCCCACAGCAGGCCCCAGTGTGTGATTTCCCCTTCCTGTGTCCATGTGTTCTCATTGTTCAATTCCCACCTATGAGTGAGAACATGTGGTGTTTGGTTTTTTATCCTTGCAATAGTTTGCTGAGAATGATGGTTTCCAGCTTCATCCATGTCCCTACAAAGGACATGAACTCATCATTTTTTATGGCTGCATAGTATTCCATGGTATATATGTGCCACATTTTCTTAATCCAGTCTATCATTGTTGGACATTTGGGTTGGTTCCAAGTCTTTGCTATTGTGAATAGTGCTGCAATAAACATACGTGTGCATGTGTCTTTATAGCAGCGTGTTTTATAATCCTTTGGGTATATACACAGTAATGGGATGGCTGGGTCAAATGGTATTTCTAGTTCTAGATCCCTGAGGAATCACCACACTGACTTCCACAATGGTTGAACTAGTTTACAGTCCCACCAACAGTGTAAAAGTGTTCCTGTTTCTCCACATCCTCTCCAGCACCTGTTGTTTCCTGACTTTTTAATGATTGCCAGTCTTACTGGTGTGAGATGGTACCTCATTGTGGTTTTGATTTGCATTTCTCCGATGGCCAGTAATGATGAGCATTTTTTCATGTGTCTTTTGGCTGCATAAATATCTTCTTTTGAGAAGTGTCTGTTCATATCTTTCACCCACTTGTTGATGGGGTTGTTTTTTTCTTGTAAATTTGTTTGAGTTCATTGTAGATTCCGGATATTAGCCCTTTGTCAGATAAGTAGATTGCAAAAATTTTTTCCCATTCTGTAGGTTGCCTGTTCACTCTGGTGGTAGTTTCTTTTGCTGTGCAGAAGCTCTTTAGTTTAATTAGATCCCATTTGTCAATTTTGGCTTTTGTTGCCATTGCTTTTGGTGTTTTAGACATGAAGTCCTTGCCCATGCCTATATCCTGAATGGTATTGCCTAGGTTTTCTTCTAGGGTTTTTATGGTTTTAGGTCTAACATGTAAGTCTTTATTCCATCTTGAATTAATTTTTGTATAAGGTGTAAGGAAGGAATCCACTTTCAGCTTTCTACATATGGCTAGCCAGTTTTCCCAGCACCATTTATTAAATAGGGAATCCTTTCCCCATTGCTTGTTTTTCTCAGGTTTGTCAAAGATCAGATAGTTGTAGATATGCAGCATTATTTCTGAGGGTTCTGTTCTGTTCCATTGGTCTATATCTCTGTTTTGGTATCAGTACCATGCTGTTTTGGTTACTGTAACCTTGTTGTATAGTTTGAAGTCAGGTAGCGTGATGCCTCCAGGTTTGCTGTTTTGGCTTAGTATTGACTTGGCAATGTGGGCTCTTTTTTGTTTTTTTCCAATTCTGTGAAGAAAGTCATTGGTAGCTTGATTGGGAATGGCATTGAATCTATAAGTTACCTTGGGCAGTATGGCCATTTTCACAATATTGATTCTCCCTACCCATGAGCATGGAATGTTCTTCCATTCGTTTGTATCCTCTTTTATTATTAGCTATTTATTAGTGGTTTATTGTTCTCCTTGAAGAGGTCCTTCATGTCCCTGGTAAGTTGGATTCCTAGGTATTTTATTCTCTTTGAAGCAATTGTGAATGGGAGTTCACTCATGATTTGGCTGTTTGTCTGTTATTGGTGTATAAGAATGCTTGTGATTTTTGCACATTGATTTTGTATCCTGAGGCTTTCCTGAGGTTGCCTATCAGCTTAAGGAGATTTTGGGCTGAGATGATGGGGTTTTCTAGATATACAATCATGTCATCTGCAAACAGGGACAATTTGACTTCCTCTTTTTCTAATTAAATACCCTTTATTTCCTTCTCCTGCCTAATTTCCCTGGCCAGAACTTCCAACACTATGTTGAATAGAAGTGGTGAGAGAGGGCATCCCTGTCTTGTGCCAGTTTTCAAAGGGAATGCTTCCAGTTTTTGCCCATTCAGTATGATATTGGCTGTGGGTTTGTCATAGATAGCTCTTATTATTTCAAGATACATCCCGTCAATACCTAATTTATTGAGTTTTTAGCATGAAGGTTGTTGAGTTTTGTCAAAGGCCTTTTCTGCATCTATTGAGATAATCATGTGGTTTTTGTCTTTGGTTCTCTTTATATGCTGGATTACGTTTATTGATTTGAGTATGTTGAAGCAGCCTTGCATCCCAGGGATGAAGCCCACTTGATCATGGTGGATAAGCTTTTTGATGTGCTGCTGGATTTGGTTTGCCAGTATTTTATTGAGGATTTTTGCATCGATGTTCATCAAGGATATTGGTCTGAAATTCTCTTTTTTTGTTGTGTCTCTGCCAGGCTTTGGTAACAGGATGATGCTGGCCTTATAAAATGAGTTAGGGAGGATTCCCTCTTTTTCTGTTGATTGGAATAGTTTCAGAAGGAATGGTACCAGCTCCTTGTACCTCTGGTAGAATTCAGCTGTGAATCCATCTGGCCCTGGATTTTTTGGTTGGTAAGCTATTAATTATTGCCTCAATTTTAGAGCTTGTTATTGGTCTATTCAGAGATTCAACTTCTTCCTGGTTTAGTCTTGGGAGGGTGTATGTGTCCAGGAATTTATCCATTTCTTCTAGATTTTCTAATTTATTTGCGTAGAGATGTTTATAGTATTCTCTGATGGTAGTTTGTATTTCTGTGGGATCGGTGGTGATATCCCCTTTATCATTTTTTATTGCGTCTATTTGATTCTTCTCTCTTTTCTTCGTTATTAGTCTTGCTAGCAGTCTATCAATTTCGTTGATCTTTTCAAAAAACCAGCTCCTGGATTCATTGATTTTTTGAAGGGTTTTTTATGTCTGTATTTCCTTCAGTTCTGTTCTGATCTTAGTTATTTCTTGCCTTCTGCTAGCTTTTGAATGTGTTTGCTCTTGCTTCTCTACTTCTTTTAATTGTGATGTTAGGGTGTCAATTTTAGATCTTTCCTGCTTTCTCTTGTGGGTACTTAGTGCTATAAATTTCCCTCTACATACTGCTTTGAATGTGTCCCAGAGATTCTGGTATGTTATGTCTTTGTTCTCGTTGGTTTCAAAGAACATCTTTCTTTCTGCCTTCATTTCGTTATGTACCCAGTAGTCATTCAGGAGCAGGTTGTTCAGTTTCCGTGTAGTTGAGCAGTTTTTAGTGAGTTTCTTAATCTTGAGTTCTAGTTTGATTGCACTGTGGTCTGAGAGACAGTTGGTTTTAATTTCTGTTGTTTTACATTTGCTGAGGAGTGCTTTACTTCCAACTATGTGGTCAATTTTGGAATAGGTGTGGTGTGGTGCTGAAAAGAATGTATATTCTGTTGATTTGGGGTGGAGAGTTCTGTAGATGTCTATTAGGTCCACTTGGTGCAGAGCTGAGTTCAATTCCTGGATATCCTTGTTAACTTTCTGTGTCGTTGATCTGTCTAATGTTGACAGTGGGGTGTTAAAATCTCCCATTATTATTGTGTGAGAGTCTAAGTCTCTTTGTAGGTCTCTAAGGACTTGCTTTGTGAATCTGGGTGCTCCTGTATTGGGTGCACATATATTTAGGATAGTTAGCTCTTCTTGTTGAATTGATCCCTTTACCATTATGTAATGGCCGCCTTTGTCTCTTTTGATCTTTGTTGGTTTAAAGTTTGTTTTATCAGAGACTAGGATTGCAACCCCTGCCTTTTTTTGTTTTCCATTTGCTTAGTAGATCTTCCTCCATCCCTTTATTTTGAGCCTATGTGTGTCTCTGCACGTGAGATGGGTTTCCTGAATACAGTATGCTGATGGGTCTTGACTCTTTATCCAGTTTGCCAGTCTGTGTCTTTTAATTGGAGCATTTAGCCCATTTACATTTAAGATTAATATTGTTATGTGTGAATTTGATCCTGTCATTATGATGTTAGCTGGTTATTTTGCTCGTTAGTTGATGCATTTGCTTCCCAGCCTCGATGGTCTTTACGATTTGGCATGTTTTTGCAGTGGCTGGTACCATAGGTTATTCCTTTCCATGTTTAGTGCTTCCTTCAAGAGCTCTTTTAGGGCAGGCCTGGTGGTGACAAAATCTCTCAGCATTTGCTTGTCTGTAAAGTATTTTATTTCTCCTTCACTTATGAAGCTTAGTTTGGCTGGATATGAAATTCTGGGTTGAAAATTCTTTTCTTTAAGAATGTTGAATATTGGCCCCCACTCTCTTCTGGCTAGTAGAGTTTCTGCCAAGACATCAGCCGTTAGTCTGATGGGCTTCTCTTTGTGGGTAACCCACCTTTCTCTCTGTCTGCCCTTAACGTTTTTTCCTTCATTTCAACTTTGGTGAATCTGACAATTATGTGTCTTGGAGTTGCTCTTCTCAAGGAGTATCTTTGTGGCGTTCTCCGTATTTCCTGAATTTGAATGTTGGCCTGCCTTGCTAGATTGGGGAAGTTCTTCTGGATAATATCCTGCAGAGTGTTTTCCAACTTGGTTCCATTCTCCCCGTCACTTTCAGGTACACCAGTGAGACATAGATTTGGTCTTTTCACATAGTCCCATATTTCTTGGAGGCTTTGTTGGTTTCTTTTTATTCTTTTTTCTCTAAACTTCTCTTCTTCATTTCATTCATTTGATCTTCCATCACTGATACCCTTTCTACCAGTTGATCAAATCGGCTACTGAGGCTTGTGTATTCGTCACATAGTTCTCATGCCGTGGTTTTCAGCTCCATCAGGTCCTTTAAGGACTTCTCTGTATTGGTTATTCTAGTTAGCCATTCGTCTAATTTTTTTTTCAAGGTTTTTAACTTCTTTGCCTTGGGTTCAAACGTCTTCCTTTAGCTCAGAGTAGTTTGATCGTCTGAAGCCTTCTTCTCTCAACTCGTCAAAGTCATTCTCTGTCCAGCTTTGTTCCGTTGCTGGTAAGTAGCTGCATTCCTTTGGAGGACGAGAGGCGCTCTGATTTTTAGAGTTTCCAGTTTTTCTGCTCTGTTTTTTCCCCATCTTTGTGGTTTTATCTACCTTTGGTCTTTGATGATGGTGACGTACAGATGGGGTTTTGGTGTGGATGTCCTTTCTGTTAGTTTTCCTTCTAACAGTCAGGACCCTCAGCTGCAGGTCTGTTGGAGTTTGCTGGAGGTCCACTTCAGACCCTGTTTGCCTGGGTATCAGCAGCAGAGGCTGCAGAACAGCGTATATTGATGAACAGCAAATGTTGCTGCCTGATCATTCCTCTGGAAGTTTTGTCTCAGAGGAGTACCCAGCCGTGTGAGGTGTCAGTCTGCCCCTACTGGGGGGTGTCTCCTAGTTAGGCTACTTGGGGTTCAGGGATCCACTTGAGGAGGCAGTCTGTCTGTTCTCAGATCTCCAGCTGTGTGCTGGGAGAACCACTACTCTCTTCAAAGCTGTCAAATAGGGACATATAAGTCTGTAGAGGTTTCTGCTGCCTTTTGTTTGTCTATGCCCTGCCCCCAGAGGTGGAGTCTACAGAGGCAGGCAGACCTCCTTGAGCTGTGGTGGGCTCCACCCAGTTCGAGCTTCCTGGCCGCTTTATTTACCTACTCAAGCCTCAGCAATGGTGGGCGCCCCTCCCCCAGCCTCACTGCTGCCTTGCAGTTTGATCTCAGACTGCTGTGCTAGCAATGAGCGAGGCTCCGTGGGCGTAGGACCCTCCAAGCCAGGCACGGGATATAAAATCTCCTGGTGTGCTGTTTGCTAAGACCGTTGGAAAAGTGCAGTATTAGGGTGGGAGTGACCTGATTTTCCAGGTGCCGTCTGTCCCCTTTCTTTGACTAGGAAAGGGAATTCCCTGACCCCTTGCGCTTCCCGGGTGAGGCGATGCCTCACCCTGCTTAAGCTCACACTTGGTGCACTGAACCCACTGTCCTGCACCCACTTTCTGACACTCCCCAGTGAGATGAACCCGGTACCTCAGTTGGAAATGCAGAAATCACCCGTCTTCTGCGTCACTTATGCTGGGGAGCTGTAGACTGGAAATGTTCCTATTCAGCCATCTTGGCTCCATTTCCTATGTTTTTTAAATTAATTTATTTCTTAGATTGACAGATAAAATTGTGTATTTATATAGTACAACATGGTGTTTTGAAGTACATATACATTGCTGAATGGTTAAATCTAGCTAGTTAACATGCATTATCTCACATTATTATCATTTTTTATAGTGAGAGCACTCAATATCCTCTCTTAGTATTTTTCAAAAATACAGTATTTTATCATTATCTATAGTCACCATGGTGTAGTCACCGTGCAATTGATCTATTAAACTTATTCCTTCTACCTAGCTGTAATTTTATATCCTTTGACCAACATCTCCCTAACCCCTCCCTTAACTGCCCCAGCCTCTGGTAACTATCATTCTTCTCTCTACTTCTGTAAGATCAACTTTCTTAGATTCCACATATTAATAAGGTTGTACACTATTTGTCTTTCCATGCCTGGCTTGTTTCACTTAATATAATGTCCTTCAGGTTCATCCGTGTTGTTGCAAATGGCAGGATTTCCCTTTTTTTATGGCCAACTAGTATACCATTGTGTATATAAACTACATTTTATTTATTCATTCATCCATTGATGGTTGCTTAAGTTGATTCCACTCTTGGCTATTGCAAGTATAATTTATCTTTGGACTTACCACTTTCTTCTCTATTTTATAATTATCTGTCTGCTATATTATACCAACAGCCTTCAAGCTCCCGAATGGCAGTGTCTGTACCCAAGTTTTCTTTATAACAAGTCTGTTGTAGCAGGTCTGTTGTATTGTTTGCTCTCTCTCTCTCTATATATATATATATGTGATACTTTGCCATGTTCTAGACTTGGAAAATGATTGACTAGGACTCATGAACCCATGGCTATTCCTTAGATAATAATGATCACAACCATAACAGCTAATACTGATTGAGGGCCTACTATGTGACAGACACTTAAGAGTGTTACCTGTCATAATTCCATTTAATCCTTATAATAACCCCATAGGAGTAGAGTAGATACTATTATCATTTGGAAAATCCCTATTTTCCAAATGAGGAAAATTAAACATACAAAGATAAAATAATTTGTCCAAGGTCACATAGCTAGTAAATGGTAGACTAGTATTTGAACCAAAGCTTTCTGGCTGCAGAGTCATATCACTATTGTAGACTTGCACTGAAATGAATAAAACTTCTCCTATGCATGTCTACTCTTAAAGATGGCTTTAAATCTAACTCCTCAAGGCTGTTATTTATTTTTGTTTAAAGCGACTTACCTTCCCTGTTTGCTCTTTGAGCCTTCTGAGAAAGGCAAGGATGCAGCAGAGAGAGCCTTGGAGAGAGTAAACTGTATTCTCAGGAATACAATGGCAGAAGAGCAGCTGGAGAGATTTGAGCAGTGCCCTTTTCCCTTTCCTTGGGAGGTGACAGGCTAAGAGGGTGCTTTCATGGCAGTGGGTGCCCTTTCAGCTTCAGGCTCGTGTACCTTGTACGTGATGAGACTGGAGAACAGTGGACTGTCTGAGCCAGTGACCGTGCAGGCTGCTCTCTGGAAAAGCAGGGTGTGAATGCAAATTTATTGTCCTGGGACATTCCCCAATATAAACAGACTTTTTGTGCTAACTCCTGCTTTTCCAATTGAGGCCTATTTTCTCTTTCTTTTTTTAAAACAATCTTTCTAGATGGCATTTTTTTTCCTTCCTGTCTTTGAGTGATAGGGCTCACATCTAGGAAGGAAATGATCTTTTACTTCAAAGGTTATATCTCTGTCAGACTTAAAGTTGTTTAAAATTAAGTCTTTGCCTCTGGAGCTCTGAGTCAAGGTGAAGAATGCTCACTCCGGAGTTCTGACTCTTTGAGGACTGGAAGTAAGAGTGAACTCTTGCCTTGAGCCAGGTACAGTCGGTCAGGGAATAAGTCTTTATTGAGCCTTGACTAGGTGCTTGGGCTTGTGATAGGATGAAATCCTTGCCCCCAAGTTGCTTACAACCATGGGGAAATGGTGTAGGAGAGTCAAGATCATAATATGTGAAATAACCAGACAACAATAAGATAATACATAATTAAGAACCAAATACATATATCAAACTCAAGCAGTTGTAAGCATTCTCAGAATCAGTGTGATGCAATGGTTAAAGAATTTTGGCTTTGGGGTTAGAGGTTCTGGGTTTGAATTCGAGCTTTACCACCTACTAGCTATATAACTTTAGACCTACTATTTAAACTCCTTAGGCCTTAGTTTTCTCATCTGCAAAATGGAGATGATAATAGTATCTAAAGTAAGTTTGCTGTTAGGCTTAAATAAGATGATCCATTCATTCAGTTAAAAAAAATCTCAGTGCCTTCTTTGTGCAAGGCACTATTTTAAGTATGTGGAATATACAGATGACCTTGGAGTCTCAGTGGCAATAACAACAAATGTTTGTTTTTCTCACATACTACATGTCCACTCTGGATCAGCTTTAGCTCTGCTCCCTTCTCCTTTATTCTAAGACCAAAGCTAAAGGTGAGCCCCTATGTGGGACATGCTGGCAAAGGGAAAAGGGCAATAGAAAACCATGCAATCCACCCTAGTAGAGCAGAAAATCACTGTTGGGGCAGGGTGAGAAGTGATTTCAGATGGGGAGAAAGAGAGTCCTGAAGGTCCACTAGATTAGAACATTATTGCAATGATTCAGATGAAAGATCTTGACATTCTAGACTTGGATAAGCACAGTAGCAAAGGAGAGAAGAGAACAGGTGGATGGAACAAGGATACAGGGAAATGGAGAGGACTTAGTGAGTGGCTGTATTTGAGGAATAAGGGAGAAGGATGGAGCTAAACTAAGAGCACTAGCTTCCAAAATTAGCTGTGCTACTAAGTTTACTTAGTTGTGTAAACTCAAGTCATTGAACCTGTCTGGACTTGAGTTTTGAACATTTATAAAATGAGAGTCCTGAGTTTGATGTGGCCCCTAAGGTTCCTTCCAGCTCTATTCCTCTAGCTCTAAAACGCCAAGGTCTTTGTTCTGGAAGACTACACACTACTGGGAGTGGTGCTATTGGGAGGGAAAATTAATTTCGAGAGAAAGGTGTTACAAAAACCTAGTTTTGCATTTGTCTGCTTCTATTGGGTTGTGTGCCTTTCCTTTTTGCCTTTGCTCATAGCCTTCACTTTCTCCTTAGCTTGTTTATGAATCCAGAAAGGAGATAGAATTTATTCTTCATCTCCAAGGTGGGATCCTTGGGAAGACACAGGGCCTGGAGGTCGTGGAACTAATGCAGCCTTGTGCACAACGCCTTTCCAGTGTCTTTGGTATCTTGGCATCTTTATATGCTTCCACTAGCATATTTTGCAGTATGATAACATCTTCACAGATGTTAGCCAGGAGGTCTATTTGGAGAGAAACTTTATGTTCCCCTATTCCCACATATCCACAGAATCAAACTTTGGCCAACTCTTTCTTCTTCTCAAGGGCATGCTTCTTCCTCTCTTTTATCTCTTGCTTGCTCCTTCTCATGGGAAGAGGAGCAACTTGTCTCATTGGTTAGAGTCTGGCAATCATTTGGTCCCTCTTCTCTGTTGTACAGAGTTAATGTGTTAACAACTCCTGCTCCAAAAAGACAACATGGTCTTATCCTTTTCTTTTGCTTTCTTTGATCACCTAGTTCAGGCAGGGTGGGCCTTCCTTCTGCTCGCCATTACAGTAAGCAGATTAGGATGGAATTGCCTCTGATAAACCCAGACAGGTCTTTCTTTCAACTTCTCTTTCAGGTCACTTTTCCCCTGGGATTTAGATAACTTTAATTTAGTCGGAGAGGCGGCAGAAAACACCTGCTATAGCCTCTGACACCAGTCCATGTAAGTCAGCACTGTGCTTTATTAGTTGGGTCTCCATTAGCAAAAGTAGTACCTTGATCACAGTTTAGCTGCTTAGTTTCTGCTCTTCCTGTTTGAAATTGGAAAATCTAGTAAATAAGTGACACCATGACCTTTGGCAGAACCCGTTCAGCTATCACATCACAGTTGTTAATGGTTTCCTATCCCTCTTCCCAGCTTTGCCAGTAGGAGAGTACAATTATCAAAGAGGAAGACGGTTTGCACCTTGCATCATAGGAAGTAGTTTACAAAGCTGAGTGGCCATCAACCAGTATATGCTTGACCCATAAACTGTGCTTCCAGGAAACAATCCAGCTTTATATCCTGGCATTTTAACCATTTCAGATGGTCTTTTCAGTTAAGTGATTACTTTGACTTCTCAGTATTAAATTTATTATGCAGTATGAGCTCTCTGAAGATGAATGTTGTACTTAATTTTTTTTTTAAAAAAAACCTCCTTCTCATACCCATCTCTATTCCATATCCCATATAGTGTTTTGTAATAAAACTTTTCAACTGGAAAGTACTTAATAAATTCTGACATGATATCGAAAGACTTTTTTTTGTTGTTTGTTTGTTTCTAAAATGAGAGGCCAACTCAGTTGAAATGGCTAAGCCATTTGTGTGCATAGTTGCAATCCCAGTTGATTCGTTACAGAAAAAATTTAAATCTTAATAATTATTTTCAGGACCTCTGTCATGAGACAGAGCTCATGCGCCTTGATTTATTCCACAAACATGTATACCAGATACTGTATGAGGCACAACAGAGAAAAAGAATAAGCCAGGGGCCTTGCTTTCAAGGCATCATAGTCCAGTTGAGAAATGAAATTCCTGGACAAAGAATTATAATCTACCAGTATGAGAACCCACATAGAGAAATGTGTTAAGTGCTGTGGGAGGCAGAGTAAAATATGACTAGTTCTTCCTAGGATCAAGGAAGATTTCACAGATGTTGACTCATTCTGACCAGTGACTTGAAAAGAGCTGTACAACAGTAAGTTGAATGATGACAGATAGAGAATGGACATCCTAATAGTAAGCTCTGTTAGTTACAAGGAGATTTTAGAACTATGGTTAAGGGGAAAGTGTGCATTGCCTCACTATTTAAGTCCTTTGTCAGCATCGTGCTTTATTTTGTAAGGAGAGGGTTTTGCCAGCATTTATCCTTCTGGTTCTAGGCAAAGCTTGGGTATAAAAGAAGTAAACTTGGCATATTCTGAGGCAGCCATAATTTGAAGCCTTTCAGTCTTGATTTTTCACTTATTCATTCATTTGTTTATTCATTCTCTCCTGCTCTTTCTGTGCAATCTGATAGAACAAAATTTAGTTTCTTTTTAACCATCCCCTACTCTTTCAGTTCTTCTTTGGTATAACTATGTCTCCTGTTTCTTACTGTGTTTGTCGGAGACTAATTGTAGGAAACCAAAATCCATCCAAACTAGTTCAGTCAACACAGAGGGGTAAGGAAAGGATATGGTACGTTTCATAAGACCCAATAAAAGCAAGTATTTCTGTGCGTGGTGGAGACAGGAGTAGGAATTGCTTACAACCAGAGATTACTCTCACAGTCTTCTTTCTTCTCTTTGTCTCTTTCTCCTTTTTGCATCACTCTCTACCTTCCAGAACAGCCTCCTCTTTTTACTTGTGTCTCTCTTCTTCTTATGTAATTTCAGCTTGCACTGGCATCACTTTGGCCCATGCCCTGCAGTTCTCTGATGCACATTTACCCTTACCTTAGCACTGTCTCAAAAGAAAACCCAGCCCATTCATCTGTCTGTTAATTAGCTGCTTGAGTTAGGTGGGCATACCTAATCCAGTCAGCTACAGTAAAAAAGTATGCGTGTGTTGGGGGTTGGGAATTTATCTGGTTATACAGGGCTTCTCCTCCCCAAGGCCAGGGTAGAGCAGAAGGGTAAATTGGGAAAGGTAGGCAAAATTGAATAATACTCTGCTTTGTTTCCCTAGAGGGACAATCCAGCATACAATCTAAGATGACAGTTGAGATTTTCTTAACAGAAGTTTTTCATAGTTGGACAACAGAGTGCTCCCACATGCCCACATTCAGTGTCCATTCCAAAACAAATTCTACTTCTTGCATGTGTAGCATTTTGCAGATAAACAGAGTAGTGACTATTCATCCAGCACATAGTTCTTACCCCCGTTTCTCACTTGCTTTGGCCTCGGCAGGCCGGGGTATATGAGAAAAACCAAGAATTTGGAGTCACTGGATTTATTAGTTCCATCTCTTACTAATTCAGTGACCATGAATAACCTCCAACATCTTAGAGCCTCTCTTCCCTGATTCAAAAAATGAGGTTGACTTGTGCCTCACCAGCCTCCCTGGATACTTACAAGGGGCACATGATAAATGTGTGTTGAATGACTTTGTGAATAGTAAAGCACTGTGCAAATGAGTTCAATTATTAACAAATTATGTTAGAGATGGAAACAAAGGTTGATTTTTGGCTTGTCTGACATTTAGCATGAAGTACTAAGGAATAGATTCTCTGATATCTGCTCAATCCAAGTCAAGGCATGGTTTTAGGCAAGATTCGTAAACACACGTTTCTGGTGCTCTGGCTCTCAGACTGTCATCAAGCATGTGAAGTTCCTTGTATGAAAGACGTAATGGAAACAAATGGGTGCATGCTCCTACATCAATGTGTGTGTCAGTATGGCCTCCAGGCATGATAGAGGATCTTTCATTTTTTAGCTGAGATTATTTTAATCATTATAGTGGTATTAATTGGGCTGTTATCTGGGTGCTTTTAGTTAGATGGTGATGGTGAGAGAAAAACATGGATCACAAATGTGATTTAACTGAGGATCATCTTTACTTGGTGTGGATAAGAACAAAGAAAAGACCAAACTTGTGAACATACAAGATCACCTTCCCTGGCCCTCCTCTGTCAGTCACAGGTTAGGTACGCAATAGATAATCCTCAGTACTACTGCTCTGTTCCAGGATGGAGAATTAAGGAAAGGAGAGGTTGGAGGTGCTGCCAGCTCTTTTTCTTTGTCTTTTCTGTGGTTGTATTATGTTTCCATGCTGTGGTGGGATAATGAGGAAATATTATGAGAATAATGTTCTTTCTCTGTGGGGAAAAAAAGATCTATATATATATATATATATATACATATATATATATATACATATATATGTTTACCACCTCAGATGTATTATTTGAAGAGAGGCAACTTGATGTAATGGAAGGACCATGGGCTTTGAAGTTATACAGACATGAATTCAAAAATCAAATGCCACATTAACTATTTTTTAATGGATATGACCTTGGGAAATTACTTAACCTCTGTGAATTTTTCAGATGTTTCATCCATGCAATGCAGATAATAGTGCAGATATGTGATCCCCTAGGACAGGGCCTAGCACATAGATGCTCACTAAATGGTGCCTATAGTGGTAACTATGTAGGCCCCTGGTGGTCCTTGGCCCCAAGTGGCAGCTGCAGTGGAAATTTTAATCAGAAGGTTAGGGGGACTTCTTTCTAAAACCACAGTTAGTTCGTAAGGCTGCTCACAGCCCTCTGCTGCAGTTATAACATTCACTGAATCACATAGAGGGACCTTTGGGGAAAGAGAGCACTGCCCAAGGCATAGCGGACTAAAGGCCTAAAGGAAACTTAGACGGGGAATGGGGATTTAAAACTCAATGATTTGATTGTGGGTAGCCCAAAGAGAATGTTTAACTTGGATTCAAACTTTGAATGTAGACTGTAGATTGAGTTTAAGAAAGTTTTATTATTTAATCCCCTGCCATGTGGCAGGTACCATGCAAAGTAGCTTGCATACTTAATTTAATTTACTGTTCATGGTAGCTGTACAAGGTAGGTGGGATTATTCTCACTTTGAAAATAAGTAAAAGAAGCTAAATAATTTGTTGAAGGTCACACAGCTAGTCGAAGGTCACACAGCTAGAAGTTGAGGGTTCGCACTCAACCCAGTTCTGTCTGTTTCCAAATTCCACATTTTTCCCAATATGCCTCACGGCTACCAGATCTTATAGCCCACTTGCTTAGTGCAGCAATTTCTAATTGTGGCCCTTGGATCCCTGAAGGATTCAAGGGGATCCCTGAAGATAGAAATGAATTATATGTGCCATTTTCATTATTTCAAAAACTTTAATGGAAAATCTTATATTTAGTTGCAACAAGTTTATACTTGGCAACAAAAATGGCATGTTTCTTTGCTTACAGTTAATGTTAACTGTTTTTCTCCCATGGTGACCTAGTTTGTCAGTTATTGACGTATGTAATAAAACTAATTAAATACTCAAAAATGCTTTTGGTTAGACAAAGACTTTCAGAATCTGAAGCTCATGGGGAGGGTAAATGGGTGTTCTTGATGGTAAAAAATATATGAAATATAGTCAGATTTGAAGACTGAAAATTGATGGGTCATCAGCCAATTCTGGCCTAAAGATGCATTTTGTTTGGCTCATAAAGTGGTGTTGTTTTTTAATTTATAAATTCCTGACAAACATTTAAAAATTAGAAAATGTCACATCAAAAAGCAGATGTTTAAGCTTCTTTTCAAAATTCAAAAGTTCTGGCATTAGTGGATCCACATTTCTCCATGACAGTAACCAGCTGGAACCGGGTTGTTACTTAGATGAACCACGTGTTTTTTCCAGTTTCCCACAGCCTCCACCTGACCCAGTTCATTGATGTATATTACCTGTCAGGCCCAGTAAGCATGTGAGTCTGTGATTCCTGGACTAGCTCAGACTCCTCATCATCTTGTTTGGCCATGGAGTAAAACCCATTTTCTGGCTGTGATCACTCACATCTTTTGTACTCTGTACAGCTTCGTGTCTTGGGATTTTTTTCTTATGTTGTTATTTTATGTCTTTCATGTAAATAGGTCTATTTGACAAGAGCCACATTCTCATCAGTTCACAATTGGCATTGTTTTGGGGGCTGGGAATGCAGAGGAGTCTTATGGTGCTCGCACCCTGAGGGAGGTCACAGTCTAGCCTTGTTTCTTTTTAATTTACAAAGCATCCAGCATTCTGATGTGCATGTTCAGGACTTATTAGAATGTGGAGATTAACAGCATGGGATTTGGTATCAGAAAAACCTAGGTTAGAGTACTGACGTAGTTTATGTAAGCTCTTCAGCTTCTGTTTTCTTGTCTTTAAAAGGGGGATAATTATAGTACTTACGGGATGCAGTGAGGTTTGAATGACCCATTGATTATAAGGGGCTTAGTTCCAATCCTAACATTTAATAACTGCCAAATACCTGGTAACTCTTATTACTAGGGCTGGACATACAGTTGGCTCTCAATTGATGCTTGTTGAATTAACAAATAAATTGAACAAATTGAGTGTAAGGAATTAGATGTATTCAGACAAATAACTGCAATGGATGATGTCACCAAAAGTGTCTCCAGCAGGCCTAAGGACTATGAATTTATTTATTTTTTTTATAATTTCAGCTTTTATTTTAGGTTCAAGAGGTACACTTGCAGGTTTGTTACATGAATATATTGCATGATGCTGAGGTATGGGGTACAATTGATCCTATCACCCAGCCAGTGAGTGTAGTACCTAATAGTTTTTCAACCCTTGCCCCACTCCCTTCCCCATCTAGTAGTCCCTAGTGTCTATTATTGCCATCTTTATGTCTGTGTGTACCCAGTATTTAGCTCCCACTTACAAATGAGAATATGCAGTATTTGGTTTTTGTTCCTGTGTTAATTCACTTAGGATAATGACCTTCAGCTGTATCCATACTGCTGCAAAGGACATGGTTTTGTTCTTTTTATGACTGCATAGTATTCCATGGTGTCTTTGTATCACATTTGCTTTGTCCAGTGCACTGCTGATGGGCACACAAGGTTGATTCCATGTCTTTGCTATTGGGAATAGTGCTGTGATGAACTAAGAGTACATGTAACTTTTTGGTAGAATGATTTATTTTCTTTTGGATATATACCCAGTAATGAGATTGCTGGGTTGAATAATAATTCTGTTTTAAGCTCTTTAACTGCTTTCCACAGTGGCTAAACTAATTTACATTCCCATCAACTGTGTATAAACATTTCCTTTTCTCCATAGCCTCACCAGCATCTGTTGTTTTTTGACCTTTTAATAGTAGCGATTCTGACTGGTGTGAGATGGTATCTCATTGTGGTTTTAACTTGCATTTCTCTGATGATTAGTAATGTTGAACATTTTTCCATATGTTGGCCGCTTGGATGTTGATATGGTTTAGCTCTGTGTCCCCACCCAAATCTCATCTTGAATTCTATTCCCATAATTCCCATGTGTTGTAGGAGGGACCCAGTGGGAGATAATTTGAATCATGGGGACAGTTTCCCCCATACTGTTCTTGTGGTAGCGAATAAGTCTCACGAGATCTTTCATCTCATTTTCTCTTGCCACCGCCGTGTAAGAGGTACCTTTTGCCTCCTGCCATGAATCTGAGGCCTCCCCAGCCATGTGGAATGCTAAGCCCAATTAACTCTCTTTTTCTTCCCAGTCTCAGTTATGTCTTTATCAGCAGTGTGAAAATGGACTAATAGAGTAAATTGGTACCAGTAGAGTGGGGTGTTGCTGAAAAGATACCTGAAAATGTGGAAGCGACTTTGGAACTGGGTAACAAGCAGAGGTTGGAACAGTTTGGAGGGCTCACAGGAAGACAGGGAAATGTGGGAAAGTTTGGAACTTCCTAGAGAGTTGTTGAATGGCTTTGACAAAAATGCTGATAGTGATATGAACAATAAGGTCCAGGCTGAGGTGGTCTCATATGGAGATGACTTGTTGGAAACTGGAGCAAAGGTGACTCTTGTTATGTTTTCGCAAAAAGACTGGTGACATTTTGCCCCTGCCCTAGAAATTTTTGGAACTTCGAACTTGAGAGAGATGATTTAGGGTATCTCATGGAAAAAAATTTCTAGGAGCAAAGTGTTCAAGAGGTGACTTGGGTGCCATTAAAAGCATTTAGTTTTGGATGGGCACGGTGGCTCATGCCTGTAATCCCGGCACTTTGGGAGGCCAAGGTGGGCGGATTATGAGGTCAGGAGTTCGAGACCAGCCTGGCCAACATAGTGAAACCCCCATCTCTACTAAAAATACAAAAATTAGCTGGGCTTGTTGGCAGATGCCTGTAATCTCAGCTACTTGGGAGGCTGAAGCAAGAGAATCGCTTGAAGGTGGGAGGCAGAGGTTGCAGTGAGCCAAGATCATGCCACTGCTCTCCAGCCAGGGTGAGAGAGCGAGACTCTGTCTCAAAAAAGAAAAAAAAAAAAGCATTTAGTTTTAAAAGGGAAACAGAACATGAAAGTTTGGAAAATTTGCAGCCTGACAATGTGATAGAAAAGAAAAACCCATTTTTGTGAGGAGAAATTCAAGCTGTCTGCATAAATTTGCATAAGGAGGAGCCGAATGTTAATCCCCAGGACAATGGGGAAAATGTCTCCAAGGCTTGTCAGAGGTCTTCACAGCAGCGCCTCCCATCACAGGCCCAGAGGTCTAGGAGAACATGGTTTCCTTGGTCAGCCCAGTGTCCCCGTGCTGTGTGCAGCCTAGGAACTTGGTGCCCTGCGCCCCAGCCACTCCAGCCATGGCTGAAAGGGGCCAACATAGAGCTCGGGCCTTGGCTTCAGAGAGTGTAAGACGCCAGCCTTGACAGCTGCCACATGATGTTGAGCCTGTGAGTGCACAGAAGTCAAGAACTAAAGTTTGGGAACCTCCACCTAGATTTCAGAAGATGTATTGAAATGCCTGGGTGTCCAGGCATAAGTTTGCTGCAGGGGCAGGGTACTCATGGAGAACTTCTGCTAGGCAGTGCAGAAGAGAAATGTGGGGTTGGAGCCCCTACACAGAGTCCCTACTGGGGCACTGCCTAGTGGAGCTGTGAGAAGGGGGCCACCATCCTCCAGACTCCAGAATGGTAGATCACCGACACCTTGCACCATGCACTTGGAAAAGTCGCAGACATTCAATGCCAGCCCATGAAGGCAGCTGGCAGGGAGGCTATACCCTGCAAAGCCACAGGGGCAGAGCTGTCCAAGACCATGGGAACCCACCTCTTGCGTCAGCATGACCCAGATTTGAGACATGGCATCAAAGGACATCATTTTGGAGCTTTAAGATTTGACTGCCCTGCTGGATTTCAGACTTTCATGGGGCTGGTAGCCCCTTTGTTTTGGCCAATTTCCCCCATTTGGAATGGCTGTATTTACCCATGTCACACAGATAGAACTCAGTGTGCCTGTACCCCCATTGTATCTAGGAAGTAACTAAATTGCTTTTGATTTTACAGGCTCATAGGTGGAAGGGACTTGTCTTGTCTCAGATAAGACTTTGGACTGTGGACTTCTGCGTTAATGCTGAAATAAGTTAAGACTTTGGGGGACTGTTGGGAAGGCATGATTGGTTTTGAAATGTGAGGACTTGAGATTTAAAGGGGACAAGGGCATAAAGATGGTTTGGCTCTGCGTCCCCACGCAAATCTCATCTTGAATTTTACTCCCATAATCCCATGTGTTGTGGAAGGGACCTGGTGGGAGATAATTTGAATCATGGAGGTGGTTCCCCCCATGCTGTTCTCATGGTCATGAATAAGGCTCACGAGATCTGATGGTTTTATCAGGGGTTTCTGCTTTTGCATCTTCCTCATTTTCTCTTGCCATCACCATGTAAGAAGTGCCATTGCCTCCCACCATGATTCTGAGGCCTCCCTAGCCATGTGGAACTATTAAGTCCAATTAAACCTCTTTTTCTTGCCAGTCTCGGTTATGTCTTTGTCAGCAGTGTCAAAATGGACTAATACAGGTGTCTTTTTTTTTTTTAAGAAGTATCTATTCATGACTTTGGCCCACTTTTTCATGGAGTTACTTGTTCTTTGCTTGTTGAATTGTTCAAGTTTGTTATCGATTCCAGATGTTAGACCTTTGTCAGATGCATAGTTTGCAAATATTTTCTCCCATTTTGCAGGCTGTTTACTCGGTGGATAGTTTATTTTGCTGTACAGAAGCTCTTTTTTTTAATTATTATACTTTAAATTCTAGGGTACTTGTGCATAACGTGCAGGTTTGTTACATATATATATATATACATGTGACATGTTGGTGTGCTGCACCCATTAATTCGTCATTTACATTAGCTATATCTCCCAGTGCTATCCCTCCCCCCTCCCCCCACCCCACAACAGGCCCCGGTGTGTGGTGTTCCCCACCCTGTGTCCAAGCGTTCTCATTGTTCAATTCCTACCTATGAGTGAGAACATGCAGTGTTTGGTTTTCTGTCCTTGAGATAATTTGCTCAGAATGATGGTTTCCAGCTTCATCCATGTCCCTACAAAGGACGTGAACTCATCCTTTTTTATGGCTGCATAGTACTCCGTGGTGTATATGTACCACATTTTCTTTATCCATTCTATCATTGATGGACATTTGGGTTGGTTCCAAGTCTTTGCTATTTGAATAGTGCTACAATAAACATATGTGTGCATGTGTCTTTATGGCAGCATGATTTATAATCCTTTGGGTATATACCCAGTAATGGGATGGCTGGGTCAAATGGTATTTCTAGTTCTAGATCCTTGAGGAATCGCCAAACTGTCTTCCACAATGGTTGAACTAGTTTACAGTCCCACCAAAAGTGTAAAAGTGTTCCTATTTCTCCACATCCTCTCCAGCACTTGTTTCCTGACTTTTTAATAATCGCCATTCTAACTGGTGTGAGATGGTATCTCATTGTAGATTTGATTTGCATTTATCTGATACCCGGTGATGATGAGCATTTTTTCATGTGTCTGTTGGCTGCATAAATGTCTTCTTCTGAGAAGTGTCTGTCATATCCTTTGCCCACTTTTTGATGGGGTTGATTTTTTTCTTGTAAATTTGTTTAAGTTCTTTGTAGATTCTAGATATTAGTACCTTGTCAGATGTGTAGACTGTAAAAATTTTCTCCCATTCTGTAGGTTGCCTGTTCACTCTGATGGTAGTTTCCTTTGCTGTGCAGAAGCTCTTTAGTTTAGTTAGATCCCATTTGTCAATTTTGGCTTTTGTTGCCATTGCTTTTGGTGTTTTAATCATGAAGTCCTTGCCCATGCCTATGTCCTGAATGGTATTACCTAGGTTTTCTTCTAGGGTTTTTATGGTTTTAGGTCTAACATTTAAGTCTTTAATCCATCTTGAATTAATTTTTGTATAAGGTGTAAGGAAGGGGTCCAGCTTCAGCTTCCTACATATGGCTAGCCAGTTTTCCCAGCACCATTTATTAAATAGGGAATCCTTTCCCCATTGCTTGTTTTTGTCGGGGTTGTCAAAGATCAGATGGTTGTAGATGTGTGGTATTATTTCTGAGGGTTCTGTTCTGTTCCGTTGGTCTATATCTCTGTTTTGGTACCAGTGCCATGCTGTTTTGGTTACTGGAGCTTTGTAGTATAGTTTGAAGTCAGGTAGCGTGATGCCTCCATCTTCGTTCTTTTGGCTTAGGATTGTCTTGGCAAATGCGGGCTCTTTTTTGGTTCCATATGAACTTTAAAGTAGTTTTTTCCAATTCTGTGAAGAAAGTCATTGGTAGCTTGATTGGGGATGGCATTGAATCTGTAAATTACCTTGGGCAGTATGGCCATTTTCATGATATTGATTCTTCCTATGCATGAGCATGGAATGTTCTTCCATTTGTTTGTGTCCTCTTTTATTTCATTGAGTAGTGGTTTGTAGTTCTCCTTGAAGAGGTCCTTCACATCCCTTATAAGTTGGATTCCTAGGTATTTTATTCTCTTTGAAGCAATTGTGAATGGGAGTTCACTCATTATTTGGCTCTCTGTCTGTTATTGGTGTATAGGGATGCTTGTGATTTTTGCACATTGATTTTGTATCCTGAGACTTTGCTGAAGTTGCTTATCAGCTTAAGGAGATTTTGGGCTGAGATGATGGGATTTTCTAAATATACAATCATATTATCTGCAAACAGGGACAATTTGACTTCCTCTTTTGCTAATTGAATACCCTTTATTTCTTTCTCCTGCCTGATTGCCCTGGCCAGAACTTCCAGCACTATGTTGAATAGGAGTGGTGAGAGAGGGCATCCCTGTCTTGTGCCAGTTTTCAAAGGAAATGCTTCCAGTTTTTGCCCATTCAGTATGATATTGGCTGTGGGTTTGTGATAAATAGCTCTTACTATTTTGAGATGCATCCCATCAGTACCTAGTTTATGGAGAGGTTTTAGCATAAAGTTCTGTTGAATTTTGTCAAAGGCCTTTTCTGCATCTATTGAGATAATCATTTTGTTTTTGTCTTTGGTTCTGTTTATATGCTGGATTATGTTTATTGATTTGCGTATGTTGAACCACCCTTCCATCCCAGGGATGAAGCCCACTTGATCATAGTGGATAAGCTTTTTGATGTGCTGCTGGATTCGATTTGCCAGTATTTTGTTGAGGATTTTTGCATCGATGTTCATCAAGGATATTGGTCTAAAATTCTCTTTTGTTGTTGTGTCTCTGCCAGGCTTTGGTATCAGGATGATGCTGGCCTCATAAAATGAGTTAGGGAGGATTCCCTCTTTTTTTATTGATTGGAATAGTTTCAGAAGGACTGGTACCAGCTCCCCTTTGTACCTCTGGTAGATTTTGGTTGTTAATCCGTCTGGTCCTGGACTTTTTTGGTTGGTAGGGTCTTAATTATTGCCTCAATTTCAGAGCCTGTTCTTGGTCTATTCAGGGATTCAACTTCTTCCTGGTTTAGTCTTGGGAGGGTGTATGTGTCTAGGAATTTATCCGTTTCTTCTAGATTTTCTAGTTATTTGTGTGGAGTTGTTTATAGTATTCTCTGATGGTAGTTTGTATTTCTGTGGGATCAGTGGTGATATCCTCTTCATCATTTTTTATTGCATCTATTTGATTCTTCTCTTTTCTTCTGTATTAGTCTTTCTAGTGGTCTATCAGTTTTGTTGATCTTTTCAAAAAACCAGCTCCTGGATTCATTGATCTTTTGAAGGGTTTTTTGTGTCTCTGTCTCCTTCAGTTCTGCTCTGATCTTAGTTATTTCTTGCCTTCTGCTAGCTTTTGAATGTGCTTGCTCTTGCTTCTCTACTTCTTTTAATTGTGATGTTAGGGTGTCGATTTTAGATCTTTCCTGCTTTCTCTTGTGGGCATTTAGTGCTATAAATTTCCCTCTACACACTGCTTTAAATGTGTCCCAGAGATTCTGGTATGTTATATCTTTGTTCTCATTGGTTTCAAAGAACATCTTTCTTTCTGCCTTCATTTCGTTATGTACCCAGTAGTCATTCAGGAGCAGGTTGTTCAGTTTCCATATAGTTGAGTGGTTTTGAGTGAGTTTCTTAATCCTGAGTTCTAGTTTGATTGCACTGTGGTCTGAGAGACAGTTTGTTATAATTTCTGTTCTTTTACACTTGCTGAGGGATGCCTTACTTCCAACTATGTGGTCAATTTTGGAATAAGTGCGATGTGGTGCTGAGAAGAATGTATATTCTGTTGATTTGGGGTGGAGAGTTCTGTAGATGTCTATTAGGTCTGCTTGGTGCAGAGCTGAGTTCAAGTCCTGGATATCCTTTTTAACTTTCTGTGTCGATCTGTCTAATGTTGACAGTGGGGTGTTAAAGTCTCCCATTATTATTGTGTGAGAGTCTAAGTCTCTTTGTAGGTCTCTAAGGACTTGCTTTATGAATCTGGGTGCTCCTGTATTGGGTGCATATATATTTGGGATAGTTAGCTCTTCTTGTTGAATTGATCCCTTTACCATTATGTAATGGCCTTCTTTGTCTCTTTTGATCTTTGTTGGTTTAAAGTCTGTTTTATCAGAGCCTAGGATTGCAACCCCTGCTTTTTTTTTGTTTTCCGTTTGCTTAGTAGATCTTCCTCCATCCCTTTATTTTGAGCCTATGTGTGTCTCTGCACATGAGATGGGTCTCCTGAATACAGCACACTGATGGGTCTTGACTCTTTATGCAGTTTGCCAGTCTGTGTCTTTTAATTGGAGCATTTAGCCCATTTACATTTAAGGTTAATATTGTTATGTGTGAATTTGATCCTGTCATTGTGATGTTAGCTGGTTATTTTGCTCATTAGTTGATGCAGTTTCTTCCTAGCATCGACGGTCTTTACAATTTGGCATGTTTTTGCAGTGGCTGGTACCATAGGTTGTTCCTTTCCATGTTTAGTGCTTCCTTCAGGAGCTCTTGTAAGGCAGGCCTGGTGGTGACAAAATCTCTCAGCATTTGCTTGTCTGTAAAGTATTTTATTTCTCCTTCACTTATAAAGCTTAGTTTGGCTGGATATGAAATTCTGGGTTGAAAATTCTTTTCTTTAAGAATGTTGAATATTGGCCCCCACTCTCTTCTGGCTTGTAGAGTTTCTGCCGAGAGATCCACTGTTAGTCTGATAGGCCTCCCTTTGTGGGTAACCCAACCTTTCTCTCTGGCTGCCCTTAACATTTTTTCCTTCATTTCAGCTTTGGTGAATCTGACAATTATGTGTCTTGGAGTTGCTCTTTTCAAGGAGGATCTTTGTGGTGTTCTCTGTATTTCCTGAGTTTGAATGTTGGCCTACCTTGCTAGGCTGGGGAAGTTCTCCTGTATAAAATCCTGAAAAGTGTTTTCCAACTTGGTTCTATTCTCCCCATCACTTTCAGGTACACCAATCAGATGTAGATTTGGTCTTTTCACATAGTCCCGTATTTCTTGGAGGCTTTTTTCATTTCTTTTTACTCTTTTTTCTCTAAACTTCTCTTCTGGCTTCATTTCATTCATTTCATCTTCAATCACTGATACCCTTTCTTCCACTTGATCAAATCAGCTACTGAAGCTTGTGCATTTGTCACGTAGTTTTTGTGCCGTGGTTTTCAGCTCCATCAGGTCATTTAAGCTCTTCTCTACACTGTTTATTCAGTTAGCCATTCGTCTAACCTTTTTTCAAGGTTTTTAGCTTCTTTGCGATGGGTTCAAACATCCCCCTTTAGCTCGGAGAAGTTTGTTATTACCAATCGTCTGAAGCCTTCTTCTCTCAACTCGTCAAAGTCATTCTCCATCCAGCTTTGTTCTGTTGCTGGCAAGTAGCTGTGTTCCTTTAAAGAAGAGGTGCTCTAATTTTTAGAATTTTCCGATTTTCTGCTCTGGTTTCTCCCCATCTTTGTGGTTTTATCTACCTGTGGTCTTTGATGATGGTGACGTACAGATGGGGTTTTGTTGTGGATGTCCTTTCTGTTTGTTAGTTTTCCGTCTAACAGTCAGGACCCTCAGCTGCAGGTCTGTTGGAGTTTGCTGGAGGTCCACTCCAGACCCTGTTTGCCTGGGTATCACCAGTGGAGGCTGCAGAACGGCAAATGTTGCTGCCTGATCCTTCCCCTGGAAGCTTCATCTCAGAGGGGCAGCTGGCTGTATGAGGTGTCAGTTGGCCCCTATTGGGAGGTGTCTACCAGTTAGGCTGCTCACTTGAGGAGGCAGTCTGTCTGTTCTCAGATCTCAAACTCCATTGTGGGAGAACCACTACTCTCTTCAAAGCTGTCAGACAGGGACGCTTAAGTCTGCTTGTTTCTGCTGCCTTTTGTTCAGCTATGCCCTGCCCCCAGAGGTGGAGTCTACAGAGGCAGGCAGGCCTCCTTGAGCTGCGGTGGGCTCTACCCAGTTCGAGCTTCCCAGCCGCTTTGTTTACCACTCAAGGCTCAGCAATGGTGGATACCCCTCCCCCAGCCTTGCTGTCGCCTTGCAGTTCGATCTCTGACTGCTGTGCTTGCTAGCAGTGAGCGAGGCTCCATGGGCATGGGACCCTCCGAGCCAGGCATGGGATATTATCTCCTGGTGTGCCATTTGCTAAGACCATTGGAAAAGTGCAGTATTAGGGTGCAAGTGTCCCGATTTTCCAGGTACCATCTGTCATGTCTTCCCTTGGCTAGGAAAGGGAATTCCCTGACCCCTTGTGCTTCCTGGGTGAGGCAATGCCCCACCCTGCTTCAGCTCACACTCCGTGAGCTGCACCGACTGTCCGACAAGCGCCAGTGAGATGAACCTGGTACCTCAGTTGGAAATGCAGAAATCACCCGTCTTCTGTTGCTCACGCCGGGAGCTGTAGACCGGAGCTGTTCCTGTTCGTCCATCCCCTCCTCTCCCATCTTATCTGTCCAGAAGCCCTTTAGTTTAATTATTAATAGATCCCACTTCTCATTCTTGTTGCAATTGCTTTTGAGGTCTTAGTCATTAATTCTTTGCCAAGACCGATGTCCAGGATGGTGTTTCCTAGGCATTTTTCTAGGAGTCTTAGAGTTTGGGGTCTTATGTTTAAATCTTTAATCTATCTTGAGTTATTTTTTTGTATATGGTAAAAGGTAGGTATCCAATTTCATTCTTCTGCATATGGCTAGCGAGCTATCCCAACACCATTTATTGAATAGGGAGATCTTTCCCCTTTGCCTATTTTTTTTTTTTTTTTTTTTTTTTTACTTTGTCAAAGATCAGATGGCTTTAGGTGTGCAGCTTTATTTCTGGGTTCTCTATTCTGTTCTATTGGTCGGTATGTCTGTTTCAGTATCATTACCATACTGTTTTGGTTACTATAGCCTTATAGTATAGTTTGAAGTCAGGTAATATGATGCCTCCAGGTTTGTTCTTTTTGCTTAGGATTGCTTTACCTATCTGGGCTCCTTTTTGGTTATATACAAATTTTAGAATAGTTTTTTTTTTAATTCTGAGGACCCCAGATTATTTTTGATGGCCTTGAATACCTTGCAGGATGAAACCAGAGGAATCACATGTGGCAGAATCAGCACCCAGAGTTATTTAAAATAGATTTATAAGCCTACCTCTGTGGGATAACATTAGATTTATAAGCCTACCTCTGTGGGATAACATCAGCCCCAGTTTAATATAAGTTGATGTAAGTTGAGAAGAGAGGAATAAATCTCTAATGTCCTTGCAAGGTAGACTCATGCTCAGTGTTTTGAGAATGTACTCAGGACTTCAGAATTGGCTGTAGGCTAGACTCCCTTATACAGCAGCTTGAGATTATCTCCCTGAAGAATTTTAACAGTTGCTAAGGTGACTGCTAGAAGCATTGGCCACTTTCTTAGGGATCCTGCATTGCTTTTTAGAGCCTTAAGGACAGGCAGAGGGGAACTAACAGATATTGTATGCTATCACGGTCTCATTTAATTGTAACACTGATCCTCTGAGAAAATTCACTAAACAGATGACAAACCAAATCTCAGGGAGATAAAGGAATATGTGCCAATATTCATACATGTTGTAAGTGGCAAGATCAGGACTCTTTCTACAATTCCACATAGCATCTCAAAGCCATCGCCATCACCCCTACACATATTAAATACATAGTACCCATCAGCCCCACCCCCACCCTCAGTCTGAAAAGGAAACTTAAGGCAATCAAAATGGATCGACTCAGTGAACACATGCTGCCTTCTTTCTTTTTATTCATTTTCAACTCTATTTATTAAGCACCTACATTATGCCAGGCACAGCTCTTGGTGCTGAGGATACAGGGTGAACAAATCAGATGAGATCCCTTTTCTGGTGGAATTTAACTCTAGTGGGAAGAGCTAGACCAAAAAACTAATAAACCACTAAATGAACAAAATAATTTTCGATAGTCATGTTAGAAAGCAAGTGAAACAGTGATTTGGTAGAAAGGGACTGGGGAGAAGAAGCTACTATAGCTACAATGTGGAAAGTGTTCAAAGAAGGGCTAAGGAGGTCACTTTTGAGCTGAAACCTGACAGAACAAAGGAGCCATCCAAGCAAAAATGAACATGGGGAGTGTTATAGGCAAAGGAGCAGGGAGTTCAGACCCCATCAGACCACTTCACGTTTTAGCCTTTTTTTTTAATGTAATGTGCATAACAGTGAAGCATGTTTCTGATTTATAATCTGAATGATATGGTATTATTCGGCATTATTATTTTTCTGGGTATTTTGGCAGTGGGGCTAGTAATCTTACTTCAAGAGCCTGTGATCTGCACAAGTCCTAGAGACAAGCTGGCTTTGTAGGAGGAGAGAGAACATGCGAGTTTACATCTGTTTTCTGAGAGAACCACATACTTTAGGCTCAGCCTGAGGAGCGACTCACTGCATTCAGGGATGGTCAGGATCCAGATATGCCAGAGTCAGTGGGAAGCCTCCAGATCCCTAGTCACACAGATGGAACTTAGGCACCTCGGAAGCAAGCTGTTGAATTATGTGAACATTTGTTTTAGTGCCAAATGTGACTTTTCCCAAGATGTCTTTGGTTATCATGAAGAGTAAATTCTAAAACAAGGAAGGAAATAAAGTTATTTTTGTGTAGATAAGAATAGACTAAATATGTGGCATAGAATAATTGAGAGAGCCAGGAGTAGGAGAATGTTATGACCTCGAACATGGATCAAGTGGAATAACTTTTAAAATGATAAAAATCACTGCCTAGACCTATGCTTTTCCAACCTAGAACCTCTGAAAGTAGTAATGGGAACTAGAAAGCTGTTTGTAGTGTTTTTAAAGATAAAAGTGAATGATAAGGCCACATAGGCTATCCTTTACTTCATGCTCTTTCAGATCATTCTTTCATCTTTCAGTATTTCAACAAATCGTTAATGAGTTATCTACTGTGTACCAAGTGCCATGCCAAGTGCTAAGAAATTGTATAAATGGCTCAAGTAAGGATCCTTGCTGTTGATACCTTTTTAACCATCTAATATGGCAAAGAGACAAGTAAATGGGTAATTTTAAAACAATATTACATGTACTGATAGAGGGGTTTATGGAGTACTTTGTGAAGTCCAACGGGTGGGGGGAATCCTAATCCAGCTGGGGTAGGATCTTGGAAAACTTCCTAGAGGAGACATTGCTAAATCTCAGTCTTAAAGGACATATATAAATTAGCCAGTTGGATCCAAGGGAATGAAATTCTTGGCAGAGGAAAGATCCTATACTTAAGTATAGGGCTTTTAATTCTCCAGAGTACTTACTCATTGTATTAGTTAGAATTGTGTTCTGTTTTGAGGAACAGAAAACTCTGGTATCAGTAGAATAAGCAAATAAAGGTATGTTTGTTTCACAGAGTAAATTTGGAGATAAGTGAGTGACATCTGGCTTTGGTTTAGTGGCTAATGATGTCAGGACTGCCATGTGTCTCTGAGATTCCCTGGACATTTCCTTCATGCTTGTTGCCTTATGATTGAAAAAGAGCTGCAGCTTTGGGTATTATACCCATGTTCAGTCATGAGGGAGGGGTCAGAAGAAGCACCATGTCTCTATTAATCAGGAAAGTAAACACTTTCCCAAGGAGCACCCCACCACCGCCACCAAACCAAAAGACTTATCCTTCTGTGTCATATGCTCAAGCAAGGCTACATGCCACTCCTAACTGCAGTGTAGGCTAGATACACAAATACTTAACTCTTCTATTCTCCAGAGTAGAAGTTAGCAAGGAGAGTGAGTTGGGAATGACTAAGTCAGCCAATCAGTAGTATCTGCCAAATACATAATTTCATTTGCCTCCTTATAATAAGTTTGTGAGGTGGAAAGAGTGGGTGTTATTAGCTCCACTTTACAGAAGAAGAACATTTGGAGAGCCAGGTGATACCTAAAATCACAAAGCTGAACATTTATTCACTGATAACAAAAACAAAAGCTAATATTGGTTGTAGGTATGCTTATTACACACCAGACTCTATGCTAAGCGCTTTACATATGTTCTCTCATTTCCTTCCCATGCAGTCCTGTAAGGTAGGCTGTCCTTATTTTATAGAGGTATCTGAGTAACACATCTGAGGTATAAGGAGATATTGACATAAGTTCCCCAGGATCACAAAGCTAGTACATAGCAGAGCCCTCAGGATTCAAACTTCATTTCTCCAGAATGTCAGCCTGATGCTCTTCTTGCCTCACCTCCCTTCGATTTAAATGATTAAAATGTTCTCCCTGTAGATCCAGCGAATGTACCACCTCACTGATGTTGCCCAGAGCCCTTGAAGCCACTCTATGCCCCTGTTACTTCTTTTAATTTATGTGACCCACTTCTGTTTCTTCATTATTGCTTTTATGGACATAGAATCCAGCAACACATTATTTCAAATGTGCTGCCATTATGAATACATTTTCTTTCATTGTAATAGCACCAACCATAATGAATACATTTTGTATCCATGCAGATGTAACTGATGTTTTCAGTGCTTCATTCTAATTTATGCTGGAAAATGAATACTTAAAGTATTGCCCAGGCTCCCATTACTCCAGAGGAAATTAGGGATGCCTTGTGTGTGTGCATATGTTTTTGTGTTCATGTAGCAGATAGAATGTTTTGGTCAGAATGAATTGTGTGCATGAAATGAGAGCCTAGCCCTTTCCTGGAAGGGCACTTTGGAGGTAATTCGCTATGCCTATCAGTGAACCTGTGCAAGCAGGTTTCTTCGTGAGTGGGTGTTTTGGGCACAAATTATAGTCAGATTTTATTAGAAGTGAAAGAGGGAAAGCCCTACTGATTGAGGGATACATGTTTTGGGGTGCCCCAAGGTCTTCTGGCCTTCTTATATACAGCCAGCAAAGGTTGCAGATGTGCTTGGTGGCAGCAGTCACCCCATCTATCAGCCTCACACTGATGTGGCCTTCAATATTGAGGGTGAACAGTGAGACAGAGGCCTACTGGGGAGCAGAATATGCTAGGCTTGGGGTTAATTATGTGAACTCACCTTTATGGCAAGAGTTGGTTCATGACGTAGAGGATAATAGTCAAAGACTCTGAAACTATGGATAAGGGAAGGAGTACTCAGCTATCCAAGAAATGACCTCTCTTATGTTTGAAACAATATGTAGGCCAGAATGCTCCAGACGTCCAGCCTGTCTGTAGGGGATTCTTGAAGTGATATACTTTCAGATACATCTATGCCAAAAATACTATTTCTGAGGCTTGAGATCTGAGCTGCTAAAGGGTACCTAGAAGATAACTTGTAAGATCCATTATTACGAATTTTTATTCAAGGGTTCTTTGTATTAAAAGAAGGAGAAGTGGTGGTTTACAGAATATAAGAGTATTCTAAGTTTCTTTAAAATACTACATTTTTATATCATACCTATTTAAATCTTTTAAATATTCAGGAGTTGCCTCTTAATAAAAATTGTCTACTTCGTTTAGGATTACTGACTCCATAATTGCAAGGCAAATCAAAGAAGGAATAGTGATTGCAAACTGAATTTAGAATGGGTGTGTATTTATGTATGTATATATGTATATGTATGTGTGTATACACACATATACAACATGCATATATAGATTAAGGGGTTTGGAAATGTTTATTTTGCCTCTAACACAAAAGGGCAAGAACCATTCTAAAATTTGGCTTGGGGAGAAGCAAAATTTCTCTCTATATCTTTAAGTGATCTTAAATTTTGCCAGGTTTTTATTGCTGAAAATCTAGGAACAAAAAACTAGGTTGTAGAATTTCAGTATCTTTCATTTTCTGTTTCATAATGAGTACTTTCCCCTCTTGCAGTCTCTCAAGCCTTAATTTTTACATGGTGCATCACCTGACTCTTATGTCAATACCTGAAAGACAGATTTGAGAGAACTAGTTATCTCAAATCTATCTAGAAATAGAGCCTAAATAAGACCAGTGCAATAACCTTAAAGAAGGTATTGTTCTTTGCTTCTTTCACACTAAAAAGCTACAAATACTTGTCCTATACTGACTGAAATGTTTACTATTTTACAGGAAATTCTATAGAACCAAGTATACTGCTTGAGATGATTAGTTAAAACACAAATGAATTTAGCTCTGAATTGAATCTGAGTTCCACATTCTCCATTTTTGCAGATTCAAATAGCAGTAATGTTTACTGTATCTCCTAAAAGAAAACAGCAAGAGGCAAAAACCTTCAGAGCTCTGCTTGTCTGAGGAGATGGCCCCACTGTTGACCATTTCCTCAGGGGTGGTGATTCAAAGCACATTTTATATTTGCCCTGGGGCAAGAATAGTCTTGCTTCAACCTAGAAGCCTTTTTGAAAGGGGTGCAGAAAGAAGAATGGATAGAAGGTGCCTTTTGCAGCGCTGCCTTCAGGCTTCTGTGGACAGAGCACAAAAGACAGATGCAGTTTACCATCAGAGCAGCTTTGAGTCAGAATTGTAGGAGACTAAAACCTGAGAAGAACCTCTGGGTCTCTGCACCCCTATTCGGGTAAGAGTTCAGTCTTTATGGTGGAGAGCAGGAGTGGCAACACAGTATCAGCCTGATTCTCCTTCAGTTTGCTACTTTCAGCCCAGTTAAGCTGGCAGGCAAGCCTGGGAACCAGCCTGAATCCCTCCCTAGGAGCTGCCCATCTTAAAGAGAGTTCCTCTAGCAAATGTGCCTTCAGGGGCCTATATAACTGAAGCAAAGCCATTTGCATCAATTCATCATACACAGGTCTTTTGCCTCCTAAAACGTTCAAGATTCCCTGCCATATGCGTATACTGGATAGTAAAAGTTTCTAGTCTCTAAATTGCTGTGCTTATAAGTCTGCTCTAAGATGATTGAAACACATGAGAGAGAACCAGCCCCAAAGAGAATGTGGCACTTTATTTCCTTAACCTGAGTCATCTGTGCTTTCACTTCCATTCTTTTGTTGTGGTTGTTTTTAGCCATGAAACGAACTCAAGATTTTTAAAAAATGTTTTCAACCATAAATAGCTCCTACTGAATGAGAATAAGTTAATACCAAACTTAGGTATTTTCCAAAACTTTTAATTTGAAATAAAACAAGTTACAACTATTATTTATAAAATATTACCCTTGTGCCCATTGTAATATTAAGAACTTTAAAAAGGGTTTCTCTTTAGTCTTTAGTAGCATTCACATCTACTCTATTACACAGGTCTTACTGGATGCATTTTACAAGTGAGAAAACTGAAACTCAGAGAGGAAAATGACTTTCCCAAAGTTACATCATCTGCTTATCTCAGTTCCCAGTCCTTTCCTTTTAGATGGTTATTGACAGCTAGAAGACTGAAGAAAGATTCCATCAAAGACTCCATTGGCTCACTTAAGATAAATAGGTTGACTCTTCTTTTAACCAGGTGGACAGGAAAAGCCACCACACAATGCACACCACTTACACTACTACCTAATTAACCCAGGAGTAACAGCTACTGAGGCCTGGCAAGATTCACAGTCCCACCCAGCCTTCTTTTTAGTGGGAAGAACATGAGTTTTGCAGCCAGTCACTCCTGAGATCCAAATGTGGTCAAGTCACTGACCCCTCTGAACCTCATTTTCCACATCTGTAAAACAGAGAATCATAATGCCTTCTTCACAGAGATGCAGCCCTAATTGCACAAGAGATTATAATGAATACCTATTATAAAGCATACTCATTGAATAAATTTTTTAAAATACACAGTTGCTTAAAATGTAGTTTTCTCGGTGTTAGCAAAAGGTTTCCCAGGCACCATGAAGTGTTTTGGCTGCAGCAGGAGAGTGGTTGGCAGATACAGTGTTCTTCAGTTTCCATTTTTCAGGTTCATTCTTTAGAACCAACTTTGCTTTTTATGTCATGTTTTTCCCTCCAAGGTAGGAGGTGGGCTGACGCTTTCCCTTCTGCCCTCTCCATCCTATAGCTCTCTGTAAGTGTTCTTTCGCCTCCCTTTTGTGATTTCCTTAAGTGCTTTTAATGGTTGCTTGATACTAGAAAGATATTCCCAGCAGGCACTCAGTTTGTAATCATTGCTTGTTGCTTGATGTGAACTTGTGGCTGACCTCTGGGAAGGCGGTGTGGGCGGGCATGGGGATGAGAGGAGGGAGCAAGGCTCTGCTCCAGCAAAGCGAGATGGTGCATCCCTGAGCAGCTGGCTGGCAACTGAAGGGGTGGCTCTGAAGATTGCTGTCACGCCTCCTTGCCACCTTGGGTCGGCCAGCGTGTCTGGAAGTATAATCAGTAGTAGGTTATGGTATGGTTAAACAACCATATTCTTAAACACCAGCAAAGCACAAAAGAAAAACAAGATGATAGAGCAGCTACAGTACATTTCCACAGTGTCTCTGTTATTACCACAAGGCGAATGGAATGCCCTGAGGAGCAGCATGCATACAGCTAGAACTAATCATCCCTTATTCCACAGCCTGTGACCTGGGGGCCTAGAATGTCCTCCACTTTTTTTTTATCCTGTAATTCTGACTGTCTTCACCAAGGAGGTGATTGAGGTATTGCAAATGGAAGAAAATTACAAATTCTTTGTATCTTCCTTTGACAAATTGTCTTAGACACATGGCTGCTAATCACGGCTGTAAGTGATTAATCCGGATACTTGCCTTCAAGCAGCAGTTCCCTGTCTAGAGGAGGAAAAGCCAAGTGTCTGTACCTAGTTATTATCACCACAAGAGACACCTGTGGTAGTGGGTGTCAATGTCAGGGAAATGGATTTCATGTTAAATGCCTTGTGCCCAATCTTTTGTGACCCGCCTGAACCTTATGGGCATATCCCCAAACCACGCTGTGAGCTAGGACTTCATAACGAGGCATCCAGTGTCTACCACTGTTTACAGCCTCACTTCCTAGCCTTTGTAATGAATTACCCTGTTTATAGACATGGCTCACTTTCCAGGCTGCCACTCTCCCCTTCCTCACCAGCTTTGATGCCAGCCTATGGCAGTTGTTCATGCTTATTCCCTTGATTAGGCTACTTCTAACTCGCCTGGTCTTACCAGCCCTTGGGATCCTGCATTTCTACTGCTCCCCCATGAACAGTAGAGCCACCAAGTTCCCCTTGGTCCTACAAGCAGGACCCCAAATTCTCTGAGCCGGAGGGTGGATGATGAGTAGTCTCTGTAGGATGGAGTGGTCAGCACAGACTTCATGGAAGATGTAGACTTAGGCTGGTTATGATTTGAGTGGGGAAAGAGAAAGGATATGGCTATTCTACCCTGGAGCAAGAGAGATCTTTGTTATGACTTGTTAACAGCCATTTAAACCATGATTGTGAAGGAGGAGTTTAGAACTGGAGCTGCCACAGAGATTCAAGGATTATCTGTGGATTTTGGTGGTGTACTGTTCTTTACCAAAGGGAGGGGGAGGGGACATAAGGGGTTGTTGGAACAAAAGAAAGAAAATAAAGCCTCTAGTATGGCGTTATATCAGATTCATGGAGTCCTTCTATTCTCTTCCTCCAGACAATTTTTATATTCCTGTGTTGGGCCTCATTTGAGAGTGTGGTTTTGGCCTCTAACAAGGATGCCCCTTGCAGCCATGTTGTGACCATTCATGCCAATTAAAATGAATAAGAACTAAGTGATCGTCTTGCCTTTCACACAAACCAGTGGTTCTCAGCGTTGGTTGCTGGACCCCTACAGTTAATGGCTCTATTTCCAAAGCCTGGTCTTTCCATCCTCTTCAGTGGGCAAAAAGAGGCATGTGATTAGCCACTAGAGGCCTTAGTCCCACCAGGGCTCTGAGCTGTATCAGAAATCAGACTAAGGAGAGGTGGCTGGAGAAGCAGTTTGGGAAGGACATGAGCTTTCTCTTTACAGCTGAACATAAACTAAGTTGTTCCACAGGCTTTGCTTAAACTTTTACAGACAGAATTATCACTCTTCTTTTTAACTCCTTTTTTCTTTCTTGTGTATATTTCAGCCTGAGGCCGTAAAAATAGTTTTTTTATAGAGGAGTATGTTTATTGTCTCACAGCAAATATTTTTTAATTTGAAAACAACTCTCAAAAGAATTCTCTCATCTTTTCCCCAAAGTGGTTGACTGAAAAATATTTATTTTGTTGTCATTCCCCCCCTCCTACCTGTCTCTGCTGGGCTGAGCGAACACTGCAGTGGAATGTTTTAAGTAGTGAGAGTGGGTGACTGGCTAGGGAAAGTAAAAGACCTATACACCTCATGCTAACGTCTCATGTTAGGGTAGAAGAGCCATCTGATATATTTATTGTTCTGTATTAAACTTGAGTCTGATTGGGACTGAGAATGTGAGAGCCTTAAAAATCATCTAATCCAAGGAGGAAGAAGGGGACACGGCAATATGTCATGAAAGTTTAGTATGTGTAGGGTACTGCTTCATAGAGCGTTTAATGAGAAAAGTGATCACTTAATAGTTTACCATGTGCTATATGTTTTTACATTCATTAAGAACCTGGGAATCATTGATCCTCTTTCAAAAGTGAGGAAACTGGGACCCAGTGGAATAAGTTTTGCCCAGAGGGTACTCAGTTAATAAGTAGAAGGGCTGGATTCAGCCTTGGTTTCTCTGACTGTGCACTCCTGCTCCTCTTAGCCTAAAAGGCAAGGTTGAGAGTTCTGACAGCAGGGAACCTTGTCATCCAAATTACTGACAGATGCCCCTCAATTAAGCAGTCTTAGAGGGTGACTGGGCCTTACTCAGTTCTAAGAGGCATATTCCCCTGGTGCTCCTTAGGGTATTTACACTGTTCCTTCTGCCTGGGCCCTGCAATTGGGCCAGTGGTGAGCAAGTGCTTTCCAGGTATCGTAAATACATCTTATGACACTTGATTTCTATTGACACTAAGCCATAAACAGTTCTTCTTCATATAGATGAAACAGGTTTGAAGTTGTAGAATTATGTCATTCGGGTGTCACAGAAGAGCCGGCTTCTGGAAAAACTGGGAGGAGGGCAAAATGTGTCTTTAATAATCCTTATCTGCTTCTTTCAGCACCTGGTACTTATGCCCTAGTCCTGACCCTTTAAAGATTATCATTTCTCTTTCCCCCAGCAAAACTTAACCTCATCGTATCACCTAAGATGACAGCTGGCTCATCCAGAAACTCTTCTGCACTCAAGTGGTTTATGGTGTGGTCCCATGGCATACTCTTGTCTTGTAATACATACTGATTTTTAACTAGGGGCTGAACTATGAGGAACCTTCTAAGTGCAACACCTTAGACTACAGGAACAATTTTAATAGGGACTTTAGGCTTAATGGCTTATGGGAGATCTTTTGAAAGTGGCAAAGGCCTTGCTGTTTTTCACATGCTCTCATCTTTGGCATCTGTTACCTTCTCCAGTACATAGAGCAGTCCTTTGAGTTCAAAGCACTGGGCTTTGTTCAGTCTTGAGATTGGGCAGTGACATATAAAGGATGGAAAGTTGCAGTCTTCAATTCCTCTCTTCTCTCTGCTTCAGCTCTATTTGATGTTTTTATGTGTTTTGGGTCATCTAATGGTGACCAGACTAGTGCTGTCTCTCATCTGACAGCACTGAACTGCAGTACAAGGAGAGCCTCTGGTAAGATTGGCTGAAAGTAAATTGATGTGGTGTTCATCTCTTTGCGGTCTACATCAAGCAACCCTCCTTCCAGGAGGGGCAGATTTCATATAGTCCAGACCTGTTGACTGTATCATGAGCTTTTGGAATATTGAGGTTGGAATGCAGGTGGGGATAGCTTTCTTACCTTCTTTTCCATTTCCTAGGGAAACTCATAACAAGAACACTTACTAAAAGGGCAGGGGTAGAACTGGGTAGTAAACAGGGAAGGAACCAGGCAGTGGGAGAACAGGGACCCTCTGTTCCCTTTCATAAACGTCCACTTCTCAGTTATACTCATCTGAGAAGACATGCTGGTAGAGATGCTTGAGTTATTAACTAGGCATAAGACACCTCCTCATAGTTTCTTGTTTTTCCATTTCAGAGCCCTCTCACTGTCCCTGGCCCAGACTTTAGACTCCTGGACAAGTGAGTCTGGCTTTGGCAAAGAGGGAGCCCTAGCCTCTGCTTGGGAGCAAGTGTCCATTTGCTCCAGACCCCCAGCATCATGACATTGGCACCTGTAATACTCTTCCAAGCTGAGTCGTAGATCTGTGCTGATGATGTAATCACATTTGAGCAGCCTAATGCCTGCTGGCCCCCATGTAGGCTTTGTATTGAGTTACCACTGGGTGTTTGTTTTTCTTTTTTTCCTGAAACATCTGCTTGTGCTGCCTCAGGGAGTGTCACACAGAACACAGCCTGTATATTTTAAGCATAGCCCTTGTTCACATTTTGAAGTGCTGGCAATGTGGTAGACGCCATATGGAGCCCTGACACCCTTCTCACCTCCTGTTCTTTCCCATCTACACCCCCCCCCCCATTTTCTTAGGAGACACTTCAAGCATGACCCATAAAGATAAGCATTAGGAGCCGCTGATGAGACACGTTCTCTCACTGGACCCTCGCACATTTTATCTCTAGCCATTCTGAACTTTTCACAGCTCCTTGAACATGCCGAGCTGTTTCACATCTTCAAGAGTTTGTTCAAGCTGTTCCCTCCACCTGGCATACCCCCCCGCTCCTTGCCCCGTTGTCTTCCTAGAAAATACCAATCCATCTGTCAACACTCAGTGATAAAGTCTTCTCTGACTCTGTAGGTGGAATTTAGCACTTCTTCTCTTATGGCTCATAGCTACATTCTTTGCTATACTGTGAGCTCCTGAATGGTAGAGATATCTGATACACCACTGTGTTCCATCACTGGCATGTATTTGGGGCTCAGTCACTGCGAGGTGAAAGAATAGCCACTGACTTCAGGAGGGGAGTGATACAAAAACAGTTGAATTTAGTTGAGTACTCATTAGGCAGTAGGCTGAACACATTATATCCATTATCTCATTTAATATTTATATCAACTCTTAAGAGGTACATCTTAATACCATCCCTTCCTGAGTTGCCCCTACACACACACACACACACACACACACACACACACACACACACACACACACTCATCATTCTCTATTCCAGCATCCTGGTTTATTTTCTTCATATCCACTATCTGAAATTATTTACATGTTTGTTGTCAACTTACTGGAAATTAAGCTCCATGAAAACAAGGACTTTGTCAGTCTTTTTCACTGCTATTTTACCTATTTGAGTGCCTTATATACTATGGGTACTCAATAAATACTTGTTCATTGAAAGCACAAATGAAGGAATGACTCCCCATTTCACAGATGAGGAAACTGAGGCCTAGAAGATGTTAAATAGCTTTGCCAAAGTTACACAGCTCAGAGCTGAAGGGCTTGGATGGTAAGTAATCCTGGTCTCATTCCAAAGTGGATGATCCTAACATATTATACTACCTCCTGTAGGAGTTCTTCAAGTAGACAGATCTTAGTGCTCGTAGAGAAAGGTATGCTTTCCTGCTGGATGTAGTTTTTACCTTGAAGGTTTACCTTCCCCACCTCTTATCTCACCAGTGAAATCCCTCCTTCTGGGCCAAAGCAAGTTATGAGAGCTGCCATATGCCAGCTGCCAAATGTCTTCAGTGCCAGATATGTTGCTAAACTAGGGGTAAAATAGTGAATGAGAAACAAATGCAGACTCCAGAGAGCTCAAGTGACAAAGACTGACTTTTACAACATAACGGTGCTGAAGTGCACTGAAGCCCTGAACCTCTGGAGGCTGCAAGGGTGGAGCAGTGATGTGTCAGACCACCTGCATCACTGGTTCCCTGATGGCACTTAATTCAAATTTCATCCTTTAGTAGGGTCTAGTGAAAATCAGCTCAAACCTTGAAAGATATTTCTATGTAACCTAACTAAATGAGTGAGACCTTGGTGCCTCTCATTGCAGGACAGGCAGGATTGAAAATGAAACCAATATCTGACCCAATGAGATTCTGTCCTAAGTTCAGGGGAACAGGTTTTGGTGGCAGGCCCTTTTACATGACTGTTTGCTGGAGCCCACAAGAGCCAAGATGAGAATCTGAGGGAAATGGCCACTTTGCAGCCAGGTTACAACAGGAGAGTCATGACCAGCTGCAGTTATAAAAACTGAAAAGAAAAAAAAAATCTAGCTGTGCGGCTTCTTTTTTAAAAAACAAACAAATAAAAAGACACTATTGGGGCCAGGCACAATGGCTCACACGTGTAATCCCAGCACTTTGGGAGGCCGGGGCAGGCGGATCACCTGAGGTCAGGAGTTCGAGACCAGCCTGGCCAACATGGTGAAACCCCGTTGCTACTAAAAATACAAAAATTAGCCTGGCATCGTGGTGTGTGCCTGTAATCCCAGCTACTCAGGAGGCTGAAGCAGGAGAGTCGCTTGAACCCAAGAGGTGGAGGTTGCAGTGAGCGAAGATTACGCCACTGCACTCCAGCCTGCGCGACAGAGTGAGACTCTGTCTCAAAAATAAATAAATAAACTAAGAGACTATTGGGATCCCCTGTAACAAGGAGAAAGTTTTCGAGTAATTGGTGCCCAGACTGGAGTTTGAGTCTGCCAAGGCCTTGGAACATCTTTAGCAACAAGATATCAGTTACCTCCTCTGCTACTAGTAATGAGGCATTACCAATAACCCAGCTGAATAAATGCAGCCAGCTGATGTCACAAGCCCCCTCATGTGCTCCCTTCATTCATCATTGCCCAGGGCCAAAAACATCATTGCCCAGGGCCAAAAACAAGAGCCAGGCCGTGGTAGTTTCAGCGCTGCCTAGGATTGTGGGACCTTGGGATGTTACTTCCTTTGTCTACTCTGCATAATGGAGTGTTAATGCTGTTACACAGGGTTGTTATGAAAACTGATTGTAAAGATTTGGGTGAAGTGATTAGTTCAGTGTCTAGCAAGTAATAACTTCCATTCATTAATTGTAAGTGCTTATAATGTATAATTATCCTCTTTTTACAAATATGGAAACTTTAAAGAGGCATCTCACCCAAGGTTGTACTGCTAATGCATGCTGGAATGGAGTCTCAAAACTTAGTTGTGTGCTTTTTCCATGATCAGTCTCAACCACCACAATAACTAACCCAGCTCTCCCACTTCTGGATCCATGCCTCAGCTGACATTTCATCTGAGGGAAAGAGGGGAGCCATGAATTAAGTATCCCCTCACCTCTCTTTTCGCCTTGCTGACTTGATATCGTCCTCATCTCTCTCCCTGCATAGACTGTTAGGGTAAGAGGTGGATAAAGTATTGGAATCCAAGCCTGCCTTGAGAACAGCTCACAGCTGGGTTGTGGAGAGTTAGAAGTTGGCAAACGCACAGCTGTTTTATAGAGAAGCCAGATGAGAACATTTCCTCATGGAGGTGAATTTGTTCTTCAGGTTTCTTTGTTTAGGGAAGGCTGGATATGAGCTTACTTCTGCTTTGTCACTGTAACAGCATTCCCTGTCCATGGGCCACACCATCCTTTACTCATACGGCTTCCAGTAAGGCTTACTTGTTTGTAAGAATAATCAGTTTATGATACAGCATTTTAATTCAGTCTAGAGCTCCAGTGGTTCTGTGTGCCTGGTCATTGCAGAGACAATTAGAAAAGAAATGGAGGTTGGATTTACCTGTCAAAGTAAGCTGTTCATGAGATTCCTAGGCAGTGTCTCCATGACCAGCAAGTGGCCCATAGTTTGCCTGGGAAGGTTTCTTGAACAGTCACGCTTTATACGATTGTTTTGATCATTTATTCATTCACTCAAAAACATTTGTTGTAGTTTCACCAGTGCCAAGCACATTACCAGGTACTGGTGATACGGCAGGGAACAAAATAGTTAAAGCCGTTTGCCACCACAAAATAATTTTAGATAGTGATCAGTGCTATGAAGACAATACAGCAATTTAGTGTAATAGTACAGGGATGGGGTGGCTACTCTAGATTTCCTGGTCCAGGACAGCATCTGAAAAGGTGATATTGGAGCTGAGACCTGAATGTTAATGAGTCCTTCATTCCAAGATGTGAGGGTAAGAGCTTTGAGGCAGACCAGCAAAGCACAAGCCTTAAGGCACAAACAAGATCAGCTTACTTGGGGAACAGAAAGAAAGCTAGCATGGCTGGAAGGTGGCATGAATCAGGCTGGAAAGGGAGAGAGGGGCCAAAGCATGTAGGAATTTGTGGGCTCTGGACTTTATTCTAGGGGTTATAGGAAGCCATTGAAGGATTTTTAAATGGGGTACTGATATAATCTATTGCACATTTTTGAAATATTACTCTGAATACAGTTTGGATAATAGGCAATAGTGCATTAAGATTAGAAGTAGGAAGACTAGTCAAGAAGCAGCTCCAGTAGTTCAAGCAGGAGATGGTGGCAGCAGTGGAGAAGATGAATGGACACACATGGAAGAGGTTGTGCAGGGTGAGTCAATAGGACATGCTGTTGGACTCAGTGGGATAGGGAGATGGTGCTGCTAAGATTTTGAGCACCATGCTTGCCACATAGAATGTGTTCTTATTCATGATAGCTGTCACTGTCTTTATTTTTTAAATGGCCTGTACACTAAAAGAACAAACTTGAGAAGGAATCTTTAGCCCATTGGAATGACAGCATGGTGCCTAGAGTGTACAGGTGACAACAGTGTTAACTCTTCTCGTTTTCTGTTAATAGATAGCAGTTTTAGAGGAAATGGGTGTTGCAGGTATGGTGATGTATTCAGGAGCCAGAAACTGACTTCCAGTCGATCTCACTCTACCATCAACTCACTGTATGACTTTTAGTCTCTCTTAGTCTTGGTTTCTTCATATGATGTTATTAAATAACTATAAAATGTTTTGAGCACTTACTGTGTGATAGGTACTATGTCAAGCTCTTTATGTATCTGCCAGCCACTTCATATACGTTAATCTAATTTAATCCTTCCAGCAGCTCTTCCTGGTAGGTACTACATTGTCCACTATTTCCAAGTACGAACACCGACCTTAAAATCACACAGCTAGTAAGTGGCAGAGCTGTGATTCAAACCCAGGTGTTTGTGACTCCTAGGTCCATATTCATAACCTGCTGCCATATGAAAAGTAGCACTAGGTCATTATGGGTTGGTATACTTCCAACTTCCTACAACTTCAATTGAAGGTCATCATCATGGGACTCCCAAAGCTACTGAGAACTGTTTTCTCTGTGTGTGTGTGTGTGTGTGTGTGTGTGTGCGTGTGTGTGTATCTGCCTCGCTCGCTCGCTGTCACACACACACTCGTGCACACACACACATAACAGCGTGAATCTGTATTCAGACAGAGATTAGAGATAAGTGTCAAGTATATTTATTTATTGATCCTTTCTTTTTCTCTTTGGTAACTTGTGAGATACAGCAGCTGAGGCAACAGGAAATTTGAAGTCCAGCATTTTATTAAATCTTATGTTTAAGATTTCTGTGGAAGGAAACTGCTTGAGAGAGATTTGGTTTCCATTATACACATGCCAAAAGAAGATGAGGAAACTGGGTCAGGTGGATTTCCTGAAGGTACAGGAAGCAGGGAAGGCAAATCCTTGGGCTAATTTCTGCTTCTAACTCTCCACCCCCTGAAATTGCCTGGGCCCTAGTAGAGGGTATGGGAAAGGTTCCTTTCAGACCTCATCACGGGAGATCGCCAGTGATAGAAAATCCAGCAGCACTGCGGGGAGGAAAGAGAAGTTGGGGAAGGCCAATGTAAAGGCAAAGAAAAGGAAAAACTTAACTGGCCCCAGGGCATTTTTCTCTTGAAGTTCAACAGGAAACTGAGTAACGTAGAAGTTATTTTAAAGAGATGGAACAGACAGACCCATACATGCATATATATGCACATACTGTATCCCATGCCAGGTCATCTCCCTGCAGACACTTTGAAATTGCCCCGTTATTGGCAAGGGTGTGGGGAAGATGGGCATTCCTGTACCGATTTGAGTAATGATTGTAAATCAATATAAGATTTCTGGAGGGTAGTATCAAATGCCTCTAAAACCATATCTCTTGTGTTCTTTGCAGAATATCTGATTTTAGATCTAGGGAGGAAATAGCTAAGCCTGAAGGCTGTGTAGTGCTAGAAAGTAGGGAAGTGCTCAAAAACAAAAACAAAACAAAAAAACAGAAAACCCTTATTGATGGGGATATGTCAATGGAACATAGGACCCAACTAACAGAGCTCTCAAAGGCCAAAGCTGAGCAGTTTGAGCAACAAAATAGTAATATTGGATTATAACCCAAAGAATAAAATAAACATCCATGAGTCCATTCTGATACAAATGATCAAATAAATAAATGAAGGAGAAGAGACAAAGCTCATGTTTGGAAGTATTTCACATAATGTATGTAGATATTTCACCCTCAAGGAGAGGGAACGTAACTCTTCACTCTTTAAGTATAGGTGGCTCGTAGTGACTTCCTTCCGGAGAATACACTGTGGGAATGGGAAAAAAGAGTAGCCATACCACAGAAAAATATGACAAGCACTACCTCAGCCAGGTGGTCAAGGCCACCTTCAACAGTGCTGTCATATTGATAGTATCAACCCTTGATATGATGTAATGATAATGGCACTTTACCTCTGTAATTTTCCTTCCAAAAGCCCATAACCATGGGCTAATTGTGAGAAAAACATCAGACAGCTTCCGATTGAGGGACATTCTGCAAAATACCTGATCAGCACCCCTCAAAACCGTCCTCACCATCACAAACAAGAAAAGTCTGAGAAACCGTCAGAGCCAAGAGGAGCCTATGGAAACTTAATGATGAAATGTGGTATTCTGAGTGAAATCTGGAGCAGGAAAGGGACTTTAGGGAAAACTGGGGAAATCTCAATATGAACTTTAGTATGAAGGTATTGGTTCTGTGAACCTCAAATATCTGAGACAGGTCTCAGTCAATTTAAAAAGTTTATTTTGCCAAGTTTAAGGACACATCCATGACACAGCCTCAGAAGGTCCTGATGACATGTCCCCAAGGTGGTCGGGGCACAGCTTGGTTTCATACATTTTAGGGAGACATGAGACATCAATCAATATATGTAAGATATACATTGGTTCGGTCCAGAAAGGCAGGACAACTTGAAGTGGGGAGGGGGGCTTCCAGGTCATAAGTAGATAAAGGACAAATGGTTGCATTCTTTTGAGTTTCTGATTAGCTTTCCACTGAATCAAAGGAAGCAATAGGATATACATTTGTCTCATGTGAGCAGAGGGATGACTTTGTTGTCTGTCCTTTGTGAGGGAGGTATGTAGCTTTTTTATCTTTGTAGCCATCTTATTTAGAACAGAACGGGGACAAGTTTGCCGATCGCAGTTCCCAGCTTGACTTTTCCCTTTGGCTTAGTGATTTTGGGGTCCCGAGATTTATTTTCTTTTCATAGTTCATTGGCAACGAATATACCATGCTAATGTAAGATGTTCATAGTAGGGGAGACTAAGTATGGGAATCCTCTGTACTATCTTTGCAATTTTTGGTAAATCTAAAGCTGTTCTAAAAATTAAAGCTTATAAAACAAATGCAAACATGCCTTTGGACCCAGGAGGAAACTCCTGGGAATTTTTCTTTGGAAATAACTAAGGATGATTCATCCACAATGATGTGTGTCACAGAGATGTGGATAATAGTGAAAAAGTGGAAATAATTTAAATGCCCAATATTAGGTATGATAAATCCATACAAATCAATCATTATCATAATCTTATAGAAATATATTTCTTGATATGACATTCATGATTGATAGCTGAGTGGAAAAAGCAGACTGTGAAGGAGACTGTCAAGTATGAGCTGATTTTATAAAAGTTACTTATTTTTATATATGTATAGAAGATGTATGGGGAAATATATTTCACTGTGATAATGGTGATTATCTGTGGTGGTAACATAATGGAATTTTTTTTCTTTTTTATGGAACCAATACTTGTTTGTTACAGAAAGTAAAAAGCAACAAAAAAGAAAAAGTTACTCTTTGAATTAAAAAAATAAGGCTGTAAATGATTCTATTCTAAATCCAGCAGCAGTAAAGGGCTCAGTCCTAAAGAAGGGAATTCTGAGAGCAGATGGGACACTGGCAAGCTACAAGCCTGCCTGTTACTTCCGTTTGATCACCTCCCTATTGCAGGGCACTGCCTGGGCAGGCCTGCTGGCTCCTTTTAATCTTCCATAGAAGTAGGCCATCCCCACACAGGTTCTGCCAAGTGCAAGAAAGGTAGCTACCTATAAAAACAGTAAATAGGCTGCAAGGTACATGGAGATCAATTCAAACTGGGCCCTGTGGTCAGAGTGTGGGCCTGAGGTCATGCTGGAGACCCAAGGCTCTCTCAGAGGTCCTTAAATAGGTCTGGAGAGACAGTCAGCTGTGAGGGCTGAGACAAACTCAGGTCTGTATTTCTTCTTCTTCTATAGTAATCCTACTCATCTCTGGCACTTTTTCATCTTAGAAAAGCACATGCCTGTATCTTCCGTCTCTTCATGGTAGGTGTTAATAGCCCATTTTTTCAGGTGAAAACATTTTGCCTCAGAAAACTTCAGAAAAGACAGGCTCATCTCTTACCCAAGTTCAGTTCATTTCTGGGGGTTCTAGAGTCTGATTGCTTAACCTAGTTCTATTATTTACAAGTCATGCACCTTAAGCAGGTCTTGCAGCCTCTCTGGGCCTCATTTTTCTCATCTGTAGAATGGAGATAATACCAGAAGCTATCGGTGAGTTTATGTATATAGATTTCTTAGCACAGTTTGTGGAACATTAAGTAAGCCCTCTGTGAATAGTGGCCATTACTGAAAGAGAAAAGGCTCATAGGATAAAATAGAACGCGAACTAGAGAGAAAAGAGCCCTTCTCCTTGTGGTTTAAGAAGGAATTGCAGTGAGGCTAGAACCAAGTCAAACTTTTTTTAAGACCCATGATGAAATAAAGAATCATGGGACTTTTGCTCATGGCAGAGCTTACTCTTGGGTCTGCACTAGGTAATGATCAGGCAGTACTGTGTCTGGAATTTATTCCTTCCAGTGGGTTCTTGATCTCGCTGACTTCAAGAATGAAGCCGCGAACCTTCGCGGTGAGTGTTACAGCTCTTAAAGTTGGCGTGTCCAGAGTTTGTTCCTTCAGATGTTCAGATGTGTCCGGAGTTTCTTCCTTCCAGTGGGTTTGTGGTCTCGCTGACTTCAAGAATGAAGCCACGGACCTTCACAGCGAGTGTTACAGCTCTTAAAGGTGGTATGGACCCAAAGAGTGAGCAAGCAGCAAGATTTATTATGAAGAGCGAAAGAACAAAGCTTCCATGCTGTGGAAGGGGACCCGAGTGGGTTGCTGCTGCTGGCTCAGGTGGCCAGCTTTTATTCCCTTATTTGGCCCCACCCACATCCTGCTGATTGGTGTGCTTACAATCCTTTAGCTAGACACAGAGCGCTGATTGGTGCATTTACAATCCTTTAGCTAGACACAGAAAAGTTCTCCAACTTCCCACTCGACCCAGGAGGTCCAGCTGGCTTCACCTCTCAGTACCAGGCATCAACCCAGTATTTGGGCCCAGCCAGAAAAAGAGGTGAAAGGACTTGAAACATTTAGGCCATCCTTCAGATTGTGGTGACGAGATAGAAAGGGGCACAGGAACCAAAGAGAGACAGCTGTATGAATGAGAGCAAACTAATTAGCTCAGCAAGTCTATATGTTGGAGGGAAACTTTCTTAGTTTTTGTCTGGTTTGGAGTTTTCCTAAATTTTGCTTAAAATGCAAGGCATCCTAATTTCCCAGATAAGGATACTGGGTCCTAGAGTCACACAGCAGAACCAGGACTAGAACTCTGGTATTTTCATCATGTTTTTCTCGGTTAGCCCAAAATAGACCCAGGACATTTTACTTTATTTTGTAAAGTTCAGATCCCTTAAAGCACAGTAACCTCCTTATTTTCAGCTCAGGCTGTTGGGGCAGGTGAGTGTGGGACAGAGGGGACAAAGAAGGCAACTCTGCTCTGTCTAGTAAAGAAAGGTCCCTGGATCCGAGTGTTTAGTCCATCTCCCCAGCGGTGCTGATCGCATATTTACTGCAACTAGGCAACCACTTTCTCAGATACTGGAAGTGTGAGACTTCCCAATTGGCTCCTTGTACAATGCCCAGGCAGTGTAATTTTTGGAGAATATTAAATCTATCTTTTTGAATTTCAGCCGACTCTAGCCTTCGTTCCTTGTCAATACCTCTTAATTTATCCATCCTCCTGAGTTAAATAATCCTTTTACAGCAATAATCAATTAATAAATAACCAAGAACTCAGAAGACATGAGTGATGCCAAGTCACATTAAGTTGTACTATATGCTTAGGAAAAGAAACTATTAAACTTGCAAAGTCAGAATGCCTGCTACCTGATTTATTAACTTCCCCTTTATGCCCCTAAAGCTCTGGGGACAGAAGCCAAAAAGCTGAGCTGCCTATGTATACAGCCTAACTAAAAAATTGTCAGACAGTGAAACACTGTAAAATGATTATGATAAAATACAATCATTTTATCAGCAGGTGTTTAGGGTCTGAATGTGGAGCTTATGGCATGCCTCTGACATTTCAGTTTCACAGGCACCACATCAGACAGTAAGCCCAACTCAGAGAAGGGATACAGCATTCTGCTTACTGGAATGCCTTAGTCTCATTCTGTCACCCCATCCCCTACCCACAACCAAGAAAGTGTTAAATTTCACACCATCCTCCTGGTCAGAATTTAGGAGCTCCCAGTTCCTTTAGCTAAACTTTTTTGTTTTACATCCCCTAAAAGAAATTTTAAAAGTATGTGCCTTTTTGCCCATTTTTAAATTAATTCCTGAAATCATAGTATCAAGTGTAAATCGTTGCTAAGGGTGTGATCGCTGACATGTTGTGTAGTTTATATGAGTTTTTATATATATTTTTGTCAAAACTTTGGCACTGTGAATTTAGCTTATTAAATTTACAAGCAAGGTGCACTATATAATCCAATTGGCAAAGCCAATTCTGGTGGTCAAACCATCCAGCCAAATCAGACTTGCTTTCTGTCAGATTAAGTCTGATTTCATTTTTTTCAATACAAATAAACATTAGCACACACCTCATGATAACCATCTCACTTTTGAATTTGAAGTGTTAGATCGATGGATAGATAGATAAAACACATAGCCTTGCCAAGAGTTTCCTGCCTGAATGAAAAAAGAGATTGTCTCCTTTACTATTGCTTGCGGTTCTCTCATAGGGCTCCTCTAAGGGAGACATTCTAAAATTGTTACATGCTAAGATTCAGAAGGGTGAGTGAGAGTAGCATTTCTGCAGAAGTGTGGGAGTATGGTGATCTGTAAAGTGGGAGTGGCTGAAACAAGAACCTTACAGAGCACAGGCATGTTTCTGAGAAGGTAAGTTTTAGGAAGCAGTATATATGGAAGTTAAGGATTTGGACATTAATTTTCTTAAAACTACCCAGGCCCAAATACTTCCTGGAAAGTAATTACATACCACAAGGGTATCCATACCCCAGTTTTAAGGCCACCACTTTTAGATACAGCAGTACCCTCAAACTAGATCAGTGACTGAGCTAAGGCCGGTTAACTAAACTTGACTCCGTATTTGTTCTCCCCAGTGTTTGGCAGGCATGACTTTTCTCGAGGCCTGCCACCTAGAAGGGTCAGAGTGATACTCAGCCTTTCTAGTTAGTACCTGTATTTCATTAGGTCTGGGTGTCATTTAAACTCTCCAAGTGAGCAAAGCAGGATACTGTTGCTCTCCAGATATTTGAAGGGTATTTGGGGATAGGAACACACTTGTTCTGGAATGTAATGTTTCAGCTGCCAGAACTAGGAACATTTGAGGGAAAGGCAGGAGGAGGCAGGTTTTTATTCAGGATAAGAAGGAAGGTGGGTTGAGGAAGAAGGGTAACATTTTTTATCATTTGTATTGCATAAAATACATAAAGCTTTCACAGTAACCCTGGAAGATAGCATTTCGATGAGGAAACTGAGATTCAGAGATGTTAGTGACTTACTTAAGATCCCACAGTTTATTAGTTCATAACAGGGATTTGAACCTAGTTCAATCTGGTGACACAAAATTATGTAATGCTGCCTCTCTCATTGGTAAGTACCTGCTATAGAATGTGCTGTCTGCCTAACACCCTTAGTTTATTTAAAAAAAAAAAAAAAAAATGAAACAGCCATTAACCTCAGAGTCCCACTCCAGTTGTAAGGCTAAGTGTGACTGGCAGGTGTTTCAGAGGAGCGTTGATAAGTGGCTGAGGTAGAAGGCTGTATTACTTCCCTTGCAGAAAGTGAAGACTTTTATAGACTATTTAAGATAAAAATCTCATGAACAGTCAGGCATGGTGGCTCATGCCTGTAATCCCAGCACTTTGGGAGACTGGGGCAGGCGGAATCACAAGGTCAGGAGTTCAAGGCCAACGTGGTGAAACTCCATCTCTACTAAAAATACAAAAATTAGCTGGGCATGGTGGCATGCGCCTGTAATTCCAGCTACTCAGGAGGCTGAGGCAGAATCGCTTGAACCCGGGAGGCGGAGATTACAGCGAGCGAAGTGCATCACACTGATGCACTCCAGCCTGGGTGATAGAGCAAGACTCCATCTCAAATATAAATAAATAAAATGAGATAATCTCATGAACATAGATGAGCTTATATACAAAGTTTATATACAAAGTGAAGCAAGAACATTCAGGAGAGGAGATGATGCCTCACACTAATTATATTGTTGAACTCTCCAGGAGAGACGACATACAAGCTGAGCAAAGCTCTGTGTTATAGATTCAGTTATGATCCCTTTTCTTTTTCATTATTGTGAGAAGTGGGTTATTATAAAAATAAGATGCTTTCTTTGAAGATGCTGTTCTGGGAAGAAAAAAAAAAAAAAAAGTTCTCCCTCCCTCCCCTGAGCCTGTATCTCACCTACTAGGCTTTAAAGTCCTAGAGGGCAACTCCTGTGTTCATCTTATTCATTTTTGTTCCTAGCATTATGACTTACACATTGACAGTCAACAAATATTTAGCAAATGAAGTAATCAATAAATGATATGCCAGTATCCTAAGATCTCATGTTTTAAACTGTGAGATAAATTTCAGGCCCAAGAACAGGTCTCTTTTAGGTTAACGAGAAAAGATTTTATTAGTTCAGACTTCAGACCTTTTCCCCAAGCCACTCTCCAAGTATTACAGTAAAGAACCTGGCAACCGAAAAGAGTTTATTTATAATTTGGTTATTCCCAGTTTGGCAAGAGTTGTTGACTTCTTTGAAAATATGATGAAAAGTATGTCTTCTCTCAGACAGAGGAACACACAGATAAAATTCTGTATACAATTTCATTAGGTCCATGAACGTTTAAACTATGTGTCTCATGTTAAGAATGCTAAAAAGTGAACTGCAGCTTAGGGCAGAGTCACCATGCTGCCCTCATATTTGAAATAAAACTGACAAGAGAACGATGAGAGCGTGCTTTGGATATAATGCCAGGGGGGAGAATATGGTGCCAGTTCCAGCTCTGCCTTGATTCTGGTGAGAAGCTTTCATAAAAGACCCTTTGTTCCCTTTGGGACAGATGCCATTAAATACTGCTCCTTAATGACAGCCCACTGTCCAGCTTTTCCAGCATGCATCCTTCATCCTATGATTGTATAACCAGCAGGAAGGGGGAGTGGAAACAGGGCAGAGTTTGGAATGGTGAAGATTATTGAGTTGGTTATTTTGGCTCCTAGCATACACTTAACTTGCAGCACCTGTTTCTTGAAATGTTTCTGCCCTTAGTGGAAGTTCTAGAAATTTGCTGCCTAGGATATTTTCCCTTAAAGTCTTTCCCAAATGGATGCAAAGGAGCACAGGTTTTATATAGACATAGATAATCCCTTGTGAGATGAAAAATTTCTAAGTAATAGCTGGGAGCTGATGTTCTACAGGCCTTTTCCTTCTCTACCAGCTTGACCACTTCAGACTTTATCCAACTGAAACTAAACCTTGAGTTTTAAGGACACAGACCTTACTATGCGACCCTAGGATTTTACATCTCTCAGAGCTTTACTTTTTTCATCTGGAAAATGGGGGATAGTAATAGCCCCTACATAATAGGAAGAATGGGTGAGTAACATGTAATTCAGTGCCCCGGTCCACAGTAAGCACTTGATCAAGTTGGCTCTTGTTACTATTTTAAGGACAGTGACTTATAGAAGTGGATGGGGAGAAACTAGGCAAGTTTGCTACTTTTGCCTTTCTGAGTGTGCTCATTCCTGCATTTTCAGGCTCTGCCTTCTCCTTGCCCCAGTCCCTGTACCAACAGTGTTCTCTCCCAGGTCCAAGCCAGAGGGGCTGTAACTCTGAGCAGCTGAGGTACTAGCCATGCCATTGGGGCTTGACAACTATTTGACCACTGAAACATCACTAACATCTGGAATAACCTGGCCAGGGCAGTAATGACTGACCAGTCCCTTCAACTGTGTCCATCCCTCGCCTCCCTTTCTTCCTGTTGTTTGTATTTCACTTCCTTTTTAAAAACAATTATTTATTGAGCACCTCTATGTGCCCAGCCCAGTGCTAGTGCTAGATATACATAGTTAATAAATATTGTTGCTATTCTTATATGCTGTAGTCATGGGTAGAGAGAAGAGTAAATCGTAAACAAATAAATTATGTAATGTGATAAGGCCTATGACAGACATAAGATAGAGAATCGCCAGGGAGTCCTACTTAGTAGAGTACCTTCTCTGACGAGGTGGCATATGTCCCTATGGCATGAGTTGAAATCTTGGATTTTTTCCAAGTGCAGAGTGCCATTGAGAGTGCAGATGATAGTAGCTTCTCCTTGTTTTTTCTCTGCTAACAATAGATGGCTTAAGGCTTAGAGGAAATCATACACCTGGTTTTTACCAGCAATTTATTTTGTCAGTTAAGTTTAAAAGAATTATGACTCTCACCTGCTCCTTTAAATAGCTGCTCACTTAATGTATACCAGGTACTGTGCATTTTATATGTATTCTCTTATTTAATCCTCTAGTAACTCAAGAAAGTAAGTTTTATCATCATTCCCCCTATGGCCAGATAAAGAAATCAGAATTTAGAGAAACGAAGTAACTTGCCTTTGGCCATATTGCTCAATCATGATAGTTAAGACTTAATTCCAGGTATGTCTGACATAAAGTCTGTGCTATCAACCAGTAGACTAGGCTGTCTCCCTTCTTGTGATATCTTAACTCACCTGGTTCTCCTTTTCCTTTGTAGTGGTGCCAGTGAAGAAGAGGACACATGAAGGCTTGCTACCCCCAGTGGAAAATCATCCCCTCCCCTTGTGTGTATGTGACAGCGTGTATGTAATGGCTTCTGATTTCTGTGAAAGCTGCTCAGCAACAAACGTACTTCCACCAGATGTGTCCCCAGATCCACAGCAGGCACATATCTCTCCAAGGGATGACCAGTTTTATGCTTACTGACTGTGTGCTTCTCATCCTCTGGTTGTGGTAGGTCAAGGAAAAGAGCCCTTTGATCCACCAGAAGCAATTAAGAAGGGTCCTTCAGGTAATCTCTCAATGGCTGCTTTGAACTTACTCAGGAAAGCCAGCCCCGATAATATTGTATTACCAAACAATATCGCTTTGTTAGGAAGGATCTGGAATAATCTTGAAGGGAAATCAGAGTTTTCTCCCTGCCTATTAACAAAAACCCAATTTTGTTCATATTGAAGCATGAAATAAATGAGAGCAAGGTAGGGCCAAATTGACTCATGTGGACAGTCCCTAAAAGTCCAGTTCTACATTTGTGAAAATTGTGGTGCCATGAATTAAGATGGATGACTGGAAAAAGGTGTTGGAGAAAGAGTTAAAGATTAGGAAGAGATATTTTTAGTGTATGAAGTTATCCAGGACTTGAGATTCATAATTCAGTGCTGTGGAAATGAAAAACATGATTGAAGAGGTGGAATGGAAATGACCTTAGGGGGAAAGAAAAGGACCAAAGAAGTCTGATTAAAAGTTGAAATCAGTATTTCTGAATTCAAATTGCTTGAATTTCCAAAATAGTCAGTAAAGGATCTAATAGAACCAGAATTATTTGGGTGAATTCTGCAGGTTTTATGGGCTTGTCACAACGTGAAGGGCTGGAATGTATATTACCAAATGGGAATTTCCACTGTAGGTTTTTTCTAGTCCCACCCCCATTTTAGTCTAATTTGGCTTAAATGCAGTATGGGGAGAATTGTTCCCACTCCATGTGTTCTGAATTCAGCTCATCTCCCAGCATATAGCTATATCCTCCTTTAACTCCGACCAGAACCCTTCTTCCTGCGGCACTCCCCACCCATAGACCTTCAGATCATCTCCCACACCCTAGATCTCACTTTCCTTTAGTAACAGAGACACACCTGAGGTTGGACTTCCTTGCTTTTCTCTACTCCCAAATCACAATTTCTTACAACCAAGCTTTGTGCTCCCGAGTAAGCAGGGATGTACTAGGGGAATCTAAAACTGCAAACTTAAAAACCTGCGTCTTCTTGAAGCATCAGTTTTACTTACCTTACCAAATGGTTTAGAGTCATGAGATGACCTATTTTTATATAAAAGTTATATTATAGAATAAAATGTTCATACACATAGACTGTTAAGATAAAAAAATAGGAATCTTGCAAGGTAATTCTTATTTGCAAGTGGGTTATGTGTTCACTCTCCTCTACCTTTATGGTATTTTGGTGTTCACTTATGAAGCATACAACTAGAACCATATCCAAGCAGACTCTGGGTTGCTGTTAACCCAGGGCCTAGACTTCTAGTGCCTCTGAGGCAGAACCAAAGGAGCCTGCACTGGGGGAAATCCCTTTTCCTGCCTGCCTGTCTGCCTGTGACCTGTGTACCTGTTACAGGCTTTAGGGTCAGCTGATTGTTATGCTTGCAGGATGGTTTTGAAACAGAAACAATACTTGTTTACTGTAGGAATCCTATTTATGCTATTTTTCAGTCCTGTGAATGCTGTGAAATGATTTATTCCTTTGAGGCCAGGAAGCTCCCAGGCATATATGCTTCTAGGTTAGGATTGTCCTAACTCACTAAAGATGCCAGGATATTGGGGCTGAGAGGAGTTTGAGGTGTTTAAAAAAAAAAAAAAGCATTTTTCTCTCAAACTGATGGCCAAGAAATGGCTAGGACAATTTTGGTGCTTTACCTATCTCTGCAAAGAACTGGAGAATTTGGCATACCATTAATTACAACCTCCAATCATATCCAACAAAAGTACCCTAAAAGAAGGACCAGTAGCCACTCTCGAAAAAATTTAAGTATCGGAAGATTAAAAAGATTTTAGGATTTGGAAGCTTGTTTTGTCTTTCCCCAATAATCATTGTTTGATTTCCAAATAGTAGCCTTATATTAGCAATGGACAGATCATTGGTTCTCCATATCTGATCATATGTTACTACTTTGAATCAGTATTTGGGAAATTCAAGCATTTATGCAGTGGATATAAATGGAAATATAAAAATATGTGCCAACCTGTCTCAGTAACTTACCATATCTCTGTGATCCTCAAGGAAAGCACTTTACTTAGAAAGGGTTTCAGATTTGCTTTATAGACTCCTGCTGTCTTCAGCACCTGATAAAACTTTAACCAGGGAAGCATTAAACACAGTGCAGCAGCTTTTGCCCAGGCTCCTAAGTTCCTGCCAGCAGCATTTATCAATGTAAGAACTAGGATGCTTCCTGCAGTGGCACTACCTTCCCCTAGAGCTGGAGCATGCTGCTTGGCCTTAAGCCCCAGCATGATGAGGCTTCCCTCCTGCCAGGTCAGTAAAAGTTAGAGAGCTCAGAATTGTGTCTTGCCTGGCTGCAGGTTGCAGGGTTTGCTGAAAGAGAAGTCACCAAGGGAGACAGGTAATGAATGTTTCCAGAATCAGTTGGATACTCATAGCAATTTCTGGCTACGTTTCAAATGTTGAATTTCTGGATGCTGAGAGGGACTTTGATTTGATATCATTAAATCCAGGACAGTCCCAAGAAGGGCTTGGAGTCTCGGCTCTGACAGCCCAAGAAGGGAAATAACTTGTATTAAGGAACAACTATGAGCCAGGCCCTGAAGTGTCTCTTAGATAATAAAACAGATGGGGAGTGGAAGAGTCATTTGCTTCAAGTTATACAGCTAGGAAATACTCAAGCCAAATCTTGAACCCGGCTCCCCCTAATTCTGTGGACAGGCACTTTGTACCACACACCATGGTCCACCTAAAAACAGAAGGATAAAAAGACTTCAGGTTTTCCCACTGTGTGCTGACCATCCCAATTTATGAATCTTTTTCAAAATGACATTTCACAATTATAGTTAGGGCTCAGAAATGGCATTGAGATAGCCTTATTTCTCCCCTTTAGCAGATGCTTTAAGTACACATTGCTGACTTGAGCCCACCCCCAGGAGTTGGGAGAACATTGCCTTTTTCATGCCATCTTCCATAAATAAGGTGTTTCTTGGCCTTCAAAGGTATAGAACTTTGCAGCAGTAGTAAAAGTGAAGGGTGTTCTGCTCTCTACTCAACTTTATTTGAAAATGTCTGCAGCTTCACTGCTGTAGAAAAGGAAATCTTCATATTTTAGTAAACTTAGCCGCCAGTGTGCTCTGTGAGGATGTGGCAATTCAAAGTCCAGTGAATCTGGACTCTCTTACTGATTCTTGGTTTGTGTGTGTGTACCTATATATAAATGACAAGTGTGATATGTGTGTATATGTATATACATACATACATGTCCACACACACACACACAATATTTGAGAACTAAGGAAAACTCAAAGCAGCCCCTTCATTATCTTGCATACTACTTCAAAGATTTCCGTCAGCCCTAATTACAAGTGTTGCCATATAGTTGGGGCTTAGGTACTTGCTTACAAGAAGAGCAATTCCCTAGCAAAGGTCATTAGCTCCTAAGGCACTGAGTCAAAGTGACAGCCCTGAAGGAAATTGCACTCCAGCCCTCCTCCAGGATGTCTAATAAGATGGGAAACTTGGATGCCCAGCCATTTTGGTGACCTGAGAGTCTTAACTACTCCAGTTAGACCTGAGGGCACAAATGCAGAATTCATGACCTTGTAGTAGCGGCAGGGTCTAGGAAGTCCTCTCTCCCCAAGTAGAAAATATTCTCTTGCCATTCCTGAAATTCCACATTCATATAATGGCTGTGCAATACATGCTTCTCAATAAGAAAATTAACTGCATGTTTACTGTGTACTGATCACATCAGATTTTTATGTTTAAAAAAATCTCATTATGGATTGAGTCCAGCCCAGCTCTAAGAGAAAAAGAAGGCCCATATGGGAGACTTCAGTCTCATTATTATTGCCCTTATCCAGCAGTGCTTATGAAGCCCCCTACCCTGTCCCATTCCAGAAACCATAAGACTCAGGCAGTTCTTGCTTCTGGAGGCCTGCCTGGTAAGATAAGATAGTATCATTTGGACTGAGAACATACCAGAAACAGCAGAACAAGGGCCAGAGCAGAAAAATGAAAATAAGTGGAGACACTTATGGATACATTGGTGCAAAAAAAGCCACAGAGCCCATACTGGGCTTGATATGACTTTGAGGGGACAGCAGATTAATACTTAATGAGGGTTAAACCTGACCAGTCTTTCTACAGTGACAGGCCACACTGCATGAATGGGGAGAACCAATGAATCCATTGTCCTCTGCCTATTTTCCTGTGCACAGTCACATTCCCTCCTTAGGAATCTTCCCCTTCCACCCTTTACATTAAACAAGGGAACACTGAATCTTTCAAGGGAATTACGTTTGAGTTAATGTTTCAGTATATCATTTTCATACTGTAAATTATTTTGTAAGAGAGATTTACTGCTATCCCAGGATGTTCGGACTTGGTGCCCCTGTGCATTTGGAAATCAATAAACTATTACTGGAAATGCCATTTGTCTCTCAGAGTTGTGCACAAAGGACCCTGCAAGGTGTAAATATTTATGACGATCTGCATACTTCACTGTGGTAATGCTGGAGATGATGGTGTTTTGGTTACTAGATGTGGGAGTATAATTTACTCCTGACTTTTCCACAGTGCCTTAGGAGAGAGCTCTGGGAAGTGGCAAAAGAAGAGACTTAAGATCACTATTATTTAGTGATAAGTTTTCTCCTCAAAGTAAAATGATCCAGGCCTAGATTAAATTTTATGAGCAACTTAGATTATAACCTAAAGAATACTTGGTGCCAAATTATGTTTTCAAATAACATTAAAGTTTTAGAATTTGGATGAACTAGAAGGAAGGTCAAATTGTAATTTTTGCCATATTTTCTAGAAAAAAAATGTCTTTTAGAGCAAATTACAGTTAGGCCAACAAAATCTTTGTTTTGTGAAACTTTAGAAATACATATTTGCATGTAATTGATGAAGAAATAGAATGAGTTGTAAATGAAGCAATTCCAAGCTGGTTTGAAGGACCAGAGGTTGCACTGAAATCAGAAGTCATATACTCAGAGGCCTTCAGGAGCCAAATGTGAAGACTCAAGATGGTAGATACTGTGTGAATTAGAAAATACCAAGCCCTGCCTAAATGCATTAAAATTTAATGTTTAAAAATCCTAAAACCCACCAGCCGGTGTATCTGGAGGGATAGTTTGTGGACTCTCCTCTAAATTTTCTTTTAACACATTTATCTTCATCAGACCCTTTTAGTTAGCTAGGGACTGTGTGAGAACCTTGAGCAAATTGTCCGAGAGAGGGAGATAAGTCACTCAAGGTCACCCAACAAGCCAGGCTGGTAAAGCCCAGGACAGCAGACTCTCTGTCTCCGAGAGCAATCATTAGGCCCCTGCTTCCTCTTCCCCAGTTGTGGAGGACACTGCTGCCTGGTGGGGTGGCATTGCCTGCCACTGTAGCACTTAGGAGTCTTCAGTGTTTTAACAAACCACAATGTGTTTGGAGGTTTTCTTCCCTGCTTCCTGGTGCCAGTATCTCAACAACACATCCATTGCCCCAGCCCTTTCTTGTTTTATCTTTCGCTCTGAAAGCTACAACTCTATATTTTATTTTATTACTCTTTGTTTGGTCCAACATGGCCCCATTTCCTTTATACTCATAAAAAGGTAGAATTTCAGCTTGTCTGGAATATCTCCTAGCCTTCACAAGGCACCAGAGTTAGAGACACCCAACAGAAAGTCGTAATAAGAGAAGATGTCACAGAAATAGAAACAAAAGCAAAAGACTGCTTGAAGTCAGTAACAGGCTGCACTAAGTGTCTGTGCTTGTTAACTATTGTAATCTCCAGGTTTAAATCATTCATTTTTGTTAATAATAAGAGCTGTCACTTAGCTCTTTCTCTGGGCCAGGCACTCTCCTGTTGTTTTTCACATTATCATAATAGTAACCGCACCAATACTATCATTCCCCACTTTGTTGCTCAGGAATCAAATTTAGAGAATTAAGTACTGTGACCACGGTTACACCCTAATAACTGGGAAGCCAGAATTTAAACCCAGGTCTAGCAGACTTCACAGCCTCTTTCCTTAATCTCTTCTCTCCTAGCTGCACTGATTCCACCTTGTATTGGTGAATAACAACACTGATCCCCCTACAACTACCCCCACACATGTACAGTATGGCCTTGGGGCAAAGGAGTTTGCCTTTTGCAAAGAAGGTCTTGCTTTGTATAGCCTGTAAAATGCAATGTACAGTGAGAAAAAGAAAGTCTAAGGGTAGCAGTCAAATCTTCTTCTGGCCTGAAACTGTGCTTTTGGAAGAGAGGACTGTTAGACTTGCTTTATCTTCTTTATTCCAAGGCCATAAATAAGGAAATAAAGAGAGGCAAAACCATGTCTTCTTTTGCTATAGCCTTAGAATCCTGAAAGTCAGCCAGCTCTGACACTGAGTCTGTGATTTAATTAAACATGTTGAAGGCTCTCCAACAGCTTGACATCAGGCCAGCTTCATATTCTTGGAAAGGGACAACAGCAAAAGGAGCTTATCTGTTTTAAAGTTCACTTACTGAGTTCAGCTGTCATGGCCACGGCATACCATTTGCCTTATAAAAATGGCCCACAACCTTCACAATATTTTAGGAGTCATGGCAACTCATTTACCTAGGGCTTAGCCACCTGATGGCTTCACCTATCCCTATTTCCTGAACACAAAATCTAAACTAGTGGTTTGACAATGAGTAACTGAGACAGAACTAGAAAAATCTAGAACCTCTGCTGAACCCATCAAAAGTGACTGAGAATTAAGAAGTAAGCAAACAAGGCTTCCAACCAATTGAAATAAATACCATGAAGCAAACGCATAAGACAAAGGCCATACATCTAGCCATCAGGCACCTCCTCAGAACCTATTTGCTCTTCCTTCACACATACTTCTAAATGTAAAGGAGAGAAACAGACTTCTAGAGGAAACAAGAAGGAAAAAGGAGGACAGCAATAGAGAAAATGGAAATTTTGAGTAGACTGCAAAGCTCCAAAAGCCCTGATATATGGGTTATTTAGTGTCAAAAACAGTCTATACACATCTCAATCTTTAAGAGCCTCACTGTATCATAGGACAATATTCTATTTAAAATGATGACCCTGTGCACCATACATAAAAAAACTATGCTTAGAAGGCAAAAATGTGTATATCAAACATTTTAGAAATATTTACATCCCAATGGTTAAAAAAAAAGCTTTTAGGAATTAAAAGGAATAAACCTTTGACCATCCAGAATATTTAGCTATATCAAACAGTGTATATCCCCCAGCTGACTTTTATTGTTTCATGAGCCTCTGGTGTTCAGAGAGTTTTTTTCACAGCTTTGTAAGTGACTTTCATGCTACAGTGCTTTGCATATAATGGCATGAACAGTGGAGGTGCCAACTTTCCAATGTGATGAATAAAACTAATAACTAGAATACAGATCAAATTCTGTTACAACAAATACTGCTACCATAAAAGTCACTTAAGCATCCCTGTTATTTCTAAGCCCCTGTCGATTGCCCTTTTATTTTAGGCAATAGTCATTCAACAAAATTGGAGCATAATAAAAAGAAACTGGACCCTCAGCACAAGTTGAGTGTAACACAATTTAACCTGTAATAACAGATTCTCACTTGTATTTCTCCAGCTCTTTGCTGTAAGAAGAATAAACGTTATGTAGATATAATACCAGCATGAAAAGCTTGTGGTTGGTGGTTTCTAGAAGAAATAATTCAGAAGCAAAAGACCCATAAAGTTACGTGGCAGTTCCTCACTAGGGAATTTGGTCTCCAGGGCCACTTTTGACCTTAATCCATGTTGGAGCCATCAATCAAAGAATTGCTTGCATCTAATAATGGTGTAATGCCTACACTAAGCCCTGGAACAAAGATAGGATTCATTTCTCATGGATTATTGAGCACTCTGGGGTAACCTGGCACTGATCTGATGACGCTAAGATTTAAAAACCCAGACGCATGTGACTAGAACTATCTTTTCTCCCATGATGCACTGCTTTCAACACTGCATGAGTGTAAAAACATGTGCCACGTTGATTATATATAGAGATGGTCTAAATCAGCTGCATCCCATTTGGTACCCAGGCAAGGATTTTTCCATACCTATCTTTTTGCTGGTGGTAATGATGAGTTTTGTCACTTGCTATAACATTCTCTGTCCGTCTTTTTTTCTTTTATGTAAATACTTTTGTGACTTCGTTGTAACCAGCATTTTGTAATACTCTTAACAGCAGAGAGGATTAAATCATGATTCACTTCTGAACAGTACAATCAGCAGTAGGAAAACGAGGAGGGAGGGAGAGGGAAATTGTCCACCTTTGCCAATGATAATGCCTGGCTCGGACCCCAGATTCGCATCATACTTGAAGTTCATAAATTCTGGGCACTGCTCAGCTTGAGGAGGCAGGCATTACTCCTTCATATTTCAGGGTGAGACAAATGCTCTGCTGAAGCCATGCCACTACAGGATATGTTCACCTCTGCTTGCTTTCCTCCCTAAGCCAAAGTGTAGTTAAACATTTATATGTTGTCCCAGGCCAAGAGATCAAATTAAGAGGAGGTTAGCTACTTTCCCTGGCTCTTAAAAACATTGAGTCCAAGTATGGTTCTCCGGCTTGAGGGTGGCCATTTGCTGCCTCACTGTTTTTATTAGGACATCTGGAGATTAGAGGTGTTAATTGGAAGTAACTTTTCTGTATTTGGTTTCTCTCCACACATTATGAGACCTTTTAGACCCAGTTGGATGGCTATATCCTAGTATGAAATTCAACTTCTAAGTAGGAAGAACTATGATAGAGGAACAAGATTGCTCTTTGACTTGGTGATAGTAGTGGCAATAGGGAGTGTCAGTAGGGTAGTTTCAGGTGGGGAGGATGACAAACCACTGATAACAATAAAAATGGGTATTTTTCAACACTCAAGCCAGTTTCCCATTTGATAACAAGTAGGTTCTGATCTATTTTCCCCAAATTAATATTTTCCCTGGAAGATTCTGACCTGTCTGATCAAATAAAGGCATTCCTCTGAGAGTATACCTAGCCCACTTGTGGCCAAATTATACTTGACTGTTATGTACTCAAAACAAGCTTGCCTGTTAATCTCTTTCTCTTACCTCTATTACGAGGACAAGACGTGGAAGAATTAGGTCACTGGGGCATCCGCCATTGCATATGTTTAAGTGGTATAAAGAAGCCAGGATTCCTAGAATGGTCTGTCTTTTGCCATTTCTGGGACAATGAGAAAATCCATCTGGAGTGTTTATGCGCCTCTGAATAGCCAAGTCATGGGCTTGTTTGCTTTCAGTCACTGCCTTCAGAAAAAGACAATTTCACAATGACTTACTTCTAATGATCACTGAAACAGCCTCATGAGGACCTACAAAACTGCTATCTTCAGGCCTGGCCCATTGTCAAATGGCAGACTTGCAGAGCAAATAAGAGATCTGGCCTAGTTCACAGGGCAGTCAGAAGTGATCCAAAGTTCAGGCTCCCCCTCCCTTTTATGCCCTCCACCCTGCCTCCACTCCTCCGCCTCCTATTCTTCCGGCCTTTCCATCTGGAAACCATGAGCCTCATGGATTCCAGGGACAAATTCTCAGATTTCGGATGTTTGGGAAATTTCTCAGCTTGGGTCATTCTTCAAGAGTAAGAAATTGAATTTGGGAGAAAAAAAAAACAGCTGAGACCCTTCCACAGAAGAGAAAATAAATAAGGTGTGGTGCGTATCCATCCTCTTCCCAACTCAGCTCCAAAACCACACACAATGTCTAACTTCAAAAAGAGTATTTAGATCCCCCCTGGGAAGGAACAGAATGGAAAAACAATCTCCACTCATAAAAACACTTTTCTGCCTTCTACAGTATAAATACAACTGGCATCAGATAATACAATGTAATTGATTTTGTGTGTGTAATTGGGGAAGAGAAGGGTCTCTAGAGGGTAGACCTAAGAGTAATGGAATGGAGTGAAAAGTAAAATTTAGACTAAATTGCTGGGAGGAAACTGTTAACATTATGAACCATTTGACCCTAGTGTTGCGTCTTCACAAAAAAGAGCAATGTGCCGTCTTCTGTCTTTGGAAAATGGGACAAGCTTGCTCTTGATACTAGGTTTTAGAAGCATACAGACTTGGTTTTAGTACTGGCTTTGTCCTTTACTAACTCTGAACAATTAAATGAGCAGATGGTCTACAGGGCTTGGTACAGTGCCTGACACATAGTAAGCACTTAGAAATGGTAGCTTGTGACTGTTGTGCTGGAGTCCTGTTAGAGATTCAGTAGATGGAGACACCTTCATGTTGCCCCTCACTGAGCTGCTCTGCTCCCTCTAGATGCTCCCCACGGCTGCTTCATAGCCCTCTGTACCACATCCCCATGTACTTTTTCATATCAACGGTAAGTACCTCAAATTACCGTATGTATTTACTTGTTCATAAGGTTGATGTCTGTAACTCTTTGAAGGTTGTATTAGTCGTTTGCTGCTGTATTACTAATGATGACAAAGTTGCCTGACAGAGTAGATGTTCAAATTTATGGACTTAAACTGACATCTTGATAATGTCCATATCCAGAGGTACTCCAGATATTATATCTTGATGCAGAAAACTGAAAGATACCTTTAGCTACATCTACCCCAGAATGAGTGTCCAAAGCAGGTGGCACCACCAAAAGGCACCTTCTTTTCCCATGAAAAGAGGGAAGAGAGTTGAGAAGCCTCACTCCCATCCCTGCTCTGCCACTGACAAGTCGTGCGGCATTTGGCACATCATGTTCTCTCTCTACATGCGCCTAAAATGATGGGTAGGGTCAGAGACATTGGAGGATCTCTCTTTTCTCTTCCACCTCTAACACTGTAAGATCTTAGCAAAGTAAAAAGGGACAGTGACAACAGGAAAATTGTTCCTCTAAGAGTCCCAAGTCATCTTTTTTCTCTCCGTGTGTGTTAGCATTTGTGTGTGTCCGTGGGTGTGTATGCATGTGTGTGGAAGCTATACAAGGAAAACTGAATCCATATGTAGACTTTGTGGAGACTAGTACTGCTCCAAATGTGCACAAGCCATGCGATATGGTTTGCCTCTGTGTCCCCACCCAGATCTCATGTTGAAATGTAATCCCCAATGCTGGAGGTGGGGCCTGGTGGGAAGATTGGATCATGGGGGAGGTTTCTCATGATTTAACAACATCCACCCTTTGTTGTCATGATAGTGAGTTCTTGTGAGATCTGGTTGTTTAAAAATATGTGGCACCTCCCCACCACCTTCCTTCTGCTCTGGCCATGTAAATTGCTCACTCCCCCTTTGCCTTCCACCATGATTGTAAGTTTCCTGAAGCCTCCCTAGAAGCTGAGCCGATGCCAGCATCATGCTTCCTGTGCAGCCTGCAGAACTGTGAGCCAATTAAACCTCTTTATAAATTATGCAGTCTCAGGTGTTTCTTTATAGCAGTGAAAGAACGGACTAATACACCACGAAAAAAAAAATGTACCGCAGTCAAATAAACTGGGAAGCAAAACAGTGGGCTAAACAAAGTTAAATAGGTTTCTTCCCTGTAGAATTTCTGGGAGCTTTTAATATGTTCACGTGTACTGTAGAGCTTTCATGTAACAATTTTCTAGTTTTCTGGCAGTTCTGTTTAACATTTAGGAAACACTGATTTAGAGATGAATCTAACTCTTCCTGAGTTAACTGTTGAGAGAACAAAGGCCCAAAGAGATTCAAGGATTTGCTTAAGGTCACCTGGCTATTGGGAAACCTGAGTTCTTGTCCATATTTGACCACTGCATCCCAGAAGAGAATGTCTGTTTAGTGACTCAAGAGCCCACATTAGAACATTCTAGGAGACACCCCAAGGTTTCTCCCTTGATTCTAAAGGAAAGAGTTTGATAGGCTGCAATTCTCTGTCTCAGGACTTGCACAGACATTAATGTTCAGCACAGTACAAGCTTCTTTGTCAGTGTGGTGCCGTCGGTAACATGGGGTGCAGCTCTGACAAGCTATGATTCTCTCTCTCTTCCTCTCTTTCTTCTTTCCTCCCTCTCTCCTGGTTCTCTTTTCCAGGTTACATTCCAGGCTCACTATTGTCATACTCTTGAGTGATGGTAAAGAATAAAACAGCACTGACCTGCTTGATTAAGATCTCTACCGCATCGATATACTGAGCACCAGGGTATTCAGGTGCCCAGTAAGCCTTGTGCATGGGAAGCCTCTTGACTCAGACGAATGGTGACTGGGAAACTGAGGTGGAAGGCCACTAAAGGTGGCAGTTTGTATCTGGCCTCTTAACAGTGTTCACCATGAAACATTCTCAAATGCCTTCCCCGATATGTTAGCCTGAGGCGTCAGAGGAACCGTCAGGTGCCTTGTGGGGCTATCAGTGTGTGACAGGCAGCAACATGGGGGTGGGAGGTGTAGTAAGAGTAGGCGTGTGTGTGCAACACCAGAGGGAAATATGGGCATATCAGGAAGAATAATGACTTGGCACCCCTCCAAACTGCTATTGTTTAGATATTAGGTCAACATTTATTTAGAGAAGATGGAGGCAGGTGTGGGGTAGGGAGCTGGAGTCTGTGTCCCCACCTGCTTAACACACTCACAGAAATAAAAGCCCAGGCCCTCTTTTTAGAAGACCATTTAGGGAGCATCTGTTATTCCAGCCTAACCTTTTTGGGGTCTCACCCTACCCACTTCCAAATGGCTTTCAAATTATTTCTTCCAATCCCATACAATTATCTCCCTGAAAGGAGTTCTTGGAAGTGCAGTTTTGTCCATCTCATTAGTGAGGTTTTTGCAGCACCGCAACACCCTCCTCCAACAAACTGGTCATATGTTGTGTGTGTGGTGATCAGGCTGGTGATTTAGTGAGGAGCCCACTCCTTATCTAGAAAGTATGCGTGACACCCAGATCACAACACTCCCCATGTGGTCATCGGCTGTCTCGTACAGAGTTCATGAACTTCCAAGTAAGAAGAGACACAAGAGTGGTATTTTCTTAGGAGATTATTAGACCCACCAGAAGGTAACAAGAGCATTTAGCGATGATAAAGAATAAATATCCCCACTTACTGGGACAGCTCTCTTTCCTGTCTCTTCCTCATCCGTTTCCTCAGCTTCCTCTACTCCTCTCCCAGGAATAAAGGAGCTTCATCTAGAAGAGCTCATGGACAACAACATGCCTGGAAAAAGCTATTGCCTGATTGGCTCCCAGTTCTCACTGTGATGTTTCACACCTATCAGGTGACTTTGTTTTTAGGAATGCACAACCAAAGTATGGCCTTGAATTGGATCAACCCACCATCTCACTTCACGATACTCAGCCTAACATGACAAAACCACCAAGACAACCAGTTAATTTAACTGGAAAAAAAATCAGTTCAACCAGTTGTTTGGCAGAGGTTAAGTAGAACTGTGTTGATTGAATTATGCATTTTAAAAGGAGGTTGCATAGGTACAGCTGAAGTGAAAGCCTTTTGTGACCTTGAACTTGGGTTTTTATATCAACATCAAAGATTTATTAATGAAGGCTCAAAATTTCCAATAAAAACATTTGCAGTTAAATGTTTCCAGTTGTCTTCCTTTCTCAGGTGAAATGGCCAACTTCACTAAGCCCAGTGGCTGCCTTTTGCCCAAGCTCTCTATTCTTGAAATAGAGGTAAGTTGTCTTTGAGTGAAATAATGGGAGCATGGACTTCTAGATCAGAATGCCTGGGTCTGGCATTTACTAAGTCACTTTAAACCAGTAACTTATATGCCCTTTGCCTCCATTTCCTCATCTCCAAAATAGAACTTGCCACACTGGGTTGATGAGAGGATCAAATAAGATAATGGGTGAAAAGTGCTTAAAACAGTACCTGGCAAATAGTAAGTTATCAAGAAATAAAATAGTTATCAATATTAGCATCATTATCGTAACTTGATTGGTGTAGTAATAAAACAGGTTATTGAATAGGAAATTTGGTGGTATCCAACCGCATTTTTATAAATCTCCCTGAAAGAAATATGACAGGTGCAAAGCTTTTTGCATAAGAATGATCATGTAGCATTGCTTTTAAGGGCAAAAATGTGGTAATGACATCAATATTCATCAACAGGGGACGGGCTAAGTGTCTGAGGATCTGTCCTTGTAGAAGAACACTCTCCAGAAAATCAAGGGTGGGTTTGTCTCTGCTGACTCAGCCCAGCCAACAGTGCTTCCGAAAATCACTGAGGCCTCCAAGTTCAGATTGGCAATCACAACTTTCCTTCCTGCAATCACGGAACATTCTCTGGGAAGCTAATCAGGATGACTTTTCTTTAACTGGGAAGAGTGGATTTGTGTCACTCCAGCCAAACTCTGAAGAGGCACAAGCCCTAATAAGGAGGAGATCAAGGAACACTGTTGAACAATACCCTGGTTCCCAGTATAACCCCATCTCACGACAGTGACCTTCAAGTCATAGGGCCAGTAGGGTAGGTCAAATGAGTTAAAACCCTAAGTTTTGGACTTTGATAACCTTCCTTAGAGCTCTCTACTGTGAGAAGAAAAGGTCACCTGCTAGGCCATGTTCATGCAAAGAAAAGTGGAATTTTTCCCATCTCTTATGATTCCCCAATCCCAATCCTTTAGGGTTTACCTATTCATGTTAACCAAAAACACTGAGTTGGAAGTGAAGCCAAGCCCCTTACCAGTTTACCACTCCCTAACCTCATTCCTGCTATGTCTGATTTCTACCAAACAGGAGCATTAACCGAGATCCCTTTCCCCAAAACAAAAACTTTGCCCCTTTGAGGCTCTTGTTTTGTTTGGGCCCTTCTTGCTATCCTTCGCTTGTTCTGTGCTTCATTTTCCCTGGGCCCCATTTCATTCCAGTTTCACGAGAGAAGAGGAGAAAGTACAGACCACAAGAAGGAAAAGCATTGTAATTCTGGTTGCTTTTTATACCCACAGACGACAACTCCTATTGCAGCAGCCGCATCACGTGTATCATTGAGTGCTCCATCGTGCCCTTGACCCTTCCTAGTCCCAGCTCCTTGTCTTGGAGCAACAAAATGAAAAAAGCTGAAGTCCAGGCGTGGTGGCTCACGCCTATAATTCCAACACTTTGGGAGGCTGAGGTGGGTGAATCACTTGAGGCCAGGGGTTGGAGACCAGCCTGGCCAACATGGTGAAACCGTGTCTCTACTAAAAATACAAAAATTAGCTGGGCATGGTGGTTTACGCCTGTAATCCCAGCTACTCGGTAGGTGGAAGCATGAGAATCGCGTGAACCCGGGAGGAGGAGGTTGCAGTGAGCTGAGATCGCGCCACTGCCCCCTCCAGCCTGGGGGACAGAGTGATACTGTCTCAAAAAAAAAAAAAAAGCTGAGGCAAACGCCTCTGCGCCCCCTAGAGGTTGGAGAGTGCAACGAACAATGAGTGTGAACACATGGAAAAGCTCAGTGCTAGCCTACAAGCTGTTAGCAATGAAGAGGGAGCTTGTGGAGCAGGCTCTGATCCAAGTCCCAACCGCCCTGAAGGGAGATTATAATCCCCAGTTCCTCCTCAAGAACTTCTCCATTGTAAGGCAAATCCCACTTTTCTTCTTGCTCCCATATTGGCACCTAGATATCAAGGGAGGCAAAACCAAATCCTTGGCGTCTCAGCTCTGCTTTTGTAAGCCAATTTCCCCACTAATAAGAATTGGAGATTGTGTTCCCCCGTGCAGTGCCAGACCAGGCCAGCAGGGGTCTAACATTAGTTGCTTTTAACCTACAATAACTGGCTCTCCACCGTAGTGGCTGAGTGAGTGAACTTGAAGTGAAGAGCTAATAGCCATGACTGGAGAAAACGGGTATAAATAGTGCATCCATTTTTGTAGTAAGACTGAAAACAGTCCAACCCACAGGATATCGATTTTCCTTATCCACAATGAAGTGCTTGGTTTAATACACTTTTCCTGTTTACTCTGAAAATGCATTCATAAAGAGAGCTATCTTAATCCAGGATCTTGGACCATCCAGATTTCTGTCTGAAACAGTTCACTAATTGCTGTTTGGTCTCTAAAGAGGATGCCATGAGGACTAAAGATTATATAATAAAAAAGACAATGTCTCAAAAAGCAAATGTCTCCAACTTATAGAAGTCATAGTTTAAAAAACAAAAAAACACATGAGTTTAGTATTTCTGGATCATTCTTAAGGTTGGTATTTGAAACTGTAAGCTCAAATCTTTACATTGTCCTTGAATATATTTTCACTGTGGCTATTAATTACAACAATGATTAAATACCTAAAAAACTATTGTACTTTCCAGTTTTCAGTCTTTTTACATACATTATCTCATGTGGTCCTTTAATACAAGAAAAAAATTAGTCTCATTTTATGGCCAATGAAATTGAGGCTCAGAGAGGTAAACAATGTTGCCTGAGATCACACCACTAGTAGTAGCAGAGCTGGCAATTTTCCATGCCAAATGCAGCAATTAAAGTCCCATGGGCATTAAAGGACATTTACATCTGCAAACATTTATATAATGCAACCTTATTATGAATGGTATTTTTTCAGCAACTAACCTGATTTTACTTATTAATATCTATTTATATCTTGTTGCTATGATAGAATAATCATACTATAATTTCTTTAAATTACAGAATGCATGCTTTTGATGAAGTGCACATTCCTTCACTTCACATAGCCCTCCCTGTTCTATGTTTGGCTCTTTGATGAGATAGCAGGAAGTGGCAAGAATCCAATCTACCCAGATTCAAAAATTCTCCTTATCTTAAACAGGCCACTCTGTCAGAGAAAATGAAACTGTTTTAATCACATACCAACCTGAAGTGCTAGGTACTATTATTTTTCTAGATGAAAGAAGAGGCACAGAGAGACTAGCTTGCCCAAGTGCAACAACTATAAAGTGCGGGGGCTGATTTCTACCCAGCTAGACTGATCCCTACCAGGGTCACAATCACTATGGCACCAGGTGCAAAGACCTTCCAGATGGCACAGAAGAGGTAACAGGACAGACTCTAATTTCCCCCAAAAGAGTCTAACGTGGTTGTGAGAACTAAATAAAAAGAGCTATGTTGTTATGCCTTGGAGAATAGGGAGAAGCGTTACAGGTTTTTAAAAAAAGTCAAATGCAATATGGATTTAAAGGGACTTTATAGACATTATGATTTTGATACCAATCACTCTGAGCTGCTTGGATTGTCTCAGAATCTCCATTTTCTGCCCTCCCTTTTATTTAGAGGTTTAATGACCTTAGATAATATTAAGGAAAGGCACCTTGAGCTTGCCCGTCTGTAGCCCCCAGCACTCCAGACCCGGCGTGGCAATCTGCCCAATCCCCACAGGGTGAGTTCCCACGAACTGATAACCTAGTATGTGCCGGCATTTTGCAAACTGCCTTCAGAACAGGCACTTCAGGCTGCCTAACGAGTGGGTGCCTACTCCCTCTTCTTGCAGGATTGGGTGCAGGGATTCCCGCTCCCAGGGGCCTCCAGAAACAGGCTCTGCCTCTCAGCTCCAGGGGCCGACCTGATTGGTGTAAGGGAAGTCCCGCCCTCTTGGTCATGAGTGGTTCAGAAATGAGCAAGTGACTTGCAGGGGCTTCTGGGAAGTTTCCTCATGCCTACAAAAGCCTGCCAGAAGGTACCACCTCTCTCTTTTACCCAGATTGTGCCTACATTTGTTCCTGTGATTTGAGGAGGAAGCTAACCTGGGGCTTCGGAGCAGAAGGTGAGGCAGCTTGAGAGAGACTCACTGAGAGGTGACAGCGTGCTGGCAGTCCTCACAGCCCTCGCTCGCTCTCGGCGCCTCCTCTGCCTGGGCTACCATTTTGGTGGCACTTGAGGAGCCCTTCAGCCCACCGCTGCACTGTGGGAGCCCCTTTCTGGGCTGGCCAAGGCCAGAGCCCACTCCCTCAGCTTGCAGGGAGGTGTGGAGGGAAAGGCGCCAGCGGGAACCGGGGTTGCGTGCGGCGCTTGCAGGCCATCTGGAGTTTCGGGTGGGCGTGAGCTTGACGGGCCCCGCACTCGGAGCAGCCGGCCAGCCCTGCTGGCCCCGGGCAATGAGGGACTTAGCAACCGGGCCAGCGGCTGCGGAGGGGGTACTGGGTCCCCCAGCAGTGCCAGCCCACCGGCGCTCTGCTCAATTTCTCGCGGGGCCTTAGCTGCCTTCCCGCGGAGCAGGCCTCGGGACTGCAGCCCGCCATGCCTGAGCCTTCCCCCACCTCCGTGGATTCCTGTGCAGCCCGAGCCTCCCCGACGAGTGCCGCCCCCTGCTCCACGGCGCCCAGTCCCATCGACCAACCAAGGGCTGAGGAGTGCGAGCGCATGGTGTGGGACTGGCAGGCAGCTCCACCTGCAGCCCCGGCGCGGGATCCACTGGGTGAAGCCAGCTGGGCTCCAAAGTCTGGTGGGGCCTTGAAGAACCTTTATGTCTAGCTCAGGGATTGTAAACACACCAATTGGCACTCTGTATCTAGCTCAAGGTTTGTAAACACACCAGTCAGCACTCTGTGTCTAGCTCAGGGTTTGTGAGTGCACCAGTCGACACACTGTATCTAGCTGCTCTGGTGGGGCCTTGGAGAACCTTTATGTCTAGCTCAGGGATTGTAAACACACCAATCAGCACTCTGTATCTAGCTCAAGGATTGTAAACACACCAATCGGCACTCTGTATCTAGCTCAAGGATTGTAAACACACCAATCCAGCACCCTGTGTTTAGCTCAAGGTTTGTGAATGCACCAATCGACACTCTGTATCTAGCTGCTCTGGTGGGGCCTTGGGGAACCTGTGTGTTGAAACTCTGTATCCGACTAATCTGATGGGGAAGTAGAGAACCTTTGTATCTAGCTCAGGGATTGTAAATGCACCAATCAGCGCCCTGTCAAAACAGGCCACTGGGCTGTACCAATCAGCAGGATGTGGGTGGGGCCAGATAAGAGAATAAAAGCAGGCAGCCCAAGCCAGCACTGGCAACCCACTGGGGTCCCCGTTCCACACTGTGGAAGCTTTGTTCTTTCGCTCTTTGCAATAAATCTTGCTACTGCTCACTCTTTAGGTCCACACTGCTTTTATGAGCTGTAACACTCACCACGAAGATCTGCAGCTTCACTCCTGAAGCCAACGAGCCCACGAGCCCACCAGGAGGAACGCACAACTCCAGACGCGCTGCCTTAAGAGCTGTAACACTCACCGCGAAGGTCTGCAGCTTCACTCCTGAGCCAGCGAGACCACGAACCCACCAGAAGGAAGACACTCCGAACACATCCGAACATCAGAAGGAACAAACTCCAGATGCGCCACCTTAAGAGCTGTAACACTCACCGCGAGGGTCCGCGGCTTCATTCTTGAAGTCAGTGAGACCAAGAACCCACCAATTCCGGACACATCACCATGACTTGTGCCCAAAGCTCTAAGACCCTGTGGTCCTCACAGCACCCCCACAAGGGAAGCCTTCCTTGTTAAGGCCCTTTTGCAGATGAAGAAACTGAGGCCGAGGGAGGTACAGAGTAAATAACCAAACTGGAGTTCAATCAAACCCAGGGATATCTGCCTCCAAAACCTGGGCTCCCTTTCAGCTCACTGATCTGTCCACTTGTCCAGAGTGGGGAAAGTTAGAGCAGGACCCCTTTGATCTGGTGAAACCAGTGGACTCCTCCACCCCAGGCATACCTTCTGCTTCCCTCCACCTCACCTTTCTTAAGGCAATTCTCTCTGCTCAGAATGCCCTTTACTGTCCACTCCAACCCCTGACATCCTTTCCAGCCTCCACAACCCACCTCTGAGTTGCATTCCACTTCTGTCCACAAAATGCATTCGATCTGCAGCCTATGCCAGGCTTTCAGCTGAACTTCCGACCTCATCATGTTGTGCCCTAGGTTTGGCAATTCCCAAGTTCGTGTCATTCCTGGGGGTTTTAATTTATCCACATTTAACTATTGTTATTGACCATTAGGTCTTCTTGGGACCTATTTCTGGCTTGTACATCTGCATATCTTAAGGAATCAGGTCTGACACCAGGAGCTTTTTCCCTACCAGGAACTACATTCTGTATTCCTTTGTTCCCCCTATTCTCTGTAAGCCAAACTAGGCTCTTCCCAGTCCCAAGTATAGTGGGTTTACAAACTAGATCTTTTCTCAGGCCATTTTTTTCTGTCTGGAATGCTCAGCCGTTCTTCATGTCCACCCAGAATTATGTTCATTTTTGTGTGTGTCTTATCTCCTTTAATGACCTGGGGACTTCATGAGGGAAAGACCTTAGTCAATCTCATCCTGATATCCTCACAGCACCTAACACAGTGCCTGGCCCATAGGAGACATTCCATAGATGTTTGTGGAATGACGAATGAGTGAATGAATGAGTTTTCCCCTGATATGAGAAGACTGCAGCTAGTATACTCTCAGGACCAAGGATATAACTCTTTCGTGGAACAGGATCTCCCAACGAGGTAGTATTTTACAGTTGGTGGGATCTCACACTATTTTAAACTATTTAAATGACTATCAGTCTCTCATATATTTTAAATAAGGCTTTAATTTTGGTTCATGTCGATAGGCAATGTTGCAAAGCCGAGCATTTTACAATCAGTAACACTGATAAATGTGTGGCAGCTCCATTCACCCCCATTGCACACACACAAAGTCTCAGACAAGGCTCAGGCAGCCTCCCCCTTCCTGTATCTTCTGGCCTAATTATAGCCACAGACTGGGTTGCAGGTGGAGGGTTCTGGTAGCTAATTGAAATCCACAGCCACCTGCTTTGCACTTGACAGCTTTGACCTTCTCTTCTGATCAGGTTAATAAGTCAGAAATATAAGACACTGAAATTTGGCCTCCTCTCCTTGCCTTAACCCCAGACAGCCAATAGTGCAAAGTCAAGTACTATATACTTATTACTCTTAAAAGACACAGAAAGATGGAACAAAGCTCCCACCCACCCACCTCCACCCCTCTCAGCTCCTGAGTTATAATGATACTAATAATAATAATTCAAAATGATCCATATTTTAAGAAAATTCGCCTGGGAAGACTGTTGCCTCATGGTTAAAAGCATAGGCACTGGAAGCAAGCAGACCTGAGGTCAAGTGCAGATTCTGCGACTTTCAACTGGGGGCACTTGAGGAGGTTCCTGAGCCTCTCAAAGCACTGATTTCCTCATCTGTAAAAACCTACCTCACAAGAGTTTGGACCAAAGTTGTAAATGTAAAGATGCTCCATAAACAGTAGCTCTTAGTATCTACACAGACTCTGGCCCTCTTCCTACTGGAATATCATTTTGCAAACAGGACCGGTGTGGAGACCACCCTCTCTACTCTCGCCTGCCCCACCCTAAGGCAGAGAGAGAAACAACACAGAGAATTTATCCCTACCTTTGGCTCTTTCTCTTTCCCCCTCCAGGGGCCCACTGCCTGTCGCATTGCACACACTGTCAGTGGCTCTCATGGTCCTCACTCAGGGCACTCTAGAGGATCTTCTTAGCATGTAGGCTTTGGAGACAGATTGCAGGATTTTGAATTCCAGCTCCATCTAGGACATCCATTTACCCCAGCTTGCCCTGAACTTCCTAGTTTTAGCACCAAAAGCCCTTGGTCCTGGGCAGAGCAGGACATTTGGGTCTTCTAGCTCCATGCTGTCATAGGCTATAAATCCTGGCTAATTTGACCTCTTAATACCTTGGTGATTTGAGCAACTCTAAAATCATCCTTGGTCATTGGAATGGAAGAAGCAAGCGCTTGGGCCATCCTGTCCCAGAGACTTGGCCAACATTCAGATTCTACCCTAACCCACTGTGTGCACCAAAGGGCCTGTCCCCAGGACCCCTAAGCCCCCGCTCTCAGCCTGGCCTGCCCTTGAGAAGCTATCAGCTGCCTAGTCTCAGGGTCATCTTTTCCCTTCAGGTGGGAGGGAACCTTGTCATGACCACAACTAAGGCAAGCACTCAGCTGGCACCCTCACCTGTGTTTGAGTCGCCATTAAATCTTGACTCTCCCCAAGCCAGAATGAACCCAAGGACAAAGGAAGCCAGTGGGGTTGAAGGAAATGAGAAATGTTCTCCCTGAGGGACCAAGTATAGGCTGCAGGTGAGGGGAAGGTGGACAGAAATGGGGCAGCTGCTTCTCTTTAATGAGAGCAGGGCCTGTTGTCTTCCCCAGGAGCACATCAACAGCACTAATGAACCTGAAAATCAATCCTTGTTGCTGCTGAGCAGGGGGTTGAGCCAGGTCAGCTGGCAGCTCTGGTGTTACAACTCCACGCCCTACAGGGAGCCTTCCAAACACCTGTCCAGAGTGACACTGACATGAGAGGAGCAGCCACCATGTGCGGTACCCACTGGCTTCTCCCACGGTGGCTTTCTGCTATTATTGCTGAGCACTTTACGGTTTGCTGGGTGTTTGGAATTTTGAAACAATCCTTCAAGATAGACAGTATCAATATTTCCACTTTCCAAATGAAAAAAAAAAAATCTAGGCCCAGGAAGTCAAAGGGATTTTTCTTCCTTTGACTAATGGAAGAAATGTCTCTCAGCTGGTGTAAGGGTAGTGATTGAGGCCGAGCACAGTGGCTCATGCCTGGAATCCCAGCACTTTGGGAGGCTGAGGCGGGTGGATCACTTGAGGTCAGGAGTTCGAGACCAGCCTGGCCAACATGGCAAAACCTAGTCTCTACTAAAAATACAAAAATTAGCCAGGCATGGTGGCGCATGCCTATAATCCCAGCTACTCAGGAGGCTGTGGCAGGAGAATCGCTTGAACCCCGGAGGCAGAGGCTGCAGTGAGCCAAGATCATACCACTGCACTCCAGCCTGGGCAATAGAGTGAGACTCTGTCTCAAATAATAATAATAATAAATAAAGGTAGTGATTAAGAGTAATCTTCCATCTTGGAGTCCTGTCAGAAAAATGATTCTGAGCAAATACCTCCAATGTATATGCATAATTTATTTATAAATTATAGCCATGACTATTGTATTGACTTATATTAATATATTAATTATATTGTGAAACATGCAAATGAATATTAATTAGGAATGAGACCATACATATAAATAGAAGGTCCAATACTTGCTTCTTCTGCCCTAACAGACATCTTGGATGAAGTGGGCACTTTGGAGACACAAGCCCAAACGCCTACCGGAGCCAAGCAGGCAACATATGTAAGCGAACTGGGCTGAGCATAAAAGAACCAAAAGTCCAGGCAGGATAAGAAGTGGCAACTGATTCTCAGCCTCAGAACTGGAGACAATAAAGAGTAGCAGGGACTGTAGCAGAAATGAGAACAAATACCCCACCCAAGGGGAGCTGCTGTTATTCAGTTTCAGCCAATTATTGCCATATAAGAAAGTAGGTCCAGGGTTTCTGACTTTCCAGTTTTTTCAATAAAAGTCAGATATCTATATTTTTTGGTGAAATTGTACAATTTTTATGATGTTGACCACTGATTTTACTTTTTTCAACAAAATTCCTGAGGTCCAAGTGGGTCAAAATCGGCTTGCAGGCTTCCAAAGGACAATCATTAGAGTAAAGGAAAGAGCTTTGCCTTTGTAGCTAGACAGTCTTGATTTTAAATCCTATTTCTACCTTTAACAAGTATTTTAACCTCTCTATGTTTCAGTTTTCAGGCCAATAAAATGGAAAGAATAGGCTTTAGGAGGGTTAGTGATGATGTACATGAAGCATTTAACACAGTTTCTGGCACATAGCGGAGGTTCAATAAATAATACCTATTGTTAGTGGGGCCCACCCACAACTCAGCCCTGCTGACTGCTGACCCAGTTCTCTTTCCATTATGAAGAGGCTTAAACAGACAATCCACATACCTGTCACTCAACTTCCAATCCTGCACTTTGCAGAATTCATTCTGCTACAGAAAGGCAGGTCTTTCCCACCCTGGTCTTATCACTCCCAAGAAGAATCCAGAAGCCAAAGAAATGAGCAGGCTGTCACCCTAGGAGGCTGGTATGGCAGGTGGCATGGAACAAGCAGTGGGAGTCAGACAATCTGAGCTCTAGTCCAGGCTTTGCCACTAACGAGCCATGTGAGCTTGGACAAGAGACTGAACTACTCTGGGTCTCTGTTTGCTGTTAAAAGTAAGCACAGTAATAGCCACCTAAAAGAGTAATCATGAGAAAGTCAAATTATACATTGTGCCGGATTTCCTCCATCTACCTCCCCACACCTGCCACTCTCCTGACTTGTATAGGAAAAAGCACCTGTTTTTCTCCATGCCAACACTGAACACAGAACACTTCTTTGACCAAATATGGGAGGGAGAGGGTTGTCCCACACCAAGTATTAATAATTCTCCACTTCTTGATGGACACCAGCTGGGTGTCCTATAATTTAACTCAATTATGACACTATCTAGCTGGAGATAACATCTAAATCCTACAAGTTAAGGGCTCGGTCCCATGAGATTGCCCCATTTCAAACACCTATTGCAAGTTTAGGTTGTCACCCATGCTTCTAGACTGATTGACTAAAAATCAGAGGTTCACATGACCTCCTCAGGTTCAACCATTTGGGCTAGAACAACTCACAGAACTTAGGAAAATAGTTCACTTATTCGATTACTAACTTATTATAAAAGGATAAAACTCAGGAACAAATGGGAGACATGCATAGAGCAATGTATGGGGAGTGGGAGGAGCTTCCATGCTATCTTCCAGGCGCCACCCTTCCAGAACCTCCATGTTTATGCCATCCTGGGAGCTCTCCAAACTTCATCCTTTTGGGTTTTTATGGAGGCTTCATTACATAGACATGATTGATTAAATCATTGGCCATTGGTGATCAAGTCAGTCTTCAGTCCCTCTGTCCTCCCAGAGGACATTGGGGTGGGGTTGGGGGAAGGCTTGAAATTCCAAAAGTCACCTCATTTACATAAACTCAGGTGTGGTTGAAAGGGGCTTATTATGAATAACACAAGACACTCCATTCACCTTTACTACTACTATCACTTAGGAGATTCCAAGAGTTTTAGGAGCTCTGTGCTTGAGAATGAGGACAAAGACCAAATATATATATTTCTTATTACAAGTCACAATATCACACCACTCTTCTCCCCCTAGCTTTGTGCCCTGGAGTTTGATCTCAATGGGCTGCATCAATGGGACTCCTCCCCTCTGGTTTCCAGTAGGGTTCAGCACTGAGATGCATCAACAGGTGACCAGTGGATGGAAAGAAAGGGAGATGGCAGAATTTATTCCCCCAGCTTGTGGCAGTGGCCAGAGGCTATGCTCCTCTCAATCTTCTATCAAGCAGACCATTCCTACAGCTGCAGTTCCAGATCACCATTCAGCTGTAGCCACAGATCCAGATGCAGCTATCACTATCTTTTTCTTTGGGGATCCACTTCCTCCCCTTACCCTTTCAGCCCAGGGATGGTAACAGCTCCCCAGTCTGTCTAGCCCCAGGACTTCACCACCCTTTATTGTTTTCCGTTAACCCTGCCACACCTTTGTAATCAGTCTCTTACTAAACTCTCCCCCATTACCCTGATTGTGCCATCTGTTACTGCAGGACCCTGACTATGACACATATAGCATATATATTTTTTTTAACCTTGGAACCTTAGACCTGGAAGCCACTCAAGCATTGTTGTTGGAATTTGAGATCATAAGGCTTTCTGCTTCATCCTCAGGCTGTCAGAGAATCCAGTTACCCAGAACCCTCATCTCCTGAGTCGCCCAGTCCATTAAGGTCCAAACATGTTGATGGGACACATATTCATTCACAAATGTTTGTCATGTACCTGTAAGATACCAGGTCCTGCACTAGCTCCTGAAGATCCAACTGAGATCAAGCTAACAATGTTTGTGTCTTAGTGGAACTTATAGTCCTATGGGATGATGTAGAAAATGTTCCCAGAGAGACAACCTCTTTGCAGGCCATTAGGAGGCCAGCTGCCTGGCCAGAGTTCCCATGGCCATGAGGACCCAAGGATGCTCCCTCAAGACTGTATGAATTTGTACTTATTGTTTGCAGCCAACCCTGTAGATTGGCTAACCCGACACCCATCCAGAGCTCCTAGCCACCAGTTATGTGGCCATGAGGCACACTTCTGGCTAAGGAGACAAGCATAAATCTTTAGGTTGGGGCTTCTAGCAAAGCCCTTGCTTCCCTTATAAATTAGGACAGACTCTGCTGGTGTCAACCTTCATTCTCTTTTTGCCCTTCCCCTTTATCTGCTTAGAACAAAGTTGTGATGCTTGGAGGTGCAGTGACCGTGAGACAACAAGCCAATACTCTAAGTGTGGCAAAGCAGGAAAAATAAATAGCTTGGGTCATACAGAATCATTGAGCTGCAGTCCTGGACTGCTTAACTCTGAATTTGTATAAAATAAATAAACCCCTTTCTGTTTAAGCCACAGGTAGGTAAGTAGTCTGTTACATACATTCGAGAGAATTTGTATCTGGAGGGAACCTTCGGATTGTCTGTTCCAACTTATTACCATGTATATGACGAAACTAAGGCACAGAGAGGGAAGAAACTTGCTCCAAATCACACAGCCCAGCTAGAGCTTCCATCTCCCAGCCAGCCCTAGTCCTCACTTACAAGCTCCTACAACTCATGCAAGGATTAAGCTCTGTGTGTTTCAGCTATTTGCCTAGTTAACAGGTCCTTTGGAAACACAGCTAATTTCACTCAGTCCTGAGTGGTCCCCTTAAAAAAAAAAAAAAAAAAGAACGCCTAGCTGATGCTCAAGCATAACCCTGTTGAGCCTCTAGTTGGTCTAGTCTGGCTAACCCTGTGCTGGTTGATTTTCAGAGCTGTGAAGAAGCACTTTGTGCCACCCAAAGGCATTTGTGAGATCAAATTGAGAAAAATAGAGGCTCTCTGCCTCTTCTCTGTCTCTTGGCATGGAATTTTTGTGGACTGTGTTTAACCCTATCTCTAAAGCTACCTTTGGCAGTGCCACTCCAAAAGTACTCCTGATTGGAGGCAGAGATCTGGTTCTGTCCCTTACCCCAAGTGGTCCCCTCTCTGCTTCCCCACCTTCATCTACCATCATGCATATGCACACACACACATACACACACACACACACACACACACACACGACACATGCTGGAGATTTTGCTGTTAGTGAGTCACTGCTTTGTAATTTCTCTCTTCCTGAGAATGCTGAAAGAGGAGGAAAAGCCATAGAAAAAGAGACTCTAGAATCCCAAAAATAGGCTCATCAGCTTTATCAGAAGCTGCAATGGACTGAATGTTTATGTCTCTCTAAAATTCATATGTTGAAATTCTAACCCCCAGTATCATGGTATTAGGAAGTGGGGCTTTGGGTATGTGATTAGCTCATGAGGGTGGAGCCCTCATGAATGGGATTAGTGCCCTTATAAAAGAGACCCTGGAGGCTGGGCAAGATGGCTCACCCCTGTAATCCCAGCACTTTGGGAGGCTGAGACGGGCAGATCAGAGGTCAGGACTTCAAGACCAGCCTGACCAACATGGTGAAACCCGTCTCTACTAAAAATACAAAAATTAGCCAGGTGTGGTGTCACATGCCTGTAATCCCAGCTACTCTGGAGGCTGAGGCAGGAGAATCACTTGAACCTGGGAGGCGGGGGTTGCAGTGAGCCAAGGTCGAGCCAAGGTCACGCCACTGCACTCCAGCCTGGGTGAAAAATCAAGACTCCACCTCAAACAAACAAACACACAAAAAAGGAGGCCCTGGAGAGCTCCCTTACCTCTTCTGGCAACTATCAATGGACCAGGAGGCAGGCCTTTGCCAGACGTGGAATCTGCCAGTGCCTCCATCTAGGATTTTCCAGCCTCCAGAACTTTGAGAACTAAATTTCTGTTGTTCTTAAGCAACCTAGTTTAGGGTACTTTGTTATAGCAGCCCAAATGGACTAAGACAGGGACCTCCTGCATGCCAAGAGCACCACATGCTGCAACCTGTTTACTTTCCCCCAGGACATTCTGCATATTCATTGGGAAGCCTGCAGTCATTGCTGTAGGATAAATTCAGAATTCTCAGCAGCTAACAATGCCCACCTGTCAGCTTTTTCCCTAGGTCCATCTCCTGCACTGCAGTCTGATGTGGGCTGCCGAGGGGAAGCTGGAACCCACCATTCTGCACGCTCATGGTTTTGAGCAGGAGTTACCTGATTCTGGAGCTGGAAATGCTCAGCTCAAGAGATGCTGATAAAGAGAAGCTTCTTGCTCTTCTGGCTGTTCTAGAGCCCTGCTCTTGGGATGATGGGACCCATAAGCCCAGTGGCATGGCTTTCTCCAGGGTACCAAACTATCAACACCATCATCACTACCACTACTACAATGATGACGGTACCTAACGTGTAAATTGATTACAACAATGGCCCCGATTCACCTTCCCTCCCTCATCCACACCATTCCAATGTGTCTTTGCAGTTCTTCTCTTCCAGTACTTGACCGTTTCCCCATACTTCGAATCTGAATTAACTTGTGACTTGCTTTGGCCGTTTGAACGCATCAGAAGTGACATGGGGCCAGTTCTAAGCTTAGGCCTCAAGAGGCCACACTCTCCATTGGGACCCTGCCACCAACATGTGAGTAAACCCAGGTTAGCCTGTTGTATGAGGAGCAACACATGACCCATTTACCCCCTTGTTCCAGCTGACAGCCTACCAATCTCCAAACATGTGAGTGAGGCCATCCTAGACTAGCAAGCTCCCAGCCAACCTGCCCACTGACCACTGACACAAAATCAGCCAAGCCTGGCCAGATCAGCAGAGCTTCCAAGCTGACATGTAGACTCATGAGCAATAACGATACGTGATTCTTAAGCCAGTGAGTTGGGGGGTGGGGGGCGTTGGCTGTTACATAGTCATTTTTTGACTGTTTACTATACGCCAAGCTCTGTGCCAAGAGCTTTTCACAGAGTGCTTCATTAAATTCATACAACAGCTCCACAAAGTAGAAATTATCATCTTCATTCTCTAGAGGAAGAAACTGAGATTTAAAAAAATTAAATAACTTGCCCTCAGTCACACAGTAAGAAGTGGATCTAGATTTCAAGCCAAGCATTCTGACTCTACAACCATATTAGAATCTTTCTTCCGGTAGGTTTTTTTTTTTTTTTTCCCACAGAGCTGTTTGGCTCCAAAATGTTAGGACTTTTTCTTTTTAGATTCCCGTCATAGTACCTGCAGCAGGGGTCCCCAACCCCCAGGCCATGGACCAATAACAGGCAGGAGGTGAGTGGCGAGCAAGCATTGCCTCCTGAGCTCACCTCCTGTTAGATCAGCGGTGGCATTAGATTCTTATAGGAGTGTGAACCCTATTGTGAATTGTGCATGCGAGGGATCTAGATTGTGTGCTCCTTATGAGAATCTAAATAATGCCTAATGATCTAAGGTGGAACAGTTTCATCCTGGAACCATCCCCCCACACCACCCCATCAGTGGAAAAATTGTCTTCCATGAAACCGGTCCCTGGTGCCAAAAAGGTTGGGGACTGCTGACCTACAGTCTCTTTGGGGTCAGGGCATGAGTGATTTTGGCCCATGCCTGCGTGCACATTCTGAATAAGGCTGACTGTCATATCAGCTCTAATTTCTGTCTTTCCTACATGTAATCCATCAGCAAATCCTGTCGGCTCTACCTTCGAAATCCATCTGAACTCTTGTCACTTCTCATCATCTGTGTCACTACCAGTCTAGTCCAACCCACCATCCCCTTTGACCCAGTTGATTGAAGCAGGCTTCTAACTGGTCTCCCTGACTCTATTCTTCCCCACTACAATCTTCTTCTTAGATCAGTTATAGTGATCATTTAAAAATTAAAGTTAGATTATGGCAATCTACTGTGCAATTGTAGATTGCCATAATCTGACTTTAATTTTAATTTGAACCCTTTAATGATTTCCCAGAACACTTAGAATCTCAAATCACTACCACATCCTCCAAGGTTTCATGATCTGGGCCCTGGCCATTTCTACAACTTTATCTCCCTCCACCTTCCTCCTGCTCACTGCTGTCTGGTCATGCTGGTCTCATGTCTCCTCATATCCAAAGCATGCTCCTGCCTTTGCATTTCCTCTACCTAGAATGTTCCTCTCCCCTCAAATATCTACAAAGTCTTACTCTTACACTGTCAACCCAAATATTACCTCCATAGTTCTCTATCTCCTTACCATGCTTTATTTGTATTTGGAACACCTACTACCTACCATTATGTCATATTTTCTTATTGTTTAGTTTCCTTTTTTTTTTTTTTTTTTTTGGAGACAGAGTCTTGCTCTGTCACCCAGGCTGGAGTGCAGTGGCACCATCTCTGCTCACTACAGCCTCTGCCTCCTGGGTTCAAGTGATTCTCATGCCTCAGCCTCCTGACTAGCTGGGACCACAGGCTTCCACCACCATGCCTGGCTAATTTTGTATTTTTAGTAGGGACAGGGTTTCACCATGTTGGCCAGGCTGGTCTCAACTCCTGAGCTCAGGCAGCCTCTCCCAAGTTGTCATCAACTGATCCCAAGTGCAAGAACCCAGAAACTTGCAAGGGTTCCTGCACATGTATCCTCTGTCTTATCTTCAACTGACAGTTCCAAGCAAGGATGCACCTCAGGACTTTAACAATTAAATAAGAAATAAGCTAGTACGCAGATAGATCCTTTTATTGTGGGTAAAGAAATTCAGATCATTTGAGTACGGAAAAATGGCCCACTGCTATCCTGAGTTGACCCACCTCTTTGGCCCTAGTGGCAGTTTCTGGAATTGCAGGCAAGGAAGAGGTAGTGGAAGGTAAAGGGAAACATTTTGTTTATTCAACAATTATTTTGGCCGGGTGCAGTGGCTCATGCCTGTAATCCCAGCACTTTGGGAAGCCGAGGTGGACGGATCACCTGAGGTCAGGAGTTCAAGACCAGCCTGGCCATAGTAAAACCTTGTCTCTACTAAAAATACAAAAATTAGCCAGGCACGGTGGCGGGCACCTGTAATCCCAGCTACTCAGGAGGCTGAGGCAGGAGAATCAGTTGAAGCCGGGAGGCAGAGGTTGCAGTGAGCCGAGATCATGCCACTGCACTCCAGCCTGGGTGACAAAGCAAGACTCCGTCCAAAAAAACAAAACAAAACAAAAACCAAGCAGTTATTTCACTAGACTCAAGACGTGGCTGCCTCCCCTTTGGGAAGTCAAACCCCAGTCTCTAGCAAAATAGGATCTAGCAGTACCACTGTCCAGGGGTATTGCTGATACCTTCTCTGTTCTGGTCTGTAGAGCATTTGGCGGGGAGTGTCTATTTGAATCCTCACAACAGACATGCTAGAGAGATGTCTATCCCGTTATTAACAAGGAAACCAGGATGTGAAGTATTCCTAGAGCTAAAAAGGGAAAGAATTGGAACGTAGATCAGGCTGATTCTAAACCCTGTGATCTTCCTCGTACTGACCAAAGGGGATAAACTTTGCAAATTCAACTCATTGCATACCACATCGAACTTCCAAAGTCTCTGAAATTTGAACTTTCCTGCCAGTTATAGTCTCATTAATTCAACTGCCTTCATTGATTGCCTCCTGTATGCCAGGAACTGTGCTTTGCCCAGTGGCTTCCAGAGAATGGCAAGTGAACAATGATAATGACATAATTTATGTGGCAAAAATGCAACTCCTAAGGAGTGCCTCTCTCAAATTGAGTTACTTTTTCACTATTGAATAAATTGTAATTTGAAAGGCTAGTAAAAGTGCCCTCTTTTGGTGAGCCAAGCCAATCAATACGTGCCATTTTCAATGCTTCATTCTGCTTTTCTCCTATTCAGGCAGACTGGTGGAAAAGCAAGCATTTGAAGGCTGAGATTACTGAGTTAGGTTTCTTAATAGAATGAGGTTTTTTGTTTGTTTTTTGTTTTTTATTTTTTGTTTTTGAGTGATTTGTTTCTAAAGAATAGACAGCCTAGGGCAGCAGGCTAAGTGGACTGCTTTTCTGGACCCCCAACCCCCCCCGGCCCAACACCAGCCTTGCCTGTCCACTGGTCATGGAGGCAGGGTGAGGGGGATAGGGAATAGCCTCTGCCAAAATCTTCTGGGAGATGCAGATACTCTGATGGCCCCAGGGGCCCATCCCTGACAGCGTCATCAATATTGATCAACCACAAAGCAGATTCTAGAACAGTAGATACTTGTTACAGAATGCACACATTCACATAAAAAACCTGGGAACTTTGGCTCTAAAATCTTAGAAGGGGTTATTTCTGCCTTGCAGGATTATGAGTGGGTATTTTTTTTCTTGTTGTATCTCTGCAATGCCTTGTTTTTCTCTATAGATCTGTATCACCTATAATCAACAGGTGCCATTGGGCTGCTCCACCCCACTTTCACTCTCCACACTCCCTCCACCCTTCCTAGCCCCTCCCATTCTCTTTTCAGAGTGTTGTTGTTTTTTTTAATTCTCTCTCCCCACTTTACAGAGATAAGGAAAATCCTCTCTCTGCCCTCTCCGCCCTCCTACTTCCACCCTCTTCACAGCCTAAGAATGCAGAGGGTCCAGGAATCTAAAAGCAATTTCTCCTGTCCTCAGCAGGTATGCCTGTCAATCAGCTTCCCCCAGCTGTTTCCCTTAGAAAGGAACTGCCCATGGGCCCAAGCGAGGAGGATGGCAGGAGTAAGGATGACCACAAATCTGTCCAGCACAATTTCTTTTTCCTGAGCTCCAGGAAGGGCCAGGCTAAATCCAGTGACCTGGGCCACAGATCCATAGTGTGACCTTCGAGGCACAGAGATGCGTGGGGACTTGCCACTTCCCTCGTTTGTCAAGCGGAAAGAATAATGCCTTCTGCCTCACAGGTGTGTAAGGAGGGTCAGAGGAAATGATGACTACAAACGTGTTCCAAAGGTTGAGAGCCCTGCAAAATCAATCACCAAGCCCCAGAAAGCCTTTCTTCTTAATTTCTTTCCCATCTGTCTTCTCCTCTCCACTCCCCTAAATCTCCCTCTTCATGGCCTTCACACCCCTCCCCTGCTCTTGGGGCCTCCCTGTCTTCCCTCTTTCCTTGTCTCAGTCCCAGCTCCATACTCAGGCCCAGTCATCTCTGTAAAACCCACTACTCAGCAAGGCACATCCCTCTATAAAACCTCCAGTAACAATCCTTTACCAAGACAAAAAGCAGAACTCCCGGCTGGGTGGGGACGGGCAGAATTATAAGTATGGCCCCATGACACTCATCCATATATATATAATATGCTTCCTTTTGAGTGTGGGTGGAACCTATTAATAGGTTGAGCTGTCACGTCCATAATTATGTTATACAGCAAAGGGGAGATTATCTAGGTGGGCCTAATTTAATCAAACAAGCCCTTTAAAAGTATAGAGTGTTCTTCAGCTGGTGGCAGAAGAGGAATTCAGAAATTAGAAGCATGAGAAACATTCAACAACAGCCAGCCAGGAAACAAGAATCTGCAAACCACAAGAAGCTGAATTGGGCCAGCAACCGGGATGAGCATGAAAGCCGATTTTCTCCCCCAGAGCCTACAGATAAGAGCCCAGTCTGGCAACACCTTGATTTTGGCCTGTGAGACCCTAAAGAGACATCCAAATGCTCCTGCCTGGACTTCTGACTTACAGAACTATGACATAATACACGGGTGTCATTTTAAGTTTCTAAATTTGTGGCAATAGAAAATGAATACACCTGATATTTCAAAACCTGAAGAATTCTTATTCAGCCTACTTCTCCAATCCCACTCTCAAACATAAGCTCTGGAGTGATTTTGGGGTTCACATCTGGCCTCTACCACTTGCTGGCAAGTTATGTGGCATCTGTGTTTTTCCATTACTTCATCTATATATTTAGGATAATTCTAGAACCTTCCTCATGAGATCGTTCAGAGGATTAAATGAGATAATGCAGGAAAGCCCTCAGTATAGTATCCAGCATAAAATAAATGCTGGATAAATTATTTTTTCTTTGTAGTATTATATTCTCTGCAGATGTTCCCGTTAAGTCAAACGGGTTTATTTATTAACTCAGGAAAATGCACTCTTGTGCTTGGCTCACTTCATGGCCACTGCCAGCCATGCCTTCTGCCTGCTACTGTGCCTCTCAAATGCCCATCTGTATTAGTCCATTTTCACATTGCTATAAAGATGCTACCTGAGACTGGGTAATTTATAAAGAAAGAGGTTTAGGCCGGGTGCAGTGGCTCACGCTTGTAATCCCAGCACTTTGGGAGGCTGAGGCGGGTGGATCACCTGAGGTCAGGAGTTTGAGACCAGCCTGGCCATTATGGTGAAACTCCATGTCTACTGAAAATAAAAAAGTTAGCCAGGCGTGGCGGCACGTGCCTGTAATTCCAGCTACTCAGGAGGCTGAGGCAGGAGAATCACTTGAACCCAGGAGGCAGAGATTGCGGTGAGCCAAGATCATGCCATTGCATTCCAGCCTGGGTGACAGAGTAAGACTCCGTCTCAAAAAAAAGAGAAAGGTTTAATTGACTCACAGCTCCATATGCATGAGGAGGCCTAGGAAACTTAAAATCATGGTGGAAAGCGAAGGGGAAGCAAGGCATGTCTTACATGGCGGCAGAAGAAGTAGGGGAGGGGAATTGCCAAACACTTTTAAACCATCAGATCATGTGAGAACTCACTGTCATGAGAACAGCATGGGGGAAACCACCCCATGATTCAATCACCTCCCACCAGGTCCCTTCCTCAACACGTAGGGATTACAATTCAAGATGAGACAGGGGTGGGGACACAGAGCTAAACCATATCAATATCCTTTCAGGCCTTGCTCAGATTCCTCCCTACTTCATGAAACCCTCCCTGGCCTCTCCAGCTCATGGTGGTCTAGTCCTTATACTAACTTCTACAGTACCAGAGAATGATGTAAATACTGAGACTGTCTCATACCTAATCATGTAAAATTATGCTTTTTATTACAAAAGAAATGCCTGTTAGAGATAATTGGGAAAATCCATAAAAGTTCAAGGCAGGAAATGAGTTGCTATTTCCACCATTGTTAATATTTTGGTATATTTCCTTCCAGTCTTTTTGGTTTTGTTATTTGTGTAAATGTAAATATGTATGTAAACAGTTGCCTTTCTGAGCATAAATCTTTCTGCCCAAGGCATTCACCTGTCTGGGAAGAGATTAGGATTTGTTCACAGAAAGAATTCAAAGAGAAAGAACAACATGATATTCAGCTGTAGTCATGCAAAATAGGATTATACAGGAAACCAAGGCATTAAGAGTTGTTTTAGCTGAGGTTCCTATACTAGTTTCTTATTGCCACCGAAATGAATTACCATAAACATAGTGACTTAAAACAACACAAATTTATCCTCTTATTGTTCTGGAGGTCAGAAGTCTAAAATGAGCCTTATGGGGCTCAAGGTATTTTTAAGATTTCCTTCAGGAGACCCCAGGAGAGACTATTCCTTTCCTCTTCCAACTTCTAGAAGCTGCCCACATTCCTTGGCTCACGGGTGCACCACTCCAATCTCTGCCTCCATCATCACATCGTCTTCTAGCTTTGACCTTCTGTTTCCCTCTCACAGTGACTTGTGATTACGTTACTTGTAATTATAGCCACCTCCCCGCCCCCATGTCAAGATCATCATGGTTCCTCACTGCTTAGTGTCACAGAACCAAACCAACTCTGCAAACAGGAAAATTAAGCAGCAATCCAGTGGAGGGGAGAGGAGCTCCTTAAGGGCTGCTGCAAGCAGCCATGGTGTTTGGAGGGCTCCCAAGGACAGGAAGCTGCTAGGAAAGCCATTCTCAGAATTATTATAGCGATAGCTACCATTTGTTGAGTATCTATGTGCCAGGAACTATATACTAGGCTGTCTTTTAAGACAGTTGATAGGAAAAACAACATTGAAATAGCCACAGAATCTGAGATAAAAATTGCCCATACTCCAGTCACCTAATTAAATCAATATTTTAATTTTTACACACATATACATAGATTTTTCATATTCATTATATCATAGATATAACTTAGAATGTTAATTTCCACATTTCCACTTTAATTTTTACCATAAATAATATTTCCATTTGGCAAAAATCATAGTTCATCTCTCTCTTTCCAGTGTTTCTCTCCTGCCACACTATAACCAGTATTAACAGCCTGAGAACATCTCTCTACATATTTATCTATGTTCACTGAAAACAATAATAACAGTAAACAAAAGGTCTTAATGCTTGTTATAATACAGACCTGTTTTCACATATTACCTACTGTAGCTCACTTAGTCCTCCAAACAACCTTATGAGAGAAGTACTATTGTTATCTGCCATTTACACGTGAAGAAACTGGGGCCCAACATACACAGAATATTCAAAAATGTAAACAAATCTGTAGAAACAAAAAAGGAAGGTTTTTTTGTCATTTAAGAGATATAGAGAAAGCCAGGCATGGTGGTACATGCCTACAGTCTCTGCTACTCGGGACACTGAGGCAGGAGGATCTCTTGAGCCCAGGAGTTCAAGGCTGCAGTGCACTATAATCACACCTGTGAATAGCCACCGCACTCCAGCCTGGGCAACATAGTGAGATCCTGTTTCTAAAAATACATAGAGAGAAAAAGAGGAACACAGCACATAGTTCACAGTAGTAGCTTTTGAAGTACAGTATATCTTGCCATCTCTCCAGGGCAACAGATCCAGCTCTAGCGCATTTTTAAGGAGCAATAAAGAGTGCCCCATTGTATGAATGTACCATCATTTATTGCACCTATTGATAAGCATTTATGTTACTTCCTTTTTTTGCCACTACAAATGATGTTGCAATAAATATCACAGAATATAAATTCTTAGGTCCTAGAGCTTTTATTTTGGTAAGGTAGTGTCTATAGACTTTAGTGCTGACTTCGGAAACTTCCATACGAAATGAGAAACACAGCCATAAGCTGAGCCAAAGCGTAAGACTTCCTTGAAATATGTGGGCTCCACCTAGGTCAGAGAGAGAAGATATACCATTTATATGGCCAAAGGAGTGGTAGCCAAAGAAGACACACAGCTAAGGAGTCCTGAGCTGGCACAGGAGGAGGGCAGACAGGGCCCAGCCCCTGTACATAGCCCAATCAATTCCACGATTCCCTTGGACATCTCTGGAGCAGACAGACCTACAGCAAACACGCTGCCCCAGTACCATAGCATCCACCTTCTAGTCTCCATGTGCTCATTCCAAAGGAAGAATGGAGAAACAATGTATAAAATCACTCTTATTACCTTTCTGTTTCCCCTAGGAACTCTTGTTGTGCACAGGGTGTGTGTGGGGGTGGGGAGGGAGGCATTAGACTGTGCCTCAGAACCTACTTTTATTTTTTAATTTAATTTAATTTTTTTTGAGACGGAGTCTGGCTCTGTTGCCCAGGATGGGGCACAGTGGCGCAATCTCGGCTCACTGCAACCTCCTCCTCCTGGGTTCAAGCGATTCTCCTACCTTAGCCTCCCAAGTAGCTGGGATTACAGGCGCACACCACCACACCTGGCTAATTTTTGTATTTTTAGTACAGATGAGGGTATCACCATGTTGACCAAGCTGGTCTCGAACTCCTGACCTCAGGTGATCTGCCCACCGCAGCCTCCCAAAGTGCTGGGATTACAGGCGTGAGCCACCGCACCTGGCCAAAAGATAGTTGAATCACTGGTTAAGGATAACATCATGGTGGGAAAAAAAATGGAAGAAAATATAAGAGATAAATGAGAAGGAGAGAGGTGACAGGCAGAGATTAGAGAGAAAGAATAGATATTTTTGACCTGCCTAGTGGAAGAGAAAAACATCTAAATAAATATTTATAATAGCTTCATATGTATAAAAACAGATGTAGATCATGTAGGGAAGCATCTTCAAGTAACAAAAACAAACAAAAAAACTGACCACCCTCCAATCTAAGGGTTCATTTTTCTTGCATGACAAGAAGTCTAGAGGAGGCTACTGCTGGTTCAGCAGCTCAGCAATGTCAAGTCCGGGGTCTCCATGGGGTTGCTGTGTCAAAGGGAAGATGCATTAGTAATTTTGCTAGATATTCCCAAATTCCCCTGCACATAGCATGGGATTGTGCCATTTTGCATTATATGAAATACAGCTTATAAACTAAGGATCAATATTCCCAATGGATAAAGAGCTTCTAAAAATTGAGAATAAAATCAGCAACAACACTACAGAAAAATGAACAGAATTTATGAACTGTTTGCAGGAGGGAAATGCAAATGATCATTAAATGTATGGGAAGAAACTCAACTTCCTCAGGAGAGGAAAAAGGTAAGTTAATAGTACACAGAAATATCACTTCTCCCCTACCAGACTGGCAAAAATCCAAAGTCTGACTACCTACTCTTGATAAGGCTGTTGGAAAAGAGATTCTCTCATAAGTTGCTGGCAGAAATGCAAAAGAAAAACCATTATGGAGGGAAATTGGGACTGTCTAGCAAAATTACAAACTCATCTAACCTTTGACACAGCAATACCACTTCTAGGAATCTATCTCAAAAATGAACTGGAAAGAATATGAAATGACATATATGCAAGGATATCCACTGCCAATAATTATAATAGTAAAAGAACAGAAACAGTCCAAATGTCTATCAGTAGGGGACTGGTTGGATCCATTATAGTGCATCCATACAATGGAGTATTATACAGCTATAAAAATGAATAGGATGGATTTCTATATAAACTTATATTTCCAGATATATTGTTAACTAAGAAAGGCAAGGGACAGGAAAGTGTTTCTGGTATGCTCTCTTTTGTTGAAGAAAGGGGGGTAATTAATAAAAATATATATTTTCTTATATTACCAAAAGATAATAATAGAAGGATAAACCAAAAACAGGTAAGATGGAGACCTATAAGGAAAGGAAAGGAACAGGGTAGAGAGACAGAGATGGACCCTAGACTTAACTGTAATGTAGTTTGTTGTATATTTTAACTTTGGAACAGTATCAATGTTTCAAATAAAAACACAAACATAAATAAAGATAAAAAGGAGGGAGGGTGTCATAGCTCACGTCTGTAATCCCAGCACTTTGGGAGGTCGAGGTGGGAGGATCATTTGAGGCCAGGAGTTTGAGACCAGCCTGGGCAACATAGGGAGACCCCCATCTCCACAAAAATAAAAAAATAAAAAAAGCTACGCATGGTAACACATGCCTGTAGTCCCAACTACTCATGAGGCTGAGGTGGGAGGATCACTTGAGCCCAGGAGGTCAAGCCTGCAGTAAGCCATGATTACACCATTGCACTCAGTGTGGGCAACAAAGCGAGACCCTGTTTCAAAAAATAAAAAAATAAATAAAAGACAAAAAAGAAATTAATAAACGTTGGAAAAATGGAAACAAGTGATAATGATTATGTATTAGGTTGGTGATTTAGCCACATAAAGAAGAATTGCTGCAAATGACTCTAAAAACAATAGTATTTTGACAGTATATCCTTAATGGGATATATATCCTAAGGACTAAAAAGAACCATGGAGAAATATTAAACTGCATTCAATGCTTTATAAATCAAGATAGACTAGATCATGTTATTTTATAGTAACAAATAAAGCCAAATCAATGTGCCCTCAACAACAACAAAGGTTCTTTTCTCCCATGCTACACACATGTTTACTGTATGTTGGCTACAGCCCTGGTCCATGTTGTCTTCCCTCCGTGACTCGGGCTGGGAGAAGAGCACCTGTCTGGAATATTGTGATATTGAGACAGAGAAAAAAGTACTCAGGCTCTTAGACCTTCTTCCTGTAAATGACCAATGTTACTCTTATTCCACTCTCATTTTATTGGCCAAAGAAAGACACACAGCCTGAGTCCAACAGGACAGAGATGTATAATCCCCTACAGAGATTGGCACCAAACATGAGTGAGCAATGATACAGTCTCATACAGAGAGGAAACTATTGGTATTGTCATTATGAAACTATCCTATACATATTGCAAGATCAGCAAATACGTGCTTTTATTAACGTAATTATGAACCAAGATTTTTTAGCACATATGACAAGAGACAAGTAAAAACTGAAATGAATTAAGACTCTGTAATCTAAGGTTTTAATTGGAAATATCGATATGAACTTATAATTTATCTTTCCCCAGCGAGAACTATTTGCCTTTTGCCAGGGTAACCTTGAACAGGGGGAAAGTCCATGAATCCACCCCTTGTTTATTTCTTTGGTTCTCAATTATAACTCTGGCTAGAATGTATAATTGGGATGAATATAATTAACAGATAACAGATCCCTCACACTGGCTCCCTGGCTTACAAGTTAAAAGTCATTTTGATAGGAGGGGCCATATGGAAACTACCCTTTATCCTGGCCAAGATAGTAACTTAGAAGCAATGCTTCATTTTAAGAGGAATTACAGAGATTACTGCTACTTTTGAGGACTTAAAGGATGCAGGGATAGTGGTTCCCGTCACACTTCTATTCAATTCACTTTTTTAGCCTTTGAAAAAGCCAGACACATCATGGAGGATGGTGGTAGATTACTGTCAACTTCACCAGGAGGTAGCCCCAGTTGCAGCACAGCTGCTCTGCCACTGGTGGTACCTCTGACACTTGATATATGGCTGTTGATATGGTGAATTATTGCTTTTCCTTATTCCCTAATAACAGGGAGGTCAAAAGCAGCTCTCCTTTATATAGCAAGGAAAGCAATAGACCTTCTCCATTGTCCTGCAGTTGAGAGAAGCATTGGTGCAAAAGAGGTAGGTGCCATGGGAGTCTGGGCCACCTGTTCATGTCATTTGCTTGTGCCTTCTGTATTTGATCAGGCCACATCCTGACTGTATCTTTTTTTTTCTTTTTTTTCTTTTTTTTTTTTTTTTTTTTTTGAGACAGAGTCTCACTCTTGTCGCCAGGCTGGAGTGCAGTGGAGCAATCTTGGCTTACTGCAACCTCCACCTCCCAGGTTCAAGAAGTTCTCCTGCCTAAGCCTCCCGAATAGCTGGGACTACAGGTGCATGCCACCACATCCAGCTAATTTTTGTATTTTTTTTCTTAGTAGAGATGGGGTTTCACCATGTTGGCCAGGATGGTCTCCATCTCCTGACCTTGTGATCCACCTGCCTTGGCCTCCCAAAATGCTGGGATTACAGGCATGAGCCACCACGCCCAGCCCTGACTGTATCATTTTTATTGTACAGTGGATTACTGCTCTATCCAACCAATCTTATGACTCATTGGATTCATAATACTCAGATCACAATGAACATCTGTTGTGCCATGTAGTCATTTGGTGTCCCATGGTCAGGCATTTAGTCTCTGGCAGGGCTTGAGAGCACATCAGACTCAATGCATGGCCTTGCTGAAGAACCCTAGAGGTCTCTGCTACATCTCTCCTGTTGAAGTTTATTAAAACTCCTGCAGTATTATCATCTGCATGGATACCTCTAGTACTATTGTATCTGCTGGGTCATACCTCCTAAATGGGAGGGAAACTTGTACTGCTGCTTGGCCATTCTGGAGAGTCCTTTTTACCCTCTGAGCCCCACTGTCCCACTTGAAACTGATATCCCTCTGAGCCACTCAATAGGACTTGGTTACATTCATGATCTAGCATTAATACAAAGTTGACCCTAGCCGGAAATGGACTATGCCATATTACAGCCCCACATAGAAGCGGCCCTAGAAATAGGAGTGGAGGGAAATCCACCCTGTGGGCAGAGCTGCTAGCAGTATGCTGCTTACTGTGTGGAAGTGTGGACTCCTTGGAGTAGGGAATGGCTCTGCTTGTTGGTCAGGGGTCTGGAAGGAAAAAGACAATAGTCTATGTACCACCTCCAGCGTCCCAACCCTGCAAGGTGTCCCTGAGCTGGCCTTTTAGCTGAGACTTCCCGAAGTCATTCTGCCATTTTTTTCTCTCACAAGTTGCCTCTGGGTGATGAGGTACATGGAAGATGACTTTAACGACTTTATCTTGTGGCTTTGAGCCCAATGTGTCATACCTGTTTTTTCCTACAGTGCTTCTGCCAGCACAACCATCTGAGGGTGAACAGAATGCCCCATCTGTTGACATGATAACCTACGTTATGTTGTCACAGACCAAAGAGCACATTTTGCTACCAGCCAGGAGTGACACAGTGGGATCAAAACCACAGGATATAATAGTCTGCTGTGTACCTCATCACCCAGAGACAGCTGGCTTTATAGAAAAAGTTGTGATGGGCTGATACAGTCTCAGCCAAAGGGCCAGCTTGGGACAAATGCAGGATCACCACACTGGATGTGACACCCATGCTGAACCGGAACCAATATATGGTGCTGATATGTATGTTTCAGAAACCAAGTGCTGAAAGTACAGTTGTCATCCTCACTAACACTCCCAGTGAAGACATGCAGAATTTTAGCTTCTTATTCCCGCCACCCTAGATTCGGTTGGATTAGAGGTCTTCATACTTAGGTGGGAACACTTTTACCTGGGTACCTAGTAAGGATTCCACTAAATTGGAAGTTGCAGAACAAAATGAGCAGTGTAGGAGTGAGATGATAAATATAGATTTTGGCCGTTGGACCAGCAGCAGCAGTGGGGACTGTGGCTTTGTTTGCTAAACATTCTTAGATCTCTTGAGGAGATTGCAACTGGCCATCATTTGGAAGAACTAGACTTGTACCTCCCCTCTAAAGAAAGAAGTATGGGTGATTTTTCCCACATGAGATCTGAATACTGCAAAAAGATCTGAGCATGTCTAAAAGCCTAAGAGGCAGTAGGGGTGGATGTACCCATTCATGTACTCCTCCAGGTCCACTTGGTCACCATGTACCAATGGGCCTTGGCCATGTGCCTTGCTTCCTGCAGTGCAGCCCTAACTGTCACTCACACTGTTGTCTTGGCTATAAATCTGTGCCCAGAGCACTGCCACCAGCACACACTGAGGAGTACCCACGCACAACAGTGAGTGCCAAGAGAGCCACCTTGACAATACGCTGGCTGCACAGGCCATGTGGAGATCCTGGCTTCCCCTGTAGCCATGATAGCAGCAAAGAAATACAACTTAGGGATGCAGAGGAGATAACAGCATGTGGGATGCCACATGGCAGACTGTGCTGAGATGCAGTCTTTCCATGCCTCCTGTGTCAAGAGGCTGTGAGCATCTGAGCAATTGGCTGCTTATTGGGAAGCTGTGGCCACCTGGGAACATCTCCCTTTGTACTTCATCCTTTCCTCTGCCTCACTTCCCATTTCTTTTAAACCTCCCTGCTTCCCTGGGATTGCACTCTTCCCAGTAAACTGCTAGCACTTACACTTTTGCTTCAGCCTGTTTTCTAGTGAGCCGGGACCAAGACACAGGGCTGATGACTGCTCTGGAGAAAGAACTGCACAAAATGAGCTTGGGCCATCTTATTGTGCCTGATAGCAAGGAAATGATGAAATATTAATGGTGTCAAGTCAAAAGGACACACGAGCCAATCTGAAGGGGCCCCACTGGCCAAAGATGGCAAAATTTGGCATCAAAAGACATACTGACTGCAATGGATTTAAACACCTTAAATATATGTTTAAATTATGAGTTCTTAATAATACTAAGAAAAAAATCATTGGCAGCCAGTTCACTGACTTAGTATCCTGAAAGATGATAAAGAAAAAGACAGGTGTATGTATTATGTCTTTTCTGTAATAATTATTTCAGGGTTACAAATAGTTGGTAAGGGAAAATTCTTCTCTGTAGAAAAATTCTACCTAATAAATACAGAAGGAATGATAGATTTGGAAAATCAGCATTTGGCAAACCTGAATGAGATAATGGACCAGGCAACGATCGATAAAAACTAACACCGTTAGATAAAAGTTTAATGGAGAACTTGATAATGGCAAGAGGAAGCTAACATCTCTGAACCCACAGATCATTCTCAACATTACAGAAAGTGGGAGAAGCAGACAGTCTGTTTCTGCAAAGTGATGCAAGAGAAGACACCACCCGTGAATCTAATCAAGGCAAAATCTAACTATCAGTTTGCAGGAAATTCGGGAGACATAGGATCAAGTTCAGTAACAACTCAGTGATGCCAACAGCCAAATCCAGAATGTGAGAAGTCCTTCAGGGGGACAAATGACTCCGTTTTGTCAACACATGAATGTGATGCATGAACTTTGTTTAGCTCCTGATTATAACAGACCAACTGTTAAAAGATATTTTTGAAGCAATGGGGACATTTGAGAATACACTAGTATGAGATGTTTTTAGGGAATTTCTGTTCATTTTATTGGCTATTGGCATTACTGTCATTTTTTAACAGTTCTTATTTATTATAGATGCATACTAAACTATTTTTGGGTGAAACAATATGGTTTCTAGGATTTGCCTTAAAATACCCCAGAAAAAAAATCAGAGAGAGATGAAACAAGAATGGAAAAATATTGGTAATTGTTGGAGTTGGGTGATGGGTACCCTTCTCCCTACTTTCTTGTGTATGCCCTGGTTCTTCTACTTTTGCTCCCAGGTCCATTCTTTGCCCTTCTGTGTCTTGCTCTGAGGTCTGGGAAGCCACCTTTATTGAGAGAAACACCCAGACAACTTTGTTGGCTGGTTTCTGGTGAGTTGAGCTAATAGTGGTCACCAGAAGTAGATCAGGAGTGGGAGAAGGAACAGTCAGTGAATTTATCCTCCATGTGCCCTCTCTGCCTTCCTGTGGTCTGACAGTAGCTTTGCTTCACTATAGCAGTTATATTAGTTTGCTGGGGCTGCCATAACAAAGTAGCAGAGTGTGGCTTAAACAACATAAATTTATTTCTCACAATTCTGGAGACCAGAAACCCAAGATACAGGCGTGAGCAGGGTTGGTATCTTCTAAGGCCTCTCTCATTGATTTGCACATGCCATCTTCTCCCTGCATCTTCACGCGGTCCTCCCTTTGTGCACGTCTGTGCCCTAATCTCTTCTTATTAGGACACTAGTGACTCATGCCTATAATCCCAGCACTTTGAGAGGCTGAGGCAGGCGGATTGCTTGAGCCCAGGAGTTCGAGACATCCACGGGCAACATGGTGAAATCCCATCTCTACCAAAAAATAAACAAATAAACAAAATTAGCCAGGCATGGAGGCACACACCTGTAGTTCCAGCTATCCAGGAGGCTGAGGTGGGAGGATTTCTTGAGCCTGGGAGGTCATGGCTGCAGTGAGCTGAGATCGCACCACTGCACTCCCGCCTGGGCAACAGACCAAGACCTTGTCTCAAAACAACAAAAACAAGAAAAATAAAAAAACTGGACACCAGTAATATTTGATTAGGGCTCACCTTAATGGCTTCATTGTAATTTAATTACTTCTTTAAAGACCCAATCTTCAATTACAGTCACATTCTGAGGTACTGGCATTAGGACTTCAACGTATGGATTTTGGGGGTTACAATGCCCGTAACAGCAGTGATCAGCAGACCTTTGCTGGCAAAGCATAAGACAGCAAATATTTTAGGCTTTGTGGGTAATACAGTCTGTCACCAGGGCTCAGATCTGCCGTTGTAGCACAAAGCAGCTATAGAGAATATGTAAATGAATGGACATAGCTGTCTTCCAGTAAAACGTTATCTATAAAACAGGTAGCAGACCCCTGGGCCATGGTTCGCCATAACTGCTTCTGGTGGTTAGTGCCTTTTCCATGTGTTCATTTCTCCCTGGTCTCTGCCCCTCCAGCAGAGGTGGTAATAGCTTCCCACTATTGCTAATCCTTGGGTGTCACACTTTCCCTTTTTGGTTCCATTAACTCTGATGACACCTTCTTTGTCCCCTTCATTCAGTTCTCCTTGGGTAAACGCCTTTTGAGTGTATCTTCTCTTTCTAGTTTGGACACTGTCTGATATTTTATATTCGAAATTCTAAGTTTGAAATTGCCCATAAAAGAATCATAATGGCCGGGCACTGTGGCTCACATCTGTAATCCCAGCACTTTAGGAAGCCAAGGTGGACATATCACGAGGTCAGGAAATCAAAGCCACCCTGGCTAACACGGTAAAACCCCGTCTCTACTAAAAAGATACAAAAAAATTAGCTGGGCGTGGTGGCGGGCACCTGTAGTCCCAGCTACTCGGGAGGCTGAGGCAGGAGAATGGCGTGAACCCGGGAGGCGGAGCTTGCAGTGAGCCAAGATCACACCCCTGCACTCCAGCTTGGGTGACAGAGCGAGACTCCGTCTCAAAAAAAAAAAAAAAAAATCATAATGAGGCCAGGCGCAGTGGCTCATACCTGTAATCCCAGCACCTTGGGAGGCCGAGGAGGGCAGATCACTTGAGGCCAGGAGTTCGAGACCAGCCTGGCCAACATGGCAAAACCCCATCTCTACTAAAAATACAAAAAATTAGCTGGGCATGGTGGCCATGCCTGTAATCCCAGCTACTCAGGAGGCTGAGGCATGAGAATTGCTTGAACCCAGGAGACAGAGGTTGCAGTGAGCCAAGATTGTGCCACTCTACTCCAACCTGGGCAACAGAGTGAGACTTTGTCTGTCTCAAATAATAATAATAATAATAATAATAATAATAATAATAATAATAATGAAAGGAAAGGACCGATTTAGAAGGTAAACTTGATATGACTTGCCTCTTGTCTCTGAAGAGTGCCCCAACCATGGAGGGGCTAAGATGGAGAAGACAACAGGTGCTCATAGGTGAGAATCAAGAGGGAGCTTGGGCGGGGAACATGTCTAGGACCTGATCAAGCCAAGAGAGGGACCAGACCACATGGGACGCCAGCCACAGGCTTCAGTGGCCCCCACCTGGGGGCCAGCTTGGACCACGCCACCTCAGCAGGCCCAGGGCAAGGAGCAGCCTAGACCAGCAACTCTGCAGCTAGCCAGCAAGGATCCAAAGGCCACCACCTCCCTCTGCCACCACACATGCAGGCCACAGTCCTTCTCCATACACCCAGGCACCATCTCATGGAGGGGCAAGAGGGAAAATATGAGGGACTGGGATTTTTTTTGTTTTGTTTTACTTGAAGAGGCTAACCATGACTTCTAAAAACCTGCATCAAATTAGGTTACAGGATTGGACTAAAAGTGTTTTATCCAGCAGCCAGGTCCTGTGCGGAAAATCAGAGTAATTATAAACAAATAAAGGAATGACATTTTCTCTGCACCCCCAAGAGAAGTGTGGGGAGTTTTGAGAGTGCCTACACCTGTGTTAGCCTGGCAGCCCCACACTAGCTAGAAAAAGGAAGCCAAGCTTCAAGGACTGAAAACAGGCTCTCAGGGATTTTAGAGGCAAACGTGTTCTTGGGTAAAGCCCGGAGAACCACAAAAGCTAAGGCAAGCTTCATCAAAAGATAAAGAGATGTTCTGCCACCCACCCAACCTCGGAGCCAGTCCTCAGTTCTCACCCACAATACTCAGAGCCAGAGGGCCTGGGAACCCTGCTCAATCCCATTTCACTCCTCCTCTGCTGGCTGCTGGAGTCCCCAGGAAATAAAGCCAGCAGGCTGCCAGCTGGCCTCAGCAGTTCTCCTTCCTCTTCCTTCGCTCTCCTCCTATGCCGCTCAGGAAATTGCACACATTTCCCCTGGCTTGATGCTGGCCAGCAGCGCAGATGTCTGCCCCATTCACCTGCCACCTGAGGCCACGGGATAGGAAATGAGGAGGGCGAGCTCATGGGAAGGGAAAGCAAATTCAGGGTGACGGCAGAGCCGCAGGGCACAACGATGGGGAGAACCCATTTATTTAGATGAGACTGTGGGCCCCTGCCTTATTTAGGGGTCCCAATCCTGGAAATGCTTATAAATCAGTATAAAAAATGCCTCCATTCATCCAGAACAATCTGGAGGGGAAAGTACCCTGCCGGCTGGATAGTAAGAAGGATGCAGAAGAAATTGTTAAAAGTAACAGACATTGTTTCAATCATTCATTCAACCAGCAGTTATCGAGTGCCTGATTTGAGCGGGTGGGTGTTTTAGGCATTGGGGATAGGGCGATGAATAAGACAATAGCGTGGGAGGAAGGCAAGAAACTAATACACACAGCATGTATGTATACACATGCACATGCATGTACTATACACCTATGTGCATGTCTACATACAAAATACATGTCTGATATACACAGATATGTGTACATATAACACATATGTAGCATGAAGTAGGGATGAGTGATATGAAGAAAAGCAAAGCCAGGTTAGGGGAGAGAGAGGGTCAGGGAGGCCCCCTGAGCAGGCCCCTCCAAGGGAGAAGGGCCAGCAAATTTGGAAAAGGTCTTTCTATTCTCCAGGGGCTCTCCTTAGGCCTTACCAGATCCTCTCCCTCAGGCTTCACATCAGTCCTATTGTCAAGTCAGGGAAACTCAGGACTAGAAAGATTAGTCAGGATTTGAATCTTTAACCCTGAGCTGCCCTGACTTCCCCCCCTCCACCCCCCGCTGAGATGGAGTCTCCCTCTATTGCCCAGGATGGAGTGCAGTGGCACAATCTCAGCTCACTGCAACCTCTGCCTCCTTGGTTCAAGTGATTCTCCTGCCTCAGCCTCCCGAGTAGCTGGGACTACAGGCGCGTGCCAGCATGCCTGGCTAGTTTTTTTTCGTATTTTTAGTAGAAACGGGGTTTCACCATATTGGCCAGGCTGGTCTGGAACTCCTAACCTCGTGATTCGCCCACCTCGGCCTCCCAAAGTGCTGGGATTACAGGTGTGAGCCACCATGCCTGGCTGCCCTGACTCTTAAATACTATGAAGGCCGGGCACTGTGGCTCACGCCTGTAATCCCAACACTGGTAGGCCAAGGTAGGCGGATCATCTGAGGTCAGGAGTTCAAGACCAGCCTGGCCAAGATGGTAAAACCCCATCTTCTCCTAAAAATACAAAAATTATCTGGGCATGGTGGTGGGCACCTATAATCCCAGCTACTCAGGAGGCTGAGGCAGGAGAATCTCTTGAACCCAGGAGGCAGAGGTTGCAGTGAGCCAAGATCACGCCACTTGCACTCTAGCCTGGGCGACAGAGCAAGACTTCATCTCAAAAACAAACAAACAAACAAACCAACTATGAAGTCCCAAGTCTTCCAGAAACTCCCGTCTCATCAGAAAGGGCCCAAACGAGGAAGCAATTAAATGAGGGGGTTGAGGGCACAGCCGGGAGAGCAGATTCCCTGGGTTCCTGGGTCAGCCAGTGGGAGGCAGTAACAGAAGTAGAGGCTGGAGTGTGAGGGTGGTGCCGCCAGGGTATTCATCCCCTTGTCCCCTCTGTCTCCTGCCTTGGTAGTAGCTCGTTCTGCTGTAGCAGCAGTCAGGACGCTTTTTCTGTCAAGGGCCAGATGGTAAATATTTTAGGTTTTGCAGACCATATGGTCTCTGTTGCCACCACTCCATCCTAACTATCCCACTCACTGGGGCTTTGGGGAAATTATTTCACCCTCCCACCATGCCTCTACTTCCTCAGTTATAAAACGGGAATCGAAAGAATTCCTACTTCGGGGGTTGTGGAAAGTATTACATGAAATAACATCTGTAAAATGCTTGGCACAAAATAAGCATTAAGAGCTGCCACTGCTGTTGTACAGTGGGTCTTCCGCTTCATCGGGTTCCACATCCACCAATCACAGATGGAAGACATACAAAGCACTAAATAAAAAGAATACAACAATAAAAATAGTCCAAATAAAAAACAATATGGTATAACAACTATTTATGTAGCGTTTACATTGTATGAGGTATCATAATCTAGAGATGATTGAATGTATACAAAAGGATGTGCATAGGTCGTATGCAAATACTACACCATTTTATATAAGGGACTTGAGAATTCTTGGATTTTGATATCTAAGGGGAGTCCTGGGACCAATCCCCCGTGAATACTGAGGGATGACTGTATTTACCTCTTCCCTTGCAAGTCAGCAGGTGATTAAGCACTGGCGGGTCTCCTGTCCTACCCTCACTCCTGATCCCAGATGTAAAGACCTCTCTCTCTGGCCTCTCTATCAGGAGAGGCCCAACCGCAGATTGACTGAGCTCAGACAGAAGCAGCCTCTTGGAGGTGAAGTCAGGCCCTTGCACAAACATTACCTTATCTTGCTGAATTTCTCACAGCAATTCTGTCCATTTGATAGAAAGGAAGACTGAGGGTATGGATGATAAGAATTGCTCAGTTTATGACACCATCCTGTTCTGATGCACCATTTCCTCACAGATGGGGAGGTGTTCAGCTGAAAAAGTAGCAGACCAAATGAATGGTCTAGAGGTGAGAGAAAAGGTGTCTGCTTCTCCTTTTTCATTCCTTCCCCAGACAGCCTCAAACTGTCCCTAAGGTGCCACAGGATCATGCTTCTCTCCCATGTTCCTTCCCAGCAGCGTCTATGCAGACCTCCCCTTGGTTCCGTCAGAATCCATCAAGACCTACCCTCCTGTGTTCCAGGCTTTCTGGGCCTCCTAATCTCACAAATACATTTGAATAATAATAAAAGCTGATTTGACAGTGGGATGAGCTCCCAGAGAGTATATACATTTTAGCAAATCTTTAATTCCTTTGCGGGTGGACTAGTCATAGCGGTGTTGTCAGGTACCATGGTAGACCCTTTGAAGATATTTTCGTTTGGTTGGGAAAGGAGATATGGAAGCTTTGTTCCATCTGACAGATGAAAAAATTGAAGCTCAAAGCATGTATATATCTAGTAATGCCCTCCTACTTAGATCATGCTGGGATATCTGCCATGGAAATCAGAAATATAAATGCTATCACATAGATCAAGAATTTAGCACAGTAAATATTAGTTATCTGACCTTCTCCCTTTCCAATCCTCTAACCTTAGGCTGGAGGAGATATTTAGGTAAAGTAAGGAAGGACAATGGAAGCCAGATATTAAGGAGGAAGAGTTCCAATTGGATATAGAGAAGGAGAAAGTGAAAAGGGATTATTTACAGAGATATATTGCACATTCGTCCAATCACAATTTAAAATTTGCCAAACCTAACCCATTTTCCATAAATCCATTTACTGACATCTAGAAACCCCACTGAGAAATCTATTTCTGGTCTCCTTTTGAAGAGTTATTTAATTCCCAGGGAGCCTGGCCCAGTGGCAAGATATTTCCAAGAAAAGGGAGGGGAATCTAATTCTCTATTTGGTTTAATTTTGTTCTGGAACACTTATGAAGGCTCAAATCCAAGGGGAGAAAAAATACACTCCTACTTCAGGCTGCACAGCAAGGACATAAAGAGAAAGCAAAAAATTCCCTGTAAAAAGAGGTAGACACAACCTCACTCGTATTTGCACCACTTTACAAACATAATTTGCCTGAATTTGGAGGGAAACAGGACTTTCAAGACCAAGGGCAGGTGGAGAAGGTGGAACAAAATGAATGTTTCCATCTTGTAAAGGTTTGAGAGGGAGTGTATTTTAACAGTGGAAGAGGAATGGATGGATGGAGGGATGGAGGTAGGGATGGAGGGATGGATGGATGGGTGGGTGGGTAGGGGGATGAATGGATATGTGGGTGGAAAGATTAGTGGGTGGATGTATGGCTCTGTGAGTGTATGGGTAGATCAATAGGATGGATGGAGGATGGATGGATGGATATGTGGGTGGAAAGATTAGTGGGGTGGATGTATGGCTGTGTGTATGGGTAGATAGGATGGATGGATGGATGGATGGATGGATGGATAGATGGATGGGTGGATAGGTGGGTGGGCGGATGGGTGGATAGGTGGGTGGGTGGGTGGGCGGATGGGTGGGTGGGTGGGTGGGCGGATGTGTGGGTGGGTGGGTGAGTGAGTGGGTGAACTGATATGTGGGTGGAAAGATTAGTGGGGTGGATGTATGGCTGTGTGTGTGTATGGGTAGATAGATAGGATGGATGAATGGATGGATGGATGCATGGATGGATGGATGGATAGATGTGTATATAAGTGGGTGTGTGGGTGGATGGATGGAAAGTGGGTAGATGGATGAATGGATAGATAGGTGAGCGGATAGATCAGTGGGTGGATGTATGTTTATGTGTGTGGATGGGTGGATGGAAGGAGTGTGGATGGGTGGATGGAAGGAGTGTGGATGGGTGGATGGAAGAAGTGTGCATGGATGAATGGACAAATGGATGGATGTGTATATGGGTGGGTGAATGGATGGCTGGATGGGTGGGTGAATGGATGGCTGGATGGGTGGGTAGGTGATAAATGGGAAGGTAGAAGAACTAGGTGGCTAGCTAAATCCTGCTTATGCTTGAATTTTGTTTGGCCTACATGATGTTTTGAAAACATTTGAATTAGTTGCTTTCATTTAAAGCAGAGAAAATTTTACCTAAAACCTTTGATTTCTGGCTTCTCTTGAAAAATCAAGGGAGCTGGCAAAACTGAGACCACATTTCTTCATGGCAGCAATTAACTAGAGCTGAGTAATGACTGTCCCTATAAACAGGGCACACATGCTTCAGTCCCCCAGAGTCCCTGCTGATGCACATTGGCTCTAATACCTGCCAACTTCACTCTGTCAAAGTATCTGCCTGCCCAGGAGGCATTCATAAATGCAATAAAGGACCTAGTACACATAGGCCCCGTCCTAGTCCATTCAGGTTGCTATAACAAAATACCGTACACTAGGTAATTTATGAATAACAGAAATGTATTCTCACAGTTCTGGAGGCTGGGAAGTCCGTGAACCAGGCACTAGCAGATCTGGTGTCTGGTGAAGGCTCATAGATACTTCATAGATGATGTCTCTTGCTGCATCCTCACCTGGTAGAAGGGACCTGGGAACTCCCTTCAACCTCTTTAGCAAGATCACTAATCTTATTCATGAAGGCTCTGTCTTCATGACTTCATCACCTCTTAAAGCCTCCATCTCTTAATACTGTCACATTGGTGATTAAGTTTCAACATATAAATTCTAGGGGAACATATTCAGACTATAGCAGACCTTTCAGTAAGCAGACACATAACAAGTGTATTATTCTCCATGTCCCTTTTTACTACTTCCACTGTCACAGTCCAAGCCTTACAGGATGGAGATAGAGGTTCCATGGGTTACACAAGACCTTGGTTCTTGCCCCTCCGTATACCTCCAGTATGGAGACCTAACCTCTTAGCAAAACACTTAAAGCCCTTCCACATCCAAGTTCCCACATGCCTACTAAACTCTACATTCTATGCCACTGCAAACTCAAATATCTAAACTGGCTTTCCTATTAGGTAGGACATGAACGAGCAGTTCTTTGCCTTTGTGTTTCTTCTTCTAGAAATGGGTCCTCTCACCATTTTTGATCTGTCTGGTTAACCCTTCATCTTTCAGCCTTAGCTCAAGTATCACCTTCTTGTTGAAGTCTTCTCTGACCACTCTCTCCAGACAGAATGAAATACTCCCTTCTGTCTGTCCCTATAACTTGGACAATTATATGAACACAGACCCCTGTGACTGTCTCTCTCAGGAACCACAGCACCTTACCTGATCCCCGGGGCTCAGTACCGTTCCTGGTTGGTTTTCAGGTACATTTGTTGTTGCGTGAGTCATTAGATATGCTGTACCCATCTAGCCATTGAAATATCAAGGAAATGCTTTACTGCTATGGTCAGGTTGTGCACTGCACCACTGAAGGAAGCACCGTAGACATAGATCAAAATAGGAATGGGGCCCCCCCAGATTGTACAGCACACAGCAGGATAGGTGGAGGACCTGCCCATTGCCCATTCTGGCCGTGGATGACGTGGTCCTTCCTCATAATCATATCCAGTTACAGTTGACTTCTACTGAGTGTCACCCAGTCCAGAGGCCCTCACTGAGTGAAAGGGACATCTATTATTCTACAATTAATCTATTCAGTACAGAGCCTCATCTTCTTCCTCATAATCTTTCTCTCGCTCTGTCTTTTGGTTCTAGGCCTTAGTTCCTGACAGCCCCTATGAAGGTATCTATAAGTTCTTTTCAGCTCTGATTCCAGGGATGGAGCTTACCAAACTATTTTCCATGCCACAAGGCCCTCCTGCCTTCCTTCTTACCCGCTCCTGAAGCTGAAAGCCATGCCCCTCCCATCCTCGGCTCATTCCTTCTTTCTAGGGGTTGGGCCAACAATTGGTGATCTGCACTAATCAGGTTGTCCAGGTTAAAGGACCTCCTCTTCACTACTCTTTGCAAAAGATCCTGTGTTTTTTTGTTTTGTTTTCCCTGTAGCCTGTATTCTTTGAAGTACTTCCTCATACTCAACCCCCAAGCTAGGTAAGACTATCCTGGCAGCCAATCTGTTATTGACCTAGAGTCCTCTGGGTCACCTGACCTTTCCTGGCTGTCTTCAGGTGAGGACAGTGATTGTCTGCACTTGTTCATTTCCACCCCACCCCACCTCCGTTTCTTGAATTGTCGTATGATATACAGCTTAAGAGTATGCCCAAGGGCGCCAGGGAAGTGGGCCTAACCTACCTTCCACAGGTTCCCCATGCTGCCCTGAGTGAAGCCCTTGTGAATCAGAGGGGCAGGGGGCTTGGAGCTTAGAAAAGGATTAGACAATATGAGGAAGTCCAGTTTTCCAGTGGAGACAAGCTGCTTTGTAAGTGCTGATACTTACAAAATAACTTTGCAACTCTCTGTGGAGTTTGCCATTGTTTCCAACATGGGGAGGATCTGTGTCTGTACTTCCTTTCCCATCGTGCCTATAACAGGGTGGATTACTAAATGTTGATGGCTGATGTGTAGGTCTAATATGGCCATCACTGCTCTTAACCTCTCCCTCTGGTAGCAGTAACTACTGCAATGAGTTACTCCTCCATTTCATTTGATTCATGGGAGCTGCCTGTCTGGCCACTGGTCTCAGTATGTGACCTAAGCCAGATAATCAAATAACCCATCTCCATGGCCATAGTAACTTGCCAAGAGAAGGGTGGCATGTGACCCACACAGACCAATTAGGGGTTTTCCCTAATCTGGCTCCACAGTCAACCCACAGCTGGCAATCTGGGCTTGCAGACCTTTTACTTCCTCTTTGTGGTTCTTCTTCATGAAAAGCAGCTCCTCCTTGAGAGCCTCAATCTCTGTCTCCAGCTGCAGCCGAGTGACATTGGTGTCATCAATGACCTTGCGGAGTTTATGGAAGTCACTCTCCGCAGACTGGTGCATGGCTAGCTCTGTCTCATACTTGACTCTAAAGTCATCAGCAGCAAGACAGGCATTGTCGATCTGCAGAATGATGTGGGCATTGTCCACAGTATTTGTGAAGATCTGAGCCCTTAGGTCCTCGATGGTCTTGAAGTAATGGCCCCAGTCTCTGACCTGGGGTCCCTTCTTCTCCAGGTGCTCCCGGATTTTGCTCTCCAGTTTCCGGTTCTCAGTCTCCAGCCTCCTCACTCTGTCCAGGTAGGAGGCCAGGTGGTCGTTTAGGCTTTGCATGGTCTCCTTCTCGTTCTGGATGCCTCCCATTCCTGCCAGACCCCCAGCCATCCCCGCAGCCAGGCCCCCAGGCCCCAAGCCACCCTGGAAGCTGGTGGAGCGGGACACAGAGATCTGGGAACCAGAGCCCTCAGCGTCTGCATAAAGCACCTGCATAGACGCTGGCCACACTGCTGACCGGCCGGATGCCATAGCTGGGAACCAGCTGGTGGAGAAGGTGGAGCGAGCGGTGAAGCTCATGCCATCCAGGGAGAGTGAAAGGACAGGACTCAGACTTTGCCCTTATTTTATTTTTTTGTAGAGACAGGTTCTCCCTACGTTGCCCAGGCTGATCTTGAACTCCTGGGCTCGAGCGATCCTCCTGCCTCTGCCTCTCAAAGTGCTGAGATTGCAGGTGTGAGTTGCCAGACCCATCCCCAGTACATTCTTGTGACCAGTTACCTGTTTACCTCTCATCAGCCTTCAGCTCCTCTCTTTGTGCCTTTAGCTTTAACTCATACCACCAAGCACATAAGTCTCCAGAGTTTGGGGTCTGTGAGGGAATCTAAAGGGCTCAGATAGTCACCCTTGTCCCAGTTAGACCCAACTTGTGCCCAGCACCACTTCATGTGTTGGTGATCAATGTATGGATTCGCTGTCCTTAGATGACAGACCAATTCCCTATGACCAGGGAGATGGAAGTCAAAAGGCACCATCGGTCAGAGTAGGAGTAGAAACCCCAGAAAGGAGGCTGGGGCACAGCAGCAACTGGCATTGTGCCCACCCAGGTCTACCAGCCACCCAGAATTGGATTATTTAATATTTAATATTTATTAATAGGTAGAAAATACTGAGTTGACTGTTTGTAACTAACTCACACAGAATCCCAAAAATTAAATAAAAGGGGATGAGACATGGGAGGCAAAAAGCAATTTCCTCAAAAAATTCAATTTGTTTTGTTCTCTGTGTCTGATTTCCTTTGGGTTGGACCTGCTTTCCTTAAGATCTCCAAAACCCCAGACTCGGCTTGTGTCTGGAACAAAGGCAAGACAGGGGCCATTTCTCCAGCCCAAGCCCAGGCCCAGGCCCAAGCCCTGCCAATAACAGAGAGGCTGGCTCAACATGAGGTCTCCCCAGGATACATTAACCACCGCCTCAGTGTGAAAGATGATCAGCCGTGAGCTTAATTCCTCATAAAATATCATTTAGGCCAGAGCAGGTTAGCTAAATATGTGGTTCTAAGAATTAAATAGTTTCCCTTTTAGCTCCAACAAAAAGGGGAAAGGCAGGGCTGCAGGGGTGTAATTTTGCAGGGGCCTTCAGGGCTGCTCCTGGGCTGGCTGCTAAGTTGCTTGAGGGCAACATCATTGCAATGATAGGGTTAAGGTTTTCTCATCTCCCACTGGTCCATCCCTCCCCCTATTAACCATGCACGTTCCTTCAGTGCAGGTGAACATCAGTAGAAATCTAAAGGTTCGCTCCCTCCTTCCCTAGGGACAAAACCCAGCCTCCAATCTCTATAGACTTTAGTGAAAGATGCCAGGAATGTAAAGTATGGTGAACGTGCTTTGTCAGAGGTAAGACATCAGTGTATGTATGGCATTGGTTATACACATGTTTTAATTTCACCACTAAAGGAAGTATATGATATTCACTACTTTCCCCCATATGGCCTCTGATCTAGCTATGCTGGTTTCCTCAATATTCTTTGAACACAGCTGACACCACTCCCACTCAGGACCTCTGAACTGGCTGTTTCCTCTGCTTGGAATACTTCTCTCCTAGATAACTCTGTGGCATGCTCCCTTAATGTCACCTTTTCCGTGAAGCTCTCTCTGGTCACTCCATCCAAAACCTCAGCCACTTCAAATTGCTGCTTTTCTTCCTTGCTCTGCTTTTCCCCACTTAGCCTTATTATTTACACTTGATATGTTTTACTGTTTAACTTGTTTGATCTGTTTCCCCTTCTATAATGTAAGCTTCATGAAGTCAGGGATTTTTTTTTCTTTTTTTTTTTTGACTTTTAAGTTCAGGGGTACAAGTGCAGGTTTGTTACATAGGTAAACTTATGTCATGGGGGTTTGTTGTACAGATTATTTCATCACCCAGGTATTAAGCCTAGTACCCATTAGTTGTTTTTCTTCATCCTCTCCCTCCTCCAACCCTCCATCTTCTAAAACGCCCCAGTGTGTGTTGTTATCCCCGTGTGTCCATGTGTTCTTATCATTTAGCTCCTACTTATAAGTGAGAACATGAGGTATTTAGTTTTCTGTTCCTGTGTTAGTTTGCTGAGGATAATGGCTTCCAGCTCCATCCATGTCTCTGCAAAACACATGATCTCATTCTTTTTTATGGCTGCATAGTATTCCATGGTGTGCATATGTACCAAATTTTCTTTATTTTTCTTTATTCAGTCCATCATTGAGGGATATTTAGGTAGATTCCATGTCTTCAATATTGTGAATCATGCTGCAATGAACACACGCATGCCTGTGTCTCTATAATAGAATAATTTATATTCCTTTGGGTATATACCCACTAATGGGATTGCTGGGTTGAATGGTAGTTCTGCTTTTAGCTCTTTGAGGAATCACCACATTGTCTTCCACAATAGCTGAACTAATTTACACTCCCACCAACGGTGTATAAGCATTCCTTTCTCCCCACAACCTCGCCAGCATGTTATTTTTTGACTTTTTAATAATAGTTATTCTGACTGGTGTGAGGTAGTATATCATTGTGGTTATGATTTGCATTTCTCTAATGATCATTGATGCTGAGCTTTTTTTCATATGCTTGTTGGCTACATGTATGAGGTCAGGGATTTTCATCTATTTCATTCACTGCCTCATCTCCAGCAATTAGAACAGTGCCTGACCTAAAATAGATGCTCAATAAACATTTGTTGCATTAGTGAATGTGTCAGAATGAGCCCATATTTGGGGTTAGATATGGGTTCAGATGTGTCCATAGCCAATTATGAACAGTAAGACCTAGGTACATGACTTCACCTCTCAGAGTCTCAGTTTTCTTATCTGAAAGTTGGATATGACATCGATTTCATAAGGTCCTGGGAAATGTCAACAAGGTAATGCATATAAAGGGTTGAGCACATTGTCTGGCTAGGAAATAAGTTACTGACAAGTTATATTACTATTGCGAGAAGAGTAAGTGGTTGCTACCTCCAAGGTGCTTGAGAACATTTCAACAGAAACACAAAGAAAAATAAAAAGCATCCCAAAGGATTATAAATCATGCTGCTACAAAGACACATGCACATATATGTTTATTGCAGCACTATTCACAATAGCAAAGACTTGGAACCAACCCAAATGTCCACAATGATAAACTGGATTAAGAAAATGTGGCACATATACACCATGGAATACTATGCAGCCATAAAAAAGGATGAGTTCATGTCCTTTGTAGGGACATGGATGAAGCTGGAAACCATCATTCTCAGCAAACTATCACAAGGACAGAAAACCAAACACCGCATGTTCTCACTCACAGGTGGGAATTGAACAATGAGAACGCTTGGACACAGGATGGAGAACATCACACACCGGGGCCTGTCGTGGGGTCAGGGGAGGAGGGAGGAATAGCACTAGGAGATATACCTAATGTAAATGACAAGTTAATGGGTGCAGCACACCAACATGGCACATGTATACATATGTAACAAACCTGCACATTGTACACATGTACCCTAGAACTTCATTAAAAAAAAAAAAAAAGCATCCAAATCTGCCTGGATTGGGAACGGGGCAAATGAATCTTGTGCACAAGGAGAATTTGATATGTAAACATCTGTGTGTTTGTGTGTGTGTGTTTGCACATGCACATGTGCAGGTACCTCCCATTCATATAGAAGTCAGACTTTCATGAGTTTTCATTCCCATGGCAGTTTTTCCAAGTTTCATGTTTGTATTTCTGCATGTACACAAGTGTTGTGAACACCACACACTTCCACAGGCATGCACATGCATGAATACACATGCATACACGTGTGCACGCATGAGCATGTGTGCACACATGTTCCTCCACCCCAACCCCTAACCCAAGGGGTGAGGCTCTCTGGTAGGGTGGCTACTTCACTATTCCTGGCTTGCAGGATTTATGCCCTTACAGCCATGTTGCACTGAAGTTCCTTGCTAGACACTGCACCTGCTCCAAGCATGGGTCTCTGTTCCTCTTCCACAACCCTCTTGCTAGCTTAGACTGCATCTTCTAAGTCCCTTCTTGAAAGGACACCTCCCTTCAAGACCCAGAAACCTCTAGTGGTCTGACTGCAAAGGAGAGTGAGGACACGGGATAAACAAATACTGGTCCTGGCCCCAGGTGTCACTGAGAGAAGCCCAAACACTGAGCCAGAGTTTAAAATGGCAATGGCTTTCTGGAGGACTTTCCTATGTGGCAAGGCATGCTGAGGTCTAGACCAGGGGGCAGCTTTCAGGGTAGAACCAGCACCTGCTGAAAACAGTTGGTGTCATTATGTAGCCCCTAGCCCCTCCATCCTATCCCATCTGCCCTCCCTGCCATAGTGAAAGTAGAGTCCTGGTAAGAGCACCAACTTTAGAATCAGGTGGTTTGGGGATTAGAATCTCAGCTCCAATACTTGATAGCTGTGAGAAGTTCATCCAGTTTCTTATTCTCTCTGAAGCATGGTTTCATCATCTGTTGAATGATCTGAACTCCTTAGAATTATTGGAAGGATTTATATCAGAGTCACCATGTATTTCTGCTCAGGTTGTGCACTGCACAGTTCCAGGGAGCCATCATTGATATGGGCTACAAAATCAATGACAGCCCTTGGACTGTGTAGGACACAACCTTATGTGATAATACAGGTATGAAATAATATGTTAAAAGCACCTGGCCCAAGGCCTGGCACCTAGTAGGTGCTAAATAAATGGTGGCCAAAAAATAGGTTTATTAATCATGCCTTTAATTCACGGAAAGGCACCCACTGGCCAGGTGCGGTGGCTTATGCATGTGATCCCAGCACTTTGGGAGGCTGAGGCAGGCAGATCACTTGAGGCCAGGAGTTTGAGACCAGCCTGGCCAACAGGGCAAAACCCCATCTCTAAAAAAAAAAAAAAAAACGTGGTGGTGCACCCCTGTAACCCCAGCTACCTGAGAGGCCTGAGGCATGAGATTCACTTGAACCCAGGAGGTGGAGCTTGCAGTGAGCCGAGATTGTGTCACTGCACTCCAGCCGGGGCAACAAAGTGACACTCTGTCTAAAAAAAAAAAAAAGAAATGAACCCATGTAGCCTTCACAGCCTGCTGAGATAATGGCTGAGGGTAGGAAGTTTTAGCCATGGTAATATACAAGGCAACTTCAGTGGTGATGGAATATGATGTCCTCAGGACATCCATTTTTATTGTTCTTTAGATTCCAGAGTTTAAGAGTTTGCTCATGGCTTTTGCTCACTGGAAATTTTCTTGGTGAACAATCAGATATCTTGCAGTGCTAGAATGTGTGTGCTGTTGGAATCATTTGGTCTTAATGAGGTGGTATTTACTTTAAGTGGAGTATAATTGCCCTTCTCCATTAAAATATTTTCTTTTAAATCAAAAAATTATGTACTATGTCCTTTTAAACATAGCTGACCTTTAAAAAGGAGAATCTAGATGCTCAGACCTCCAACCTCAATCCTTATGGTCTTGTAACTACCCCTTCTATACCCAGGCAGAGATGGGAGATTTACTTTCTGGTGAGGTCAACTCGTAGACGTGGGATATACGTGAGAGAGGTAGAAGATGCCTACTACACACAGGATTTACATTCTGAAAAGTTGGACTCTCAAATACACTGCCCCTACCTGGGTCCCATAAAGCTACAGCCGAACCTAAACCACCCCACCCCAGGCAGGAGGCTGTAGGGTTCTAATCAGCCCAGAAAATTGGCTTAAAAATATGAACAACGAGGAGTCCCAAGTGAAACAGCCAGGTCCCTCTCAGTCAGCCTGCGGTGAAGTTCACCAGCTGCTAAGCCACACTAACAAGCAAAGAACTTCCAATCGGCAGTTTAGAGCCTCTCTCCTAGATGTTCATCAGATATTGAGGGACTGATTTTGACACGGAAGACAGAGACTAAAAATAACAATCAGAAAGAGCAAAAGAGAGAAAGAGATGAGAAAAGTAAGGAAGAAAGGAGGGAGGGAGGGAAGAAGGAAATAACTCTGACACAATTAATACAAAGCAGGGGCAAAATCATACCGGCCAACATAGTGAAACCCTGTCTGTACTAAAAATACAAAAATTAGCCATGCATGGTGGCATGCACCTATAGTCCCAGCTATTCAGGAGGCTGAGCCAGAAGAATTGCTTGAACCTGGGAGGCGGAGGTTGTAGTGGGCCAAGATCACCCCACTGTACTTTAGCGTGGGCAACAGAGCAAGACTTCTTCTCAAAAAAAATTAAAAATGGGCCGGGTGAGGTGGCTCACACCTGTAATCCCAGCACTTTGGGAGGCCAAGGCAGGTGGATCATGAGGTCAGGAGATCAAGACCATCCTGGCTAACACAGTGAAACCCCATCTCTACTAAAAATACAAAAAATTAGCTGGGCGTGGTGGTGGGCACCTGTAGTCCCAGCTACTTGGGAGACTGAGGCAGGAGAATGGCATGAACCCGGGAGGCGGAGCTTGCAGTAAGCCAAGATCACGCTACTGCACTCCAGACTGGGTGAAAATGCGAGACTCTGTCTCAAAAAATATATATATATATGATTAGTAGTCATGATGAGAGAAGATATTGCAACTATAAAATAAGAACGAAGCTCATAAAAAGAGAAGAACAAGAAAGAACTCATAGAAATAAAAAATGTGAGAGCCAAAATAAAAATGCAACAGATGGATGAGAAGATACAGTTGAGGACATCCCCCAGAAACTCTAACATTACAACAGAAATGGAAAATGAAAGAAAGTGAGAAGATCTGTCTGGAGATCCAAAGTCTAAATAAGCAAGAGACAATGGAGGAGGGGAAACATCAAAGAACGAAATAGAAGAACTTTAATGAATGGAGGAATCTAAGTTTCTAGATTAAGGAGGCCTTCAAAGAGCCTAGCATAATGTAGTAATTCTCAAATCAAAGTCTGTCATTCCAAAACTTTAGGTCACCAGAAATGAATAAAAGCTCTCAGGGAAAAATAGAGATTAAAATGTCATCAAATTAGAAGATGACACAACAGTGCTTTTAAAATTCAGAAGGAAAATTATTTCTAACTTTGAATTCTTTAGCCTGCCAAACTATCAGTCAGAAGTGAATACAGAATAGAGACATTTTTAGAAAATGCAGGGTCTTAAAAAATTACCTCCCATATACCTTTCTAAAAAAGTTACTGAAGGATATGCTCCATCAAAATTAAGGAATAAACTGAAGAAAAGTAATGGGACCAACTGGTAATCCAGCACAGGGGAGAAGAGACAGGGAATTTTCAGGAGGATGGAAAAGAAAAGTCCAAGAAAACAGCTGTACAGCAATTCAAAAGGAAAACTAATCCAGAGTAGAGTAGGAGAAGAGAGATATCTAGAAAGTGTCTCTGGGGATAAAAAATAAAAGTGGTAGATTATCTGACATGCTTTGTTATGTAGAGAGGCATTCTATAGCTGTACAAATATTTCACCAGAAATTTGACAAACACCAAACATTTTTTTAAAAAACAATTAAGTACAAGAAAAATAAAACATTCTGTAATTACCTCATATAAGGACTCTTAAAATTTCCTCTCCATAATATATCTTGAAAAATTATTCCACTTTTGAGACAACTATTATTTATCTTTTATTTTTGTTTTGGGGATAATAAGTTTTTACCCAGAAGCACACTACATATATGTGCTGCAAGACATGATAATTTGACATTACAATTTCAGGCAATGACACACCTACCAACTGATTCAACATTTCCATTCATAGACTAGCATACTGGGCAAATTTGAGTTACTTGCCACATATGGATGAGCCCCAAATGCTTTGTTATGCAAGGAGTGTCAAATAAGAAAGACCTTCTACAACACTTCAGTCTTTTGGGTGTGCATACTGTTTCCATGTTTTGAGGTACTCTCATATTTAGCTTTTATTTAGCCCTAAAGGTGTAGTTCCATACTGTTTTTAAGTGCAGCTTGAGCAAATGATAACTATGACCCCAAAAAGTTGATGAATACAATGGTGCAACAAGAACATACCTTCCAGAGAATGACTCCCTCTTCCATCAGACACTCAAGTCTACTCCTCCTCCTTTGGTGAATAAAGTTAAGTCTTTATTATATCAACTAATTGTGTGTTATTTATTTAAGCTTGTTTTTATTGTTCAATTGATATTTTTCCTATCTGTGAAAGTTGAGCATCTTGGGTTGGGATGCATTAATACGTTCCCCTGTTAATATTCATACAGTTTTTTTTTTCCATTTAACAGGTCTTCACTTAGTGGCAGGGTTTTCAGGGTCAAATTAAAGTCCTTAAAAGAAACATGTGTCATGAAAGGAAATGTAATTACACGACCTGGATCAGCAGTGAATAATACATGGTCCAAGTCATAAAAACAACAAATACAAATTGAATAAAAATAAGAATGGGGCCGGGCGTGGTATAAGTGACTTAAGCCATGTCGGGAAGATGAACAAAGAATTGTATTCAAAGGGTGTTGTAACATAATTGTCTTCATACTCCTTATTAGAAAGTCAATATGTAATATATAAATTTGAAATATCAAGAATAGCAATATAAACATGTTATTTAGAAAAATGGAAGCAAATACTTAAAAAAACATCTAAAGCATTGAATGTGCTTGCCTCTGGAAATGAGGACTAGGGTGAAGAGAGAGACAGGACACTGTTTTTCATTATGTTTTATAGGACTGTTTGACTTTCTAAAGTAATAACTAATAAAAATCAAAATTACATTTTAAAAGGCAATAAATATTCATTGGAGAAAACTTGGAAAATACAAAAATGGAAAGAGAATAAAATAAAAGTCATTTATAACATACCTACCCAGAAAAGCTGCTGATGAAACAATTGTAGGCTAGTTTCGAGTTTTTCTACTATACATACATACATACACATTTTTAAATAAAAGTGAGATCGTATTGTAAATATTGTTTTGCAACTTGCATTTTTTTCCTCAAGGTAATTGTGGCAAATTTTCCTGTGTTAATATGCATCTACTACATCATTTTAATGGCTGTATATTCCCCATTATACAAATATACTATAATTTATTTAGTTCAACCCAATATTTACCATTAATTATTCAACCAGCATAATTATTCCACCAAACAAATGCAACTTTTGATTCTTTTGAAAAGATAGTAGAAAGGAATTTTCTCTACCCTTTGTTCAATTGTTGTCAATAGTTTCCATTTTGCTTTACTAGCAAGGCTGAGATATTTGACTTGCTCTGAGATTTTCCCCTGACAATTCACACTCTTTTTAAAATTCTCTCTCCCTTTAAAATTGTAAAAGGAATGTGTATGTGGTAAATAGATGTTCTTGACTGATAGTGACCATTTTCTCATCTTTAGGGAATAGCACCTCGGTTTTTCTTTCTGGAATCCCTCCTCCCTCTCAGGCAATGGCTCAGCCTATGTGGTTTGGGTGAAACCAAACTCACCTCTGGTCCAGGGTGACCATATGATCTCACCTGGTCGCTCAGCCTAATTCATCTTTCCAGGCTCCATAAATAGTTCAGGGATGGACGTATGGCCAGAAAGGATGCAACAGAGTCAATACCACAGCTTTCAGTGGAAACTTTGGGGAAGAAGATTTCTCTTTCTTTTCACTGGGATGGCTGAGCTGATAAAAGTTTAAGTCTGAGGTGGCTGGTGACCATTTGCTACTGCAAAGGGAAAGCCTGCCTGAGGATTCAGCCAAAGAGGAAGAAAAGTAACCAAGAGATTTAGAAAGGCAGAATCATGACGACACCTTTTGAGCACCTGGATCCAGCACTGCCCAATGCTCCCAGCCAGTGACAGGAACTAATACATTTTCTTTTTCCCTTAATCTCTTTTGAGTTGGGGTGCTGTCATCTGCAAGTGAGTATATATGTTAATAATACGTACTCAAAGTCAAATAACTCAAACAGTACTGGTAAAAAGTGAAAATTAAAACTTCCTCTTTTCTTCCTCAAATTCTCAGTCCAAACACCCCAGAGACAATCACTTCTCAGTTTCTTAACTATGATTCCAAAATATGTCTGTGCATTTACAAATATACCAATTTCCAATTTTTGAAATATACAAACAGGATTATACTATCTATACTATCCTGTAACTTGTGTTTTTACTTTACCATGAGGAAAGAAGATACCTTGCCTTGCACAAATCTAGATGTTCACTTCATTTTTCCTAAGACTGTTTTTTTTTCTTGAGATGAAGTCATGCTCTGTTGCCCAGGCTGGAGTGCAGTGGGATGATCTCAGCTCACTGCATCCTCTGCCTCCTGGGTTCAAGTGATTCTCCTACCTCAGCCTCCCAAGTGGCTGAGATTTCAGGCGTGCACCACCATGCCTAGCTTTTTTTTTTTTTTTTTAAAGTAGAGACGGGATTTTACCACGTTGGCCAGGCTGGTCTTGAACTTCCAACCTCAAGTGATCTGCCCGCCTTGGCCTCCCAAAGTGCTGGGATTACAGGTGTGAGTCACTGCACTCAGCCATTTTTCCTAAGACATTTACTTGCATGGCTTCATTTTGCAAAGGAGTGTATTGTATGGACATCCCATATTCTAACCAGTCCTGTACTGATGACCATTTAGGTTTACCCAGTTTTTCATCATTAAAAACAGGTTGTGATGGGCATCATTCTTTTATCGTTTTGTGCAGCAAATCCACAAAGCCAAAGAAGTTTATGCTTCTGGCGCCTTATTGCCCAGGCCCCTTCCAGGGAGCTTACATTTCATTTACTGTCACAGGATGCAGGTAAGTGCATGCCAGCTGCTCAACGTAAGAGTGACGCCCAGTAATAGTACCACTGCCCCGTGCTGACTTACAGGGGTCAAGATCCAAAGTTGCAGGATCCTGGGTCATGTCTCAGTAAAAACGTGCCCGAGGACAACAGGTACAGAATTACACAAAAGTGGAAGAGACCTGGTTTGAAATGTACAGAACCAGAAGCTAGTCTGGGGAAAGTTCCAATTGTCAGAGGTATGAAAAGGGTTTTGATTCTCACAAAAGTCTACCAGAAACAGAATAATTCAGCATGTACAACAAAAAATGTACCATATGGTTTTTTTCTTTTTTGACAAGAATCAGGGAGAATAAAATTTATCAAGATTTCTTTGTAGGGCCAAATCTGCAGCAGTACCACAACCAGCAAGTATATGTCTGTATGAAGTGGCACGTTTTCTCATTACGACTATCAATAATAAAGAACAAATTTCAATTTACTATGCCATAGGAAAGACTGAACTATCTTCCTACTCTCTTTATGAAAAGTGATATTCAAAATTGTTGTCATATGAATCAGAAGCAATCAAAGAGTATGCAGCCAAAAAGTGTAGGAAGGAAGGCATTGTAAAAGCACATGAAGCAGTAAATTAATAAGAATATTATGTTATTTTTCTGAATTTTGTGATTATGGTATTTGGCAGCTTTTTAAAATGTGTGACTTTTGTAGTTTATTCTCTCTTTGCAAATAAATATTCATTGTGTGCCTAACTTATAGGTGTAATTTTGTGTTTTTTTAAGAAGTTCTCTAAAATTGTCTGAAACTCAGGCTCTGCAAAACTTGCTTCTGCACCTTTGTAGAGGATGAACACACACAATCTGCAGCCAGACCTCCCAGCTTCAGATCTCAGCAGGGCCATCTGCCAGCTTTATAATGCTGGGCGGTTTACTCTGCCTTTCTATGCCTCAGTTTTCTCATCTATGAAGTGGGTATAATAACCTCAGAGGGTTTTTTGTAGGATTAAATGAGTTAATACGTATAAAAACCCCAGAAGCTAGCCATCAGTAATCATCAATAACAACTATTTTTTCTTTTTCTTTTTTTTTTTGAGATGGAGTCTCACTCTGTTGCCCAGGTTGGAGTGCAGTGGCGTGATCTTGGCTCACTGCAACCTCCGCCTCCCGGGTTCAAGCGATTCTCCTGCCTCAGCCTCCCGAGTAGCTGGGATCACAGGCACCCATCACCATGCCTGGCTAATTTTTGTATTTTTAGTAAAGACAGAGTTTCACCATGTTGGCCGGCTTGGTCTCAAACTCCTGACCTCAGATGATCCACCTGCCTTGGCCTTCCAAAGTGCTGGGATTACAGGCATGAGCCACCGTGACCGGCCACAACTATGTTTATTTCTTATGCACATGTGCAGGTATTTCCACAGGATGCTTTCCTAAAATTATAAGCCCTGGTACAAGGGTACACACTGATGAATTTTAATAGAGAATGCCAAATACTCTTCAGAAAGCTGGGCCAATTTATCCCCACCCCACTGTATACATAGTGACATATCTCAGAACCGAGGAATCAGGAAGTCCATGCCGGGTGACTCTAAGGCTTGGGTTCTTCATTCCTGAACATGTCCAGGTCAAGTTGGTTTGGTGGCTACTGGGAATTGCAGGCCCTGCTCCCAGCTGACACTCCTGTGAATCTTGGCAGCACCTTACATTTATGACATGCCT